>NC_139544.1:34996666-35706666 GCF_965153285.1 Podarcis tiliguerta | reverse complement strand
TAACCCCAGATCTGGGTCAAAATGGTGCATGTGTGTGAAACCCATCCTCTTTCTGTTGCAGCCGCGTCTGAAGGTGGCACTTCCAGAGTCCCCTCCCCAACCCTCCTCTTCCTCCAGGCCGCAGTTGACGGCGGCGCCTCTCTATCTGCGATGTCTATTTCTGTTTCCCCACCCCTGCCAACCCCCAAAGCGGCCCTCGGCCTCCCCTCTCCGCCTCCAGCTGTGTCTGGACATGCCCCCCTCCCTCTCCACGGCTTGGCCGACTGGAAGCAGCGGCGGCAGCAGGCGGCGCGCAGGGGGGAGAGGAGGAGGAGGAGGACACCCCAAAGCGGGGATGATTTCCCGGCGCCCAGCCCTTTTGGCAGGGGCACTCTTGTACAAAATTCAATCTCTCTTTTTTATGAGGAGTAAACCGCCTAAATAAATTTTATTAGGGGCAAGCAATATGTTCCCTGGTCGTTCCCTTTGTTCCAGTCCTACGTGTGTGTAACAATCTAAAACCTATTTATGGAGGGAAAATCGCCGGATCCGTCATAGAAAATCCTTTTACTTGGCTCTGAAGTGATTTTCTGAAGAACACTCTTGTCATGGTGGAGATTTTGGGGGCCATTGTGCTAAGCCGTGCCTTGTTAGGGACTTCACTTTGCCTGATCAGGTGGGAAATACCTTCCATTATCCAAGGAATGGGCCTGACTGGCACTTTTCTGGCTTGCTGGGGGGGGGGGGTGAGGAAGTAGAGAAGAGGGAGGGAGGTGGGCGGTGGTGGAGGGGGGAAAGATGACGAGGGGCTGGGAGATCTTTGTAAATACATCTCCGGCTCAGCCCAGGTGGAATCCAATTCTCCTCCAATACTCTTGGATCCAAGAGGCGGAGGAGATGAAACGTGTGTGTGTGGGCGCGCGTGTTTTACATAGAGAAAAATCAAGAATATTTTCACTCTGACAAGCGTCTAGTCCCGGTTTCCCCCTCCCCTCCTCCTCCTCCCTCCCGATTTCCATTCTTTTCTTCCCTTTTCTCCCTCTCACAGCCTCCTTCTCTCTCCCCTCCTCCCCTCCCATGAAGCCCCCCGCAAGCCCATCGCGCTTTGAAGCCTCGGAAGGAATGATTTAGTTTGTTTATCCTGCTATAAAAATCAAGAGCAATAGAAAAGTCATAAAAGGGAGCGCGCCATCCATCACGCCGCAGCCTTGTTTTCCCGCGGCTCCTAAGCGAGATGGATAAGCCGCGGGTCCCAGCCCCTTGTTAAGCGCGATGATGGGGCTGCCCATTAACTATTACGCCCTTTATTTATCGACTTGAAAGGCGCACGCCGAGCCAGCCGAGCTCAGGATCTGGTGGAAGTTGGCAGATTTTTTTGGGGGGGGGGGAACTGAAGGGCAGAGAGATATGGAGCACCCCCACTTCCCAAAAAGACAAGGAAGGGAAGCCACCCTTGGAAATGTGCTAGGCCACTAGAAACAGGGCGAGGCGAGGCAAGAGGGCACTGCGGGGTGTGTGAGTGTGTCTGAGATCAGCTGAGATCTTGGGGAGAGAGAGAGAGAGAGAAAGAGAGGGAGAGAATTGGGCAAAACTATTCCGGCTCGTGAGATGCGCTGTCCAAAAGGTGGAGTGTGTGCCGCCCAGCAAGACTGAGACTCCCGGGGGTTAGCTGCCCAAAGTGGCCACCTGCCCTTTCCACTAGGCAGGCAGGCAGGCCACTCGGTGGGGGTAGAGGGGGAGCGAGCCAAGATCATCGGCTGCCCCTTCCACAACCCTCCTGCAGGCTTACTCCCGCATCCCTTGTAAAGTGGGCATCGCGGGGAGCTTGGTCTGCTTCTTTTGTCTTTACCGGCTGGTGATGGTTAGCTACTTTTGGGAGATTGGAGCAGCAGGGCTTTCTCTCTCCCCCCCCCTCCCGCGCCCACCCCTTTGCTCTCGGGCTGGGCTTGCTGCTTCCAAGTCTTCCAAACAGGGCCGAGAGGCGGGCAGCCCTTCACGCTCTCCAGCCTGACAGCGACCCCTTGAATGGGATCATCGACGGGCTCGCCAGGCGCTCAACTGCCCCACAGCTCGCTCCGCCGCCTCCTTTGTCTCCCCTTTTCAGTGCCAGCCCGAAACCCACCACCCCTGCGTTGCCAGCAGGAAAGGAAAAGCGGGGAGGGAGGGTTAAGAAACCCCAAACACAAAGGCCGAGCAATGTGTTGTGGGTGTCCGTCGGGCGGCGAAGCAGCAGCAGCACCAACAATAATAATCAAAAAAGCCATTCGCCCGGTTATTACTGAGCAGAGAGAATCTCCCAGGTGAATTCCCCACCCCCACCCATCTTCGCTTGGTGTGTGTGTGTGTGTGTGTGTGTAAGCTTTATTTGCACTACATGAATAATCTTAATTGCATCACTCTCGAATTAAAAATCAATGTTAATCAAGCTGGAAGAAGGAAATATCAGTTTTCATTGTGCCTGGCCTAGATGGCAATTCCAGCCCCCCCCCCCTTTGGAGAATGGGGCGGGGAGAGAGAGAGAAAAAAAGAATCAAATAACTTTAAAAGGCCATTCTGTTCTGCTACAAATACAATTGAAACGGATTGTTTAGGAGCGGATCAGAAACGGTACAGAATTTTGCACTTAATTTCCTCCGTTATCATTTACAATAAGAACCTCTTGCCTTGACAGCCAAGTCTAAACAGTAGTAAATTAGTACAAATTTATACTGATTTTACTCTAATAATCGTAATAAAAGCTTATAGATTTGGCACTAATTACATAAATGCCTAATGATCTTGAAAATTACTCTGGTTAGAAATATATTACTAATCTAAACTTTGTTGTTGGCTGGCTTTGAAAAATCAGAACATTAGAAATGGTTCGCTTCCCTTGTGCAAAGCACTTGAAATTGTTGGGATAGTTTAACATATTCAAGAGGAAAATAATGTTTTGTTTTGTTTCTTTTTGAAAAAAAAAAGCATTCAGCTTTATTTACTGTCTTAAACTGAGTTTGGAGACAAGCTGAACTTAGAAACTTTCTCACACGCCCAGGTGAATGAAGGAGGCGCCTGGAGGCGCTGCCTTCTCCTTAAACCAAGTCAACTGCTGGAATTATTCCTGTTTTATACAAATATGTAATTCAGCGGATTGAGATCCTTGTGGGGATTTGGGGGGCGGGCGGGGAGGAGGAGGGATGAGGAGGAAAGACTGCTGCAAAGATCCATGTTACTACAGACGTTTCATTAGGGTCACACGCAGCTTTCCTCTCTGCTGCGTTTTCCAACCATCCCATATTAGTGGCTGCACTTAAGTTTATACCCCACATTAGAAATCCTTAAATAAAGCCATCCAACACAATTTATCCCCAGAACAGATACACCTCCGCCACTCCACAGCTGTGCAGAATCTCTGTGTCCTCTTTCCCTCCCGCAAACCCCAAAGCGACGGCAAAAGAACAGCAACAACACACCACAACGAAGACATTAAAAAGTGTCTGTGAGTGTAAGACGGTGCTGGCGATGGGGGAAAGGAACAGCACAACATACCAGCCATTCACTTCTGCCCCCCCCCCCCCCCAGCCACCTATATTCCTCTTTTTATTGGGTTGGCTTTGTCAGTCATTTTCAACTAATTTGATCAGGAGGTCACTTTTGTTAAAAAAAGAAAGAACGAAAAAATAAGAGGGGGGCGGGGGAGGCTGCCTCTCCGGCAATTCATCAGCGCGGGGCGGGAGAGAAGGCGAATGGCGACGGGGGCTTTAAAAGCCCAGCCCGCGCGGCTCGGCGCTGCTGCTGCTGCTGCTGCGGCTGGTGGTGCTGAGGCTGCGGGCGGGTGGAGCGGGGACTCTTTGGGTGCTGACATTTGCAGGCTGCCCTCCTGATTGGTCCCTTCGCTGAGCTGCTCACGGGTTCACTGAAGTGTTAAGCACCTCCCCGTCTCTCTAAAGGACATTATAATGCAAGAGACCCCCTTTTTAACCACACACCGAATTTTCTTTCATTTAGGCGATCTATATATAAATATATATCTATAAGCTTGAGAGAGAGCGAGATCCGGTGCAACTTTTTTTTTCCATAAAAAAACCCACCACCAACCGCTAAAATTTGGGGGGGTACAGCTTTCGCCCTGGAGCGGTGCGCGATGCTCTCTCACGCCGACCTCCTGGACGCCCGGCTCGGTGAGTTGCCCCCCAAAGCCTCTCTTCCCCCCCTCTTCCCTCCCTCTCCCTCGCCCCCAGCAGCACCTGCAGCCAAGGAAGAAGCCCCGGGCAGGAAATGGACAATTTGTGCCTGATTTTACCTTAATGCGACTAATTTCTTTAAAAGTAATTGTACTGTATTAAAGTTTGATTTGATTTAACGCCATCTTAAAAACAACAACAAACCACCTATGGAATATGTAGATCCAAAAGCAGCAGTAGCGGAACTGGGGGGCCATTTCGTTTTAGGTTGTGGCCCCTCTCCCTCTCCTTTGTCTTCTTCCTGTTTTGTTTTTTATTTTATTTAAGTCTCTCTTTTTTGGTCTTTTGAAATAATCCTGCATGCGTGTATCTAGTTTGCCTACCCTTAAGAAATAAATTGAGGCGCCCTTGGCTTTGGACAGGTGGATGTTCGGGAGCGTCTCCCGGCGAAGGCGCAAGGCGGCCCCCTCGGGCGAGGAGAGGGTGGCTGGGGGCCGTCCGGGGGCGACTATCCAAGCGGGATGGCTCCCAAGTTCTTGGGGGGTGGGAAGGAGGCAGGGTGGGCCGGCCCGGTTCCTCCCCGTCGGGGGCCGGGTTGGCCTAGGGCGCTGGTGGACACCGTCCGGGCCCGCCGGCCGGGGGTGGACCGTGGTGTGCGCCTGGCTGAATCGCGGCGGGCCGCTGCTTTGCCTCCGCAGGGATGAAAGACGCCGCCGAGCTGCTGGGCCACCGGGAGGCGGTGAAGTGCCGCTTGGGCGTCGGAGGCTCGGAACCCGGAGGCCACCCGGGCGACCTGGCTGCCAGCGCGGACTCGGTGGAAGGCTCCACGCTGCTGCCCGGCGACGACATCTCCGCCGTGGGCTCCACGCCCGGCGCGCTCTCGGTCGGCGCCAAGGACCCGGACAAGCAGCAGGGTCAGCCCGGCGGCGGCGGAGGCGGCGGAGGCGGCCAGAACCCCGGCCAGGCCGGCCAGCAGCAGGGCCAGCAGAAGCAGAAGAGGCACCGGACGCGCTTCACGCCCGCGCAGCTCAACGAGCTGGAGAGGAGCTTCGCCAAGACGCACTACCCGGACATCTTCATGCGCGAGGAGCTGGCCCTGCGCATCGGCCTCACCGAGTCCCGGGTCCAGGTAGGCGCTCGCCGTCTGTCCATCCACCGAGCGGCCAAGCCACCCACCTTCCTCCACTCTCCGACCCTCCATCGCCCACCCCGTCCAGGGACAGGGGGGGGGCTTTCCAGGCCAGGGGGCGCCCCCGTCCCCAGACCCAAAAGGAGGGTGGCGGGACTTAAACGTTACTACCCCGCGTTGGTTAATTAGGGTCATTGAGCTCCCCTGATTAGGGACCCGAGGGCTAGCTAATCAAATTCCTCAAGGAAAGGATTTTCAATCACGCAAGGGGGGCGGGAGTTCGAACTTGTGGTTTTCGTTTTGTTTTAAAGTTGTCTCAAAAGTGAGAAAGGGCTGCTGTTGTTTCTCCAGTCCAGAGACGCGAATGCAGCAGTTTCATAAAACGGCACCAACTAAAAGCAATTCTTTCGATGCCCCAAAGCGAAGCCTTCCCATTAAAAGAATAAAATAAAATAAATATCCTTCCCTCCGCTCCATCACAGCACTGAACAGCACAGACCCTGCGTTACAAAACTTAGTTTATTTGAAGCGGACTGGGAATTTCGCTGCTGTACATTCAGTGAACGCTACAACGCTTCGAGATCGATTTCTAAGGCAACAGACTGGCACTCCGATCCCAAACACATTGCTCGATTTCACTACCAAGGAAGGCGTTTGAGGCAGCAGTGCAAGAAATATTTTCAAAGAGCCTTAAAAACCCAAGGCCTTTGCTAGAAAGCCTTTGCTAGAAGTTTTAATTTTAATTTTATTAGAATTTTATGTTAAGGAGTATTAGCAAAAACAACCCTGTCTATGAACAAACGCATTGGACGCATTATAGAAAAGATGAAATAATTTAAGAAAAGTATAACAAATCTCTTTTTTTTGTGGTGAGGTAATATTCAATTTCAGCACACATTTGTCCCACTCTTTAAGAAAACAAATCATTTGTGTGTTATCTTCCTGTTTCGCATACTGGCAGGTTTAAATTTGTTTCAGTCCGATTAGTTAAAAGGACTCTGCGCTGTCCTCAGTCCTGAACTTTCCCTTTCCTTGGTTCTTTCTGTTTTGATTATTCTGATTGAAATCGCTGATATCGAAAAGGAAAAATGTATTCTTAAAAAAAAATCTTAAAGTGGAACCAAATTTATCTGGAGGCATTTGCATTTTAGATATTTTTTTAAAGGCACTAATTAAATGCTGCTGACTCCAATACCATCATTTTAGTTTGATATCATTAACAGGTTTATGAGGAACTTAATTACAGGGAAATCAATGAGATTTCTCTCTGTATAGAGAGAATAGATGTGTATGTACTTCGTGAGTTGAAATCCTCTCTAATTAATTTAGCCAGAACTAGAGAACGCCAAGCAGATAAATGCAGAGGAAATCTAGAAACAACACTTTTAAATCCCAAGGAGGACTTTTGTGTTTGCGTTCAACAGAGTTTCTGTCGCCATAT
The DNA here is from genome assembly GCF_965153285.1 of Podarcis tiliguerta. Classification (NCBI taxonomy): domain Eukaryota; kingdom Metazoa; phylum Chordata; class Lepidosauria; order Squamata; family Lacertidae; genus Podarcis; species Podarcis tiliguerta. The sequence goes on along the minus strand of NC_139544.1, from coordinate 35,699,954 downwards.
ACCTACCTATAAAAAGTGCATTAATATTATCTATTAGATTAGAAAACACTATAATGGGGAGTCTTCAAGAAAAATTGTTACGCATGCCCAAACCAATTTAAAAACAGTAACACCAATGCTAAAACCCGAAAGCTACCGCAATTCTTCTCTGAATTTATATATATATTAGATAAGTTATACAGATTTATTCAACCAGCGTAGAACGTTAATTAGTTTAAATTAAAAACGAAATCTGGTTCCACATAAAATATAATTGGACAACTAACTTGGAAGGAAGGCAGAAAATAAGAAAGAAAGAAAGGAAAAGAGCAGGAAGCCTATTAAACTCCACTGGGTTTCTCCAAAGGTTAATAAGCAATTTCATTATCTGGAATGTGATGAACGAAACAAAATGCATAATATAGAATGGAAATAGTGATTATTCACCCGCTTCCTCTCCCCAGTGGTGGAAATCCGTAGAACTAAATGATAATGGGATCCTGGCCCTACAACGATTTACAGATAGTAAACGAAATTACGGAGAATGAACAGATGCATACGATCTTATTTTGGGTTAATTAATTAATACAGAATAATTACCTCCCTTCATTTACAATTGCTAACGCAAAATAAAACCCTCCACTTCAACATAAACAAGTGCTTTTCAAAGACCCGAGTCGCGATTAAAACAGTGATAAGGATTGTTATTCCATTTTAAATCATATTGTTTCTTGCCTTTCCTTTGAAGGTAAGCGTGCGTCAGATGGCGACCCGAGGTCGCTTACAGCCTGAAACTATCCATATTTTTACCCCCGTGGTTTCCCAGCCTTACTTGTAAGTAAGTCGCGTTCACCTCAGTAGGACTCACCTCCAAGTGAAATGGGGGGGGGGGCATTTTAATGACCTCAGCATAATCCTACATGCTGCTAATAGCTACGGGCGGCTGAATAGAAACAATTTAATCGAGTGGCAATTTAAATATTCTTTACTATAATGTTCTGCAGTTTAAAAAGTAATCAAATCAACATAACCTTCTTAATTAACACTTCAGAATGATTAACATTGTGTAAGCTTGTGCAAAAATAAATTATGGGAAATGTATTTACTTCCCAGTTCATTGTATTCTTGCTACTTGACCAAATGGAAATGAAAGAGTAATGGATGGGTTTATGGTCTCGTTTACACAGCCTTTGCGGCGCGTAGGGGGCTCCACATTGATCCGGGAATGCTCCACACGCCCGCCTTTCGAGCTGCTCTCTATGCACCATTATATGCAAGAATAAATTATATTTTTTTCTCACTTTCCTGTCTTCTACATTTTAAAAACCTACCCCTGCTTTGTCGAAAAGGCCTATCCCACGCCTAAGCTACCACTTTGCGCTCTCTCTCTCTCTCTCCCCCCCCCCCCCCGCCTCTTTCCAGACCGGGTGTAATAAAACCATTCTTTTTATAGCATGCCATTATTAGAAACCAATTTCAGAATTATTTATAACCTGGAATGGCTTATTAAGCAGCAATGCGAGAATCATGCAAATGACAGCGATCCAATGCAATATAATAAGCATAATCATTAGTCTCTCGCGCTGATTAATTAACTTTCAATATTTTATTTACATAAAAAGCAAATCAGTGAAATAACTTCTGCACAGCCAGGCTTGCCTTTCAATATTTTACACCAACCTAAAAATAATGTGCTGAGACTCCATTGACCGTGTCCCCCCGCGCTGGCCGTGTCACCTGCCACATCTTAATAGGGGACAAGCTGAGAGTATTTTCTAGTTTTCTAATGGAATGAGAAATTGCATTTTCTTCCTCTCCCAGTAACTATTAAAGCGTAATGAATTCGGCCTAGAGTTCACGGCTGGCTGATCGAAATGAACCTGAAATCTGAGCTTTAATGCAGCTCCCCAGATTTCCTACCAAATCTTCGCATTAATCATCCGCTGGATTCCAATGAGATCTTCATAAAGCTTTGTGAAAGGAGGGGGTTGGGGTGGGGAGAGAAAGGAAAGTAATATCCTCTCCCCTTTTTTCTTCCCCATTTATAGCTGGGGAATTAAACGGGCTATATATTTCCAAATACATTTACAGTATGTCTATATTACTGTAGCAGCAGGTATCATGAAAGTAGAGTTTGAAATTGCAAACTCCATTAGACCCTCAGTGTTGTATTAATAATGTTGGGCGGTGGGGAAGCAGAGGGGGAGTCGCTGCGTTTTCTGATCGCAGCCGAAGTTGCCCAAATGCCTGTGGCTAATATATTTCCAGCTCCGAGTTGTCATGTGCGCCTTTTCAAAACCTCCCTCAGGTTCTCTCTCCCTTTTAATCTGTCATGCACCGGTTTCCAAGTGGATACGTTCACATTTTCAAAAGCATATGCGCCGTCGCTCTGAAGTGAGGCGATGACGACCTGATGGAGATTCTTTTACAACCCCAGTAAACCATGACACATAAAAAGATTTTGTGGCCACCATTTAACTATTAACCCTAAAACATAATTGAACACGACTTCTCTCCGTCTCTCTCTCCCCCTCTCATCTTTTTCTTCCTGCCTTCCTTCCTATTATTATTCCTATAACATTTAAGTCCTTAACAGCTGTTCCTTCTTGCTAATGGCCAATCGCATTTCCCTGTATAAATTGAAGGGTTTGAAAGAATGCGGCGGTGCTCCGGAGCCTCTCAAATCCGCAGAAGGCTTGTAGACTTGTCCCTAAAGCGGAGTAGGCACAAGAGCTCGGAGCGGCCCCATTCCAGAGTGGCGTGGCAACCCAGTACGCCCACCGCCCGCAAATAAGACAAGGATCTTTGTTACTAAAGCGCACACGGACGCTTCTTAAAACAAAAGGTTGGAATGGGACAATAAATACGGAATTGTTACGGAAATTCCCGGTTCCAAGATTGGAGTTTGCTTCCCTGGTTAAAAAAGCAAAGCAACCAAGTGGGGTGTACACCATGTACCCAGATTTGACTCTGGATAGGGCCCAGCCCAAATACGCATCTCCATTCTGCCCCCCTTTTGCGCGGCAAAAGTTCCTGCCCTTTCACGTATCCTTTTTATGAATCAACTTGTGGCGGCGGCAGCGCTGTGGCCGGGGTAAAAAAGCCCGAGCAGGGTAAGACAGTGCAAAGAGAGAAAGGGGTCGAGGCAGAAGGAGGCAATAAAGAACAGGTCAGATGTAGGCGGGGAGAGAGCTGGAGAGAACCACCAAGCTAAAGAATATTCCCACAGAGAAATAAATGAATACCAGGCCAAGTCACTTATTAAGAACCCGTAATATTTACATATACAGTACAAGCAAAATTGTGTATATTCGCGTGACATATACGTTCATGTAATTAACTCGACTAGAGTAAAACCAAAAATACTAACATTGTCTCACGATAGTTGTGCCGAGTGATCCTAAACATCTTTACTCGAAAGTAAGCCTCACTGAGTTAAATGGAGGCATTCTAAGGCTAGAAGGGGAGTGTGCGCCATTCAGTTCGGGGGGGGGGGGTACGTCCGAGGAAACCTGCATAGGATCGCGGTGCCCGCCACAGTTGGCTTTTCTATCCAGCCAAGTCCCGCTTGCTCATTTTCAAAAGCCTACTTACAGTGCAATACTAAGGATGTTTTTCAGAAGTTGAGACCCACTAATTTCTGAAAGTCTGATACCAGGTCAAGTATGCTTAGCGTTCGAGTCTTGTTTATTTATGCTTAGTATTTAGACACTTGGGAAAGGCCTATTTTTTTTTTTAAAGCCGAGTTGAATGGCTCAGTAGAAAATGAAAAGCTGCTGACACAGACGAGTTCAACGTTTGGTGGAGCTGACAGAAGCTCGGTTGATTAACTAAGGCATCAGAATGAATATCTAAAGCAAAATGCTCCACAATTATTGCAATGGCAGCTCACTTGAAGTAATGATTTAATGCATCTTTGTTGCATCTCCTTAATGAGGTACTTGAGCTTCACCACAACTCAACTGCAAAATAAAAACTTTAATATATATTTAAAGCTCAGCTTCTCAGTAAGCAGCAATCTTTTCCAAGTAGTCACTAATCTGGCTTTGTTTCCAATTACATTATATAAATTATTTCTTTTGGGGAAAAGTCTCCCTTATGTCTTATTTACATTTACAATATGAATATTCCTTGTGCCTTGAAGTAGGAAGAAAAACATACAAAAACACCAATTATTTCACTGGGAAGTATGGCATATTCAGTGCTTTCAACTTCTGGTACTCAGGTAGTAGGAATAACTCCTATAGGAAATCACTGCTAAGCACTAAAATAAAAATAAACATGTGTATGGGACCTCTACACATCTATCTGCAATGTATATTTAGAGTGCAAACACTTATTTGTTTGATCCCAGTAGAGAGATCAATACACAGCTTTCTCCTGTTCATCCATATTCCCTTGCTGATCTAGGCTCACATATGCAACAGATGCTATGTGTATGGATCCTGTGGTTGGATGCTTTAGGGCAGCAACAGTGGTTGCATGTGTGATTCCCAGCCATGGGTACCAAATGCAGGGTTCTCAATAACCAGCATAGATAAAATATGGATGCCAATTGTATATGAGTATGCATCTTCCATATTGTCTGTTGATGTATGCAAATCAGGATACAAAATATAAACATATCTAGCCTCACATAAACACACACACATACATACATGCATATGGGTAGCTAAAAATGTACTTCTATATGCAAAAGTCCTTGTAAAGATGGGCAAAGAATGCAATCCGTATTCTGATTTATATATTTGCTCTAGGTATATGGAACTAATGCAAATAAGATGTGGATACTTTTAAAACTATTATAAGAAACACAATCTTCTGGTGCATTAAATGAACATGCCTACAGATGCATCTCTTGCTCATAAATATTTTATAGCTTATATTAATGTACTTATCTTGATGATATTTCTTGGGTATCCTTCATAAGATATCCCATTAGATTATTTAAAAGTATAGATCTAGTGAACTCAAGTGGTTAGTGAATAACTTTTCTGCAATCTCAGTCAGAAACCAATTTAACCTGAACTTAAGTTAAATCACTGAAACTAAAGAGCCCACATGGCTTGTGAATTCAGCTACTACTGAACACCTAGTTCAAATGTGAGGAATGGAACTTGTGTGTAAGTCTGAAGGTAAATGTGCATATTTGAGAAAAAACACAATGACACCGTTCTCTAACTATGTTTTCTTTGAAATATTTCACCAATGATTTCGGTGCAAATCGCAAGAGTGCTTAGGATGAGGTACTATAAGAACCATGAAAGTCATGTCATTCACATTGTCTTAAACACAAGTTTTGCGCAACTTGTTTATACATCAGGGTATCAATTAGACTGCTAGCTCCAGAAATAAGAGGTACGATTGTAGCTTTATTTTTTTCTTTTGTGCCTATGCTCACAAAGTAGGCCTCCCAAACTAGATATGAGTCTAGACGCTTAATAAATTTGTTTATAAAATCTGAACATTACAAAAATAGTAACAGCTGTAGCAAACTCACAATAGTAAAATAACAGATTATTGGTACCAGAGTAACAACTTTAATTTCTACTGTTTTCCCTGGGTTCTATCAGGGGAAAAGGCAGGATATAAATAAATATATAATAATACTTTTTCAAAGGGCTAAAATCTAAGGATTGTAAATACAGCATGCCAGCTCTTTTATTTTATCCCTCAAGCCATCTGTGTCCAGAGTGGGGAAATGTTCCTCCTCCACCTCCACCACCACCACCTTTAAAAGAGTATTCTCCCTTTTGTCCCCAATGGAAATAGAATAGCTGCCCTTATTTTCTCTCTTCACTTATGCTCCCTTATTTGTCAATGGAATATTTGGGGTCGGTTTCGGAGGAACCGTGGCGAGGCTGAAGGAAACAAGGCAGCGAAAGTCCTTTGCCTTAAGAGCAATGATAAAATACCACTGCGTAAAAACCCATATTTTAGCCGGACAGCAGGACAGACACCAGACGTCTGTATCCACACACAGACGCCTTCTTCCTCTCCTCCTGACAACTCCATTTTCGCCTTTAGGGCCTCCAGAGGCGTGGGCCCTCACAGAGGCGGGTGGCGGAGGGACGCGGGGCCTGTTCAAGCGCTTTGCCCGGAGAGCCACGCTAACCGGCCTCTCTTTTCTCTGTCCTTCCCCCCACTTGTCCTTTCCTTCCCCGCCGGCGACGACGGGCGGCCAGGTGTGGTTCCAGAACCGGCGGGCCAAGTGGAAGAAGCGCAAGAAGACGACCAACGTGTTCCGCGCCCCCGGCACGCTGCTCCCCACGCCGGGCCTGCCCCAGTTCCCCTCCGCCGCCGCTGCCGCCGCCGCCGCCATGGGCGACAGCCTCTGCTCTTTCCACGCCAACGACACGCGCTGGGCCGCGGCAGGCATGCCGGGCGTGTCGCAGCTGCCCCTGCCGCCGGCGCTGGGCCGGCAGCAGGCCATGGCGCAGTCGCTGTCGCAGTGCAGCCTGGCGGCGGGGCCCCCGCCCAACTCCATGGGCTTGTCCAACAGCCTGGCGGGCTCCAACGGCGCCGGCCTGCAGTCGCACCTCTACCAGCCCGCCTTCCCCGGGATGGTCCCCGCCTCCCTGCCCGGCCCCAGCAACGTGACGGGCTCGCCGCAGCTCTGCAGCTCCCCGGACAGCAGCGACGTGTGGCGGGGAACCAGCATCGCCTCCCTCCGCCGAAAGGCGCTAGAGCACACAGTCTCCATGAGCTTCACCTAATGGCGTCTCCTTCCCGCCTTCCCAGCCAGCCAGCAGCCTGCCCCCAGCCGCGCCTCCCGCTTTCCCGCCCTTTTTGCTTCTTCTAATTCCTCCTCTTCTTCACCTCAGCCCTGCCCTCACTCCCCACTCCCGCCATTTTTTTGTACTTAAAAGAGGGAGGGGGAAACAAAACAAAACACTTACCAGGGAGTCTACTCAGGATCAGAAGTGAGTGGACTGGTTTGCGGGCAGAGTTTAAGAGTGGTCGTCCAAATAACACGACCCAGGCAAGCGCACGCACACACAAAAACATACAGGCAAGGAACACGCTCACCCCAACCGCCGCCTACTGTGCTCCAAGGGCGGAAACACAATCGACGTGTGTCTTAATAAGGATTTGAGAGATACTCAACCTGACAAAAGGACTCGTTGGATCTCCTCCTTTAATTTACCCCCACCAAGTTCCAAGCCCGCACAGCCAAATTCAGATCCAGGCATCTGTTGGGCTTTTATTTTTTTATACAAAACACCAAAACAAAAACCCACCTCATGTAGAAAGACAGTATACAATGTGTGCATGTGCGTGTACAAATAAAGATGAAAGTTGGTTGCAGGGGTTTTGATAGAAAGGTTTTCTTAAAGGGCAAGTTTGGCCCTCGGGTGGCTGCGAGGCAAGAATAGTGGTCAGGATGTGAAGCGTGAAGGGGAAATTGAACCGATTTTGATAAAAGCATTTTTAAGCGATTTTTTGGGGGGGCAGGGGAGGGATTCAAACGATTTTTAAAAAAGAACCCACTCCAACCACTTCCTATTACTCTTTTTTCTTTTTGTGGGCGTTTTGATTTCTTTGTTTCGGTTATTGCTGTCCCTCCAGTTTCTCTTGTTGCCCTCCCTCTCCGAGCAGCAGGCTGATAGATAGATAGATGCCTGGCGCACGTGGACTTGAGACATCTCCAACCTGGCAAAGACTTTGTACAGATAAAACAATCAGCTATTTTTTTCTCCCTTTCTGCATGTGCTGGTCCAATCCCAGAGAACAGAAGCTATTTCGAAGAATGAACAAACAACGTGAAATAGGATGTTTTGTGTAGATAAAGCATTCTTGTTACATACTGGTCGATTTGTGATATGTTAAAAGAAAAAAGAAAAGAAAACTTACTGTCTGTGCTTATTTATTATGGAATTTTGGGTTTCTTAATAAATGTTTGAGGCTACTATAAAGCATATGATTTGACTTTTGCCAACAAGTTTATATATCAAGTTAATGTAAATGGATAAATAAAATCATTTTCAATATGTGATAATGAGAACGATGGTGTGGCTTGAGATAAGAGGTGTTTTAAACGAGAGAAGAAATAAGATACTTGCTACCTTATTTTTAAATTTAGGATCCAGCGAGGTGAGGGGGGGAGGGTTGTCATACATTTGGAAATAGTTTGCTTGCTTGAACTTTGCGATGAAGCACTTCATTTATTACAATTTGGATACTTTATGTGAATAAACTTTTTAATTTCTCTGCGTAAATGACCTTTTAACTCACGAGCAAGGTTATGGTGACAATAGCAGCAGCAGCCGGAAGCAATTGAAGTTAAACCAAGGAACACACGATGTGTGTGTGCACGCGCCTGTGCTCGTGCCCGCACATCGAAGGACGGGAGAGAGTTACAGAGAAGGCAGCAAAAGTCTAGGGCCCTTTGTGTTGGCAACGTTTTGTAAGAAGTGACACCATTTAGTTGTTAAGCCAAAAGCAAAAATTTATCCGGCTTATTTCAAAGAAGCCCTTTCAGTTTCACAGAGAGAAGAGGCATGCACGGCTGACTGCAAGGAAAGTCCACAGATTTCTGACGGTAAAAATCTTTTTTGCCGAATACGAAGGCTGTGAGCTCCAAGAAGAAAAGAAATAAAAACGCAGAAGCCCCGGTGTCGAACTATATGAAGCCAAAAAGAATTGCTAATAAAAATCTGAAAGGGCGGGTTAAGATTAAAGCAGCGTCCGGGTGTTTTCTTTCATCTCAGTTGACTAAAGGTTGTAGGCAGGGCGAAATGAAATTGACATGTATTTGGAGAAAGCAGAAGGTGCATTTTGCAATCTATCTTTTCGCCGGCTTTCAAATGAGCCGCTGTTATTGTTGCTGTGACTCACTAGACATGATCTTACGGCAGAGAAGACATTCGCTTCCCTTCTCTTCGCTGTTTGCAAACTTGGGCTCTGCTAAAGGGCAGAAGGTTGTCAAGCACCAGGTAGAAAAGGATGCTTCGTTTTTTAATGCTTCACTCAGATCGTTTTTGTCTGCACATCAATTATAGATCTCTTAATTACACACAAGAGGGTGCCCAAGTCTGGAGCCTTTCACAGAAGGGCCCTTGGTTGCTCCCCAGTGAATTCCGCAGATGCTTCTTTAATTTAAAAATAAAATAAAAAAAGAAGTCAATGATTAAAGGTCCAGGATGAGAAGGAAATCACTTTGGTGTCCTGAAGAAGGAGCCCTTTGGATAACTTAGGCACCCCAAATGCCATTTAAATGAAGCTCTAATTTAAAAGTGGTCACTCTCCAGGGTTACACCACAATGGCAAGAGAAAGGTATCATTCTTTAATATCAGTTTTGAGATTCAGCATTCACACAGGAGGTAAACATAATCAAATATCATATACAGATTAACGGATGATAATGTGCAATCATATGGAGCCATTTTGAAAATAATTTTTGAAAGCTCCCTCTTCTTCAAGCAAAAATATTAATCCTTCCTCCTGATGACACTAGAGCTCCACTGGCCCAGGAAATGAATACTCTTGAAATTTTTATTATGCCCTTTTGTTTGCGTTTTTGTTAAACTAGACTAGAATCTAATTTTCCCCCAGACTGTGAACTGAATGTATATTCAGTAACTTTAATTAAACATGCTGCATCACATCTATTTTGGTCTTGGGGATACATTTAGAGACAAATTTTGATTCTCTCATTGACTTCTAAGGTCTGTAGAGCCAGTCCCCATCCACTGATGCACCCGACCTCTTTTATGTGTCTTCTATAATCTCAGTTGATATTAGAGATCCCAGATGGATCTATTTGATCCTTAATCTTAACATCCTTAACACCAGGGGCTTCAGAGAACATAACAGAGAGCCCTTATTTTAATACCCCCCCAATTCAGTATCAGTCCACATAGTTGTCATCTTTCCATTCTGCCTTTTGTCTTTCACTCTATATCATAGTTTCCTTATGATGTGCTTTATGCCTTTAATTGAAATACAGTAGGTCTTTTATCTGCTTTATAATGTATTTTTCAAATAAAATACAATTCCCTCCCTCTCCATTTCTTGTTTGTTTGATGTTACTGAGAGCAAGGAAGACCCTACTTCTGAGAATTTTTCTTCTCTTACAGAATTTTGATTAATACTATTTTTTTAAAAATAGGACACAGGGTGTGTGTGTGTGGAGAAATGCTCTGAAGGGCTAGTTGCTGCAGCGCTGGCCTCACATAGTGGCTCAGAGCAAGGTAGGATATGCCAACTCTAACCTCTGTCAGAACTGCACCAGGGCTGACCTTAGGCACATTACTGTTCTATATGGGCCCCTTCACACATTAGGTGGTGGCAGAATGGATCAATTCAACTGGGATCTGCAGCCAGCTCAGCTTTCTGACTAGCATATTTGTAAGAGTTCCCAAATGCAGCTGTGTACAGTGGTACCTTGGGTTACATATGCTTCAGGTTACAGACGCTTCAGGTTACAGACTCTGCTAACCCAGAAATAATACCTCGGGTTAAGAACTTTGCTTCAGGATGAGAACAGAAATCGTGCTCCGATGGCGCAGGGGCAGCAGGAGGCCCCATTAGCTAAAGTGGTGCTTCAGGTTAAGAACAGTTTCAGGTTAAGAACGGACCTCCAGAACGAATTAAATACTTAACTCGAGGTACCACTGTATTGTATTTTTAAGTGAGCAATTAAAATATTAGAATATACCCAAAAAGTGACCCAAATCTGCAATATATATGGGGATAATAATGACATTAACTTGCTTTACTAAGATAACAGATGAAGTGTTTGGATCCTAAAACCTCTTATTAACATATCTAATGTTTGGGTAGCCCAACTTGAAAACCAGTTAAGTCACATGTGTTGGGTTGAGCTTGAGGCAGAGCAAATTGTCTTCATAAGCAGATAGCAGTGAGATGCATGTATTTCCATCACTGAAGTAAACACATCCAATATTGGTTTAAATTCTAATGCTCCAATGCATCTAGGTTTTCGATGGACTTATTGAACCCCCAGGTGGCTTGCTCTAGTTGTAAAAGAGTACATGGACTGCCATCCTTAACTCAGGGGGGTAGCATGGGTGGTAGGTGCACAATTTTGAGGGGTGTGAACTAGGTGTCCCCATGGAGGCACAGCCTTTTGCAGGGATCCCTGTCCCACCCAAGCATATCCTGGCAGGCCCTGTCCCTGGCTTCCCATCCTTCCCTGCCTGTCACTGGGGGGTTTCAGGGAGCCCAGTCTGGCCTCACCACTGCATCCCCAACCCCCTCGTTGAATGGCCACCTGGCTCAGTGTGCTCCTCGGACAGTGAGTGGGTACAGATGGAGGGAGACAAGCAAGGGGCAACCCCAGTATGGCCTGGCCTGGTGCTCCTCTACATGGGTGTCAGGGGGATTTGCCCACCAAGGGTCATGTTGATTGGCTGGGCTCCCCCCGCCACAGGCGGGCAAGCTCTGGTGGGGAGGTGTCACTCTGGCAGCATTGGCATTGAGGGCTGGTCTGGTGTGGTGGGCTCAGTTCACCCTCCGGACCCCGCCTGGCGTGCCCGTGCGCACCCCAGGCACCAGCAAACCACGCTACGTCAGTGCCTTAACCTGCTGGTTCAAGAGTGTGTCCTATTATCTTAAACAGATACAATGTTAAGTAAGCTTAAAACTTAAGTGCTGCTCTTTTCATTCTTCTGAAATAAATCTGACTCCTCCATATCCTAAACCTTTCAGAGGCTGAGCCAATGGTCTCCAAGCAGTGATAGTGTAGAGAATTATAGAGAACTGAGCCACACCAGCATAAAGGGTTCTTATGTAGCCCGCTTTTGTCCTTCCATTTGTGCATAAGAGGCATGACTCACTTCACATTTAGGTGATCTCTGCAAATCTCCCACTGCTCCTTACCAAAGTGCAGCAAAGGTTGTTTACAAGCATGCTAATTTTACAGCCCTTTTATATAGCTTTAAGTGAGACAGGTTTATGATGTAGGCATGTAATAAAATATAGTCTACAAGAGGTTTTTTTTTTAAAAAAAAACAACAACTCCAACATCAACCATGTGTTTTAAAGTGTTAGGTGGAAATGGGCTCTTAGGCTGGGGAGGGGGGTACCAATCCAAAAGGTCCAACTCCATTCACTAATGGAAATGTGGTAAAGCATTGCAAAGACTTCCACTTAATTATTCTTCCCAAAATATGCATCATGTTCTCGAGGGTTTAATGAAAAATGTCCTGGTTCTGAACAAAGCTGCTTGGCTTCACTTATCCTCAATGTAACATTTGTTACCATGGCAATAGATGTTTGCCTTATATGAAGGCCTGGAAATTTGTGGAACCAGGTGGATCGGGGTGACCTGAAAAAGCTCTACATTTGCCTAGTATAGGGGAAGCGATGCACTTAGAACTGGGATGTGGTGAAAGAAAATAAGGCGAGTGCAACTTATGAGTAATAATTCCCAGAACAATTTTCCTTTACAAAGTGTTTACAAACTATATCATATATATTCACAACAGCCTTGTAAGTGTCTCGTCTGACTGGTCATTAACTTCACTTTGCAGAGGAAAACGGAGGCTGCAATTCTAAACATGCTTACTAGGGTGTTGTTGGCATCTGTCTGTCTCAAGGGACAATTGAGTGAGCCTGCAGGGGTGAAGTCAAACCTCTGGAGATACATTAGCAGTCCGGAAGTGACTTCTCTGGGGCGCAAGCCTGGGCAGTGTGTATGGAGGCCCTGGGCTGTCAAGACAATAAGACCCCTTCTTAGTCTCGTGGATGAGGTCCAAAGGCAAACAGAGGAATACAAATGGCACCAGCCTGGCTGCTGGAACTGCATGACGGAGGTGTACAAGATGCCATCCAACCGTCTTAGCGACTCCACTCTGGATTTGTCTAGGGTTTACTCCTTAGTCTTTTCTTCTCCTGAATATATCCCGCAAGGGAATGGGTACAGATTTTTCCTTGGGGTTTACACCCAAAGCCTTTCTCAAGAATGAGTATTGCCGCAAGGCAGAGGAGGTTTAGGATCAGAGTTTTCCTTCTTCTAGATGGGCTACCGTACTTTCCCATGTTAATGAGCCCCATCTGGGCGTACTAGGGTGTATGCCCTATTGATCATAACGAGGCTTACTTCTGAGTAAACAGAAATGGACTAGAACTGCATATCACAGAATCGGAATCTAGATCAAACTTCAGCAGTACAGTGGTACCTCAGGTTACATACGCTTCAGGTTACAGACTCCGCTAACCCAGCAATAGTACCTCAGGTTAAGAACTTCGCTTCAGGATGAGAACAGAAATCGTGCTCCGATGGCGCAGCGGCAGCAGGAGGCCCCATTAGCTAAAGTGGTGCTTCAGGTGAAGTACAGTTTCAGGTTAAGAACGGACCTCTGGAAAGAATTAAGTACTTAACCCGAGGTACCACTGTACAAACATTGGACTATGTGGAAGGTTACTTCACACTTGATTTGAATTCATTTAACTACTTGTGCTGTTTATTGTGATCATTTTTCTTTTTTATTCATCTTGTTGGTTTTATGGTTGTATCACGTGTTAATTAGCTACTCTGAAACGAAGGATGTAGATATTTTAAAAACACAGGTAAAGGCATTTTCATGTTGGAATATCTGCAAAACATATGTGTAGTAGATCATTCTGTGTGATAACCTCACCTGTGGGTTTGGTTTGTTTGCTTTTGTTTTGTTTATGATTAATCTCAGCAGACCTGAGGTTAAAGGCCTCAAGCATATTTCCATAGGCTGATTTGCTCACAAATGAGTGTCCTTTTCAAGTGGCTAACCATAAAAAAAAAACATTCTAACAATTATCAAATCACCAAAATAAACATAACAAATCACCAAAACAAACATATCAATAAGAGCTCACATATTAAGTGGAATCTTGGGAAGAACCCCATGGGCTTAATGGGTGGAAATGGGCAGGCTGCTTTCAGAGCTGGCAGAACACATTTTGATTTCTGAAATGATGGGTAACATGATGTCCCCTGCTAGAAACTAACCATACTGCCTGGTGTATCTTCCTTCAACATTGGTGATGGGGGATAGCGTCCTCTAACATGCCTGAGGGCAGGAAAGAAAAAGGAACATGAAGCCCTGTTGTCCAACAGAAGAGCATCACTGGCTTCCAGTACAATTCAGTTTCAAGGTGCTGGTTATTATCCATAAAGCCAAAAACAGTTTGGGACCAAGCTATTTAAATGGAATCTCTTGCATGAATCCACTTTCTCATGTTGTGCTTCTCTTGACCTGGTCCATTGGCCTTTTGAAACAAGGTTGGTAACAACACATGAGAAGGCATTTCCTGTGGTGGCTTCCATCCCGCAGAAGCTCCACCTCCATACCCCAAGAGCATGGGTAGGTAAACTAAGGCCTGGGGGCTGGATCCGGCACAATCACCTTCTAAATCCAGCTTGCGGACGGTCTGGGAATCAGCATGTTTTTACATGAGTAGAATGTGCCCTTTTATTTAAAATGCATCTCTGGGTTATTTGTGGGGTATAGGAATTCGTTCATTTTTTCTTCTTAAAAATATAGTCCGGTCCCCCACAAGGTCTGAGGTACAGTGGACCAGCCCCCTGCTGCAAAAGTTTGCTGACCCCTGCCCAAGAGGTTAGGTCTCACTGGATTTTTATTTTTGTTCTGTTGACAGTATAAAACTTTCCTTTTTAAGAAAGATTTTGATTCTGTTGCTAATTAGTGTATTGATGGTACTACTCCTGGTGGGCTTGGGGGGGGGGCTGTTGTTTTAATGGTTATTATTGTTTTCATGTTTACTACTTATGTGTATGCCACACTGAGCAACAGTTGAGGGGTAAAGCAGAATATGATTTTTTTTAAGGTAACCCAGAAAATATGCATCTAGATGCAAATGTATTTGCATCAGCATCACACATGGCTCCCCCCTGTTGGACTGGGCTGAAAGATTATAATGCAATAGATGATGATGTTTACTTATTGTTATTATTACTGATTTCTATCCCGCTTTTTAGGATGGGGTATCTAACCTCACAAGACAACAATAAGCCATTAACATTAAAAAATATTGGGTGATATCCCTTTATTTCAACAAGTCTATTCTAAGTATGACTATTCTAAGTATGACTAACACTGAATATCACTCATTAGCATCAGCTAATGAATATTTGATAAAACAGAGCTCCATTAAATACAGGCTGGAATAAAAATATTTTTAAAGGATCTCCTAATAACGAGAAAGGAGACTATTCATAACGACTCTATGGGAAGGGTTTGCCAAAAATGAATTCCTTCTATAAAACTGGAAAAATGCTATCAGTTTCTAAACATCAGCAAAAGTGTTTTTTAAGCAAGGATCAGTTATTAGATTCCAGCCCTGTACAATACTTTATTTATAAATATTTCAGGTGACAGTAGGCCAGGGTCACATTTCTGGCTACGTGCACAACTAAGGTGCCTGGGATATAGCCAACCTTGTTCATCTAATATTTTTCTGAAAGGCAGGAAAATGGAATAAACCGAATATCCTTTCAACAACTGCAACAAATACTGAATTGAAACAGGAAAGAGGAAACATTTCTCTCTCTCTCTCTCTCTCTCTCTCTCTCTCTCTCTCTCTCTCTCTCATACACACACACACACACACACACAGAGAGAGAGAGAGAGAGAGAGGAAATTTATATTTAGCCTACATTTAGCTTTCTCAAAGCTTTCAGCATTAATATAATATTTTACTGTTTGTCAGGACTTGCATATGCTGGACATATTTGCCTTCCTTAGTTTTAATATTTATAGAGCTTTAATAAGATTCAGTTATTAGCAAGTAGATATTGATTTATTTCCATGCCAACAGGCTTGCGAACATGTTTATTCCCCTTTAAATATTTCTGCCCCTTATACCTACAGATGGCTGTGTAATTAGGAAGAAGCTTTTATTTACTTCTATTAAAATGGTTTATCACTTCCCTCTCGTCTTCTTCCTCATGGGAATGCAAAATTCCATCACTTTGTAGACTGTAGCATTGGGCATGATTCATGTATAGCACTAGTGTAATGCCTTGTGGCTGAATCTTTTGCTCTCTGCTTGGTGAATGGCAATCCAGAGAATCTGAACTAACTTGGAAAGGCAGGGAAGGATTACACTAGAAGATGAACTCTTGTGCCACTTCCTGCTTTATGGTTCTCTAACTGCCTCTGGTGAGCAATAATTAACAGTTGCAGAAACTTTGGGAAAGGGATGCTACAGAATAGATTATGCTATTTTAGTATCACCAGCAATCATCCTTGCCACTGGCAACAAAAATGTGTATTAATTTGTGTTGTGCACTTTAAATTTTCATGTTCAGAATAAAAACCTCAGAACATGAAAATGTCTCTTGCAGTAATGGAGTGATGGCAGTTAACCTGTCAGATGAAAGTGCATAACCTTCCTTTTCTCCTTTTCATGACAAAGATAATCTTATCTGAGGACATTTATGTGAAGAAATAGAACCATGGCATGGGGAGACCCCTGGATCATTAATCCTGGCATCTACTTCCTTCGCAGTTCTTTGATTAGTTAGATTCATTCATTGGAGATTTCAGAGCAGGTTTTTCCTCCATTTGTCACTATTGGCTAGGTTCACTGAGTTCAGGCTGAGCTGAGGCAGAAGCAATGTTTACTAGTAATTTGGTAATACAGACTACCCTAATAATTCAGCATAAATATATCTTCCTAGGGGGTGGAGAGTAGGAGCCATTTGCTCCTACATACTAATACAGGTTGCACTCATGTTCAGAGAGAAATGAAAGAACACAACTGACTAGGAATGTGTTTTGTATATTATATGAGGATTAATAACTAGGCCATCTTTGTATCTAAGAAAGAATATTAATGGGTTGCCATAAAATAGTCGCCTTCAGTCTGGTATTAACACAGATCATGCCCATGTGGATCACTGCAGGAAATTATGCCTTTTTAGCATTTCATGAAAAAAACAATATAGAGGACAAAAGGCGTAAGTCACTGAGCCATTGAGCCAACCCATTCAAATGGCCCATGCAAGGGGACTTTAAATGGGACTTCACAGGAGAACACCAATACTCTCTGAAAATGGTTCCAATCTGTATCAGGATGTAAGATAAAATAGCTGGTGCTTTTTCAGATGAGATATTTGTGCTGAATAATTATTAGAACAGTCTATATTACCAAATTGCTAATAAACTTTTATTCTGAATCAGTTCAGCCCGAACCTAGCTAATAGTGACAAACAGAGAAGCAGGAAATTCTTTGCAATATCCAATGAGTGAATCTAACTAATTAAAAACAACAACCCTCTGTGGATTGTGCCCACAAGGAGGATTTTGGCTTTTTCTAACAGAGAGTGAAAAATGTAAAACACATATGTCATTATATAGCAAATAATTACAGCACACCCATCTATACTTATTCACAGTCAACATTCTCTCACAGTATTGGATTTAGGGCCTATAATTCATACATTAGGCAGCTGACACATGCTGAGAATAATATTAAGTTCCACTTCTGCATTACTCACACAATGTTTAATATACGGTATTCTCTGTTTCTTTTCATTTAAATAGCTAGCCTGGTACAATCAAGCAGTGTATAAATTTTATTAAATAAATAAATAAGGTAGGAAATAATATAAACACACCCTTCCTTAACTTCCCTTACTCCATTCTTTGTCAACTTGTTTCAGATTTGCTGCTGTCATTTCCCCACATTTCAAGTTGTTAAAGTTAAAGTTGTTACAGAGAGCTGTGATGTAAGGAAAGGACCTAACACATATTTTGTCTGGACCATGTGTCTAAATGCACAGAGAAGACCCATTTGGACAGAAGTTTTAGATCAGGTTGGAAGTTCCTGAAGGACTGTACACATGACAGTTTTGTAGAGGTGCTGAGAATGTATGCCATGACAGTCAAACAGGTTCATACGGATTCAAATTTGTATTGTAAATGTGGCTCTAGAATGTTCTGGGGATATGAGTGATATAAGGCCTTGCCACAAATCATGTTGCAGGAATTCATTCTGGTATCATGGACTTCAGAGTGTGCCAAAGCTGCCACCAGTCTCTTGAGTGAAAATATAACATAAGGCTATACTGCCTCCTTTAGTATTTTTTAGGACCAAGTGAAAAATGGACTCCCAAGATTTTTCATGTTATTTGTGGTTTGGTGGTGGGTTCACCGAATATTATTTCACCAAATATTATTGGGGACGAGGTAAAATTCTTCAACAGTTGTTATCAGAAAACACTTCTGATTAATTTCTGCTGACTTAATATTGAAGTAAACTTCATTGTTAGACCATATTGGTAGATAAAGGAAGCAACGGCCTAAGAGAAGAGGAAGTTAATTGAAGGAGTAGAGCTAGACCTATTATTTCTCTCCAGAATATTAATATAACATTGAAAGAATAATGATGCTGGATCAGCAATTTTACCTAAAATTCATAGATAAAGAAAGTGGGGATGCCATTTTCTGAATATTCTCCAGAGAAGTAAGAAAATTCCCCAACAGGTCAAAATAGAAAATGTTCAATGAAATTTCATAACGTTTTCTGAGAAATTTCAGCTCAATATTTTTCGACACCATACAGTGCTGCTGAATATTATCCTCATATTCATGATAGCAAAAGCTTCCAAGCTATTTGCTCCACAGCCATGTCCTCTCCCCACAAGGATCACAAATGACAACTAATCTATCGAGGAGAGGGCAAGAAAGAATGGAAGCATCTATCAAATACTGTATAGGAGGAGATAGCAGTGATTCAAATGTGACCCTTTCAGGCACTTTGCAGGTTTCAGGTTCCACACAGGCCCTCTGTGAAAGAGAAAACACTTAATGGTTGATCCCAGATCTCTTCAAACACAAAAAGCAACCATTACTTAGTTCTGCTTCCTTCCTCGGGGAAAAACTGATTTATGCTTTAGGTATTGTGTAACACCTCCTAAAATTAATCTATGCCTCTGTTTCTAGAAGAACTGCCTATTACTCCGCCTGCTAAAGGAACCTGTGTGTTTTGCATGAAACAACAACACAGTTCTTTGGATTTTGAGCTATGGTTGGATGCAACCTGTATGTTTTGCTGGGATGATATTTTTCCTTTGCTTATGATGAAACATTTTATTTTTTTCCATGTTAAGAATTATTAACAAATAAGCATCTTCACCTGAATTAGTCCTTTAATGTATTTGGAATAAGACTAAGGTTACAAACGCAGCTTGTTTGGGGGAGGCATTAAACTACAGATGGATATTAAAGTTACAAAGTTCAGAAGCTGTTCTCTTACCCAGTGTTTGGTATGGTAATTGCACATTCTGAACAATCATACAACTTCTTTAATAAAATGAGGTAATATGAAATTGGCTAGTTTTTCCCTCTCTCTCCATACTTTCAAGTTCAGTGAAAATACAATAATTAAACTCTCGGTACAATGATTTTCAAGCCTCCATGTACCTTTGCACCCACATACCCTCCCTTCGCCTCTGCTCTCTGGATAATAAATCCTTATGAAAGCTGCCACCACAACTAAGATGGGTTGTGAAATTGTTTAATAATGTTGGCTCAGGTGGTGACATCACTTTGGAGTTCCTATTTATTTATTATCACGCAATGCTTAAAATATGTTGGTAGGTAGGACGGTAGAAGCAAACCATGAGAGCAAAGAGGTACAATGTTGGGATCAGGAAGGGATCTTTATCCATGAGAAATTAACATCAGGGAGCAAACGAGCTGCATCTTCTTCCTCTCTAGGATAAAAAACCCATCCAAACTATAGTAGCTTTGAAAGTATCCATCTTTATGCTTCATGTCTACATGCCCGAACGCACTAGCACCATCGATTCCTCAGAGATCTGAATGAAATACGAAAAGCTCATACCAATAACAAACTTAGTTGGTATCTAAGGTGGTACTTACCTTACGTGGGTGGCGCTGGGGGTTAAACCACAGAGCCTAGGACTTGCCAATCAGAAGGTCAGCGGTTCAAATCCCCGCGATGGGGTGAGCTCCCGTTTCTCGGTTCCTGCTCCTGCCTAGCAGTTCGAAAGCACGTCAAAGTGCAAGTAGATAAATAGGTAGGAAGGTAGGAAGGTAAACTTCTGGTAGGAAGGTAAACGGCGTTTCCATGCGTTGCTCTGGTTCACCAGAAGTGGCTTAGTCATGCTGGCCACATGACCCAGAAGCTGGACGCCAGCTCCCTCGGCCAGTAAAGTGAGATGAGCGCCGCAATCCCAGAGTCGGCCACGAAGGGACCTAATGGTCAGGAGTCCCTTTACCTTTAAGGTGGTACTGGAAGGAATTTTTTCATTTTGGTTTGACTACAGCAGACCAACATGGCTACCTACCTGTAATCAGGATCTGGGTTTAAGTATATGGGAATGTAAGTTGCCTCACCTCAAAAAGGATATTGGAGAGTTAGAAAAGGTTCAGAAAAGGGCAACCCAAGTGATCGGGGGGTTGAAGAAACTCACCTATGAGGAAAGGTTGAAGCTTTTGGGGCTTTATAATTTAGAGAAAAGCTGATTAAGAGGTGACATGATAGAAGTTTATAAAGTTTTGCATGACATGGAGAAAGTGGATAGAGAAAAGTTTTTATCTCTCTCTCCTAAGACTAGAACTTGTGGACAACCAATGAAGCTAAATGTTGGAAGGTTCAGGACAGATAAAGTACTTCTTCACACAATGCATAGTTAAACCATAGAGGCAGTGATGACCAAAAACTCAGACTAGACCTACTGAAATTAATGGACTTAAACTTAGTCATGTTAATTGCACTGGTCCTACTCTGAGTAAAACAGCTGAATACCACCCATGGTATCTAATAATTCTGAACACATTTACTTGAAAGTAAGAGCAAAGCCATATATTACTTAGTGTGTGAAAACTGCTTCCCTTTGATTTCTTCCCATGCTGCTTCGCAGTAAACTTGTGGGCAGAATGGCTTTTTAAAATCATTATTGTTTCCTGGCTGGGATAGAGAACATTTTCAGGGAACTTGACTGGTTCGGGGACACCGGGTGCAGAGTCTTGAGGACACAGCAACTGTGATGTAGAATGGAAAGTGAGGGGCGGCGGCAGGTGAATTTTGGCATTGCACAGGGCGCCACTGAAATCTGAGACCCTAAGGTCTGCTACTGTTGTCATTTTAAAACTGATCATGCAAATCATTTTTAATCCATTGTTCCATTTGTGCTAAAGCGCTTTTAAATTTCGCTGTTACTGCACAATTGCATTCACAGTTGTTGTTTTTTTAAAAATGCAGTCTAAAATGTGTTTTAGAGTAATAGAACGGTAGAGGTGGTAGGGATTCCAAGGGTCATCTAGTCTAACCCCCTGAAATTCAGGAATCACAGCTAAAGAATCCCTGACAGATGGCCATCCAGCCAATGTTTAGAAACCTCCAATGATGGTCCACCACCTTCTGAGGTAGTCCATTCCACTATCAAACAGCTCCTACCATGCTTATCATCAATAAAAATATTTGGCAGTCTGACAGTGGCAGTCTGACAATGGCACCAACTGGAATGGTAGGAGATTTTAAGTTTTGCAATTTACATGATAACACTTCAATGTAAGCACAGCTCAGAAGGTGCTAGGAAGGAGCTGTGCTTGAGACATGGACAGATGTTGCCAGTCAGAGTGGAAAATACTGGGCAAGATAGACCAGTAGTATAAGGCAACATTGTCTGATTCTATGAATTATGCTTGCTGTGGGTGTGTTTAGACTTTAGAATTATACCTCTCTATCAAGTTGAATTCAAATAATTAAAGTGACAATATTGTTGAGAAGAAATCAAGATGTATGTTAAAAATCCTGCAAATGAAGCTACTTTACATCACAGGAGCTTTTGTAATATACCAGGATCTAACACAGCATTATACCATTTCCTCAGGTTAAAATTGTATTAAAAATAAATAAAGTATGAAACAAAAGTGGCACATGTCCTAGTTAAAAGCTCATATTGAAGCCATATCACAAAAATTTACTCCTAATTCTGAGAACAGTAGAAGGGGGGGGGGGGAATTACTACCACTAGTAACAGATGTGAAATTACATTAGATAAATATAATCATTAGTTTCAGTCTCACCCTGGTTAATTTGTTTGTGGAAATGTGCAACCCATTATTCATTAGGTAATTTTTCACACATTGATTAGAAAGCCATGTCGAATTGTGATCCCAGCACATTTGGGCCTACCTATCTCACAGTGAACTGTAGCGCTTACAATAGTGGAAATGGGGGACAAAATGTTTATCTCAGGCTGATTTTGTGCCAATAAATAAAGTAAATCAATAGCCAGTGAAGTGTGAACGACATTTCTCTGCTGTATAATATGGTTTTGGGGGCAATTTGACATGCTACAAGGGGAAACAAGGGTCTTGAACGGAAAGGTAATAAAAGCAAATCATGCTGGTAACTGTTATTGAAGTCCTGTGTTTTTCTATACTTGGACAGCTTTAGGATGTGAAAAATAATGCACATAAAATTATGAAAACAATGAGACAGTCCCAAAATTTATAAGCTTATTGGATCTTATTCAGACATTCCATATGCAGGTGCAATGAAAGGGATTTATGTCCACTGGGACCAATGTAGAATTCTTTTTTCAATGAATCTATTTCTTAAAGGGGTTATACTAAACCAATGATTTTTTATCTCCATAAGGTTTCACTTACCATATCCCATAATTTTAAATCGGGTCCGAAAACAAATGCTTGCTAGTTTGATCTTCCATAAATTCTGAGAAGAGGCTGTTTTGTCTTTCGAAATGTGCCATGTACAAAACCAAAAAGAAGACCTCCACCATCTATGCTGTATTGTCCATTCTATAGATGCAAACAAACAACACTCCTACAACTTCATCCTAGTTGAAGAGATTTATGCTATTGATGAGACAATGAACTAATATTGACAAAGGGAGTGGTTCATGGTAGACTTTTTGCCATATTTCTTTTATGTGTTACAAGCCAGGGACAAAAAGAGGGCCTTAGACCCTGAATATATTGTTAAGAAACTTATTTCTTCGTAATCCTTAGAAAAACTTTTCTGGATCCATCCAGTCCAGCGTCCAGTGACAAACCAGATGTCAACACGAAGCAGGATATGAATCACAACAGCACTCTCCCCACTTGCGATTCCTATCAACTAGTCTTCAGAGGCATTCTGCCTCCAGCAGAAGTTGAGCACCTCTAACATAGCTAGTAACCATTGATAATTGCCCATCAGATGTTTTTCTCCACAGATAAGTTGCTCACATGCCCCTGCCAAAAGTCATTCCTACAAAACCCTCAAGTTTCCTCTTTGTGGTAATCTGGATGATGATGTGAATCCAGCCAAAAAGAGAGTTTTTGTGTCAAAAATACAGAATTCTTTATTACAATAAAATAATTGTATGGTATAGGATATAGAACTGGTATTCAGAGGAATACTGCTTCCCACCGTGGAAAAGAGAACATAACCACCATGGCTAGTTGTCAAGGGTAGCCAAGAAGAGCTCTACTGGATCAGGCCAAAGGCCCATCTAGTGCAGCATCCTGTTTAATCTATGAGAAATCTGTAAGGAGGTCTGTGGAGAATCCTGTCTGAATGCTATTTCTCCTAGCTCCACAAACAAAAGAGACTAGAGACTTATTTTTTTTAAGTGTTGAAAATTCAGGGAAGTGGCCTGGAGCATCCTAGCTCTTTGGTTATAGCCCTGGACAAAGTAAATCCAAGTTGGGGTGGTGGTGGTCTAAAATCCCACTGAGAACGCTCCATCCTTGGATGTGCTTAAAGGAACCCCTTGGTATCCATCCGTTATAAACTCATTCCAGTTATGGCCTGAGGCCTCAGATGTTTTCTTTTTAATCCAGATTAAAATAATTTGAGCTTTCCACATAATGCAAGCTGCATTAAAGCAATTAACATTTAATTAAAAACAGGTTTTCCTCAGCAGGTCAGATTGTGAAGGGCTCAGAGCTTGTTGCTATAGAAAGGGGAAAGGAGGGGAGGGCTGAGCTGTTTGGTTTCCAGAGATGGAGCAGCTGCATTGTGGTTTTGACAGGTTGAAATCACTGTTGGAAGGACCTGTGGAGCCAAAGGATGAGAGGTTGTCCGTGTCACAGAGACCATTTAATGCTGCAGAAGAATGTCATATTTTTCACAAATGCATTGTTGTCAGAGGGCTTTTAATTGGCCTGTAACTGTATAGATTTAAAATTCATTCGAACACACAGAAAATTAATTTAACTCATTGATCTCTGCTGTCTGTTTAGATCTTAGATACCAAGGTGGTTTTGGGTTTGTTTGTTTTTAGTTTTTAGGGTTGTGTGTGGTTGTTTTTTTTTTTGTTTTTTTTTACAGAATCTTCTCTTTATCTTTTACTAGGTTTAAAAAGAATAATAACCAGCCATACATTTCCTGTCCTTTCTTAGTCTCACAGGCTATGAATATGATGAAGAAAGGAGCATCACCTTCAGTTGCTTATGCTACACTCATTCATTTATTATTATTATTTAGACTGGTTTTTCTTCAAATTGCGCGGAATCACATTACTTTACCTCACAAGAACCTCTGCTAAGGATAGGACTCCAGGGCTTGCATTTGGAACCTCAGGAACTGTGATTCTGTCAGATCTGGGCTGTAGGTGGATGTCAGAGGGGAGCCAGGGATTGTACCAGGAATCTGGAATGGAGATTTGAAACATAGGCATATAGGAAAGCCTTATACTCAGTCAGACCATTGGTCCATCTAACTTTGTAATGCTTTCAGTGACTGGCAGCAAGTCCCCAGTGTTTCAGGCAGGGGACTTTTCCTGCTCTACCTGGAGATGCCGGAGATTATTGAACCTGGGATCTTCTGCATGGAAAGCAGATGTTTTCACACTGAGCTAAGTCTGGAGTCAGAGCTGAAGAACAAACCACAACATGTTTGAGTAAGGGAGATCAGGCAGAGCAGGAAGCCCTTTCAGTCTTGGTTGGATAGGGCCAATCCAGAAATGAGAATAGTTTATTGTTTTATTATATATGGTGGATGACAAGTAATACAGTCATACCTTGGATCCCGAACGCCCTGGAACTCGGACGTCTTGGCTCCCGAATGCCGCAAACCTGGAAGTGATTGTTTCGGTTTGCGAACGTTCTTTTGGAACCCGAATGTCCAACAGGGCTTCCGTGCCTTCTGATTGGCTGCAGGAGCTTCCTGCAGCCAATTAAAAGCCACAATTTGGTTTTGGAAGTTGAACAGACTGCCGAAACGGATTCCGTTCGACTTCCAAGGTACGACTTTAATACAAAAAACATAAGCACAACTAGTAATAAAACAGTATTCTTAAAAATCCAATAAACTGTCTTGCTGACAGCAGCAAGATAATACATGCTATAATCTGTTCAGCATATCAGGATGTCGAAGATCTCCTTAGAACAACATCAGTTGGGTCTAAATGCCTGAGTAATAGACAAACCTCCTAAGACAGGGAGCTCCATAAAGAGGGTTGTCCACAATGTCCAGGGAGATTCTCAGTACTTCAGGTCTGGTAGCTTACTACCTTGCCTCAGGAGTGTCAGCTCATGGATTTTGATAGGCATCGTAAGCTACCATGAACTGTGCATGCTCAGCCTTTAGTGTCCACTTCAGCAAGGAGAAAAGGAACGCGTATGCAACATCATCTTCTGTGGTTGGCAGATAGTATGAAGCTGCTGGATTTGCCAGAACCAGTATGAATATATTACAGGACTAACTTGGGTTCATTAATTTCAGTGGGTCTACTCTGAGTAGAACTTGGTTGGCTGCAACCCTAGAAGTCTACTGGCATGATACTTCATGAGTTAACGAGAGAATAGGAAGGAGAGGTGGAGCTCAAGAAAGAAGGGGCTATCTCCTCAGGGAGAGGCACTTCACAAAGTTTCTGTTTCAACACAATTGCAGACCCTCCAAGTGTCCCTATATTCTAGGGACATCCCTGGTTTAAAGAAGCTGTCCTAGTTTCTGAAATGTCCTACATTTCCTTAGGGTGTCCCTATTTTCACTGGAGAAATGTTGGAGGGTATAGAGCTATCTGAACTCAGAGCTGTCTGAAGACAATCCTGTGTAGGGAAGTTTTTTAAATGTTTCATGATTTATTATGTTTTTATATATGTGGGAAGCTGCCCAGAGTGGCTGGGGCAACCCAGTAAAATGTGTGGGGTATAAATAGTAAAATTATCATTATGGAATGGAACGCCCCTATTTTCATCAGATAAATGTTGGAGGATATGCAATTGTTGGTCTTTCATACACACTAAAGCCTTTTTTTTTTTGTACTTGTCTGCTGCTCAGCAGAGCAGTACATCCTGCTTACTGTCCTTTAGGCCCCAGCTGCTCCTAATTCAAGTCAGAACCTTGAGCTGGAAAGCCACCAAGCCTGACTCTGCTTACAGCTGCCCATGGTCTTGCTCTGGCCTTGAGAAGCTGACAGACAAGGCCCCAGAGGACTCTGGGCCAATTAATAAGTTGCATTTTGAATGGCAAAAAAGTACACCAAAGAGTCTGTCAATTGTGGATGGCGTATTTGCATTTAAATGCTCAGGGAGACTTTAAACCAATTGACAGCCATCCATTAGATTGGAAGATGCTCAACTGCCACAACACACACACCATCCAACTCTTCTTTCACCAAAAGGATGAGATTAAAATAAAAAATACCGTTGATGAAAGCTGGTGAGTGATGGAGCCATTTGATGTCCAGCTTGTCAAGTGATGCCTGTGATCATCATGTGAAAAAAACACACCTGTGTGAATTTACCCACTGGCATAGAACAACATGTACTATATATTTGTCCTAGTGAGATCTATTTCAAAGACGTCAAGAGCGCCAGGACATTTAATGTTGCTTGTAAACTGACTATGCAAGGCCCATATGCTGTAAATTGGCTACCATAGCTTCCCATCCACACTTCCATTTTTCTTTTGTTTCAGCATTATTATAAAAAATTGGTAGACTGATAAGATTACAAGTCCAGGGCAAAACTAATCATACGTTTAGTGTAAGGACATTTAAATATTTAAACAGATGGTTCCCTGTGACCTTACACGTCTCCTTTATAAATGTATGTACTGCCTTATAGAACCATCTGCATCCTAATATGCGGGTCATATGTTTCCAAGTGTTTCCTCGTTAGCCAGCGGAAAACTCCAACTCCATCTCCTGCCTGCCACAGGTTTAAATATTACTCTCCATTATTTTGGTGTGACTTCGATTGACACCATGTGGAAATGGACACTGTAAATTATCGCAAAGTGTCATATAGCTCACACGTTTTATAGTGCTACTTACCCTTTATTTACCTGTGAGCTGGTGACTGGTAGACTTTCATGTGCATGGCTTTCTGAATTAAGGAGGGGGAAAGATTTAGCATGAGAATAGTTTTGAGAAGTCTCATTCTGAATCTGAGGAGAAAAGACACATAATGCTGAGATATGCCTTGTTGCCCAAAAATATATTAAATTATATCAAACACACATGTGTATGCCTCTGTGTGCATGTGCATAAATGTGTGTGGATGTTCCTGTGTGGATCTTATGCATGGGGGGGAGGGAGGTGAAAGAGAATGTGTCTGGGGTGACCCCGTCCACTTTTACACTGATCCCACCTACTACTGGTATATGGGCTCCACATGATTAGCTATGAGGGAATGCAGCTTTCAGACTACCCCTGGTTTCTGTCAAAAGGCAGCATGGTCCCAACCCTTGGCTGAAAGGAAATATCCATCAGTAGTTCAGAACTTGCCTTTCCTAGTTTTCTGCTGCTTCACATATTTCAGGGTCTTCTCTCTTAGAGTTCTTTCAACACATCAGTGATGTTGAGGGTGAATGACAATATGAAATTGCCATGAAGAACTGTCTATAAAATACATGCATCCTCTGCTCCCAGAAAGGAGCGGAGAATAGGTTGTATGGAAATTGGCACACCACTAATTTATATTTCAATTAGAAACAAAATGCCAGAAATGTATCATATGAGAAACTGCCAAGAGTTGTACAGAATATTGTGCTTTAAGAGTGACTGTAGATCTTTGCTGGTGTCTATGAGAGAGAGCATAATTAGCACCCATATTCTCAGTCATATCAGACTAAAGGTAATGGGGTGTAAGAAATGGTTCATTAGGCTTCCTCAAGTACTTTTACTGTGTCCATACTATTTATACCAGCGGGGGGTGGGGGGTGGGGAGGGAATCAGTGCCTTTAAATATCAAGTCAAAGCATTTGCTTCTGGTTTCTTTTGGTCCAAGACATAGCACTGAGTAATGATCTCTTAAAGACAAATGAGAGAAAATGCATTGTTGAAAACTTAAAAGTGTTTTTTTTAAAAAAAATAAACAGAATAGCACCGCCCACATAGCAAATATGAGCATGTCAGATGGCTCTTCTGTCTGTACATTTCATATGCACACATGAATTGGTGGACATTATAGGAAACCTGGTATATCAACAGTGCAAAATTATTATTGTTGTTGTTGTTGCTTCATTTTCTGGTGGGCTGTCTTTTATAGACAGTGAATCGGGAGGGAGGGAATAAGAAACTAAACGTAGGTCTCTGTTGTACCACCTCATATGGTGGTGGGGTGGAGGAGGCAGGCTAGGGCAGTTAAATAACTCAGAGCATAGTACCATGGCACATATGTGTATAAATTTACATATGTTAATGACTAAGTATAGCTACCACTGGCAAGTTAAGATGGCAGCTTAAAAATTGCAGGTGGGTAAGCTCTCACCAGCATTGGGTTTTGCAGGGTGCCCAGCTGCCCTATAAGCCAGGGATGAGGAACTCAAGGTGCTCCAGATGTTGCTAGACTCCAACTCTCATCAGCTCTAGCCACCATGACCAATGGTCAGGGATGATGGGACTTGTAGTCCAACAACTTGTGGAGGGTCACAGGTTCCCCAGCTTACCTATAAGCATAGTTAAAAAAAACTGGAAAGGGCAAAATATATGGGGCATGGCACAAAATACTCATGGTTTGGGCCTCTCCCATCAACAATACCCCTGGGGGCAGGGCTGTTCCTCACCTTAGGTAGTGTGAGGTATTTTCAGGGATGGACCTTGGTAGTATGGCATCCTGTTGAAGGCCAACATTTGACACCCCTCTCCCACCTTCTCAAAGCTGGGTAATGGAGGTACTGGACTTTGGGAAGGAGGCAGAAGGCTCTGGCTTCCTATTTCCCCCCTGGAGCTCTGGTGCGAACAAATTGACTCGGGTCACAGGATGGGACGAAAACACACCCATCTTTTGGTCCTATGCAGAAGCTGGGGCTTCTGTCAATCTGGGATGTCTCGCTTGAAACAGGACAGTTGCGCAGTATGATAACAAAGGAAGCAGTTTTGTGCCAGAGGAGCAGTATCAGGAAAGCACCACGTTGGCTATCCTTAGTCTAGGAGTGAGAATGTAATGCATCTGTGCAAAAGATCTGGATTTTGCCACCTCTATTCTTCTTGTAGCTTCATACCTTGTGTCACAGAAGTTTCCTGAACCCTGTGTGCAGCTTGCCATGCACTGGCTTTTGCCATTCTGTGGATTGGGCCCAACATGACTAGGGTTGAGATAAACCATAGAACCATAGAATTGTAGAGCTGGAAATAATATAGGATGGACTATGATCTGAAGCCGAGTTAGGTGAAAATATTTGGATTTAATATGAATGATATGAATGGCATTTATTTAATTTCTAACACATTACTTGGAGGTAAGTTCTATTGGTGTCTATGGGACCCAGATTCCAGTAAAAATGTTTAGGACTTCAGTATGAACCAGTTTAAAAGAGGGTGGTGCGGAGGACTGAGGTATTTGAACATAGCATAGTTGTGGATCAAAGTGTACTCCTGGGGAAAAAAGGTCTAAGTAGGAGTAATGGCATAAAATTAAGAAAAGGAAAATTTAGGTTAAACATCATGAAAAGCTTCCTGACAGTCAAATCTATACAACTGTGGAGCCATCTCTCAAGGGAAGGTGTGAAGCCTCATCACATAAGACGTTTAAAATGAGACTGGACAAAGCAGCTGAGGAAAAAAGAAGAAAGAAGAGGAAAATACAGTGCAGGCATTAGGGGAAACTAGATGGCTTTGTGCAGTTTAATATGTTTGCCTTAGCTTTTTGAGATTCTGCTTCAGCTATGATTTCTGGACAAGTAAACAGTCTGGACAAGTAAGCAAAATAAAGAACCACAGCATAAGCTAACGGAGGCACAAAAATAGCGCATAATAATGCCAGGCTTAATTTGAGAGAGGGCTTAGCTCTCAAACTAACTGGCTTTCAGTGCTAGGGTTCAGCCTGGAAATTATGCAAAGTTATAATTATTTAAGGTTTTATTTTAATATGTGAAGAGAATGTACGAACAGTGAGAAAACCCATAAGTCTAGTGTCTCAAACTCTGATGTACAGTGGTACCTCTGGTTACTAACTTAATTCGTTCCAGAGGTCCGTTTTTAACCTGAAACCGTTCTTAACCTGAGGTACCACTTTAGCTAATGGGGCCCCTGCGGCATGATTTCTGTTCTCATCCTGAGGTAAAGTTTTTAACCAGAGGTACTACTTCCCGTTTAGTGGAGTCTGTAACCCGAAGCGTTTGTAACTCAAGGTACCACTGTATAATGCAGTAAAAACTCAGATTTCACAGTCAAAGTGTCCAATTCTAAAAATAAATTAAAATACTTTTAAAAATTGAGAATCCTGTGATAGATATTGGACGCAAACTGACAGACAGACAGACAGACAAACAAACAAACAAACAAACAAACAAACAAACAAACAAGTATGCTTATGCAGCTATATGATCCCATATTTACAGAAGTACTTTTGTGAAGCTCCATCACCTAAGACTTCAATTTCCACTTGTGAACATTTTTACCCTGGTATAGGTCTCTCAGAAGAAAACAAAAAAGGATACACCTGCCATTCATAATGTGATGTACTATGTCAAGTGTACAAGGACAGGGAATATAGTACAGTACAATGTTATGCTATGAAAGACAGAACTTCAGAAGTGTGATTTTTTGGGGTCAAGGGAGGGACCTACATAAATAATTCAAATCTCCTCTAGGATAACCTGTTTTTCAATTGATCTGTCAAAGAGATTGGCCTGGTGGCCATACTCTATAAGGACAGGTAGGACAACCGGCTATTTAGCATACCGGCAATGAATATCCGCAAGCAAAATGAATACACAATTAAGGCATCCTGATTAATTTGATATTTCAGGTAATTGCAAATATGCATCTTCTAAAAGAAGCATGGTATGATTATCTAGTGAGACACAATATCTAAATCAGGTACGTCGCAATGCTCTTTTCAAAGTTACTCAACAATTAGCTTTTAACATGATCTTTGGGGTGCCTAGGGTTGCCAACTTTTAACTGATTCCTACTCACTTGCCTTTTACAGATGATTCATCTGCAAACATTAGCAAGAGGAAATACTAATCTCTGTACCATTTGCCCCATTGAGCTTCAAGTCTCCTGTTATGTTGCTGTACACACCAGAGTGGGGATGTCTTCACCCAATGCCCATTACCTGATTTGTTTCCCTGTGCCAAAATCCCATTCAATGAAGCTGCCAACTGTGCATGCACTGTCATCTGCACATGTGCAATGGCTGTCTCAAATGTACACACCTCAGCTTAACTGCGGGTTATGTTTTCAAATTGGATGAAAGCTGGTTTGAGAGAAAATGCATCTAGCAGCAGATACATATGGATTGTGGCTAACGTTATGTGGTGGGAGCACACTAGAGTCGGTAATGTGTACTCAGCCATGTTCTTGCACCAGAATGTATAATATGATTGCTGGTCTGGCCCAGTATGAACATTGTGTAATTGCATTAACACTGTAAACCAAAAGCTATCTGTGTCAGGCACACTGCTGTGCTGTGCACACGTGCACTATGTAACACAGAGATGGAGTAATGGGACGTACGACAGGAGTAGACCTTCTACTGAGGCAGACCTTTGGTCCATCAAGCTCATTATTGCTGGGCACTGACTGGCAGCATCTCTCCAGGATTTCAAATGGATTTTCTCCCAGAGATGACATGGATTGAACAGAGGACCTTCTTCGTATAAATTGAACGCTCCACTACTGAGCTACAACACTTTGCTTTAAGGTAAACTGGTGCTGGAAAGAAGAAATATCACTCCAGTACTTGCCTGATAGTAAGGTACCAGAAAGAAAATACTCCTGGAAGGGATTGAGTTGGAAGCCAGACCCTGTTTTCATTACAACTGCACATGCCATTGTTTGCGCCTCTGCAGCTGAAGTAGGTTAATAGGCTTATCCTGTCATACGGCTAGGATTTTCAGGGTGGGGAAATCTGGGGTACGTGCTGGCTTACGTCCTATGATTTCTGAGTGCAGTCCTACTCACTGACTGATGCCTAATTCTACTCCAGATTTTACCCCTTGCCTGCTTTTCAACGAGTACAGCCTACATTGCTATAGAGGAGCTATTCCAATTGCAAACCTTCTGATCACTTGACAAAAAATCCTAACAATTTTATGCAGTGCAGCTTGTGAATAAAGATCAATTTTATAAACTACTTCATAGCTGTCTCTAGCTATACTTTCCTCTCTCTTTTCATTCAAAATTCAGGGGAATTCCAACACATTTTGCAATTAGTTAAGGATTATATTTCCTTATTTTTATTAATTTTATGTAAAGTGGGATTTATCAGTGGAGCATTCATTGACACTGACTTCAATTTATTCTGATGAAACTGACTGACATCTGTGTGTGCTGTTCATCAGTCATAATTTAAACCATTCTTAATTGCATTAAATGTAAATTAAGACATTCAATTTCAGCCATTATTTTTCATAAAACACTGTGAACTGAATTTTAGTGGGTCATGAGATCTTGCGTTCAAGATAAATAGGGTAAATTCAAAACTTACCATTGATGTTCATATTTCACCCTTTGTCGACTGTATTTCTTTCGTAGCTTACTAGATTGGAACAATTAATTTTAGCTGTGATGGGAACATTATTGGATGAGAATGATGTAGCCGATTTTTTTCAAAACAAATGAATTTCTCATTCTTAGACCGTGTTTGTTACTGAATGGTATTAAATATTTTAAGAGCCAACAAAATTATTCTTTAGTTTAAAGAAAATATAAATTGAGTAGAAAGCATGAAGAGTCAGGAATCTGGTTTGGAAAGCCTAAAAACAGACTTTCCAGGTATAAACCAGTGTTACTGGGATAACTTGGGCAGGATAATGCTATATTTTAAAGTAACGGGTATTAATATGGAAAGGATCCAAAGAGGCTCATGATTTTCTCCTTTTTTTAACAATGAGAGCAAAGCAACTTTATGTACTGCACAGATATCTTCTCTACTCCTGCAGAAGAGTTCTGTGCAATCTGTAGGCCCTTTTTCACACTTTCACATCAGTTCACTAAGCATGCTGTGGCTTGTGCCCCTTTCTCGTATCACTGATGAATTGGGCAGGATGGGGAGAAACACTTCCAAAATCATATGGGAAGATGGATTTCTCCAGGACTCCAAAATTCCATTTTCTTGGAAAGAAGCATGGGTGTAGCAATCAGTCTCCTGAAAATGCGCAGGAAGAACTAGGTGCACAGAAGAGTGGTCTCAAGTAAAATGGAAGAACAATTTTAAAAGCTATGCAAAATGGGTTATTAAAATAGGAGACTGTGGATGAATATTAGTTCAGCATTTAACTTAGCCTGGCTGTGGGCCAAATATTCTAATGCGTCATTCACCAGGTCAATTTTTTTCATGGAAAATTTGACCTGAGAAAGGGCCCACAGTCCAATGTTCCATACCATAAAGAAAGTAAGCAGTATGCACAAGAACTGAGTCTTTCATGAAAACCCATGTTTGACATGTTCATACCTATAATATGTAGTTCATTAGAATCATAGAATCATAGAGTTGGAAGAGACCACAAGGGCCATTGAGTCCAACCCCCTGCCAAGCAGGAAACACCATCAGAGCACTCCTGACATATGGTTGTCAAGCCTCTGCTTAAAGACCTCCAAAGAAGGAGACTCCACCACACTCCTTGGCAGCAAATTCCACTGTTGAACAGCTCTTACTGTCAGGAAGTTCTTCCTAATGTTTAGGTGGAATCTTCTTTCTTGTAGTTTGGATCCATTGCTCCGTGTCCGCTTCTCTGGTATAGTATAGTTAATAGAGCAGATTGCAATAAAAGCGAGGGAAAAGCCACAGACTATAATACAATCAGGAACAGAAATTTATAGAACAACGTGGTACCCTAGCTTTCAACATATTTCTCATCATAAGCTCAAAGGGGATGTACAAAATGGAGGACCAACATAGACTTCATAACCTGATGGTAGGCGATGGTATAGCCATACAAAAATATCTGAGGACACTAGTCAAATATTATATTAGGGAAATCTCCCCCCCCCCCCATCTTAATCAAGCTAAACCATGGTACTGGTCCTCATCGCAAGCACCAGCTACCCCTTCCCCATCTCTTCCTAGGCCAATTTCACCTATTATACCATCTCTTTGCTCACTACGAGAGTTGCTAGATAATAACTAAAAGTTTTCCATAGGTTGGCTAGCTTTTTAACATTAGTTTCATATACTGTACATTGCCATTCTGTTTTCCCTTTGTGTCTCATCTTCTGATAACATCCTTCTTGCCTCTGGCTTTGGGGCTTTGTTCCTAGACTAACTGGTTGCCTAGGATGAAAGCAAGTTCCATGGAGACAACAAGGGGCTAGCTAGACGCAGTTAGTGGCTCATAGCTCTGGAATTCTTACCTGGCCAGAGCTAGAGGAAATAAGGGGAGGTGGTGGCACACCTCAGAACTCTGCTGATACAACTGGCCTCTGCTGGTACAAATGGTGGTGTGGTCAAGCAGGTATTACAATGCAAACTAAGGATAGTTAAGCAGATTCAACCCCCTACCCAGACTCTAAATAAGCCCTCAGAGAGATAATTGTTGGATGCCAATTAACTCATCGTCTTCATAGTATATTTTCTGTGTATTCCATACAGGGGCATCCATGGAAACTCTGGTGGCAACCCCTGTCACTTACTTGGAAGTAAGTTCCATAGAATGCAATAGAGCTTACTTCTGAGTAATCATGAGAAACGTCACACATCGCAAAATTCCATTGCAGAAGGTAGATAGCTCTATTTAGTGATCACACACCATATATTAGCTCTACATTTGCACTGTGTACATACAGTCTTCCTGTGCTGGGAAGAGCCACAGAAAATCACCATGCATGGGAAGAAAAGCCACATACACCCTGTTTTCATGTGTAAATGTTATATATGCAGGCATTTTGAAATGTGTGAAGTGGCCCTTATTCCCGTATAAGTGTGTGCGAGATGTGAGGGAGCCTTTGGGCTGAGATTAAATTGGGCCCTAAAGTGATGGAAATGGTGCATCTTGGCTCCTTTCCTCTCTGTAGTAAAATTTTTATCTGACTATTATATACGACATTTACATTCCCATGTCAGTTGAACTGATGGAGAATGAAGTGTTGCAATAAGTCTGGAGATGGGTAGTGATGCAATCATCCTCCCCGTTTCTTGCTATTAATATATGTCTCTTACTCATTTTTAAAGATAGCCTAAATGAGAGTACTGAATATAAATGGCTTTTGTAAGTCATTCAGGTCAGTGAAGCATGTCATTGTTTGCATCTAGAGTTCCACGAAGGCCCCGGCTGGATGATAGGCACACTATATATTTTTCTCATAGATAAAAAAAAACAACATAAACAATATTCAGCGTACTTAATGAAAATTAGAAGAGAATATCGTCTACAGTGAGTTTCCAAAGGCAGAACTAGTTGCAAATGTTTGCATGGTGTGACCTTACTAGATCATCTTTTGAAGAGGACGCGATGCCTATATGCCAGCAACGTATAAATTATTTCTCTGCCTATGCATTAGCAAATGTTTGATTATGATTTATTTTGGGGTTCCCTGAAAGATGAAGGAAGTTCTTTCTAATATTAGTATTACTAATGATTTTAATGAGCCATTAAAATGTTGCAGGATTCCAGGAACATTTTTCTTTTTAAATATTATTTCATTAATAGTTAACATGATCGTTTGTGCAGAATTGATTAAGAAACCTGAAAGAATGATCCACAAATTGCCGGTGCCCTTAATATGGTAGTCATCAAAATAGTAGTTGCATTAATAATAATAATAATAATAATAATAATAATAATAATAATAATAAATTTATAGAGGGATAGGCGCCTTAGTCTGTTACAGAAAGAGCAAAGGGTTCTGCCTATGGCATATTATAAACTAACAGTCCAATCTTCTGCCTTTCTGCCATGCTAAATTCAAGGAGGCTGACTCTCAGGTAAGTGTGGACAGGATTACAGCAATGCAGCACAATGCTAAACATCTAAACATGCTTACTCAGAAGGACATCCAATGGACTTCAACATGATTTACTTCCTAGGGAATAAGCCCCCTTGTTTATGAGTATGAACTTCCATTGGATTGGGGTAAACGAAAGGCCAGCAAATTTTGCTGTGGCACAAGCTTTCACAAGCTAGAGCCCCAATAATCAGGTGCATTTCTTAATAACATAAGTAAGCAGATAAACAAATACCTTTGTGAAGTACCTACAACATTAGGCACTGAAGTATCAGGACATGTGCTGGTTCTGATAAATATTACATTTTGGCAACCCTTTCCATAAGCAAAACTGTAAACAATTCAATAAAAAAACCTTCATTTAGAGCAGGATCCTGTGGCCCTCTGGGACGCGGGTGGAGCTGTGGGTTAAATCACAGAGCCTAGGGCTTGCCAATCAGAAGGTCGATGGTTCGAATCCCTGCGACGGGGTGAGCTCCCATTGCTCGGTCCCTGCTCCTGACAACCTAGCAGTTCGAAAGCACGTCAAAGTGCAAGTAGATGAATAGGTACCACTCTGGCGGGAAGGTAAATAGTGTTTCTGTGCACTGCTCTGGTTTGCCAGAAGCGGCTTAGTCATGCTGGCCGCATGACCCAGAAGCTGTACACCGGCTCCCTCGGCCAATAAAGCAAGATGAGCGCTACAACCCCAGAGTCGGCCACAACTGGACCTAATGGTCAGGGGTCCCTTTACCTTTACCTGTGACCCTCTAGACATTGCTGGACTACAGCTCACCAAACCCCTTCTGGGGAAAAGGGGTACTGCAACATCTTGAGGGCCAAAGATTCCCCAAGCCTGACTAAGAGCAAGGGTAAGGACCCTTTTTTGGCTAAAGTGTGGCACATTTACTCATGAGCGGACTTGGGGGATGAGTGGATCACATGTCAGTGATGGGCAGAGCCAGAAGCAAAAGTGGGCAGGGCAAAGGATGTGACCCTTTGATGAATAGGCTACATTCCAGTCACACAAGAGCAAGAAGTTCCTACACAACCACTGCTCTTTTTCTCTTCCATCCAGGCAAGCAAGAGGGATTATCACTGTTACTACAGTTTGAGCAAAAGCACTGGAGAAGGGCACAAAGCAGGGCTTGTGAGGAGTGTGGCTTATGGAGGACACAGGGAGAATCCCAAGGTCCTGATAGAAGCCTGGGAGGCCTTACACCCCGCTCCCATCCAACCGCATGGGCTAGAGAAGGGGTCAGCAAGGTTTAACTTGCCTGGGCCAGTTCACTCCAGTGGAGATCCCTCTGTGGGCCAGATTGTGTGTGTGCGTGAGAGCACGACTGCGATTTCCAGCATCTGTGTTGGTGCAGACACGATTTCCAGAGTCAGTGTTTGCACAGATGTGATTTTCGGCATCTGAGCATGCGCAGACATGATTTCCAGCACTGTGAAAGCGAGTCCCTGCACCGCACTGTGCCAGTTTAGCGCAGCACGTGGGGACCAAGTGGGTGGTTCAGTTCGGGGGTGGCTTGTGGGCCAGTTAAACGACCCCCATGGGCCACTTGTGGCCCATGGGCCTTAGGTTGCCTACCGCTGGGCTAGAGGTTCCCTACCCATGAAATAGAGCTTGTCAACTATGCTACTTACAACATGCAGTCCCAACCTCTGTATGTTTATTGAGAAGTAGGTCTTACTGAGTTCAATGGGACTTACTCCCAAGTAAGTATACCTAGTCTTGCGCCTTGCATAAAGGCCTGGCTGCTCATGCAAACAGTGGATGCCTCTGAACACTGTGTGTGTGTGTGTGTGTGTGTGTGTGTGTGTACCCAAAGAAGGAGAAGGTTATGCAAAAATGAGTTGGCTTTTGAGATATCACTGAATCTGAAGAGTGGAAGTTTGCACCACTGCAGAAATTACACACGGTCCCACACTGTTCCAATGGGATTTATCCATTCATTGTAAATACTTTCTGTGTTTTATAGGGAATTATTATTATTATTATTTGCGGGGTGTAGGTGTAACCAACTACCACCACCTCTAAAAGGCCGATTGAAACATTTCCCCTTTACTGATATTAAATGGGTATTTAAGCTATCAGGTTGCATTATTGCATGTAGGACTGCGGAGGGGAAGCCGCAGGGAGATATGCAACTGTGGAAAATTTGAAAGAGGAGTGCAGTGACAGACAGGCAGAAGAGGAGCTGACACAAATTTGCCCCGAGGTTCTACACCAATTCACAAATTTGAAAGGTGGAAATGTTTTCAGATACTTTGTCCCACAGCAGCTTTAACTTAAGCAACCGGCACTTATGTA
The DNA here is from genome assembly GCF_965153285.1 of Podarcis tiliguerta. Taxonomy (NCBI): domain Eukaryota; kingdom Metazoa; phylum Chordata; class Lepidosauria; order Squamata; family Lacertidae; genus Podarcis; species Podarcis tiliguerta. The sequence continues at coordinate 35,661,386 of NC_139544.1, read as the reverse complement.
GCAGATGAACCAAGGTCTGCCTGACCTTGGTGGCATTATGGAGGAGAAGTTAATGGGGAATAAATGAAATGCTCCTGAACAATTTCACCAACGTGCGCGAGGCAAGAAAAGTCTTGCGCTGTAAGCTTTGTGCATTCCTCACTTTTCTAATGAGAGCCCTTGGTAGGTAATGCTAGTAATCAAGCCCCCATTCTGCTGCCACCTCCATATGCTATTAGATGCTTAGGGACATTGGGAGCTGCCTTATACTGAACCAGGCCATTGGCCAATCTATCTCAGTAAGGTCTACAGGCAGCAACTCTTCGGGGTTTCAAACAGTGGTCTCTTCCATCATCTCTGACTGCGGGGGCTGATGGAAGTTGATTTAGAGGGCCACAGGTTCCCCATCCCCATATTAAATGGATGTCTGTACGCGGGTGGTGCTGTGGGTTAAACCACAGAGCCTAGGGCTTGCCGATCAGAAGGTCAGCAGTTCGAATCCCCGCGATGGGGTGAGCTCCCATTTATCGGTTCCTGCTCCTGCCTAGCAGTTCGAAAGCACGTCAAAGTGCAAGTAGATAAATAGGTACCGCTCTGGTAGGAAGGTAAATGGCGTTTCCACTTCTGGTTCACCAGAAGTGGCTTAGTCATGCTGGCCACATGACCTGGAAGCTGTTCACTGGCTCCCTTGGCCAATAAAGCAAGATGAGTGCCGCAACCCCAGAGTCGGCCACAACTGGACCTAACGTTCAGAGGTCCCTTTATCTTTATCTGCACTAGCCAAGCATAGCACAAATCTCTTTGCTTAAAAGGGGGTTGGTTTTTCACCTATTGCTAAAGCTGCTGTGGTGTATAAATACTGTTATGAGGGTTAAAACCAGATATTTACTCCTCACTGTGATTCTTTCCTGACTGAAGTCTCCCTCTAAATTCTGAAATGGAACCTGTAGCTCTTAATTTATTCCCTTTGAAGCCGGGAAGCAGTCCAAGCCAACTTCTGTTGATGCTAGGGGTCAAGCACAAGCTACACTTCCAGGTTCCCTTTCTTGACTACACATAAGTCAAACTGGATTGAATTATCCAACAGTGAAATCCTATAAATGTTGAGTTAGAAGTAGCTCCCATTGAGTTCAATATCAATACCTTGAGCCAATATCAAACATTAATTTATTTATTTTTATTTTATTTATAAAGTTTCTATACCTTCCTTCATCCGAAGAGCACAGGGTGCTTTGCAACATAAAACCACAAAAATACATAATACCGGTATAGTAACAAACAAAAACAATAAACAGTTTAAAAGGCCATAGATGGTTTAATTAGCCAAAGGCCTATGTATAAATCTATAGAATATATTCAGATTCTTTTAAATGCTGCAAATTGTGGGGGTTTTTTTGCATATTATTCTCTTTCTCTATGCAATTGGGTTAAAAATGCTGTATTTATGGGAAAGTATCCATTGACTGCCATGGAAGTATAATCTTTGTAAATAGCAATGCATTGATCATATTGCACATGAAATTTCACAACTAAGGTAAGACAATAAATATACTACCCTTCCTAATTTTGGCTTAGGGCAGCATGCAAAATATTCTGATGATTTCTTACAAGGCAAAATTTCTGGCTGAATTCATTCAGCTGAATATATCATTAAGTAACAAAATTTATTAGCAACTTTAGATGCATCGCTGGACACATAAGCACAAACCCATCCCCAGTGAGATTCCCTTCACTTGAATGGTGTTTAATACAGCGTCTTGAATGTACACTGTTATCCCTCTTGTATTAAATGAAGATATATTATCAGTATTTGTCTTAAGCATTCGGTTTTAACACTCTGCATATATATTCATTAGCACCTGGAACAAGAGCAGGTTTGCACTTTTACAATTGCAGTTATTTATTTTCCAGCAGCGATCTGGGTGCAAGAGCTCTGTGTTCCTTTCCATATGCAATTTCAGTGTCTGTCATTCACATGTAGAAAACTCAGCTCTCTATTTAACACATTGCTGGTGTGAGATAGACATTTACAGGGCCCCTCTGCCCTTGAGCTGTTCCATTAGTGCATGGAAAGCACCTTGCAGCCTGTGACAAGCGCAGCAGATCGGCACTAAATCAAAAATCAGTGCCAGCCAGGGATCTAAGCCACCATGAAGGTCACAGCCATCAACTGCATGCCATCTCAATCCAAACAAAACACATTGGATACAGGGGGATTTTCGCAACTCACAATAGGAGGCAAACATGTCATGTTAGTATAATCCCTGATAGCGGCAAAAGGGGTAAACTGACCCCTTTTTAAAGCACTTTGGAGTATTTAATCAAACTTTGAAGAAGGGTAGTTTGTAATTTTGGGGTAATTTTTATACTGCAGCTGAAGCTCCGACTTTCAGCTGCTCCAAGCCACATTTTGAACAAAGGATTTCCATTTTTATAATAATTGAGATCCAATGTTATTGTTGATATATAGAACTCCAACTAAAACCACAAATATAGCAGGGTACAAAATAATAATAATAATGCACGTATATTCTGTTCTTTATTAAGTAACAAAGCTAAGCATTATAATGATTTTTTAAAGGTGGTATATCTTGATTGTGTTTAGATATGCAGCCTAATCCATAATCCATTTAGGCGAGGTTATTTAGGCACAAATTTATTTACTGTTGCATGGCTGTGGTGGAGGTATAAGTGCATTGTGGAGGTAGGTACTCATTGTTCGTGTACAGGATATTTTGCTTGAAGGCAGGGGATTGAACTACATGACCCCACTGGCTTTCTTTCAGTTGTATGATTTTACACACATGTCTCCAAATGTGTAAACCTGGAAACCTTAGATATGTCCTAGGGATTGCTCTGCAGCTCCTTTGTAAAAACGGGTATACACTTCCCCCATGAAACAAACAGAGCCCGCACTGCCATGCAGCACAGTGAACCAACTGGCTTCAGTCATGGGGTGGGAGGAAGAGATGAAGGTGCGGAAAAGTCACCCAGCCCCCAACAGGCCCACAAGTGTCGGTAGGGATGGGGAGAATTTTCGTTCAGTTTGCATTTTAATGAGAGCCTATTTAATTTGCACCAAATGAAGCAACATGCATGCTGAAATTACGCTCTGCTTTGCAATTCACACTTCTCTCCAAAGTTTGCAGTTCCAGGGGAAAATGCTTGCAAAAATGTGTATGTTGGGGAAAACTGCATACCTAAATATCTGTATTCAGAGAATTGTGAAAGAAAATGGGCGTGATGGGCAGCTGGGGCAGCATTGTGCAGACACAATGTGTGGAATTTAAAAACATTTCTGAGATGGAAATGTGGAGAACTGGACATAAGATTGAAAAAATGAGAAACTGAGAGAACCCAAAACTGGCATATTCGTCCATTCCTAAGTGTTACCTGCTAGCAGCAGTGACATATTGGGACTCTGCTACAGGCAGTAAGATGCATTGGGCTGGTATTGCAAATACCAGCATAGACCCATAGACTGTGGAAAGCTAGGGGAAAGGAGAGCCCTTTGCATCCAGCATACTCAAAGTGATAGTCTTCTCTGCCCTGCCTCATCATAATCTCTGACCAAGAGGGCTCTTTTAACTAGAGCTGCAGTACCAGGAGGTACACAAAGACATGATTGCATCACCATAATGGTGATGCTCATCTTTTGGAGACCTATCAAAGCTCCAGCCTGAGAAAGTTTTAGAAATGTAGTTAAACATATTTGTTTGGGCTGCTGTTGTAGGTATAAATAGTACCAACTAGGGGTATATTCACAGGATTTCTGAACAAATGGGATCCTTTATGTTCTTCTGGTGCTGTTCTAATTGAGATAGGTAATCACAGTTGACTGTTGGGGCTTCTCTGAAATAGTTCTGACATTCTAGAGGAGGACTGAGGAACCTGTGGATCTCTAGCTGTTGCCAGACTAAAACTTCCTGGCCACTTGCCAAGCTTGATGGGGCTAATGAAAGTTGCAGTTCAGAATCTCCTTCATGAATCACTGCCTTGTCGTGGCAAAGGGGCTTGAATAACTCAGAGAAGCTATGAGCTATGCCGTGCAGGGCCACCCAAGATGGACAGGTCATAGTGGAGAGTTTTGACCAAATGTGATCCACCTGGAGCAGGAACCGGCAAACCACTCCAGCATCCCTGCCAAGAAAACTCCATGGACAAAGGCAACAGGCGTGCCCTGGTCCATGGGGTCACGAAGAGTCGGACATGGCTAAACGACTAAACAACAACAACAACATCTAGAATAGGACTGGGGGACCTTTTCTGGTCGGTGGGCCAGGTAACAATCTCCTCACCCCAGTGGGCCAAATTTAACAGGTGGGTAGGGGCTCATCCACGTGTTAGACATGGAACGTCATAGCAACACCAGGTGATGCTGTCCTTCTAAGCCCCAGTTGCTTAGAAAGTCTTGCACTGTAAGCTTTGTGCATTCCTCATTTTTCTAATGAGAGCCCTTGGTAGGTAATGTTAGTAATCAAGCCCTCATTCTGCTGCCACCTCTCCATATGCTATTAGATGCTTAGGGACATTGGGAGCTGCCTTATAGTGAACCAGGCCATTGGCCAATCTAGCTCAGTAATGTCTACAGGCAGCAACTCTTCAGGGTTTCAAACAGTGGTCTCTTCCATCATCCCTGACTGCAGGGGCTGATGGAATAGGTGTGCAGTACAGGGATGCTTTAAAGCTCGTTGCAGTCTCTTGCTGCTCTAGAAACATTGCTATTTGGACCAAAAGTGCAGGATTCCCACCAGTGGCAGTGGGGAGGAACTAAGCCAGCCTGAGATCGTCCAGATCCCAAGTTAGACCCGCTGCCATCGCTCACCAGCATTAGGCCTGATTGCTATGCCAGCACCAGGGTGGTGTAGCTCAAAGCAGTTTTACCTGTCTTCCGCCTGACCATTAACATTGCCGCATCATTCCTAGTCCTGAGATTTTGAGATGGAATAAGCTGTGCCTGCGGCCTTCCAGTTGTTGTTGCACTCCATCCCCCATCATCCCTGATCATTGGCCATGCTGCTGCAGCTGATGAAAATTGAACAATTTCCCCACCCTTCCATAGTGCCTGGATAGTGCATAAACAGATCCACTCCAGCTCTGCCCACCCACATCTGGTGCCATGACATGGGTTTGCTCAGAGTTGGCTGTTAGGCATGTGGTAATATCAACGACATGCTCTGGTCCATGGGGTCACGAAGAGTCGGACATGACTAAAAAACAGCAACAACAATATCAACGACCCACAGAATTGCCATAATGATACGACTGGTTGCAACAGCAACAAACCATAAATTATGATGCTATAATGGCATGGTGACTGGCTCATGCCCCATTCTGACCAGTAATTTTCTCAAGGAATTAGAGGATAAATCTAATTAAATCCAAGCACACCAGATTAATTAGTTTGTGGGCCTCGGTGTAGTTCAGCTGTTCTGCAAAAGCATAAGCCTGTTGGTTTGTACTCTTGTGTGTTTTACACACAGCTTCGTTGTGATGAATGGCTGTCTCTCCTATCGGTATATAGAAGTGCAATAAAGAGCTACAGCATTAAAATGGAAAAATGGCAGAGGGATGATGTGATAAAGGTGTTCAGGAGAGCAATTTTTTAGCCGAAGTTTAAAATGAGATGGGCGAGAGATAAAAATAGCAGCCTTTAATTTCATAGAGATGCATGGTTGTTGGCTTTTGGTAGATATGTTGAGGAAGACTGTATATATTACTCTGCTATTGTATAGTTAATATTCTGAAAGGGTAGGCCTAAATTCAGTGGGAGAGAACAGAGTCTTGTTGTTTAGGAAGATCCCCCTTTGCATTGCAAATAATTGGAGCAGAGGACTCCTAATGGTGTCCATGCAGAGGACTGACCTGCTGTCTTCTTGAGCTCTCTGAGCAAAGAAGACCAAGACCAAATAGCAAAAACAAAACATGTCTTGTTCTTTTTAGCAGCCAGCAGCAAATCTGCCAATAAGTTCAACTTTTATATTAATTTGGCTAAATGTCTGCTAGACCTGTTGTTGGAACAAATCTGTACTTGCTTAGTTACTCCATTTCACCTACTCTGTCAAGGATCCTCAACCCTTTTGGGCTCAGGCACACATTGGGAAATCTAAGATACTTGTGGCCACTTCCAAACACCCATTTCACAGAAGGAAAACGTGATAATGCTAGGAATTCAGAACAATCCAAACACCTACATGCCCACAAACAAATAAAACACAGACAAAAGAGGGGGAAAAGCAGGTAACCCCCCACAAAGGCAACACCCCAAATTGGTTTTACAAAAGTTCATCATTTTACTACATAAATAAATGGAAGGTGCAATGCAATGCTGTTTTTCTAGAAAAAGAAGGGAGAGGAGGGCCTCAGATTCCCCACCTCTGCCCTAAGGCTTCACAACATAGCCAGTAGGAGAGCACATGAGGATTTGGATTCTGTTTGTCCCTAACAGGCATAGGCAACCTTCGGCCCTCCAGATGTTTTGGACTACAGTTCCCATCATCCCTGGGCACTGGTCCTGTTAGCTAGGGATCATGGGAGTTGTAGGACAAAACATCTGGAGGGCCGAAGGTTGCCTATGCCTGGTCCATACCATCAAGTGGAGTGTCAAGGATGTCAGGGGATGGGTAATACCTCTGCTGGGAGACATGTCATGCTTCTTCTGGTAGTTTGTCCACCTTTGGTCCCCAGCCTGCACTCAGCTCTCACCTGTGGCTCCTAGAAACTGTCAGCATGTGACACCAGCCACATCCTGACAGATTGAGCAGATGAGACCAATAGTGGGTCCAATGCTCAAGAAGGTGGTTCCTGCATGTGCTGTAGAGGGAAATGAGGGGCAGATGGGGCTCATCAACCCATCAAAAAGAAGGAAAACTCTGATCCTAAACCTTTGGTGCCTTGCTGGATATCTTCGGGAGAAGAAAAGGCCACAAATCCAGAGTGGAGTCCCTAAAACGCCTGGATGGCGGCTTCTATGGATCCTTTCGACAACTCCTGCAGCCAAGCTGATGCCAAGCGTATTGCTCTGCTTTCTTGGACCACATCAGCAAGGCTGAGAGGGCTGAGTCTTGTCAGCTGGGCAGGCCAGGACCACCCTAGACTCTCGAGGAGGTCACTTTGGTGCTGCTAACACAGAGGTTTGACTTTACTACTGGAGGCCAGCAGCAATATTAGTTAAAGTAGCCTTCTCCAACATGCTGAATGGTGGCTGGGATTTGTAGTCCAAAATATCTAGAGGGCACCAGACTGGGGAAGGCTGTGTTAAAGGGCCTCTGGTTCCAGGAACCTAGAGTTTCCTCAGCTCCATCTCCTGGAAATCTAGATGAGAAACGTGTTGCTGTCTATCAGGTCTGACAGTAGCAAGCTAGGTAGGACTGTTAGCGTGGGTTTGATGTAACTTGGCTGCTTATAAAATTGCTTATCCCTCGTGTAAAATCTGCTGCCTGAAAGAAGTCATCCAGGTCAGTTTATGAGTTCTGCTGTCCTTGAATACCTGCAGAAAACAAATGGGTGCTGCACATATATGTGAAGAATCTGGTTGGTTGGTCACCATGAGAAGGAGATGCTGAACTAGATGAGCCTTTTGTTCTGATCCAGCAGGACTCCTCTTTTGTTCTTATAACAAAAGCTTTAATTACTGGTTGCATCCGTTTAAAATCAGTGCACCCCTGTTTTGATTGGCTTGCGAAAGGTCCCCCAAAAGTTGGCAAGATGACAATCTTGGTTGGTGAAGAAGAACCAGCTCTACAGATTTGAGAAGGAAGTGGGTGAAGATAGTGTATCTTATAGTACAGTGCCATCTAGTGGTAGGCCTGTATACCACGACAAGGCAAAAGACCAGGGAAATCGCATTGGAAAGAGGAGGTAAGAAGTTTGTCAGATTTATCCCTCCCTTTCTCTCTCCCTCCCACCCACCTACACTACTCGGTTCTTAGACTGCGATCTGCTTCTGCTGTCAGGATTTTGTCGTTTATCTGTGCTACAGCTTTCATTAAAGTGAAGCACACCTTTGAGCTACATTATTCATTTTAAATTAACTTTATTACCAGCTTCATGGAACCATTAGCAAGGAAAGCACTTGAAAAAGAAAGCAGTGCTCCAAAGGCCTTTCCCCTCCTACTCCCCCTGTCAATTAACAAACTTTTTGTATTCATCAGTCATCAGTCGTCAGCCAGTGAGTCTGTTCTATTTAAATGTGCTGGCTTTTTTTTTTTTTTCACTTAATGCATCCCATCTGTTTCTGAAATAAATTGCAATAATCCGTGTTTAATGTTAATCAATGTATTACTAAATATGCAAATTATATTAAAAGACGTGGTTTGGAAAAGCTTTCATTTGTAAATATGGTAGCTCAAAAGAAGAAGCATATCTAAAAGCCATTTAGCTACAGTAGCCTAACTCTAACACTGTGGCGGATTTACAAAGCGGTTCGCAAGTTGATCTTTCTCCCACAAGGGGATATGTAAAACTGTTGCATATCAGATGTTGTTAACATCTGATGGGCTAGTGCTAACAGTGTAAGAGCTTAATTTCCATTGGCATGTCTTTTATATTTAAATTAATCTTATTCCAGCTTTCTAGTTTTTTAAATTTTATTTAAAGAGAACATTTTGGTGCTCATTCCAACATCAGAATATACATGGGGAGATTATGAGTCACTGTGACAGCAATTTGGGTTAAGTGTTTAAGTGAGATATATAGAGAGAGAGAGAGAGAGAGAGAGAGAGTGGTTCAGCTCATTCCCCAATGGACGGTTCTTATAGACTCCTCCTCTATGGATGATCATTCACCCATATAGGTATGGAGGATCAGAGTATTCTTGCGAAAGTGTTCATGCCAGAAAGTGGTGCTTCAAAGATGATTTGGATTAGCACCCCCCTTCCTACCTAAACATCAGAGTGGAGGTGAAAGGAAAGGCCTCCTAGAGGGTAGGATTTGGAGATGAGAGTGGTTTCTACTGGAAAGAAGTAGAGGGCAATGAAATTGGAGCTAGGCCTCTTTCTGGTTATATATAATTCCTCCTGCCTCCAATGTTTAGAGGTGAGTTTCAATGCTTACGTAGCCATAATTGAGCTATCTCCAGTAGGATTGCAAAATAGGGAAAGCTTTAAAGAAGGCGGTGCGGGGGGAGAGGAAATGCCAAACTAACCCAATGAGAACTGAGCAGGCTCAGGAACTATGGAATGGTGAGTTGCTGGTGTGTGTGCTTGTGTCAAAACAGGTGGGAATGTAAATGGTGTATCCTAAGCAGCAGCACTCCACGCTGCAACATTTTTTTGTAGGTCCCACATTCTATCCTAAACTACTTCTAGGGTTGATAAGGTCTGGTTCACTATTCCAGGCATTGGTGCCTCGCCCCTTGCTATGTGTTACTTCTTAGAGACATTACTGGCTACAAGACAAAAGGGAAAGAATGGAGATCCGTCTAGAGCGGAGATGGAGAATCTGTGAACTTCCAGATGTTCCAGACTGCGACTTCCAGCAGTCCTAGTTAGCATGGCCAATTATAAGGGATGATGGGAGATGGAGTCCATTGACAGCTGGGCAGCCAAAGGTGCCCTACCCCTGATCTAAGATGCTTTGTGAGAACATTTGCTAAGGCCCTAGGAATGCAGATTATATATGTCTAGGCAATAACTTCCTGGTAATCTTACTAGCAGTGTAAACACACTCATTTCCTTTTCTGATGTTGCAAGGTTTGTAAACTCCAGTTCTACGAAGAAATATATGTGCACATGTGATTGTCCCCCCCAATAGTTACTATTCTTTCACATACGTGAGACACACCATACACCACATAGGAAAAAGCACAATTGTTTCAAATTCTGTTAATAGGCCAAGCACAATATAGCTCACAAATTTCAAAGTGCATGTGAACTTGCTACATTTAGTTCTGTGGTTTTAGGCAGAATAAAGGGACTAGATGAGTAATGAGGCAGGCTTTACATCTATACCTCAAAGGATTTGCTGGTAGAGAGCCGGAGAAACTAGACATGAATTTGAGCTCAAAGCATTAGGGTGAAGAGTTAGAACTATATTGCTTGTGCCACTTAAAAACACTTTTGAACTACTCTGTTGCTGTTGGTGGGCATGTGGGAAAGACAGAAATACAGTTTTAAGCAGTGATGCACAAGTCCTAGGTCTTTTGTGTTGGACATTCCTAGATCTCATGCCCCTTGCCCCTACCTTTTAAAAAACTTCTTTTTTTCTTAAATGATGGCTTGGCACACTGCAAAGCACAGCCAGTGAAACTCCAGCCACCCACTACCTTAATTTGCCTTCCAGCTGTGGCACAGATTGTATTTCTCTGTGGTTGCTGGATACCAGGAGCAGCTGAGCAGTTAATGCGTAACAACCAACCATTGTGCACATTCACCTGGCCTTATGTATGGAGAATATGCACTTAAGCAATCCATGAAGAGGGAATTATGCAAATTTCCTGGTCAATATACATAATCTGCAACAGGCCTTGGAAAATGTGCATATATTGACTACATTTTGTACATTCTCCAGTCATTGTGCATAATCTCCAATAGGCCTGGAGTACTCTAATTACGGGTACTTAAATTACGGGTAATTAAAGGGACGGGTGGCGCTGTGGGTAAAAGCCTCAGCGCCTAGGGCTTGCCGATCGAAAGGTCGGCGGTTCGAATCCCCGCGGCGGGGTGCGCTCCTGTTGTTCGGTCCCAGCGCCTGCCAACCTAGCAGTTCGAAAGCACTCCCGGGTGCAAGTAGATAAATAGGGACCGCTTACTCGCGGGAAGGTAAACGGCGTTTCTGTGTGCGGCTCTGGCTCGCCAGAGCAGCGATGTCACGCTGGCCACGTGACCCGGAAGTGTCTCCGGACAGCGCTGGCCCTTGGCCTCTTGAGTGAGATGGGCGCACAACCCTAGAGTCTGTCAAGACTGGCCCGTACGGGCAGGGGTACCTTTACCTTTACTCTAATTGCTTGGATGCTGATGATAGTGTGGATACTTGCCACCAGTTGCTACACAGACAGTTCATAGGATGAGGATTAGGAGTTCAGATACCGGCATGAGGCTCCTATAACTGGCTGGCACCCATCTGTCTCAGGAGAAAATGTAGGAGTACACTTTTGGGGGTGAAGTCAAACTGTTGGAGAGTTACAGCGCCTGCTGTGGCTGTAGAGACTGATACGGGAGAGAGATGTTTTGTTGCAGCTGGGGCAGATGAAGGCACCCAGTTGTGCTGCTGCAGATTCACCATTGTGTTTCTTCTCTCTTTGCTCCTCCAAGTGCTCATTCTTCCCCTGGTCCCTGCCCTGCTATGGTTGCATGACCACATACAGGATCTATGTTATGAAAAGATTCTGGCAGGCTTCATCCATAGCAACCATGTTCCATCTGCTTATATCCTCAGCTCACAAGATATTGGATCCACTCCTGATTCACTGAATGCTCAAGGGGTTTTGAAATAGGGGTCGATAACATTTTTTTCAGCTGGAGGGCTGTATTCCTTCATGGGCAACCTTCTGGGAGCAACACATTAATGTTGTGCAGGGCCTGAGGCAAAAGGTGAGCAGAGCTTCCAATGTGACTCTTACATGTGTATAGTAGACTTTGTTTCAGCCACACACAAGTCAGAGATTTCTATACACCCCTCCCCCTCCATCTTGAATCCAGGCAATCAAGAGGCCTTATCAAAGGCACATTCAAGTCAGGCAAAAGCACTCAAGGACAAAATGGAGCAGAGTTGTTAAGCAGCATGACCTGGGGATAGGTTTTGTGACCTAGGGAGAGAGATCCCTGAGGGCCAGAAAGACAGAGGTTCCCTGAGATCCCCCACCTCTGCTTAAAAATTTAAAAAGCTGCCAGTCCTAAGCTGTAGCGGTGATGCAGACTTCAGATAGTCAGCTTTTCTGACTGGGTTGCTGTCATGCCATCTCTGTTTGCCTTATTCGAATCATGGAGGATGAAAGCTCTTCAGGCTTGCCTGCTTCTCAAGTACTAACAGCCACATACCCAGGGTTGTTTGAGAATCTCAAGAAACAAACAAAAACAGTCGGCGCGGTTTTGAAATCAGGGGTTAAAATCAGTGCCGTTTTTGAAAGTTTCAGTCTGCCATCTTGATTGGGATCCATACATAAGTGAAAACCTGCTCCTCACAACCCACAACCACAATGCAAAATTTTGTTATGACATCACCTTGCCAACAAAGGTCCGTATGGTTAAAGCTATGGTTTTCCCAGTAGTGATGTATGGAAGTGAGAGCTGGACCATCAAGAAGGCTGATCGCCAAAGAATGGATGTTTTTGAATTATGGTGCTGGAGGAGACTCTTGAGAGTCCCATGGACTGCAAGAAGATCAAACCTCTCCATTCTTAAGGAAATCAGCCCTGAGTGCTCACTGGAAGGACAGATCCTGAAGCTGAGGCTCCATACTTTGGCCACCTCATGAGAAGAGAAGACTCCCCAGAAAAGACCCTGATGTTGGGAAAGATGGAGGGCACAAGGAGAAGGGGAGGACAGAGGATGAGATGGTTGGACAGTGTTTTTGAAGCTACCAGCATGAGTTTGACCAAACTGCGGGAGGCAGTGGAAGACAGGAGTGCCTGGCGTGCTCTGGTCCATGGAGTCATGAAGAGTCGGACACGACTAAATGACTAAACAACAACAACAACAACAACAACAACAAGAGGCCTCCAAACTGCATAGAGAACAATCAGCCTTCTAAAATGAATAGCAGAAGAGATATACAAGAGATATTCATCTGTGAGTTCATTAAACAGCTTGGGGCATGCTAAACAATAACATAACAGTGCCTTTGGGCTCCTTCTCTCCCCCCCAACCGAACTGTTGGCTACAGCAAAGAGAGAGATGGGACACAGAGGCTAGGCAGAACTTGCTGACATTTAGCTCCTACTGTACCATCTCCAGTCAAGCTGATCGTCATAAGAACAATTACACAACTTTAAGGATTCAGTGCTTAAGTTTGCCTGCTACCTCTCCACCTCTCTCCTTTTGTGTTATGTTTGTTAAACAGTACTGTAAGCCTACAGCAGCCTTTGCAAAGCTGGTGCCATTATCAAAATGTTTTGGCCTACAACTCCCATCAGCCTCAGCTAGTCCCGGTAACGTTTTCTTTCTCCAATTCACACCACAGAATTCAAGCATCTTTAAGGAAACTGATCCTTGTAGACTAGGCTATTTGGACTAACGGCAGCAAATCTTCAGAGTCTCAGGTGGAGATCTCACCTGAGCTATCTCTTCTCCCAAAGAGCCCGTCTTCTCTGAGGGTAGGCAGCATACATTGAACCCAAGGATCTTCTAAGTGAAAACCACCCACTCTGCCATAATCCAGAAAGCAGACTACAAATAGTAGCAAAAAGGGAAAGTGGTTTTGCTTTTAAAACAATTAACATGTGTTCCATGACAACATGCCCTCCCCCCCCACCCCCTTCAGTGTCCAACTGCCCACTGCTACAATAATCCTATATGGATTCTGCTATAATGTGGCATCAGTTTAATAGCCATGTGTAATAAAACCTTAGTCATAATTGAATTCACACTTTTCTCATAAAGCTGTTGGAATGTAACTAATTTGGCTATAGTTATGATCTTTAAAATCTGAATGGTGCTTTTTACTGAAGAGTTGCTGCAGGACCTCGTTATCCCGTGGACTTTAATATGCTGAACACAGTTAACGGACATGATTTCATCTCTCATGGATGAGTTCACAGCCATTGCACTCGAGTACCTGGATGTGTACAAACTGGATTCTTTAAAAATAAACAGAAGAGAGTGTGGCTGTGATTCCTTTGTTCAAATCCACCATAAGGATGAGGGAAAATTGGGGGTAAATTGAAGATTGCGACTCCTCCAATATGAAAACAAACACATTAGAAAAACAAGGCTATAATGCCATCTGGGGGTTCATGGAAATATCACAGCTACTCTGCTTTGGAAATTTCTCACTTAGAACCCTGATCCGACAGCCTGTCTGACAGCCAAACTAACCTGCTCTGAACTCCATTAATCAAATTGCAGATGAATATGTGAACAGCGTCATATTATTAATCATTGTTTTCCAAATAACATGGTGGGAAAATAAAATGCAACACTCAGGAATAAACAGTGAACCTTTTTATGGTTCATTGTTGACTGTGTGCGGTTGATGCCTACAAGCCATTAGCTAAAAAGCCTGCATCAGAATGAGGCAATGGATAATATATGGTATATTTCTGTCATCACCAAAACACTCATTAGAAATACTGTAATTATGAATGAAAAGCTATTAGGGATGCTGTGGGAGAGATCAGTTGAATTTTATTCTACACCACGTCTCTCGGCTCCCATTAAGCAATCTACAAGTTCTTCCTTGAATACAAAAATGACAAAAAGAAGGGCTCAATTAAGTCAGCAAGTCATATGCCAGCAAAAGCTCCTTTTAGCTCATTTGCATTAAGAGCTCTCCCATCAATAGCAATTTTCTTTAAACACAGGGGATGGAACTGAGGCTTTGCCTGCCAGCCTACCTTTCAGTTCCTTATTCTGCTTTTTATTTTGCACTAAAGTGGGCCTTGGTCCTTTGGGATGTAGGTTGAGAACTGGGCTTGTCAATTTTAATATTTAAAAAAATCAGGGCAGCGTGACTCTGAGCAGGTACTAAATTCCAATACAAATATCTGAAGGGGGTCTGTGGGCAGAAGGTGGCTCTGGATGATCAACTGGTAGGTCCCCCAATGATTTGCAAAATCATTTGCCCCACAAGCAAAATTATATTCCTGAAATGAATAAATCTTGGGGGAACCAGGAATGGGATTTTATGTGTGAAATGACCATGACATTCTAAACAAACTCCTGAACTCAGAATTATTTAATTCTAAGTCTCAAAGAAAGATGTGCTCTCTCAAGCCCACATTCCCAGCATGCTTGCACTCCTGTCTCAGCAACATCTACATTGGCTTGGTCATGTTCACAGAGTGGAAGATGGCAGGATCCCCAGGGACATGCTGTACAGGGTGCTGGCTTCAGGCACCAGGCCCATTGGCAGACCAACTCTGCATTACAAAGAATTCTGCAAATGTGACATGAAGGCTGACAATATTAACCCTGCTGTGTGAGAATCCCTTGCAGACAACTGCAGTGGATAGAGACAATCAGGTCATTTATGCACAGCAGTGCCCAGAGGAGAAATGACTGCTGGGAGGAGCACAAAAAGAAGAAATGCCATGGTACACCTGCATCAGCACATCTGGGCGCCTTCATCTGCCCTACCTGCAACAAAACATGTCTCTCCTGTATCAGTCTCTACAGTTACAGCAGGACCAATTGCTCTTCAAGGGTTTGACATCACCCCAAAAGCACACTCTTTCATTGTCTCCCAAGATGGACAGATGCCAAAAACATCAGTACTTGTTTTACAGCAGGCTCTGGTTGGTGGAAATTCTAATAACCCAACCAAGCAGCTCTTGCAAGTCTGCCCACCCTAGATCACATAGGAAAATAGGAAACTGCCTTATACTGAGCCTGGCCATTCCCCACACCCCATGTGCACTGACCTGAGATACCAGCAGTGAACGGTTTCAAGAGAATTTACCCCTTCATTGTCTGACACAGAGTAGAAGGGGCTTTTGTCCCATATAGAACTCCAGGTGTTGGGATACAGGGTTTTCCCCAAATCTGTTTTTCATGGGTTTTTTTAAAGACCATTAAAATTATCCATGGTGGAACTGAGCAAAAATGATCAAGCAGGGATTTAGTCCCAGTTTTGGACCAAAATCTGTAACAGCCAAGTCTGTACAAAAGTAGTCTCAAAGAGCAAACTGTGACACCCTTCCTGATTATTTTTTATCCTCCTGAGATGATAATACCATGTAGTATCCATTGTTTATGGCTCTCCATACAAAGGTATCTGAAGAAGTGTGCATGCACACAAAAGCTTATACCTAAAACTATTCAGTTGGTCTCTAAGGTGCTACATTTTAATTTTTAAATTCTTTTGGAAGGATTCTTTTAAAGACTTTCTTAGATCATATAATTTTTTTGAAGACTTGATTCTTTTAAGGGAGTTTTTAGGTTTTTAAGAAGAGTCTTTTTAACTATCCTTTTAAAGAATTGTTTTAATTTATTTTGACTTCAGCAGACCAACACGGCTACCTACTTGAATCTCATACAAAGGTTGTTATGGAGAAGTCTGTTTGCACTTTCTTTCAGTTTTCAGTAGATGCACAGTCCATAAATCTGGTAAATCTTCATACCACCCATGTTCTGCACTGGTTGGTTGGGTTTTCTGTCCCACTTTTGTTGCGCTATAGCTCAGGTGTGCCCCTCGAGACAGCAAACTCTGGGGGAGCATCACAGAACTAATAAAGCAGAATGAGGTGTGGACAGTCCAAAATATAACCTCCCTGCTCATGCATTATTATTCCATCAATGACATTTTGCAGAAGACTCCCGCAAAAGAACCCACCACTCTGGCGAGGACTGCTCCACGTGAGGGCATAAACCATTCTGCTATAAATATACAGTATACACAAATAAATCGAAATTTATTACAGCTGTATGGCACTGAACCCGGGACTCCCACCTTTTAAACGGTTTTTTTACAGACTTTAACAGCTGTATTTCAGGCAGAAAACCAACACGAGCTTCTCCTGGCACGAAGATACATTGGGGAGGAAAACTGCTCCTGGTGATGATGTTGATGAACTTGTAATTGTACTTGTTATTACTCTGTCCGTATAAAAAGTGGCAACCCTAAACTGGAACACCGGCGCCTTACGCCTCTCGTACATTTACACATACAGAATAGGGGATCTTCGTGGGCGTGTTTAAAAGCATGCGCGCCGCAGGGAGGGGATCGATGATTCGGTACTCGCACCCCTTCGCCTAGCTCGCGAGCGCGCGGCGGTCAATCCTAAGGGCGGAAAGCGGCGGAAGACGCGTCCCTGCTTCGTTTTGTGTTGTTCACCGAAGATTCGGGGATCGATTAAGTCGCCGACGCTTTACTTCAGATTAAGCTCGCGCTAGCGAGTCCCTTTCCGAAGGAAAACAGCCCCGCGTCCTATTCGGCCGGCGGCGCGCGCAGTCCAACGGCGACTACGTCGTGCGGCGCAGGGCGGACGGAAGCGAGGGACGAGTCCTCACAGCAAGAGCGTCAGCTGACTGACTGGAGCCGCGCGCGGGGCGAGGGCTGCGGCTTCAACCCGAGGCGAGGGCGCGTCCGCGAGGGCCGCCCGGACCCCACCTCTCGCGATGCTGCGGTGGCTCATAGGAGGGGGACGCGAGCCGCAGGGATTGGCCGAGGTAAAAGGGGCGGTTGGTGTGGGCGCTTGTGAGGGACTCTCGAGTCTCATTTCGGAGCCCTGCGCCTCGCGAAGGCAGCAACCAGCTCTTGCTCAGTGTGTTGCTGGGTGGAGAAAGGGTCGCTTCCTCAAATGACGCGTTCAAAACACGAACGCTTGACAATACTGCGTGGGCGCTTGTTGTTTTCCTCCGATAGTCTTTTTGCCGTGATGATAATAATTAATTTGGTGATGCCTATATTATTAGTGTGCATAGATTAAGACCAGTCTTGGTGGGTTCAGATTACCAACAGTATATTAGAATTTAAGCTATTATAAAAGAATTGCTTCCAGTATTGCCTCCCACAGTGGCCAGTCAGCGATGCCTGTGATGTTCACAAGTAGCACATGGTAAATGTAGTCATTTAGTGTTTGCTCTCTGGCAATTAGGCATACTTTCTCTAGACGTGGAATTTTCCTTTTAGCTATGATAGATAAGTCATTTGTAGAGTACTGTAATTCTCCATGAAGCGAAGCCTGCTTCTTAAAAGAATCCATCTGTGCTAATTTGCATCACAACATTCTGAGGTAATGTTCCTTTACTCAAGTCAGCCTTGTAAAATCAAAGCATTTACTAGCTGCCTCCACCCCACCCCAATGTATTAGTCTGCTGAGGACTAGCAGAGGAGGGATTTTGCTGGCAGCCCATTTGGTTTCTATACTGATCACAGAGGAGGGATGGAGCACTTCATTCCTTTCTTACTGCACAGAATTTTAGGTACTTGTCCACATACAGTGCCTTAATGCCTATCACTGGACAGCAATAAGTGTGCTTATTATTGCTGGTGCTTAAATACAAGACTGAGTTAAGTATGTGTTCTGGTGGGGGCACTTCGTTTTGTTTATAACCTATCACTAATCAAATGAATTGATGGCCTGAGCTCTATTGGAAAAGATACAGAAAATAAAGACATTTATATATTGATACCATTTCTAATAAATCTTAATGTATTTCTGAAGAAATTATGTTATGTTTTTTCTTTGTCCTTCCCCAACTAAAAACCACTGATTTGTTAAACTTTTCTTCCTAAAGAAGATGCTTCTCACCCCTTGATCATTTTAGTTACCATGTTCTGTAATTTACCGTACCTAAATGTGATAACCTTTCTGAGACTGAGCAACTGGAACTGCATTCCAAATGTGGGTATATATATAATGACAATATTTCATAGAATCGTAGAATTGTAGAGTTGGATGGGGCCCCAAGGGTCATCTAGTCCAACCCCTGCAATGTACGAATCTCACTTAAGGCGTCCATGACAGATGGCCATCCAACCTTTGCTTAAAACCTCCATGGAATCATTATATTTATATATAATTATTGCATGCATATGTAATGGCAAACCATGACTTGGCATCATGAGCATAACGTGTGAGGGGAGATCAGAAACTCTTGATTTCAGTTTGCAGCAAACCATAGTTTGCAGTTATGTCTAAGCCTGGCAAACATGGATCTCAAAGCCATGATTGAGTAACAGTTTTCTGGGTTTGGCCAAAATGACAACTGATTTTCTACAGAGAAAGGGTAAAGGGTCAGTGGAAGTCTGATGCTGCTTGTGATCATAATGTCAAACCACTGTATCAAGATACTGGCTGCATTTGGATTGGCATTAAGATATTGAGCTGGTTTGCATGTAAAGCTAAGCCAAACTTAGTGTGAACAGATGTATTCATGGAGAGGAGACTGACTGTTTTGCTCCTCCAGGCCTGCTGCTGCTGCAACACTGCTGTGAGCAAATACATGGTTTGGTTTAGTGTGTTGTCTGAATCCAGGCTTGTGGTTTATCACAACAGTTGTGATCTCTCTGAGAACCGTCATGCTCATGCATTCATGCTAAGCTATGGTTTGGCTAGCAGTATGTGAAAACCAGTTCAGTGGCCACGTTTGGGTGATCAGATAATATGAAAATTGAACAAGTTTCATGTGCCTGCATTCAGCTGCTTTGTATGGTAAGTGAACAAAACTATAAAGTTTGCTGTGTCCCCGCTACCAGTTCCCCTTTTTAATCATATTTGGTACAGTATAAGACCCCTTACCTCATCCAGCAGTAACACATGGCATATTGGTTCCTTCCTCCAGGATAAAATGCTGGAGGGATAGCTGCTTTATAGTTAGCACCATAGTTAGAATTTTAAAGCTGTCACACTGTGGAGGATTATTGAGGAATAAGTCATATTGCAAAAAAGAAAACAAGTAATTAGAAACATCTGTTGATGAGCTAGAGAGATTAAGATAACAAATTTGTTGATTTACAGTTTTATTTTTCTGACTTTGTGGATTTCTAGAAATCTGTACAGACCATTGGCGAAGAACAAACACAAAATCCCTACACTGAGCTGCTTGTGCTGAAAGGTCATCATGATATAGTGCGGTTTCTAGTGCCAATAGATGATTACAGGTAATACATTACTTTCATAACCTCCTTTTGCACCATAGGGATGATTTCGCTGAAAGTCTTAAAAATAGAATCCTCTGTTTCTTTTCCTCAGAACTGAAGAATATATGACAGGTAGCTTAGATCTAGGGTGTACATTGGGAAGGGGAATCTTTGCAAAACTTTTAGGTGAAATCTAATTAAAATATGCCCCCCCACTGATTTTGACTTAAATAGTGTTTTTTGCCAAAGTATTGGCAGTTTACATACTAAAGCTTAATGCGTGAATGAGCCATTTATTACAGAAATTACATTACATATTTTCTCTCAGTGCAGTACTGAGCCAGTTTTTAGGCGCTCAATCATCAGTGATTTTCCTGCCTTTGGTTGCAACTTCTTTATACTTCATGTGACACAGTAATTTCAGAAAAAATTATCCCATAACCGCCATAAATATTGTTGGAGTTTGGTGCCTTTTAGTGCATTCCCTTTAATATAAAGTTTTACACTGAGAAAACTATCTTCATTATTATATATTTTTATTAATATATCGCTTGTATGCCAAAATGGCTACTAAGTAGTTACATCTTCGCGTTCAGATGTAAAGCTACACGCACAAGCAAACATGAGAAGAGCTGAGCCTTAGGCTTGTGTACTTCCTTTTCTCTCTCTTTCCCACTTCCTTCTCCTTGCACTTCATGGCTTCTAAGCTGACTTCCCGTTGTCACCAAGCAGCTTGAAATATATCTAAAAATATGGGGGAAATGCAAAGCTGGTTCAAAATACTGGGTGTTTTATAGTCAGATTAACAAAATGTTGTATATGTACCGAGAAAAAAATAATGCATTTATTTAATATAAGCAGTAAAATAATTCTTATTCTTTGACTAGTTTAATTTGGTAGGTATTCCAACTTTTTTAATCTTTTGCGTGCATATAGTCATTAAGAGCATTGTTTTAACCAGGCACCACCACCTTGTTTGATTCTTTCCAATAGCATTAGCATTGTTACTTGGTTTCTGAAATGGTTTTATTTAGTTTTCATAGTTTTTTCATTGCATTTTTGTCGACTGTTGTAAGCCAGGTTTCACGCTTCAGCTCTTTAGATAATATCATCTTATTGAGAATTTTGCAGAAGGATTTTCTTGTTTTCTCGGTGGCTCAGCTAAAACCAGTGAGTGGAAAATTTTCTCAGATTGGTTTCTGAAGATACTAAATAAATCCTGTATCAACCTAACCGACAGCTGCTTTTCACTTCTTTTCTTTTGTGTTTTTGAACATGAAGAGAGGGTCATATTGATTGCAAGATCACTAAAGAAGGCTAAGCCTCAGCAAGAGTCTTCCAAAAAATGGAATGAGATAAAATTGCAAGTAATACTCTAGCATTTGACACATTAAACTAGACTGAATTCATAACACACTTTAAGAATAGCTTTTTCTGTTGCTCGTTTGACCATTTCTTGCTCCTCCAGGAAGCAGACAAGGTTATAGAGGATGGTGATCATGACTGGAAAAGAATCAGGTGACCCATGAAACACCAGCTTGGTGAAAAGAATCCATTTGTTGGATTGGTAGTTCAGCTATGAGCCCTCCATGTGAAATCCTGGGCTTCATATTTCAGACTATTTTAAAGACTGTGGTTCATTTTTGAATTGAGATATTAATAATAATAATAAAAAAAAACAAAAACAACAACAATAACTTATTACCGTATTTTTCGCCCTATAAGACGCACTATTTTCCCTCCAAAAATGAAGGGGAAATGTATGTGCGTCTTATGGGGCGAATGCAGGCGCCTTGGCTTCAGCGAGAGCAACGCGAAGCTTCCGAAGCCTGCGCTCCAGAGGCTTCGCGTTGCTTCCACTGAAGCCAGGAGAGTCTGCTCTTTGAGGCTGGCGGTGGGGGAAAGCAACGCTTCCCCCATCGTCAGCCCCAGAGGATGGGGGGCAGTGGGAAGGTGCACGACACCTTTCCGCTAGTCTTCAACCCGGCTTTGAGGCTGGCGGTGGGGGAAAGCAGGCTTTTCCCCAAGGAGGCAGAAGGGACAGACTGGCGGAGTCCGTCCCTTCTCGCTCCTGTGGGCTTTTGCGGGAGATGGGGGAATTCCCCCAACTCCCCCAAAAGCAGGCAAAAGCCGTGCACTCTTTAAAGGGGCTGCGTGGCTTCTGCTGGCTTTTCTAGGAGGTGGGGGAATTCCCCCACCTCGTAGAAAAGCCTGTAGGAGCCGCGCAGCCTTTAAAGAGCGCACCACTCTTGGGGGCTTTTCCCCAAGGAGGGAGAAGGGACTGACTGGCCGTTTCAGTCCCTTCTCCCTCCTGGTTGAAAAGCCCGCAGGAGTCACGCGCGGCTTCTGTGGGCTTTTGCGGGAGGTGGGGGAATTCCGCCACCTCCCGCAAAAGCAGGAAGAAGGTCTTGGAGTAGCGCACAGGCTGCGTGCAGCCTGTCCGCTGCTCCCAGAGCTGCGGGGGGGGGGGATCATATTTTTTTCCTTGATTTCCCCCCCTGAAAACTAGGTGCGTCCTATGGGCCGGTGCGTCCTACAGGGCGAAAAATACGGTATTTATACCCCAGCTACTCTGGGCGGCTTCCAACAAAATATTAAAATACAGTGGTCTGTTAAACATTAAAAGCTTCTCTAAACAGGGCTGCCTTCATGCCTTCAGATGACTTCTAAAAGTTCTTCTCTTTGACATCTGGTGGGAGGGCATCCCACAGAGTGGGTGCCACTAGCAAGAACGCCTTCTGCCTGGTTCCCTGTAACTTGGCTTCTCGCAGTGAGGGAACCGCCAGAAGGCTCTCAGAGCTGGACCTCAGTGTCCGGGCAGAACGATGGGGGTGGAGATCCTCCTTCAGGTATACTGGACCGAGGCCATTTGGGGCTTTAAAGGTCAGCACCAACACTTTGAATTGTGCTTGGAAACGTAATGGGAGCCAATGTAGCTCTTTCAAGACCGGTGTTATGTGGTCTCGGCGGCCGCTCCCAGTCACCAGTCTAGCTGCCGCATTCTGGATTAGTTGTAGTTTCCAGGTCACCTTCAAAGGTAGCCCCACATAGAGCGCATTGCAGTAAAATCCAAGCAAGAGATAACTAGAGTATGCACCACTCTGGCAGTTAGGGTCTCAGCCTGCGTACCAGATAGAGCTGGTAAACAGCTGCCCTGGACACAGAATTGACCTGCACCTCCATGGACAGCTGTGAGTCCAAAATTAGTCCTAGGCAGCGCACCTGGTCCTTCAGGGGCACAGTTACCCCATTCAGGACCAGGGAGTCCTTCACACTTGCCCACCTCCTGTCCCCCCAAAACAGTACTTCTGTCTTGTCAGGATTCAACCTCAATCCATTAGCCGCCATCCATCCTCCAACTGCCTCCACAGGACGTCACACAGGACATTCACCGCCTTCACTGCATAATTGAAAACTGTTTTTAATTTTGAAGATTTAGACATTTTTAGGAACAGCTTCCACTAAAATCATGTTTTTATGTGTTTTTGCCCTGTGTTTATCTGTGAGATATTTTAAAGAACGGTTAGTGGTAACATTTTCTGTTCTTTTTGTTTCTATATAAATGTAGCATTTCCTTTATATATATGTATCTAATTTTTGAATTGTTGTTTCCCAGGTTTGCATCTGCTGGTGATGATGGGATTGTATGTTTGTGGAATGCTCAGGTTTGTTTATGTTCAGAAATGCATTGCATACAGATGAAAATTAGGTGAAGTTTAAATTGGAGCTATTCCATTACACATGAGCTATCTAAATATAAAGTTAGTTATTAAAGATAATTGGATAATAAAAAAGGTCACAGAAGCAGTTGTTCAAACTTAAAAACTCCATTTTGTAAATAATCTTGAATGACCCTACTGAGTTTTTTATCTAATTCTCATTAGAAAAGTTGGAGACAAAATTGACTTTCAAATTTTCAGTTTATATTTTGACATCTTCCTTTGAAACTAAGGTAATGTCCCTGCAATAATAGTATAATTGCATGTTTTGTGACATTATCCTGACAGAATTGCGTATATTATGTGCTAAGCATTTATTTCCTGACTTAGCAGTTATCTAGGTTGCTCTATAACTATCTGAAAGATAAAGGATAAAGTAAATGTGTGTGTAAGAGAGAGAAATGTTTTAAAGCTTTTAGTACTTGTGATATGTTTCCTTAATACTGGACTGTTCACTAACACAGAAAATGTCTAGAAGGATGCTGAATTTTATAAAAATTGAGATTTTGAATTATGTACATGCTAGGGCTGGGCAATTTAGCGATATATCATCCAAATCTGGTTTGAAGTTCACATCATGATAATTGATTCTTAATATTTGAGCTAGCAATAAATGGCGAATCACAATGTGTGCAATGGCAGCGGCACAAACAGTGGCGGCCTGCGAGGCCTTGTGGTGGTGATAGCGATGGCAGTAGCAGCAGTGACCTGCGAGGACTCAATGGCAGTGATGGGAGCCAGCGGCAGCAGTGGTGGCGGCCTTTGAGGCCTTGCAGTGGCAACAGAAGATGGTGGCAATAGTAGAGGCAGCCTGCGAGACCATGTGGCGACACAAGCAGTGGGGCTTGCAAAACCTTGCCGTGGTAGAAAGAAGTGGCAGCAGCCTGCAAGTCCTCCTGGTGGTAGTGGGAGGCAGTGGCAGTCTGCCTCAGCAAGGCCTTGAAGGCCACCTATTCTTCTGCTACCATCTCCAGCTGCCACTGCTACTGCCACCACCACGACAAGGCCTCGCAGGCTGATGCTGCTTCTGCCACCTAGCAGGCCTGCTGGCAGTCTTGAGAGTCCCAAATTATTTGTATTCACTATGACTCATCACTGTTCTTTGGATTGTCATGAATACCACCATTTGGTAGCCAAGCCCCGAACCAAAGTCTCATTTGAATTCATTTTGGCTTGCCTACTGCTGAAAGTGACCATAAAGTGATTGATAATCTCATCATTTATCAGTTTTAGACCCATAAAGTTGCCAGGACATTGTTCTGTTCGCCTCTGCATAGTTTCTTCCTTATTTCAGATATCGTGATACATCAATATATCACAATGTTTAGCTGGTGATATATTGTGACATTGAAAACCAGTTATCGCCCAGCCCTAGTACATGCTTCAGTCCATAATTCCATGCCAAGTTCTTGACCTTGTTTCAATGAAGAAGTTTTAGTGTCAGTTAGGACTGTTACCTTCTTGAAATCTTTTATTTATTTATTTAAAATGTTTATAAGCCACGTAATACTTTAAAAATCTCTAAGCAGCCTGCAACATAAAAACAGTAAGTGGTACAAAAATGAAGAAAATACAACATAAAACCAGTAAAAGCAGTATTTCCAGTTACACATTGCTCCATTAAATCACATCCCAGTGGATTATGCTGTTATGTGCATTGGTCTATAACATTTTATTTCATTCAGATCATTAAGATGTCTTTTTTGTTTTCCAGACTGGAGAAAAGCTATTTGAGCTACATGCACATACACAAAAGATTACTGCTCTTGCATCTTTTCCTCTATCAGATACTTGTGAAGAAAAATGTCACTTGATCTTGACAGCAGGTGCTGATAGAACTGTTATTGTATCCTTTAATCTGACCCAGACCCCAACTCTTTGTGGGAGGGAGATGTGCTGCTGGTACTCCTTTCCCTCCAACATTTGTGTGGCGGGTGACAGTGGTGGACCTTGGGGCCTCAAATTTGAGTGGCACCCTATGCTACATCCCTATCTGGACTGGGATAGCCTAACTTCTGTTGTCTATGCTCTGGTAACCTCAAGGTTAGATTCCTTCCAGTGCATTATATGTAGGGCTGCCTCTGAAAATGGTCCGGAAACTTCAGCTAGTGCAAAATTCAGCGGCCAGGTTGCTCACCGGAGCAAGACTGTTTGAGCATATTACACTGCTCCTAGTCCTACTACAATGGCTACCAATTAGTTTCCAGGCCCAGTTCAAAGTGCTGGTTTTGACCTATAAAGTGACTCAGGACCACAATACCTCAAGAACCACCTCTTTCCATATGAACCTACCTGGACCCTGACTCTTCTGAGGCCCTTCTTCATGTGTCGCCTCCTCAAGCGGTCCGGAGGGTGGCAACAGGAGAACGAGCCTTCTCTGCAGTGGCTCCCTGTCTGTGGAATGCTCTAGGCAAAAACATTCCTTTTTAACCAGGACTTTGGTTGATCTGATTGACATCCTATGCCCTTTTTAAAATGTGGCTCTTTTGGGGGGGTGTTATTGGGTTGTTGTTTTTATTTTGAATATTTGTATTGTGGTTTTTATGTAGATCCACCCTGAGACTTCTGGGCATAGGCCGGTATATTAATAATAATAATAATAGTAGTAGTAGTAATAATAATAATAATAATAATAATAATAATAATAATAATAATAATATAATACACTTGTGCATCTCCATTTCTATAGTTCTGCCTTTGAATATGGATACATGCCTTAAACTTGTTGTAGTCTTGAGATCCTTAATGAATGAAACCAGGTTTGGGATTGTGACAATGGTAGGCAAGTTCATAAAGTATCCTGCTTTCATTCCACAGTAAAGGTAAGAAAAATGAAACTGGCTTTGATTTGTGTGTACTGATTGTGGCAGTTAAGGGGCAATTCATGTGATTTGCAAATCTGAGGTATTTTTATTTATTTCAAAGCATGCACCCTGCTAGGGCTGAGCAATGTCGGGTTTTCAACATTGTGATATATTACCAGCTTAACATTGCAATATATCTATATCATGATGTCTGAAATAAGGATGGAACTATGTAGAGGTAAAGCCCTGGCAACTGCTACTACTTATGGTTCTAAAACTGATACACTTTACTTACCTTTAACATATGGTGTTACAACTGTTATTTTATAGTACAGAGCAACAGGGGTGGCAGGAATCATGAGACAAGGGATGACTGGCTTCACAGTTTTCCCCACATTACAATTCTTTTACATAGTACACACATTGTACAGTGGTACCTTTGGTTACAAACACCTTGGGTTACAAACACTTCGGGTTACAGACTCCACTAACCCGGAAGTAGTACCTCAGGTTAAGAACTTTGTCCCAGGATGAGAGCAGAAATCGCACAATGGTGGCACAGCAGCAGTAGGAGGCCCCATTAGCTAAAGTGGTACCTCAGGTTAAGAACAGTTTCAGGTTAAGAATGGAAACAAATTAAGTTCATAAGCAGAGGTACCACTCTGATTTCCCATGTCAAATATTATGAAACCATTACCACAATGTGGACTTAACAGATTTCGGATGATGTATCGATACATCACCCAGCCTACACCCTGCTTGACTTAGTAAAATAAACTCCAAGTAGCTTACAAGAAAAAACTAATATAAAATGAGTTGTATCCAGTGATGTAGCTCAGCTGACAGTAAAGCTTCCATCAGTGGAAAACGTAGGGAATTTTTTGTTGTTCCATCTGCCCTCTTCTTGTCTTCATGTCACAGAGCTATGTTCAAGTATCATGGCCTTTATGACTAGCTACTTCTGCGAATCATGAAAAGTTAATTTTATACCTCTGAAAAGCTGGAGAATTTCATTGGTCTTTGAATTCACACCACTAGAGACCTTCTCTTGATATAACGTGTATCTTTTTAACAAAACATCTCATGGAAAAGCTTGTTGTATATACAGTATTTGACATAAAAAATATTTTAAAAGATTTGAACATAAGTTTAGTAATAAGATGACAGGTTTTGTGTCTGCCTCATATCCTCCTTTGTATGATCTTGCAGTATCAAGCACCATGGTCCATCAACTTTTCTTTGTAGTTTATAAGCACAAGAAATGTTGCTGGGAAATAGAATTTCAGGTTGATTCTGTAATAGTCAAACCCTTACTGAAAAAGCTGGTGGAAATCTTACTGAAAATTTTTCCTAAAGAGCTTTGTTATGAGACATGATATGATTATTTGACTTGGTTCTACAGTGTTTGACAGTTCTTCAAAGGCTGGATGTATGGCTGTCTGGAGGGAGTGATCTGTGTGTTTGGAACCGAAAATTAGATCTCTTGTGTAAGACAAGTCATCTTATTGATGCAGGTAAAAATGTAAATGACTCATTATAGCAGCTAAAGTTAAGTAAAATGGATCTATATAACAAAATCAAATTGGCAAAGTCCCTTTAATTCTAAAGATAACATATATTGAAGCTGACCTCTATTTTTAAAATGTCAGTGTAATCATTTTTGAATTAAGAGCACTTGGAGCCTCATGTGTCCTATGAATTGTAGAATATGTCAAACTTCAGTAACTGTATGTTAACTTAACTTAACTGAGCTGGGTCGGTATATATAAATCACTAAATGAATATATATTCCTTTAGAAATTAAATTAGGTTCTTCCACTGCCATCTACTGTAGGCATTAGATAAATGCTGTAAGATTCCACCCAACCTTATAAGCAAAATACAGAAATGTAAGTGGAATATAATAAAGAAATGTGATGCTTAGAATAATGTAGGAATGTGCTGCAAAATGTTTTTGGTTTGCAGCTGTACAAAGGTGTTTTAAAAGTTTGCACACCATAATCTGCTCTGTAGTTTTCAATGAGGACAGACTTGCTGAATTGCATGTCCTAAAAACAGAGGGAAAAGGCCTTTATGAAAATATAAGGGAGATTTGT
Organism: Podarcis tiliguerta; assembly: GCF_965153285.1. Lineage (NCBI taxonomy): Eukaryota > Metazoa > Chordata > Lepidosauria > Squamata > Lacertidae > Podarcis > Podarcis tiliguerta. The sequence continues at coordinate 35,633,108 of NC_139544.1, read as the reverse complement.
ATAGCTTATCCCCTCCCTCCATTTTTTCTTAGGAAAAACTTTATGGAAATTCATGATTTGAGTAACCTTCCTGTGAGAAAGTCAGATAGTGTTTTATAATTTTGTGAAATAATTATAATAGATTGAGTGTGCATTCACTTTTTACTTGTAATAAAATATCTTGCTGTCTATTCCCCCCCCCCCATCTTCTTAATAAAGATATCAGTGCTATGATAGAATTGCCTAAAAATTGTGTGGCGGCAGCAGTTGGCAAAGAACTGAGTGAGTATTGCTATATACTGTATAATAAATATTTGAATGTTATTAGCTGTGTGTTCTGTATGTTTTAAAATGTGGAGGAACATGCATTGTGTCTACAGGGGTTAAGATCCAAGCACCTGTGCACTAATTCCACTTAATCCTGGAGCCTTTGTGTTTGTATTACTGTCCCTTGATATAACGCTGTTGTATATTTTAATGATTTCATGCAATGTTTGAAATTAAGGAGGGCAATCAATATTTATTTGGTACGTTGGTACAGCAGTACATTGCACATGGAAAGCAGCAGTCCTTGAGGGAGCTGCAACAAGAAGGCAGAGTAGGTTTTAAAAAAACATTTATTTCTTTATTTCATTTTCTTAGTATACAAAACCAAATAAAATATTGAGATCTTAAAAGTCTCCAACAGATAGTTTTTGTAAATACATACCATGCCAACAGCTTTGGTCTTAGATTTCCAAACACTTGTCTCTTAAATATCTATCCTGTAATACCCTCTTTGTGTTTGAAAGGACTTAAATGTTGCAGGAGCAAGCAGTGTACCACCCGCCCCATTAGTCAGGTGACCAGTGCTTTCAGAAGTGACAGGGCTGCTTATCTGTTCAGCACACAAGGATCTCCATATCAGAATTGTGGTCGCCTCTGCTTGTAGCGAAATAATTCTTTCTGAAGAAAACTGAGGCTGTGAGTGCTGACGGAAGTGGAGCCAAATTGGCAGGACCACAGAGAACCCAGAAACATTATCATGCTCAGGGGAACCCTAAAATTGGCAGTAGTTTTTTGTTTTTTAATTTTTAAAGCCCAAAATTTTAATGAGTGTGCTCTTATGCTGTTTTGGGAGGACTTGTGTGTTTAAATTTTATTTTATTTTAATTAAAAAAAAACCTACTGTCAACTTTAGGGTTCCCCTGAGCTTGATAAATAGCCACTGCATGCTCAATAGCCACAAAATGTTGAGTGTCCTTAGGAAAAAAAGAAAGAAAATGAGGTGTGTGGGCAGTAGAGTATTCTGGAGGAAAATGTGCCAGCCTTCCTGGAACTCTGAAAAGTAACATTCCTGTTAGGTGAGGCTACACTGCAACATTTTGTTGCAGGTCCTAATTATATGTATTCTCATAAATGTCAAGATGTTGCCTGCCTTTCTCTTTGAAGTCATTCTTAGACTGAAAGCTTCCAGAGATGGAACTGAATGGGATGTCATCGAAGTGAAGCGCCTTCTTGACCATGAGGACAATATTGTATCGTTGGTCAGTGTCAGTGGTAAGACTGTTACTAAGTTAATTGCTAGTAACTCATGACACATTTTTAAATTACAAAGTTTCTTATGTTGCTTCCCAAATGTAACTAAATGTTTATCTGAAGTTTTTATTATTTGAGATGCAGCTGAGTTGATTTGTGTTAAACCTTTTTCTTTTTTCAAACATCTCTGCACAATAGATTTGCCTGTACCTAAATCAACATGAAGTTGCTTGTCTGTTTATTGAGATAGCAATCAAAATACAGTTAAGCTTAACTGATTTCAATTAACTTACATGTACAGTGACTTCTTTTTTATTTGGAATGAAATGCATAATGTTTTTATTGGTCTTAAAATAAGTGTGTGGTTATATTTTGGTCACATCCTTCTTCTGGACAAGGGTGCAAAGCTCTTCCCTGCCCATTTTATCCTTGAAATAAGCATGAGGTGGGTTTGGCTGAGAGACGGTAACTGGCTCAAGGTCACTCAGCAAGCTGCATGGCTGAGTAAGGATTAGAACCTGGGCCTCATCAGTTCTAATCTAACCGCTACACCATATTGGCTCTCTTAGTGTTAAAGTCTTTACAGTACAATTAATAATCTTAATCCAGAAGAGTCAATTTAAATGTGAAAGCAGTGTCTTGTGTTTAGCTTCATCTCCAGTGTGAAACATTGCTGTGGAATCAACAACATTCACCATACTTATCCAGGGTATATATGAGATGTCCCTGCAAAACTGTAATTATTCTGATATTCTCAGGGTGGGGGTGCAGGGCTGGTGGATTAAAAACAAAACAAAAACCACTTCTGGACTCAGAGTTGTCTTTTTTCCCCTCTCCCCCCATCAGCTCCCTGCAGTGCAAAAGTGAGTGTGCAGCCTTCTGCTGCGCTTGAATTTTGTGCAATTGCTTGTTCGACATGATAAGAGTAGTTTTACAATTTTTGTTTAGATTGTATTTTTCTCTTTAATTTTTATTGCATTTCTTATTTTGTGTGCAAAGGGTGTTTCCACGTTTGGCTTTCTCCTCCAGCTACCGGCTAGAGTTTTACTTAGGCTTGCAAATAGTTGTCCCATGTGGCCAGTGAAATTTACCGGTACCTCCAGGTGACCAGGCATTACAGCCACTAATGTCTATTGTAGGTTTGTGTAGGTGGGAAAGCAGGCTGGTAAACATTTTGGTAGTCTAGTAACCTTGGCTGGCTTTGTTGCTAAAGTCTGTCAGAGTCCTGTTCTCCCAAGTCAGTTGGAAATGGGCCAGGCAGAGCCCGATTTGCATTGACTTTGCTTGTTATCTGATTAGCTTGTGAGCCTCTGTGTAAATAGATGTTTATTTATGCAAACTCTAATATTTTTGGTGCCTAGATCTGACTTTTGCAACAGGCTCTCATGTTGGTGAGCTGATAGTCTGGGATGCATTGGACTGGACCATGCATGCATATGAACGCAGATGGGATGCTTCTCTTCACGTTGACCCACAGCAAGAAATAAAATTATCGCACAGTCAAAATGAAGTTTCAATTCAACATTTAGCTTCTGATGAGGAGGTGAACGTTTTAAACAGTATTAAAAAAATGAGACTTACAATTGTTTTTCTGTGCCTGGTTAAAAAAATGCTGATTTAATATGTACTTATGCTTTATTTATTTTCACATCCCAACAAGAAATGCAGATTGAGAGTCCTGAGCGAAAGGTTAATTTTAGAACTTGTCTTAGCTTTGTAAATTTCAGTGAACTCCTACAGGCTCAATCCAATGAAACTACTCCTGTGAGAATCCCATTAAATGATTGCAGAATTTCAGTCATTTCAGACTTGAAATGGAGTGTGTTTTGGGGTTTGGGCACTGAACAGAATAGGACAAGGAACACAGCATGGCTGCCAGATTTGCAATGCGTGCTGTATTCTTCACAAAAATAATGTGCATTTTCATTAAGTTAGCAATTATTAGATTAGTAGAAATCAAGTAGATATCTTCTTTCAGATGCAATTTTATCAAATGGCATTTCTGAGCATGGTCAATTTTTGCTTCTTGTTCTTCTTAGCCCCACAGCGCCAAGATCAGAAGTGAGAGATGCTGTCAAAGACCTATATCTGGTCTTTGTGCTGTGGTGTTCACCCTTAACTCCAATCTTAATCCTTAGTGCTTAGTCTAGAAATAACAGATCTCTGCACCTGATAGCGTATGACATCAGCTGACTGATGGGTGGGTGTGGTTTGCCCAAAGTGGTCCAGCAGGCCTAATTAGGATTGTGGGATTCCCTACCCATGTTAGCAGCTGGGACAATACAGCAATGTTTTGTTGCAGGTTTACTAACTTACTTTAGAGCACATTGTGTTAGGCATTTTTTAATGCTTGTTGGTTGTGGTTCTGCCATAAAAGCAATAACATAAAATATACACATTATACTGTCATAAAACGCAAAGGAACACAGTGGCCCTGTTCAAATGATTAAATCTCATCTTAAAAAGCTGAGATATGAACAAGCATAATGTACGCATGGTAGCCTCTTTGCTGCTCCCTTGTTTGAGCAGGGAAACAAGCCAGGAAGCCTCACTTAACTACCATTTTTGTTTAACTGCGTTTAGCTTTTTATTTGAATGGTTATGTTTTTAAGTTTTTATTGGTTTTAATATGTCACTTTGAGTAACGCAATAAGAAAAGCAACTAACAAATAAATAATAATAATAATAATAATAATAATAATAATAATAAATTAATCACAGTTTCCTGATAATTTCCAAATGGTGAAACTGTGGTTAATGGCTGCCAAACAAGTCGTAATACAAAGTTATAGTTTAACATTGGCTTTTAATTTCCTTTCTTACTTGAAAGCCATAAATCATAGCTACTGGTTCAGTTGTAATGGCAAGCTATGGCTAAACGAGACTTCCTGGTTTGTTTTCCTGCTTGCACAAAGGGAGAAACAAAGTGGTCATGTGTGGCTTCTTCATATCTCAGCTTATTAAGCTGAGATTTCTTTGACCAAATGCACCCAGTCAGTAGTAAATCTGTTAAATTGTAGTCAGCAGCAGGGGGCTAGAAAGAAGCTGAACACATAGGCCAGCAAAGGTCTGGCAGAACAAGGTTTTTACAAACCTTCGGGCCTTGAAAAGGGTTATGGATGGAAATAGCTGGCTGTGCTTTAGAGTTTATTAGATGCCACCGACAGCAATAGGATTGTAGTATTTATATGAATTGAGGCATAATGCAAAAACTATTTTAGTAATTATAGTGGTAATTACAGTTTAAGGAGCTACGCACCTCTTGCCTTCTGAGCTATTTGGTTTAGATTGAAAGGTAACAGTGTCACAGTCCTCCTGGAAATCCATTACACAACGTAATATGTCTGCTTTGTTAAGATGTTCTATTGAATTTTCTTTCCAGTGTGTGTTCGCTGCTGTTGGAAAGGGCATATACGTGTATAACCTTCAAATGAAGCGTGTGATTGCCTTCCAGAAGACTGCTCATGACTCCACTGTCCTGCACATTACAAAAGTTCCAAACAGGTGCAAGTTACACTAAATTTTTCATACGCTGGAAATGTAAGCACCAGAAAGATGAAGAGGGCCACACTTGATGTTTGTTCATTTCACCCAACCCCCACAACCTTTCATTATAAAATATTTGAGCAACCATTGACCTGTTATATTTTCCTTCCCTGGCTGCATGATAATCCTGGTCTTTAGCCTGAATTGCTCACTTATTTATTTTTAAATTGCAGTACTGAAATTCTGATGTACAATTAACAAAAAGAAACCCATTCATGCTCATTAAACACATTATTGCTAACATTGGATGCCATGCTGCAGGTGGTGCCACAACAATGCCGTAGAATGGAGGTTGGGAGGCGGAGGTGGGAGGGATTTTAGGGTTGCACAGGGCACTGCTGAGATTTGAGAGCCCAGACTCCACCACTGACCAAAGATCTCTCCCAGCAGCAGCACATAGTTATTAAATAGCACCAGGACAAGAGCGGTCTTTGTGGCAATGGATTTACTCCACACTCAAGACAGGCAATATCTCCTGCCTTCCTTCTCTGACAGGGACTACCAGAATCACCTCTGTTGTCGATGTTAGTTGAAACTGGGCTGATAGCAAGGTATCCTTCAGAAAGCAGGCCCACTGGGAACATTAATTCTAAACATTAGGTCACAATTACAGAGTCTTTGTTTTGTGAAATTCTGCTAATGTGGTTCTGCATGACACTCCAGTAATAAGTCACATTTGCTTTACAGGCAAATAATCTCCTGTTCAGAAGATGGCAGTGTTCGCATATGGGAATTACGAGAAAAACAGCAGCTTACAGCTGAACCTGTTCCTTCAGGTCTGTATCCAGAATGAGGATTGTTTACACAATATCTGAGATAGAAGGAATATGCTGGTGAATGCCAGTAGAGTGACCAGGTCTGCACAAAATTAAAATGTTATTTAGTCACTCTGCTAAATTTGTTTGTGTGAAAGTTGCTCAGAAAGCAAGAGAGACATTTTAATGTGAATGTACATGTAGCCATTTCTACACAGCTGTTCTCATATAGAAGCTTGTAAGATAATGACCATTGAGTTGGCTGGATAGAAGTATATTTATGTTTGCCAAATATATTTAGTTCGACAGCATCCCATTTTATATGCCTTGGTTAGCTTAAGGGCCATCATTTGACAGCCACTAGTTTGTGGTAACAAAACATCCCATGGCCCTTCTGATAAGTTCATGGAGTTTGGTCATCCTCTTGGTTTGAATGCCTGGATTCTGGCAGGAAGCAAACGAATGAAGAAGTAGAAACCTGATGTAGTCTGCAGGAAACTCATTTACTTCAACCAACTGTCTATTTTCCAGGTTTTTTCAGTATGTGGGGATTTGGAAGGACAAGTAAACAAGCCAGTCATACAGCTAAAAAGCCACCAGAGAGCACCACTGTTTTCTCCTTGGATCTCATTGGGGATTTGATTGGGCACTCTTTAGCTGTTCAGGTTTGTTGGAATTATTGCTGCCATTGTTCCTGTAACTATAAGGGTTATTTCTCTTAAACAGCTCCATAGGGACTAGATTTATTTGAGACTGTATAAGGAGTCAGAGCTTCTTCCCTAATTGGATCTTGAGACATGCAAGTACAGTAGTCTGTGAAAATTGAAGTCTCAGCCTAGAAGGCATTCATTGTGTTCTTTTTGTGTTCTATTATGACACAATCCAGGGAAGAAAACTCTTACCTTGACTCTCAGGTGCCTCATACTTTGAGTGGTATGTTAGTTACAGTTCTAATAAACTAGAGGAACTAGAAATAGCAAACTACTTCATTCAACATTGTCTTTACTACATATGAAAATACTTCCTGTGCTGTTCTCTACATGCTTACCCAGAAGTAGGTCCCACTAAATTCCATGAGACTTATCCCTAGGTAAGGGTGTATAGAACTGCAACTATAATTATGTATTTGTGCTGTTTGCACCAGTATTTTGGCATGTAAAATGAATCATGCAACTTGCTCAACATGCCCCAAAGTTGGGCTTGTTCATAAAAACTGCTTCTTATTGAGGTAACTTTCAGAAGCAGGCATAATATTCTTTTCTTTTCTTTTGTTTTTTAAAAAAGTTTAAAACTGCTAGGCGTGCCTGTGCCCTTGAACATTCCTAAAATAGTTCATTGGGCCCTGGTTTTTCCTCTCACTTCTTGAATTTGTTTTAGGGGCACAGAATTGGCTCCATACTTCCTGCTGCTCTAGTTCTGTTGCTTTTATGTTCTTGAGGCATTACCATTTTGGGCAAGTGTGTTACTTTATTTGACTTTATTTTGTGAATGTTGATAAAAAAAGTCTTATAGTTGAGTATATTGTATTGATGATACAGTTTTTGTTGCAGATGTTCCTGTACTTCAGTGAACATGGCCTGGCAACATGCTCTGCTGATCACCTTGTTATTTTGTGGAAAGATGGAGAACGAGAGTCGAGATTGCGCAGCTTACTGTTATTTCATAAGTTAGAACAAAGTGAAGATTTGCAGCTTAGGATCTAAAAGGACGTAAATATATGGGATAAAGGTATGGAATATGAATAATAGAAATAAGCTATTTAAAGTCTTAAGTATTTTTTAAAAAAACTTGTGTGTATTTTTTTTTCTGGAACCTTTTTTAAGAACACCCACAAGACTACCAAGTTTTCCTCTATGACACTGCCAAAGAGGGTGGACTGTGAGGTGCAGAAAGAGCTTACCTTACCCTCACAGAAACCACTCCTTTATATCAACAGCTAACTTACATAGCATCTTGTAGGGTTGAACTAAAGTGGACTGATAACTTTGGGAGAGGCCCCTCTTACCAGTGGATTCTGAAAGGGTTGTCTAGAGCAGTTGGGATAGTTTGTCAAATATAAGTTGACTCATGTATTAACAGAAAACATGCAATCAATAGGGGCATGCCCAAACAAAAAGGTACTAAAACTGCTCTGAGGGAGGCATTGAATGAGATGAGCTTCGATAACGTAGTCTTACACTGGTGCATTTTGTATAATTGTAAGTTATATACCTTGAACCCCAGGATTTTTGTTGCATCTGTCTCAATTACTGTGTATTCTGCTGATGATGAAAAAATTGGATTGAATGAGAGCATGAAGAGAAGGCACACACGTTTAACTGTAACAGAACTGGAGCTAAGGCTATGTGAATAAAAATGAATTAAAATTTAATCAGATATAGGCTTTGCTATTAGTACATAATGGAACTTATGAATACTGCAGTGAACACACCATTCTTTAAACAACACAATCTAGCATTATAATACATAGCAACGGAAGTTAGGTGCTGTTAGAGTTCTAACAAAAATATAGCTTCTATACATTTCTCTGCATGGAAAGTATATGAATGTTTTACAGTATTTTACATAACTTGATACAAAACATTGAAAAAATGTTGGCACATTATGTAAGCTACAATCATTTTTCATCAGTAGTAACACTATTGTTTACTTCACCTGGTTTTCCTCCTTGGACTCAGCACAAAAATATGGAGATGGCCAAAGTTTTTTTTCTTTTGGTAGGGCAGTGTAATACTTTATATCAGATCATATGCATTTCAGCATTAGAAGAGTCCCTTGTAATGAGCAGTGTTAAGTAATAGTTGACTAATTTGAAGGACCTTGTGTCACTGATAGTTCTTGTACTGGCTTAGAAAATCATCGAATTGGCTGACTACTGGTCAAAAACTATAAATCATATTCTTTCTTTTGATAAGATTTTATTAAGGCTTTTCATGCTACAGTACAAAAACAGAAAAAGAGGAGGGGAAATGTGAATTCCTCTCTCAAAGGTAGATCTCAATCCTTGTCTCACACAGAAAGAGGTGGCCCCTCCCAACTCTCACCTGAAAGCTTCCTAATCTTCTCCCACCCTGGGAAATCTTCCCTGCTTCTCACACAGGGACTTTCACCTGCCATCCTCCACCTTCATTTGCATAAAATCCCCTCACTGACATTAAAAAACAAACAAACCAGAAGCAGGAGCAAAGTAGAAAAGGGAAATAAAAAGTAACAGAAAGATAAAAATAATAAATGAAAAGAGAGAAAATGATAAGGAAAGATAAATAAATAAATAGAGCTTCCCATTCTCTGTCTGTCAGTTGTATATTTAAAAATTATTCAAAGTGTTCACTCCAGGGGGGTATCCTGAAACTTGAAATCATTTTCCATCGTACTCTGGAAAATAGCACAACTCACTAGGATTCACTCCTACAGGAGCCCTAGTGAAATGAATGGTAGGTGGGTAAGAATGCAACTTCAATCCATTTTTATGGGGCTTGCCCAAGAAGACCTCCCTATCCGTAATTTAAAAATGAATCTTATTAGGTCTATATTACTTTTTATTTATTTTTTAAAAAATACATCATTCTTAACTGGGGCTTTTGAAGCAGCTTGCATCAAATAGCAATACAACCTGAACCTTGTGTTTTTGTTCTGTTCTTAACGTTATAGACTATATTTAGCGTATACATTGTCTTGGGTCCTTGATATTAAGGTCACTGTCTTAAGAGTAATTACTATGGCTGCAGTCCAGGACACTATAAAGGCACAGGGGCTTTCCTGTCCTCTATGAGGGAAATACAATGTATGAGCAGCCATTTCCCTTTTCATAGAAAGATTATAGGATGCCTCTGTACAAGTGTAGATTCTGGAGACCTTTTTGAATATGGCTTGAGGGGGTGCATATCTATCTAAGCAGGGTTTCTTTTCCTTATGGCTCATGTAAATAAGCATCTGTTACACACTGCTCCCCATTCTAGCAGGCAGATGTAAAACTGGAACTGTACAACATCACAAAGCATGATTGTGCTATTGAAGCAACAGATGCAACAAGTGCCAGTCCCTGACTTTAGTTGCGTGTTTGGACTTTCACAATATGGCTCACTGTCACCTGTTTAGAAGGCAGAGAAGAGAACAGATTGGCTCAAATTTATGGGCTTAATTACTGCCTACTAAAATTTTATACAAAATTGGTTTGATAAGTAAAGCAGCTCCCAGGTCTCCTTGTGTATCTAGAAACCACAGTGTGTAGAGTCCCCACATTACTGTGCAACTTTAGTAATGGAGCTACTTCTGTGGCTGCATTCCTATTGTGCATGCAAATGGCCTCCTAACATTTAAGTCCGCAGGAAAGCCAGCATAAGGAGGGAAGTAGTATGCACAGACAGGTTTAGATCACAGAAATTGTACCATATACAAAAGAGAACAAAGTTGATAGTTAATTAACTAACTTTGCTATTAAAATAATTATTTTTTTCTAAGAAAGGACAGTTAAATTTGCTGTTTACCCCCTCAAATTTCTTTCTCCAATCGCTTTTTGTTTTGTTTTAAAGTTCTTGTAAACCAGGCTTCCCCAAAATGCTTATGTCTATCAAATGTTATTGATAGTTATTCCAGAGAAGCTAGCTTTTTGTAGAATTCTGCCCTCTTACATGGAGTTCATGTGTATAATTGATCCTGGCCTGCGAACAACTTACACCAATCATATAATTTGACAAATTATAACAATTTGTTTTATATAAAATTACATTTAAAAGGATCCATTGTGCCACAAAAAGAGAATAGCTCTATAAAGCATATATTGGTTTCTCGATTATCATTTTTATATATAAAAAAACAAAGTTGTGTAGAATTTAGAACAATTTAAAATTGAGAAACAATAGTCTTCTCCATGCTGCCCTGTTGGTTACTTCATTGTGAAGGAAATTGCCCCCTCTTGGGTTCATACCAGTAAGTGGTTCACAGTGTGAGTGGTAGGCTATGATGTTCCATATCCTCCCTTCAGCTTCCGTTATTGTTCTCTGAAGGAAGCCGGAGGCTCCTACACTTTAGCTCATCTAGTGTTTTCCAGTGTTTGTAGTTATTTGCCAAGTGTTGCATCAGAACAGGTAGATGTGCAAATGCTGAGAGAGGAAGAAAAAAGAAATGCTTTACTGTCAAAGCCCAACAAATGAAAAAACATAGTGTCAACTTCAGGGAAGTGTTCTCACAGTGAATAGTCTTCAGCCTTTGTACTGAATTATTTAGTCAACTGCTGGTACTAAACAAAGAATAGTATATACAAAAAATTATACCTAGTTTTCTTAGTGGCTAACTTTCTCCAAAAGCACAAGTGGGACCTGCAACAAAATGCTGCAGCATGGAATATGCTCCTGTTCAGGGTGCCAGTCAACCAGGCATGCTGTTTTTCAGGTTACTCAGCATACACCCCCCCCCCTCAAGTTTCCATTCCTGCATTGTCATGCTCAGTTTTTATTGGGCTGTTTTCCCAATCCTGCTGATGGCTTGTGAGTTGACAGTGTCATTTTGGCTACATAATTAGATCATTAGTTAGGAAACTGGAAAATAAAATTGTGCTCTGCGCTCAAACAGTTGCTGTAGAATATAGTTTCTATTTATTTCTGAACAGCAACCATTTAAAAATTATTGAAAAATAATCCAAAGCAATTTTGTAGTGCTTACTGAGCTGCCATAAAACATAGTAATCCCTAAAATCAGTACATTAGGGGAGGCTCTTTTTCAACTGCATTCACCATTAAAAGTACACATTGACCAGCAGAGTGCAATTTCCAAGCACCCCAGCCTGAGAGGTTGTGCTATCTGCACTAGCACAGATTTCCCATGGGTGCTGGGTAACCCAGAACTTGGGCTTATTCTGTGATGCACAGTCCCTGGCCATATGGATTTAGACTTTCATATCCTACCACCTTTGGAGTGAAACAGTAAGAAATTTGTTCTTCCACAGAGAAAAAAGAAAATGCAACTTCTCACCATCCCAAGCATCAAACATGTCCATTATGAAGTAATCAATGAAGGATATCTGAGACTTGGGGATGCTACAGGTGTTTCGATCGAAAACTGGCATAACAACTGGCAGACCCTGTCTCTTTTCTTCATCCGTCTGTAGAAAACAAAATAATTGTAGTCAGTTTGTGCAGCCAAAGCAAAGATTACACAATTTTTGGGGGGGTGTATGTGTGTATACCATATATGATCTTAACAGTACAGAGCAATAGCTCAGGAAAACAAACCCTACTTGCAGTTGCAATTAAAAATATTCTACCTGGAGCAGGAGCACAGAACTGCTATCCCCAAAATTATGAGAGAAAAAAATCCATGGGACCTGAAGATTAGTTTCTGCTTCAAACTATCCCAGAAGATGAACAGGCATTTTGCACATCATGGGCACATGTATGTAGAAAAGGAGGGTACAAATTGAAATAATCAATAATATCTCTTAAGTCCAGTTTAGGATTTTGCTGCTGCTGTTCCCATACAGGAAAATGAGCCAGAGGAAAAGAATGAACACTCAGCCTCAAGTGCTAAAACCAGTTGGACAGGGCAAGGTGAGCAGATGCAGTTCCCGAATGGTTTGCTTCAAAGGTGGCCGATTGAACCACTGGACTAGGGAATAGCTGTACACCAGGAAGCAGCTATGATGTTGTAGAGGCATGGAGAACTTCACTCTCACTCAAAAAAAATTCCATCCTATTGCATCAGTGCAGCCTTCTCCGGGCTATAAAGTCTCATGTATACTGCTTAGAAATGATAATGATTAAGTGGTATATAAATGCCTTCAATAAAAAATAAGTAAAGTGTCAATTCACAAATTGGTTCCTTCCATTTTCTCTACTTGTTCAGTGCACTGCATTGCCTTTCTTGGCTGTTCAAATAATCTACCCAGGCCGCCACCCCCACCCCCAATAGCACTTCACATAACAGATTTCACAATTTGAGATTCTTTGACTGCATCACAATCATCCAAGTCTGATTTCATTATTTTCATGCTTTTTTTCAGTTACATAACACATTCTAATCAAAGATTTTCAGCAGAATCTTCAAATCTTTGCCGAATTGAGGTTGGTTGGTTGTTTTTTTGCTGCAATGTTCAAAGTGCTTCTGAATCACTCCAGTGTCTTTTTTAAAAGAGTGTGCACTTGCTTAGCATCTGCTAGCTTAAACTGATCAATTATACTTAATGAATTCTGTCATGGCATATGAAGCTGTTATTGATGGTAGAAGATGAGGCGGGAAATACAGATAGCATGTGCTTTCTAGTCACCTGAAAACACAAGAGCATTTTAGAAGTAAAATTATTTTTCTCGTGCTAAAAGCTATGTTAGTATTCAGATTTAAAAATTATAAAGCCATACCTGTGCAAAATATTCTTCTGAAATCCTCCCAGCCCATTCAATACACAGTTCTAGAGGGCGACATGGATTTGCAACATCTGCACATTTGATCATCATGCGCTTAATCAACGTCTGGTTATCTGGAATGTTCTTGAGATTGGTTGTACATTCACAGTCACTACCCTCATTCTGAAATGCAGATACATAGTTAAATGTGGGAGTTAGCATAACTGCTCACAACTGCTATGAAAACACCATCATAACGCTTTTAAACTACACCTTAATATAAGAAACAACCTTGCACAAACCTGGTTGTTTTAGGAAGCAGTACAAGAGAGCGTACCGTGTTATATGTCCCTTTTATTGTATCGTACAGATGTGGATTTATTGTATGACAATGTGATGCATTATGTGACATTTGGTTCATGCAATCCAGTTACTGTATTTTTTGCTCTATATGCCTTCCATCAGCGGAAGAGAAACAATGCACATTGTGTAATATATTATTATGAGATTGAGCACCTGGACATTGTTTGCACCTAATAGCATAAAACACAGATCTTGGTTGTGGATGTATGAATTCTGGTAATATGAAAAGAAAGTGCCACTGAAATGCACATAATATACATCTACTTAAAATACCTGTGCTTCTTCCAAGGACATGGGCTTGGTGATGCTGTTCACAAACTTGTTCACATGCTCAAAATGCTTTGTCATTTCTGTTGCCAAAACCATGTCGATAATTGCCTGACGAAGCGTTCGGTAATGATTTCTGGGGAAAGGGAAAAGAAGAGTGTTTCAGAACTAGGAACATTTGGATCCCCACGGGAAGCAGGAAGGTTCAAGAGAAAGGATTATAAAAGGGGATAGAGCAGGAGTGGGCTAAAATTGCTCTAAAGAAAGTTATCAAATACTGTTAAAAAAGAGGAATCTTGGCTAAGCAGTAGTGTGGCTCACCATCTGCAACCATTCACTATTTCCCAGGTATGGTATCAGGCCTCCAAATTCACATTTAACATTCCAGCCAAAGAATCACATTATGAACACATCCCTTATAATCACTTTCACATATTCATACAAAGTGAGTAAGTATTCATCTATGTAATCCCAAGGTACAGGCCCAACTATTTCCCCTAAAAAATAGCAAATATCCCAAATTTCTGGAGAAGAAATACATTTTCATAGCACTTCAACTTGGAATATAATTGGTACACACTGCACAGATATGGAAGATAGAGGTGCTTGGGTTGTGTGTGTGTTTTTAACTATATGTATGTTACAATAAGTGTCCAAAATTTGGAGAAAGGCAACATTCCCATGAGAATGCTGACCATAGCAGATAAATGTGTGGAAAAGAAAAGAAAAACCCAAGTTTTGGACATATGCTGATGAATGCTAGCAATCTCATATAGGCCAACCCTCTGCATTCTGGAGCACTGATGTGATTGTTGACACAAAATTCCAGACATCCATCTATAAACAGAATTTTTTTTTGGGTGGGGGGAGGCAGATCTCGCACACAACCACAAAAAAATGTATCTTCATGTACTCAAAACAAAGAGAACTGTGAGGAAGCTAACCTATTGAGACTTTTGAAAATGTTGCACTTGTTGTCTTTTACGGTGAGCTGGAACGCCAGAGCTGTGTGATGGCTTTCCAACACAGCCGTGTCGTTGTAGAGTACAGCAAGCTCACTGCTTGCGTTGCACAGGAAAGAATTGGTCCGTCCTGGGTGGTCCACATCATGAACTGTTGCAGCTATTAATGCAGCCACTTCATCTAAATGATCAAGGCTTGCCTACAAGAAAGAATTAAGTCTTGTTCACCTATACAGTATTTATCAAAATAAAAATGTAACAGTAATCACCAGTAGAGTCACTGATATGCAAGTCTGGGTGAGTTTGTAGAATCTAGAGGCAGGAGTTTCTTGTAATTTTCCTGATGGGAAATTTACCCATCCAGTGTAATCCACCCATAACTATGGGGAATGCAGCATTATTTTCAATGGCTACATAGATGCAGCTCATTTTCATCTTCTGAAGATCCATTTACAACAGAGCTGGGGGGTTGGATCTGGCCAGCAGACCAGATTCTTATTCCTTCCACCTGTCCAATCACCTGACATCACAACAATGTCAAGTAATCTGTTTTTGTATAGCATTATGAATAAAGCTATGTAAGCACTGACCATTAGCTGATTGTCAATGCTTTGTGTGCCCCATGCACAGTTCCCTGATAATCAGCTGCATTTCATGCCCCACACCTCATATATGACATCAAGTGTAGGGCATGTGGGCATGGCTTGGCCAAAATGGGGAGCCCGGTGTGTCTACTTAGACTCATGGCCAAAGGTTCCCCACTGCTGATTTATAAATATCAATAACTATAAATCAATAAATATCAACTATAAATCAATAAATATCAAGATATCAATCACAGAAAAATGATTGGGAGATGCCACCACATAGTGACATTTTTCCATATAAAAATGATTGTATAACTACTCTCAGATAGTAAGCAGCGCAGTGAGGGACTTCAAATAAATACCATGGAAACACCCGGTCATAACTTGTTGAACATAAGTATAGGAAATCTCAGCAAAAATTGTACCTTAACTCTCTCTTTCCCCAGAAAGAAAGCTGTGGCATGCAAGACATCAGCTGCATGAGTAGAGTTATGATAGGAATTGGAGGAGTGGTAGTTGGCTTCAATCACCTGGAACCAGGCTCGCAGTGTGGCTTCGGGACAGTTTAAAAATTCGCAGACACCAAAGCGGGCAAAAGTTTTCAGACCCAGGTAAACCAGTGGTCTGAAACATAATTGGAAAGGGAGATGGTAAAACAAGGCAGGAAAGGCACTCGTTATCAGTCTTCTTGCTCTTGCAGACTTTGGTTAGCAACAGCTTCCATTTACTGGATACATTTCACCACTATCCCTGTGTGTGCTTGCTTGCCATGTGAAGTTGACAATCAGCATTTTGACAGTGGGGAGACTTATATAAAAGGAAGGAATGAAAGGAAGAGCCAAATTACATGACGTGAAATGCACAGCTTGGCATTGTGCAGTCCTTTTTTAAAAACAGCAGCCACATGGGGGCAATTAGGATCAGGACCATGGCGCAAAGGCATGAAGGGTTACCACTGTCTTCCAGTGCTGTAGTTCTAATTAAGAGCTCCCTCTCCCAGTTGCTGTTTGGCACAGATGAGAAGCTGTCATCGATGTCAATGGCAGTTACTTTTCTGTGCCAAACAGCAGCTGAGCAGCATTTTAGGAGGGCTGACAGCTTGGGGGGGGGGAGCTTTAACACCTCAAACTGTATTTAATGTATTCTGGCCTGAAGAGGCAAGGGGTCATAGGGGCATAATAGATTTAACATGCAGTTGCATGTTCTTAAGCTTAATTTCAATGGGAAGTGGAGAGAGAGAGAGAGAGAGAGAGAGAGAGAGAAAGAAAGAAAGAAAGAAAGAAAGAAAGAAAGAAAAAGAAAGAAAGAAAGAAAAGAAAGAAAGATTGGTGCACCATGTAGTAGCTCTTGAAGGGAGTCGCAAGACAGAAAGGATGGAGCTGCATATAGATCTATCCTGCTGTTGCTAAACTAACCTCAACAAATGTAACATAAAGTAAAAAGGGTATTATTCTGGCAGCTTTGGGAATCATGCCCACTCCACACATCCACCAGGAAGCACAGGAGGAGGAATCACAAGTTACTCCTGGCTTCCTGTATCAACGTCTGCCAGAGACAGGCAGCTACAACTAAGCAAGTCATAGATGACACAAGCTTAATTTGTGCCACAGCTTGTTCAGCAACACCTTCCACTTCTATACCTCTATCTAACACAATGCAGAGAGAAGGCTTGCCTTTTATTTGTAACAGCTTCCAGTTCAAAAATGTTGAAGTCCCAGCTCTCTTCATTATCCAGTAAGCGTGCAATACTGGGTGGAACGTCATTGATAGTAATTGGCACAGAGAGGTGACCATGGCTCTGGTTCGTGGTATCTGTCGAAATGATAAATTTATTTATTTCAATTATATTTCTGCCTTTTCCTCTAAGGAGCTCAATGTGGGGCACATGGTTCTCCTCTTCCTCCTCAGTTAATCCACATAACAACCCTACAAGTTAGGCAGAGGGGCAGCGACCGGCCCACAGCCACCCAATGAGTTTCATGCCCAAGTGGGGATGTGAACCCTGGTCTCCCAGGTCCTAGTTCACCACTCTAACCACTACACCACACTGAAGAATCCTTAGTAGAAATTAAGTATTTGGACCAAGGTAGACACGACGGGATGAATCCAGGCTTAGTAACTGAAATCAGTGGGACTTGTTTGTTGTGATTCATTGATTTCAATGGGTCTAATCTTAGCATAACTATATCAGGATCCAATCCAGAGGCTACAATCTCATGTGTATGTAAATGGAACTGCCCTGATGTGGAGTGGGGAGGTGCATATGCAAAGGTGGCATGCATGGTGGTAAGGCACTGCCCTCACCTGTAGTTTACCTCCCTGCAGTTTTTATGCCCAGGCACCCTCTTTCTATGTTACTGGGGCAATTCTCTGTTTAACACACTCCTATTGCCCAGCTTGTGTTTTCCAACACTGTCTTCTCTGGTCCTGATACACCTCTAGTTGCAGGCAGCAAATCACATGTAACAACTGGTGACCCTGAATGGGGATGTATAAGCCCATCAAGAAGATGCAATGAGCCAGTTTAACGGGGTCAAGTTGAACATATGACACAGCTGGATATACCCACCAAGATAAGCCTCAACATCTTCCATACATAGATATTCCTTACTGAATCAAGTAACTGCTGTGTAAGAACTGGACCTTTTATTGTGTGTTTGAAGGATTCTCTGCACCAGTGATTTTCAGCAAGACTTAATTGCTTTGCAACAACAGCAACAAATAAAACAGGCATGTGTTAAAGAGAGTTGGACGTGGGAACTTACTTTTGGAAAATACATACTCATTTCCTGACAGCCTTCTCAAGCCATCCTGAAATAAAACAAAAAATATTTGCACACTGCCGGATTCCACACACCAAGGAAAAAAGGAGAAGGGTGCACTCTTAAAAGACATTGTGATCAAGCCGCAAAAGGTTAGGGAAGATTAGGATTAGGGTATCATTATGTTTATGCACTAAGCAATATAAATTATGCTCCAAATAATTAGAAAAGCACATACAATGAATGTGTGAATGCTTGCTTAAATAAATACGCTATAAAACTTGCACCACCACTGAGAATTCAATCTGACATTAAAGCTGCATGCTATCCTCCTTCATGGCTGCTTATCTGGAGCAGTTTACAGAGGCAATTTTGGTGAACCAGGGCAAAGTTCAATATATTCCTTCTACTGTGCGTTCCATATGCTGCTTACATCAATCTTAACAGTTTTTCCCACAACAAGCACCAGCAACAGAAGGCTGACGGAATGTTATGGTTTGTAGTATTATCAATGTAATGAGGCAATTGAGAAGCCACAGGAATTTTGCTTAGAACATCAGCTCAGCTGAAACACCCCACAACAGTGAGTGAAATTGGTTGTTTGATATGTGTCTTCTTACTCACAGTCATCAGACCTCCAACAAGATCACTAGTGTGAGGATCCTCATCTTTGGTACCTAACTGAGGAGAGTAAAGTTCTGTTGTCCGTAAGATTTCCAAAACCCGATCCAAGGCCTCTGCTACAGTTACAGGGCTGTTTTCTTGAGCGGAATTGATTATATTAATGACCTACGGGGTTACAAACAGAAAGGAAAAACATATAACAGAGCTATTGCTCATTTTTAGTCTACATGAAACCATTAAGGAATTAGTATGTAAAATGAACATCAGATGAATAAAGCAGTTGATTAATCATCTTATTTAAATGATTAACAAATTAATTTACCATTTAGATTAATGTATTGCTAAAAATTCAAAATAGGTGCCTTTTTGAGAATATTGAAAGTACTATGATAATTTAAAACTTATAAGCAAAAGCTATCACTTACTGTCATAGGGACAGACTGTATTTTATATTTTCAAGCCCTGTTACAATGAGTGCAAAATAGACACTAAACAGTAACAAATGTACCATTAACAACTGATTACAATTTGCCTACATGAGAGATTTTCAAACTTTTTGAATCCACGGCTCCCTTAACCAACTACATTCTTTCTGCGGCACCCCTGTGGGGCTCAGGAGCCCAGTTATGTTACCCCTTGCCTGCAGCGCTGGCAGCTTCTCACCCTTTTTTGAACACCTTCCCTTGTGGAATGTTCCCTCGGCTTGTTCTCCTCTCCCCTCTCCTTGTGAGTTCTCCAGGGAGTGCCCCCCCCCCCGCCCCAAAGAGAGGTGCCTGCCAGAGGCACCATTTGCCTGTGGAGCTTATAGCCTGGGCGGCTGCAATAAACAGCTATGCAAGCCTTTGGGAGGCAGAGACATGAGAGGGCATCAGAAGAGGGAGGGAAGAAAAGAGGGAGAGAGGGCAGTGTTGCCTGCAGCAACCCTGACTGTTTGGACTACTGCAATGCCCTCTAGGTGGGGCTGCCTTTGAAGGTGACTCAGAAACTGCAATTAATCCAGAATGCAGCAGCTAGACTGCTGACCGTATAACAACGGTCCTGAAAGACCTACATTGGCTCCCAGTACGTTTCTGAGCACAATTCAAAGTGTTGGTGAGGTTACAGGGAACCAGGCAGAGGGCCTTCTTGGTAGTGGCGCCCGCCCTGTGGAATGCCCTCCCACCAGATGTCAAAGAAATAAACAATTATCTGACTTTTAGAAGACATCCAAAGGTAGCCCTGTTTAGGCAAGTTTTTTATGTTTGATGTTTTATGTGTTTTTAATATTCTGTTGGAAGCTGCCCAGAGTGGCTGGGGAGGCCCGGCCAGATGTGCAGGGTATAAGTAATAAATTATAATATTATTATTATCTTTCAAGTTACTGTAGGGTGCCATGGCACACTGGTTGAAAACCACTTGCCTACAATGATTAAAATTGGCATCACTGAGTAAGCAATTAAAGTTCGTGCCTGTAATCCTATTCCTATTTTCCTGGGAGTAAACCCTACTGAACTCAGTGGTACTTGCTTCTAAGTGAACATGTACAGGAGTGCGCTCTTAGTTGATTACTAAGTTCTATTATGTAATAATAGTTCATAAAGATAAAGTATTAGTTACTATTTGAGAAAAAACATCCTTGGTCCATTTCTTGTGAGTTTACAAGGACATGTTTACAATAAGTTATTAGAGGCATCTGAATGAATAAATAGCATGGTCTCCATTCATGTGTTTGATAAGCAACATCTTAAAATTAGCTTGGCTTTAAGTTGCCGCACCTTTTATTTATCTGCTATAGTAGAAACTACATAGTTATTGGTCCAGTATGCATGCATGGTTTGTATATCCAAGACAAACCATGAGTAGTAAGCGAAAAACAAATAGTGGCTACAACTCATAGTTTGCCTAGAGCAATATAATGCCAGGCCAAACCATGACATAATTCCAGGTAGCATAACAGCTGGATAACTGGAGGGGGAGTGAAGCCGTTATGATTTTAACTGAGAGTACATGCACACTATCATGCTCACACTTAGCCATGGTTTGGCTTAGTGTTACATGCAAACCAGGTCATTGGGGTGATGTGAAACGTACTGTGTTGGCTGAGCGCATCATAAGATATCTGAATGCCTTGAAAAAGCCTTGCTGTATCCGTCCCGATTGCTGATGTGTGTGAAATTTTATCAGAAAGTTGTTGACTCTTACCTTTGTGATTGGGGCTTCTATCGTCATGGAGTGGATTCTTGCCATTGATGAATACCGACGATTCTGTAAACTTGGGGCTGCCATTAAACAGAAACATTTTGGCATTTAAAACAAACAAAAGTAAAAATCTGCATCCTCGTACATTGCATTATTTTAGATATGTGGGTCTATCTTGAGTTCCATGTTGAAAGAAAGGCAGGATATAAAGGTAATAAAATAAATAAAGAAGCTATGGCCCCATCATATGTCCTTAGAGAGTAATAAATTATTTGCCAGTAAGAGATGGAGACACCTCTACTCCCCAAATACTTTCCACTGTTCTAAATTGTCCTATTATTGTTGCTCAACAGCCCAGACAATAGGGAGCTACTTTTAACAAAAACCTTGAAGACAAATCAAGTGCCTCTCTCTCAAATCTTCAAAAATGAACAGTGGCAGTAGCAGCAGCAATCTAATCCAGGATGCTGAACTGCTAGAAATATTCTCCACACATTGGTGTCCTTACCATCGCTGCTTCGAGAAGTTATTGATTTGACATCAATAGATTCTTTTCTCCTGTTCTTGCATCTGAAGGAGTGAGAGTCTAGAAATATTACAGGAAGGTATTTTAAAAGTGGCCAGAATTTCTTTTCACATACACATTTGTTTTAACTAATTTCTTATTTACAGATAAATATATTTAAGAAAATTTATTTTCTTGATCAGGTTGTTAAGCTAGCCAAAATGTTTCTCAATAATTTTGCCCTTGAACCACCATATAAAGCACATTTCAATACATAATGGATTACATTCTCTACCTGCAAATCTGTTGAGATAGGCATCTCTTTGCATCTACCATCCAACATGGCAGAAGGCATAATCTGTAGGCATAATTCTAGGAAAGCCCTCGGGGGGGAAAGTACCAGTTCTGCTAGATCCTTGATGGTACTTAAATATATATACATACACACACACTGCTGAAAGAATTTAGATGGTTATAAAACGATGCTATTTGAAGAAAGATTATTCTCTAACCTGACTGAAACTGGTCTCCTGCACACTTTTCATCACGATGGGTCTTGTAGGTCTGGTGTCATGTGAAAAAAATAAAAGGAAATAGACACATAAACTTCTGATTTAGCTAAACCTTAGCTGCACAGACAACCTTGTGGTATGCAGGTGTGTGCTGCCTTTTCTTCTGACAACTCTATTTGCACCTGTAAACAATTTAGCTTTCCCAAGGACCAAATTCTGCTACATGATGTATTCTGTGTAACTTGAAAGACTGCATAATTCTCTCCCCAAAATCTGGCCCAGTCATTTTTCTTGGTCAAATAAACTTGCATGCTGCCTGGTGAAGTCTTCCAGATAGTATGTTTTGACACTCATATTTTAAATATTACATAATGTACTGGCTGCGTGAAGAAAAACAGTTATTACTATGGGATGATATCAAGCAAAGCAGTTGTATACAACAAAGAAAACACAGTACCTGTTTGTTGCTGTCATTGGTGCAACATAGCTTCTTGATGGATACAAAATGACGGATTTTCCTACCGATATTAACAAAAACAACAAAAGCACTGTTACTAAATAAAATAATTTTGGCACAACTGGTGATTAAATTGTTACCATTTACTTTAAATCAAAAATTCAGATCTGATTAATTAAAAGAAGCCTGTTAATTAACTACTCCATCACTGTCAGAAAGGTTTGAGAAAAGCTAATGTCTAAATTAACATATTGCAGAAGAGCAAATGATGAATAACGGAAACATTTTTTAGAGTGATTTTTTTTATATCTGTGATGTTTTGGAATGATAAGTATCAGGACCATATTCAGTCATACGATGCTGTTGACTTATTATAATTATACAGATTGCATAAAATTACTGTATTTTCAATATTTTTTTCCAAATTAAAAAAATCCTATCATTATTATTGTCACTTGTTTACTGATCTCATCCTACAGAATAGGTCAATTATGTTCACATTTTAATGAATGAGACTGAGAGATGAGACCTTTTTAAAGGACAACTATGAGTCTAACTATGTGCAACATGGGAATTCCATGACTAGCAGTGGAATCCTATGTGAGTAGCTCTCCTAAATTCAGGGGAACTTACTCTTTAGTAAAGGTGCACAAGATTGCAGTCTGAAACTCCTCACAGATTTTTCTATGAAAATGTATGGAGAGTAGTTTGAATTAGAGATGCATGGGGGAATTCAACTATTTGCCCCTATTTTAACTATTTGCCCCTAACCCCAAGGCTGCTTTTCGTAACAGAAAAAGAAGATGGGTGTTCCAGTCGTGGAATTTCCACATCACATGTAATCCACATGGAATTTCCACATCACTCTCAGGTAATCCAGGTAACACAAGGCTTGTGCCTTGTACAAATGCACAAGCATTTGGTGAGAGTCACAGGTGAAGTACAATTGAGGATTAGCAGCTGGTGGGAGGGAGACAGGAACAATATTTATTTTATCTTAAAGCATTTATACAAGTGGTGTACAGTTATTTTAATATTGTTAAAAAACACAACGTAAAACAAGCAAACAGAAAACCCAGCTTATAGGACAGAGATTCAGGGGAATCAAACACATAAAACTGGGCCCAATCTGCAGAAAACCTAATTGCCATTTACTCTGATTCGGCGGTGAAACTCGGGTTTTCCTAGGGAAAGCACTGAGAGAGAAGAAATACACACTCAGACACAGAGCTTTAAAGCCCAGACCCGTGCCAAGAAACATGGCACTATTATATGGAATTATTATATTTGATAGAAATATAATTATGCATATAGGTGTATATATTCACAGTCAAACCTGATTCCATCTATTTGTATACATATGTATAACAGAGAAAACCATTACAACAGAGTGCACTTTTAATTAACAAACTTACCCTCCTTGGCCGGTTACAGGCGTTATCTTCACATGCTGTTGGATACTGTCTCCTGATTTCCTCCGTGCATAATAAACTCCTTGCCATTCCTAAACAAGTTGAGTGAAAACAACATTCTAGGAAGCTCAGATCACAAACCCCTTTCTTAAAATAAAAATTTCTAAGCTGGTAGCATTTTGTGACACCACAGTCTCAGACACCTTTTACGTGAGAGAATCATAGATGCACTGACAGCAAGCTACAAGCAGAGAATCCACAGAATCTCCACATGGCAATAAACTCTGCACAAAAGCAGATTTTATGCAGGCACACACAAAATTATTTCCCTCTTACATTTTTGTTACAGGGTTACCCAATTGCACATGTTCTCCAATAAAGTTAAGGTGTCTTAGAACTGTAATTTACCAACAGAGGAAAATGATCTCAAAGGTCTGTTCAGTTTAGGGAGGTTTAAGGAGGCAGGAGATAGAATTCAGCTAGTCACCTACCTTTCCTTTTTTTATACAAGTGTTGATCGTGTCCAATAGGTCCACACGGTTTTTGTCACTCTTTGGAAGCTCAGTGAGTTCCTTTCCTATTAGCTCTCCCTTTTGATAGCCCATCATCCGTTCAAAGGCTGGATTGACATACTGTAAACCAAAGAAACCGCGTGAGCACCAAGGAAAGCGTGAACTTAAAGATGCATTCCGCATGCCCATGCTACATTCAGTCCCCAGTAAGAATACTGTTAGATACGTTTCCATTGTAGAACACCCTCCCCCAACAGATATTTAAGAAGGAGAGGAAGGATATGGCACAAACTTTTACATACAACCACAGAAGCCAATGGTGTTCAATCAACTGATATATCGATACACAGGTTTCTGAAGAGGAAGAAAAATGTGCCTTTTCCATACCTGAATTACATGATCCTCGCTAGTTATTTCTATGGCTTCATGACAGTGTTCCAGTGCTGTGAACACTGAATTGCAAGCCCTGAAATTAACAAGTACACCATTAATACCTGCAAGTGTAACAGGTCAGAATTACATCAGTGCATGAACTGAACACAAAGAATGATTTTAAAAACATTGCAAGATGTATTGCATTTGGATGCTTTCATTTCTACCAGGATTTTCAATGCATTTTTCTACACTACAACTATGGAGAGGATTGTTAGGTAATATGTAATGTATTCACAGTGTAGATATTGCAAAGAAAATACTGATTGCCTGCATTTCTCCTGTCTTTTATTCTCTCTCTGTAAATGCTCCCTTTAGCCAGAGCAATGAATAAGCTTAAGTGAGGGGAAATGGGAAGAGGGGAAGATTTTCAAGTGAAGGAGGGGATAAGCACTCCTCCTCTGTAAGTCACCCCCATGACTCCCTCATTCCTGTTACAATGTGGAATGTGCGCTTGCTGAGAGAATGTCTAGTATCACATAGGGGTCAAATTTATTTTAATTTATTGGGTAGGCCCTTGACTTGTGTATGACAAATACTGGTGGTACATTTTGGGGCAGAGGGGCCAGCAGAATTTTCTGGACCCAGTAAACTTACCTCATTTATGCAGGGGTTATGTTCTGAGGTGCTGTATGTTGAAGTGAAATCACATACATTTGAAACACCATTGGAAAAGCTTGTAAACACACTGCCCCACCCATTTTTGTGACATTTTGGGGTCACTTCCAGTTTCGGCACAATACGCACACATGCAATCACACACATATTGGACGTGCCTAAAGCAGTCACTGCCTATATGTAGATTGGAGCCTCAGCTCCACTTGCAAAAGAGGGCACACATTTGTATACACTTTGGGTGGGATTGACATAACGAATCGTGTTAGTGGAAGCCCTGCACAAGTTCTTCTGCTTAAGCAACAGGACTTTCCCTCCTCTCTTCCCACTGTGTGCCCCCCCTCCAGAATTGACTCTGGGGTGGGGAACGGCAGACCCCCCCCCCAGGGCAAAATGCAAAGGGAGAAGAGTGGGAATCGTTCCATCTGACCAACACCTTAAACTCAGATAGCGTGTGGGTATAAGTTCCCTGAAGCCATGTGGAAGAACAGCAGCTGGGAGGGGGGGAACCCGGATGTAGAAAAATGAAAGAAATGTTTGCTTCTTATAGTGATACCAACTACAGTGGTACCTCAGGTTACAGACGCTTCAGGTTACAGACTCCGCTAACCCAGAAATATTACCTCAGGTTAAGAACTTTGCTTCAGGATGAGAACAGAAATCGCACGGCGGTAGTGGGAGGCCCCATTAGCTGAAGTGGTGCTTCAGGTTAAGAACAGTTCCAGGTTAAGTACGGACCTCCAGAATGAATTAAGTTCTTAACCCGAGGTACCACTGTATATACAAAATGCTCTACTTAGGTGAACATATTCTGATTAGGAAAAACTAAAGCCCAATGGAAGAAAGCAGGAGGTGAATACTTGGAATTTAAGAAATAAGGAGTCTGACTGAGGCAAGTGACTAGAAGCTGAGTCCCTGTGCAAGCCCCAAACAGCACTTACTCCTGATGAATGGTTAATTATTTGGTCTGCACTTCCCAAATCCTGGAACTACCATATTTTTTCGTGTATAAGACAAGGTTATTTTGCTTAAAAAAAAAAAAAAGTAAAAAATTGGGGGTTGTCTTGTACACGCAACATGGGCACCCGGGGGATTTTTTAAATATTTAAGCATATGTCTGGGATTTTGGCTTGGGTGGGCTGAGGCGGTTCCTCCTGCTGCCCCTCCCCTTTCTCCTCCCCCTCCGGGCTGCATGCTAGTGACTGGCTCGCCTCCTTTCTGCCAAGGACACTTTCTGTCAAGAACATGAACAGTTTTCGCACATATTTTTACGTACCGTAGTTTGAACTGTGATCGCACCTCGCTATGTTCTATTTGAATCAGTTCATTGTAACAAGCCGTGATGCTACTATTTTCCAAAAATCTCTAGGGGATAGAAAAAAAAAAGCCTTATATGCAATTAAGATACCATATATTTATGATCAACACAGGAAACATATGAAGTTGTCAGACCACTGGTCCATCTAGCCTGCTAATTGTTTATTCCAGGGTACTCAAAATGGTGCCTTCCGGGTGTTGTTGAACTGCGACTCCCATCAGTTCCACACAGAATGAGCCAAAAGTGAAATTGTTATTTTTTATACTGGTAGTATTGCAATTTTTAATGTCTGCATCCTACTATGTTCTGTCCACACCAATGGGCATAAATAATGTCTCAATGAATCTCTTTTCCCAGCCCCTTACACAGTTTCGACGAGCTTTTTGCAAGCATATTGCATTGTGATATGGAGAATGGATTTTTTTTCATGCCTGAAGGAGGCAATCACAAAACTGGAGAAAAGAGGTATGGCCATTTAGTGCTGAAAGCATGAATCCTACCCCACAAAAGAGAATGTGTCTTCACCCTAAAATTGTTCAGCATGATGAAGCATTCAGTCATGAAATCATAAGAATCACGAAGTCATAAGAGGTGCGATTTAAAAGATGGAAGAGTGGGGGAGGCTCTAACATTTTACCCTATCCCTAGTAATGAAGGTATTGAGTGACAGCAACTGCTCAAGGTTAAGGTGCTTGAAAGGTCACTGGCAATGCTGAGTAAAAACAGGAGGAGAAAAATAATTTGCGCCATACAGGAGCCACAACATTTGGTGTCTTATTTCTGTTCCCACTGACGATTATAGATTTTTGCCAGTGAAACTGTATTGCATTGTTAACTGAAGATGGGGGGGGGGGGGCCTTTTTTAAGAGCACATGGAGACTTTGATGGCTATCTCAGCAGATGGTACTTTCGGATGTTACTTGCCCTATAAATGAACAAACGTTTCTATGGCCAGCAAACAAACCTTTGAAGAAACTTCAAAGGCTTTTGCTGAAAGAATTATAGCAGTAAGAATATGCCACACAGGTCTCCCCTTCCCCTCCCCACTGGAAAAGTAGCAGTGTCACTGTCACCATTGTAGGCGCAAAATCACTTTCACATATTTTAACGTATTGGTTATTGTGATGCTACATTTTCTTGCATAAGGAAAACATGACCCATAATATCCTGTCCCCACTTTTCTAAAATTACAAGTGTTGACCCAGTAGGAGATTCATTAATGAGTCATAAAGCAGGCTTTGCTTCAGTTTGTTTTTATTAATACAAAATCTGCCCTGGCCAAATAACATCCATATTACAACTGCATCTCTTTGGCCTTCTCTTTCACATGAATCAGATGTCAACATAAATAATTTCTAAAAGGCAACTTAAGCCTCATGTGTGCAAATGCCTGTAGTTTAGATTTTTACTTTCTCCCTAGGAAGGAAAAGAAGGGGAGCATTGGTTTGTGCCTTGTACATTGCAAATTGTAGTGTGTAAGGGAACAGTTTGGTTTTTGCTTCTGGATGCTTATCTTAATGTTTTCCATGTTCTGACTTAAGTTTTTATTTATGTTTTTATTGGGTTGAACCCAACAGGGTTCCACTTACCAAGTTTGGGCAATTCCCCTCTTCTACTATAGGCTCCACAAGACAGACACATTGTTTAGGTGGCCCCATATGCATACTGAACCCCTAAAATGGCATGCATATGTGATTGTAAATTACAATCCTGTGGCACCAACAGACAGGAGAACAGAATGGATGTGGCTTTTGCAACTACAACTGAACTGTATAGCAGGGTAAGTAAATCCCTGAGTGGAAGGACTAGAGATGAAATGGACCTTTGAGAAGTTGGCTGTCAGATAAAAATTATGTCATTTTAATAGCACAGAATGGTACAGAGCAGAGGTAGCCAATGTGTTGCCTTCCAGGTGTTGTACTACAAGTTCCACCATCTCTGACGATTGTTGATGCTGGCTGGGGGTCAGCGTTGGAGCAAGCCAATCGGGCGCCTGGGGCGGCGCACGTGCCCTGCACACAGGGGCGGGGCCAGTCACCTGCGGGGCGGGGCCAGCCAGGGCAGGATGTTCCCCGGGGCCTCCAATGAGTCTGCCTGCCTCCTCCCACTCAGCCGCCCTACAGCTGAAGTCCTGCGCTGCCCCAAATGGTCTGCCTGCCACCCTACAGCTGAGGGGAGGCGGCGGGTGGACCATTTGGGGCAGCGCAGAGCCTGCGGACACCCAAGCTACCGCATCACTCCCAGGAGAGGCGCGTGGCTCAGGCGTGCTGTAGGCCCCGCGGTGAGTGCCGCCCGGCATTTTGTCACTCCCCTCAGTGTTGACACCTGGGGCAGCTGGCCCCACCGCATCCCACTTCCTCCGCCCCTGCTGGGGCTGATGGGAATTGGAGTCCTGGAATATCTGGAAGGCTTCACATTGGCTGTTCCTGTTATAGAGTAAGTCCCTCTCAGGTAATTTAGGCTACATATATGAAAAAGCAGGTCTGGCAAATGCAACGAGCAGCAAAAGTATAATCTGACAAACAGTTTTCTACTGAGATGAGGAATGGCAGAGTTGGGAGGGGGGAACTTGAAGAACAAACGGCAGCATCTAATATGCTGTAGTTCCCTATAATGTTTGTTTACATTTTCCTTATTCTTTGACCAGTTACTTTGAAGTCCTAATGAAAAAAGCAGGCTACTATGAATAATATACATTTATTCTTATTGTACACACAAACCCTAAACCTCTGAAATGGCTACAGCAATCCTAACCCCTGATCCATACTGCTAGAGGGAGTTAGGATATAGCAGAGATTTCCTTCTGCCCAACTCTGCTGGTGAAGATGCAGAGTTCACTGCCCCTGGTGTGGACTGTGGATAGGATACTTGTTAAGTTATGGGTGAACATATCAGACGACACAGCAATTCTTCAAACAGCTCTTGTTTATTCACAGGCCAGAACAGAACTGAACTGAAGGGTTCAGCCAGCCTGTTTATATAGAGCTCCACTACAACGCAACAGTAACCACTTTCTGTAACTATCCAATCACTGAACGTCACTTTCAATCCCTTATTTGCATTTGTGGACCTGAGTGAAAACTATCTACAGTATCCCCCTGCTGGCCCAGGGTGAGAACTTCAGTACATAACAGTACTGTCAGTGAAGTTCGCACTAGTAGTACCTGCTGTAGGGCCTGAAACTGGATCTACTGGATCCTAAACCATTATAGCTGCCAGAGAGGGTTGAGAGCTGGCCTCTTTGTTGTGCCAGCTTCGAGTTGGCTCAACAAAAAATTGTTCCTTAGTGTAAGTTGTGTAGCTTTGGATGTGGTGGTGGCTCTGCTGCTCCTTTCAACCCCACTGCTCCCCCACTGGGAGTTAGGATTGCTCCCTTGGCCTCATCAATACTAATGAAGTTGCTTCCAGGTGACTGTGCTTTGAATCAGAGGCTCAGCCTCTGGCTGCTTTTCCTGTGAACGAACGGCAGCCCTGAAGGCAACCAGTGAAGTATAGAAAGTGTCTGTCCACCCACTCAGTATTATTTTAAAGCCTATTCTTTGGTATGTTAATCCTTTTTCTGTTACTTGACAACAAGGACAACAAGAATGAGCTATAATACACAACCTAAAGATGGCATGGAGATATTCAATGGGATCCTGTCTGAACAAGTTGGTTGTAATTATTGCAGCAAATACATGAGAGAGAGAAAGATAAGAAAGACAACAGAATTCTCACCGAGAGATTATTAGACTGGGTCATTCGTGCTGATTCACAAGACCAAACTGATCTGTCCATAAGGGAGCTGATGGATCAGTGGCGGGTTCAAAATAAGCCCATCTTAAAACCAAGCTGCATTTACAGCACCATGACACAGCTTACAAATGTGGGTTGGTGATGTCTGATCATTTTCCACCTGGATGCATGCTAATGTCACCAGATTCGTGAGGTGGCCAGCTATAACACAGATCAATTCAGCCTGCAAATGAGCATGCCATTTTTGTGACTCAGTGCTAAATTGCATCATCAGAGCATTAAGCTCATATCCATTGAAATAATTCAGAAACAAATGCTGAACTTTGGGTTTAGCAAGAACCTGCATCATACTCAGGTCTTCACACACACCCACACACACACC
The DNA here is from genome assembly GCF_965153285.1 of Podarcis tiliguerta. Lineage (NCBI taxonomy): Eukaryota > Metazoa > Chordata > Lepidosauria > Squamata > Lacertidae > Podarcis > Podarcis tiliguerta. Next base: position 35,602,350 of record NC_139544.1, on the reverse strand, counting down.
CACACACACACCTCCTCTGACGTGGTCATGAGGACATAGGAAGTATCTACATCTGCTTTTAACCAGCCTTTCTCAACCTTGGGTCCCCAGATGTTGTTGGACTACAACTCCCATCATTCCTAACCAGCATGACCAGTGGTCAGGGATGATGGGAGTTGTAGTTCAATAAACTAATCAGTTTATTGTTTAATAAACTAACCAGGGTCCTCATTATGTGTGAACTTGGATAACCCTGGTTAGCTTAAAAGCAGGAGTCAAGTCTAATTCCATGTGAGCCTTGGCTTAATTTCATGTGGATGTCATAAAAGTGGGGAGGAAGAAAAAAGGAGGTGGCAAAAGAACAGAAAAGGGGATGCCCCCCACACTGCTGGCTCTGAACAAATCAGCACCATAAGTCATTTCTGATCCTGGCTTCTCTGAAATGACAATAGCTTGAACTAACCAGAATTCAGAAATAACACAGAAGTCTGATTAGTTTAAAAGTAGAACTTTTCAATCTTTTGTTGCGGCTGCACCAAAGAAACACACACAACTCTATGCTTAGACTGAGCTCACAAAGACAAGAATTATGATGTTGAAGATGGAATTTTGAATACATTAGATAGTAAGTATAAACACAATAGTACTATTAGTAAATAGAACTAAAGAAGCCATGGGGGGGGGTCAAAAGGGTACATGGGGAAAGGGAAAGGTGTAACAATAGTTGGTAAAATGTGGATATACAACTGCAATGTTAAAGGCGAAGAATACATGACTTGTTTTATTTACAGTATTTGAACATTCAAAGTTTATGTGTCTTATCTATAGAATTTGAAATGTAAATAAATAAATAAATAAGGGGGGGAACACACCAACACACACCAAACAGTTGGTCCCTCTTTGTTTTTTTAAAAAAATCATCTAAAAATGCAGTTCTCCAGTGTAACCAGGTCTTTATTGGGAAGTTCAGGTGGTTGCTTGTGGAGTCTGACCTTACACCCAGACTCATTTTGTGTTTACATAAGGATCTTAAAGGCAAAGAAAGCAGCAGCCAGCTTTCCAGTCCTCTTCTGCTCAGTGCTGACCGCAGAGGACCAGGCAGTCGCAGGTGCTTACTAAGATACCCTTAGAGATCCTGTATTTTCAATTTTTATGAGAATTTCTACCTCATCATTCTGATGCGTATGCACCATCACTGAGGGTGGCTGATGAACAGGTGCCTGACAACATCTGCATCAAATCTTTGAGAAAAAAATAACTGGAGACTGAAAAATTAGTTATCACTTAAAGAAAGTGAAAATAACTTCTACATACCCTGTTAAAACCTGCGTGGAGAAGGGGTAGGACCGACGTTTCTTCTTGGTTACCAGACCTACAGAATTGTAGAAAATGTTGTCAGCCAAGAGATCTGAAAAATTCTGATAATTCCCTCAAGTATGTGTATTTATGTATGTGTAAGCTTATGTCACAATCAATTTGTTAATCTTTAAAGTGCCTGTTGTTTTTGCTGCAACACAGATTACCATAGCTACCCATTTGGGAACTAGTGCAATAATATTCATACATATAGAAGTCATAAAGCACAAAATATATATTTACTCTAGCACATTCAGTTTTCCTCTTAATATCAGTTTTGCAGATATTACCTTTCCTTATTTGTTATGTTATGCCAACATGAGCTTGGTACGAGTCAGAAATCTAGACTGCACAATGTATGTTGGCTAAGTAGCTAAACTCATCATCATACCCCCACAAGGCAAATAGCTTTGGTGTGCTATCGGTCACAATGTGCTTTAATTGCATTTTGGCCTGAGAACAAAAATCCTGCAAGTATTAAATCCTGAAGGAACCTCAGAACACTCTTGCAGATTTGTGATAGGAATTCCCATGGAGGCAGCTGATGACTTTCTGTATGTATTATTTATAATTTTATTGTTTTCTTGTAACCCCCATTGAGGTTTTTGTACAATCAAGCAGTGTATAAATTTAATGGTGGTGGTGGCAGCGGCGGCAGCAGCAGCAGCGGGGGAGTCCTTTTTCAATGGCAACAGCACCATATCCTAAGTGCAGGAGTTTTGGGAAATCTATGAATTTTCAATAAAGTGCCAAACCATATTCTGAAGTGAATAGACATTCTTGTCTGAATAAAGAGTTTGATCTAAGGTTTTAATGAGAGACTTGTATTGTCCTTCTCTGAGTAAAGAGTCAATTAAGACACCTATCACTCGCATATTTATGGATGTGAAGTCCAACCACTGCTAAGATATTGTGTTCATTAGTTAACCTTACCCATTAAAAAAGGGTCATTTGGAAAACATTCTTGCCAAAAAATACTTACATTTGTGGAACAACAGCTAAAATTACAGTGTGTTCAGCAGGCTTTGTAGCACGGATTGACCTGAAATTAGGAAAGTCAATGTCATAATCATTGAAACCATCTTTAACAACAAAAATTAATACACCAAACACCATATTTCAACCTATGAGTGGATTCTACTTATGCAGGCAAATTGCACACAAAACCAAAGTTAAATTTGTTTCCTCTGAAGCAGTTAATATTACTGAAGAGATAAGCTATTTTATAAGCAAAACGGTGTTTGTTTCTTCAGCAGCAAAAACATCTTCAGAGGAAATAATTTAAAAAGCTATGGCTACATCTGTGTTTCTCCGTGTGTGTGTGTGTGTGTGTGTGTGTGTGTAATCTGCAACTTTTAGAAGCTGAAATAAAGAAAGAAACTATCAGTTTCATTCATCTTTCAACATACACCCGATCTTTACATATTTCTCAGACCTGGGTAAGATAGCTTAGTTGGTTAGAGCATGGTGTCGTTAACACCAAGGTTGCAGGTTCAATTCTCATATGGGACAGCTACATATTACTGAATTGCAGGGGGTTGGACTAGATGATCCTCAGGGTCCCTTCCAACTCTAAAGCTCTATGATTCTATTGATGGACTTTTAGAGGAGGTCATGTGATTGTTCCACCATGCAACCAGGGCTCTGCAACACCCACACAATCTTAAATTAGCTCAAGCACAAGGTTACTAAGTCAGCTCTGAGTTTAGTTGCCTACAACCTTTTTATTTTCAGAAGTGAAAACAAAATATGGTACTGCTTTTGGCTTGATTTGCAGAGAACTATCTTGCTGTATTCAACCTCACATGTATGCCTTTTATTCCTGGTGTTGAGGGTCTAGTTTGATGTTGAGGTGGTAAACCTCAATGTATGTCACATCAGACTGCAGGTAGGGGTCACCTAACTGAATGCTCCTCCATACAAAAAAATCATAGATATAGATATAGATATAGATATAGATATAGATATAGATATAGATATAGATATAGATATAGATATAGATAGATATTGTCTGTTGAAACATTGGTGAGATGCTGCCAGTCAGTGCAGGCAACACAGAGCTAAATGGACCAACAGTCTGTTCAATATCAGGCAGCTTCCTATGTTCCTATTCTCTTTGACAGGAGTTCAGCTCTTCTATGGAATCATAGAATAATCATAAGAACAAGAGCATATATGTGCTTATCAAGTCCTTTACAGTGCATTTTCAAGGCCTTTATAGTCTGGCATGCATAGTTGTCAACCAAATCCTTATATAAGCCTAAAATCTGGTTAAATCCTCCATAGCACACGTGTGATCTTCAGTAACTGCTATTCAGACACATACTGCCTTTGATTCCGGAGGAAACACATTGCTGTCTTAGCTAACGGCCATTGGCAGTCTTCTCCAGAAACAGTCCAAATTGGTGGCTATCACCACATTTTGTGGAAGCAAATAGTTTTAACTATGCTCTGTGATCTCTCCTACTGTGCAGCCTGAAGTGGCACGGTCCAGGCACTGATTTGCCTTACAAATAGAGTTCCCATATTTCAAAAGGTGAAAATGCAGACAAAAAAGTTGTTGATATTTTTTTTTTAGTATTGCCCAAAGTTTGAGCTTTTAGTGGGTGTGCAAAATCTCAAAAAAGTTTTGAACTATTTTTAAAGAGAAATCACAAAAAACGACACTGCCAACATGGGTTGCCATACATCTGGATTTTTGCTGACATTTCAGAGATTTCCACCTGGACACTGTTTCTGACGGCCAAATCCTGGCTATGTCCAGGAAATTCTGGATGTACAGCAACACTAAATAAAGTGACCATAGTACTATTGTGGAACAGTTAACTCACACTCCAAGTTTCATATGAAAAACAAGGGCAATTAATTACCTACAGATGGCTTCTGCATCAAAGTATCTGGAGTTTCTATGATCTATGACAATTATTTCATGGTGTTTATCAAGAAAGCATTCAAGCGCTGACTCGGGCGTCCGAGCTATGTTACATCTGTATCCAGCTCTGTCACAAGCCCACCAAAATCCATCACTCTGTTTGTCTTCTTTCACAAAGATCAGCAACACCTATAAAATATAGAAGGCAAGCTACTGTCGTCACACTTAAAACACCTTCCTATACTGTGGATTTAAACCTAATAATGTTTGCGGTTAAAATTACACTATTTGTTTTTAAAATTACTGCAACACTGCTCCCACTCACTTTACAAAAGTTGACAGCATTTAAAACACACACTTTTGAATGATGAAATTTATGGATGTGCTTGCCATAAAAGCCAATGTAAAACACTGTTAAATGATGAGAATAGTAACTAAAATCAGAAGCGATATTTCCTAAATTTGGGAAGAGACTCATAGAGCTGACTAACTGGCCTATTAGTAATGAAAGTGCAAGAAATCAGACCCACAATACAAGTCTAAGTAATTCAAAACTAGGTATGGAAACATATCATGTTGTCTTGTATTAAAACTGAACTCTGATTATAAAATCCTGCCTTCAATATTAGCAAAAAGTCTTAATATAATGGGGAAATTATTTTTTAAGCAAACTAAGAAGCATGGTTAGTAATGCTTAGACTGCTGCTCATCTTATAGAGACCATGCAAACATTTTGAAGTTTCCCACAGTTACTATTCTGGAATGCAGCCAAGGCCTTTGATCGTATGGAATGGCTTTATTTACCAGAAGTATTTAACACCTTCAATGTTCAACTCAGAAATTGGCTGGGCAATATATTCATCCATGGTAGCTACAGTTTCGTTTAATTCAGAATTGACAAACACTACTCAAGAGACAAAGGGAATGAGTCAGGGGCTGATAAAGTATATGGCGGGGAAGACCTGGGCTTCACCCTAACCTCTCCCATTCTACTTTTAATAATGTCCTCATCATTCTAGGAGGTAATACTCCCTATCATGTCACCACATCTCCCATTCAGGACTGTACATACAGTGCCCAAATGGCCATATTATAGATACTTTTGTGGATTTTCTGCTTCCAAGGGTTGTCACTCATGCATCTTTAAAGAATTATGTGCGCTCAAATGTCTGCACATTTCTGTAGTGTCTCTGTGGTAGATCTGCCAATCTCAAGGCAGGGACAAGATGAGAACTGCTTTCTGATGTGCTGAGTGAGAAAGCAACACTGTAAATAATTCATGATTTTTCACGAGAGCACTTTAAGAAGGAAATATGTTGTCATCTTTGTGACATTTACTAGTCGTTTTCAAATTTATATAGCCAGCAACATAGGAAATTGAACTGCTCTGTTTTGAAATATACACAAATTATTAAATCACAGCAATTGCCAGGGCCGATACAGCCATTAGGTGGGGTTAGACCGTCATCTCAGGTAGTGGGAGCCCCTGATGCGGTGTTCCTGCGGCTACCCCCCACCCCCATTGGCACTAATTTTAGACAACATCTGACCAAAATTGCATAAGATCTCACTTGAAATCCACAAGATCTGTGCCTGAAACGAGTGCCAATGCTGGCACTGATGCTCCAACAGTGGCAGATCTAGTGGGTCATGCAGAATGTTTGCTTTAGAATAAATATAATACAAGAAAGAAAAGATTCGCTGTTTATAAAAAATTGACAAGAACTATTCAAAGTACCCAGCTAGAACTCTTTTAGCATAAAATGTACAGAGTTTCAAAGTTCAGTTTATTTCATATGAATAGAATGTCCTGTTAGTATCCTTGGGACACCCTGTGTATAGGTGTATAGGAAAGAAAGTTTTGTTCTCTTTAGCTGGTTTCTGACGACTGTGCTTTGCCATGGCGTCACCATATGAAAGTCAATGCATTTAATCTGCAGGTTGGCAAGGTGACCTTGATTTTGTGTTATCTAAAGCTATCTGAAGTGCTGACTTCCCAACAATAAGTGAGATGATGATTAATACGACTGTTGCACCACCACAAACGTCAGTGTATGACTAATCTGTTAAGAAAGCTGAGTGCTTGTGGCTGTAGACTATTAATGTACTTCAAAAAGTTCTAAGACAAGCCAGTATGGCATATGAAACTTAAGTAGGCAGAAAAGTTCTATCTTTTTTAAACTTTGCTATAACTGATTCTTTCTGTACAGACCAGTCACACCTAGTAAATAGCTCTTGAATCTGTGGAACTAAAGAATTCCTCTAGAAAGCATTAGAACCATGTGCGATTCAATGTCTTGGTACCAAATGCTCAGGCTTCAGGGCCAAAACCTGTTCTAGCCTTCTTATCCCCGGGGTCGGGGAGATATCCAAACATGCCACTTGCCACCTGTATTCCGAAACTAAATTGTCCCAGACAGACTCTCCCACTCCGTGCCCTGACTATGTGGATTGACTCTCAGGGAGATTAATTAAAACAGAAATCTGGCAGCTCTGCTTGAGAGATGGCAAGCAAGTAAAAAAGTTAATTCCTTCTCTCAGAATACAAAACCTCAGCACTCGCCATTAAAATTGAAAGCCAGAGGTTTTAAGAACTTTTCTATACCCAGTGAAATTTGTTGCTGCAGAATATTATGGCCTATAATGAAAAGGATACTTTGGCTACTTGTCCTGACAGCCAGAAGTACAACTTCCACATTTTGAGAGAGAGCCTGACTCTGGGATGATGCTGGAGACTAAGAACTGAAGATGGAAAGTACAAATTTGCAGTTGTTTTAATGCTAATGCCGGAGGTGGTATCCACTAAAGTAGTTCAGTGTCCACAAAATCTGTGCCACAGAACTCCCTTCTCCTCTCCTTGCACGCTCCATAAGTCTGTTCTGGGGATAATATCCAATCAATGCAGAGCAGATTTGGAGAGGGCATAGAGGCATCATTGCACTAGCAGAACCTCATTGGATACCACTCAATATTCCCAGAAAATGATACCATCAGATATTGCTTTTTTATTTATAATTCTCAAGTAAGGCAAGCTGGTTCAGAATTTGAATATCACACAATTTACTGAATCTTTGTAACTGGTTTCAAATGATCTATTAGCTCCGCAGTCATCCTAAGAATAAAGTTTAAAATGTACAGGTCTTTTTTTACATATACAGAAAGTGTATGGTTTAACCTGTGTATTTTCCTGAGCTGAAGGATTGTAGCAGTTAGTTGAACCTTAATACTGAATTTAATAGTTATTACTAAAATGAAAAAATGTCCTACCTGAATAGGATCTTGTGTCAGCCTCATGGGCCCAATTTCTGTCTCTGTTGCTGAAGCCTGCTAAATGAAAACAGTGTTTAAGATTTCTGCCCCAGTGTCAGACCATGTTAACAGCATTTATCTGAATATATTACACAAAAATAAAATAGGGAGTATAATTAATACAAAACAAACATTAACATGACAAGTTTTACACGAGGGCTTGGTTCACACGTGGCCTGGGTGACCAGGTTATGTATGTGGCAGGGTACCAGAATGACCCTTGGGATTCTGCACATTTATCCCACAGCATCCATGTGCAGACTCTAATGCTTATTACAGTGGTGGAGCAGGAATTCAAGCTCAAAGTTCACAGCAAAGGACTGTAAACCAGTCCCCAATGTCAGTCCGAACAAGGCTACAGAGGCATATGATCCCAACAAATGACTAACTTTTAATGCCCTAGCAAGCTGCGCCTTCTTGAAAAGCCTAAATTTCCAATCTACAGTAGTTTCATTATGACCCTAAATGCCTTTTAGAATGAATTAATTTTTAAATATGAGTGACATAGCCACATGGCAGACTAGCATTGTCCTGTAAGTAAGGAGTAAGTCCAATTGACATCAGTGAGACTTATTTCCAAAGAAAAATGCGTAAGATTGAGTTGTGTATAATGTATATTAATTCCAAGCTGGGATGTATTTCTGTTCCAACCCATGTTCTACCCATACACCACTGTTTTGTTACGCTATGGATGCAATGCAGCTGCAAACTGCTAGCTTGAAAACAAAACATGATGGGAATGTTGGGACTGTCTGTGGGAAACAGTGGGACAGTCAGTTCACAGGGCAATGCACCGGAATTAGCTCAGAGTGTAATATGAGCTCTTCCTCTTGCGTATGTACAGGAAGTACAGGAAGTCTTTGTCACTTGACTGCTGGAGTTTGAAGAGTACAGACATGTTTTCTGTAATGCTGCAAAGACAGAAATAAAGGCATGTAAATACATTTCTGTCTATCTCCTTTCCCTGCCGGGGGAGCAGGAGGGAGGGGGTGTGTTCTTCCCACGTTTGGGAAGAATCGCCTATCGAGACCTAGCCTGTGCTTGCTGGGGAATGCAGCCAGGGAGGTCAACAGGAGACCAAGCCGGGTGCCTGGGAGAGTTGCCAGTTTCTCCCAATAAAGGCTTGATTTCCGACATGTTTATCTTCCGATGCAGTTTGGTGTCCAATAAAAACCACACTATTTCTCTCACTGTCCACTATGGTGGAATTTTACATAATTATGTAATTAAGTACATTATCGACACTATTCATTTCAATGCAAAGATAATTCATTTCAGTACAAAGAAAACACAATACAAATAGGTGGGAAAGTAATCAACAACATATCATTGGTAGGCTGAAAACAACAACAGCCGCAGCAGCAGCAGCAAATACTGATTGTATTTGATTTCTGCTCTGGACATAGGGCAAATAAGCAATTAGCAATTTCTTACCTTCATAGGATCTCCTTTGGAAAATGAATTTAATCGGGTAGCTTTCGGTGGACTGCACCTGTGTCTATATACCAGTAGTTCATTATTTTTAGTATGCATACCTGAGCCACTACTGCAATGTGGTTCAGGTTGGCCTACATAGTGGATGATGGTTGTGAAAATGATGGTTACATTCACCTTCAGTGAATGGAAGTTAATATTAAAAATGTTTGTGAAAGTTATGAAAGTGGGTATCTGTGAGAGTCAAACTTCTCCAGCTTTTGCTCAGAGTCAGAGATGCCCCCTACTTCAGTTTCCAAAGGGGGAAGTAAAGTGCTTCATACTCCTAGCATAATATATCCTTCCTGAAACAGCTTTCAAGCAAATCTAGTATGAATACTCAATATTTGACTCATAATCTGACACCTAATCTGCCTTCAGCTCTGCTCTCTTAGTGGAATCCAGATGCAAGTTACATTCTTTATTTATTCTAATATTAATGATACCCTCAACTCTGGCTCTCAAAGTGAGTTACAGAAAAAGCACGATACTGTTGCACCCCACCCCAATCACAGAGCGCTGCGAGATTCCAGGCGATTACCCAGGGTTCGTGTTTCCTTTTGGGAAAGAGGCACAGCGGAGACTGTGGTGTCTTTATGAAATATGGTTCATTTACACATAAATACAACCTGGGCCTACTATGAAGGGGTTCACAGCATTAATACCCCAAAAGGGTCATGCTTCTCCCATAGCCACAGCCTTGGATCAAACAAAAACCAAACTTTGCTCTCCCTCTCTTTCTCCAACTTGCTGCTTTCCTTCCTAGGTCCCATCACCACCACCTCTGCTCCAAACTCTGGCTTTATCTCCTGAGGAAGAGGGGCCTGCCCATTTGCTGCCTTGCATCCAGCACCTTAATCCCCTTTAATGGCTCATCACCCAAGCTATCACCTCACCAGGAGGCTAGCTTGGCTTTTCCAAGAATTAGAAACCTTGATTACATTCTAACACTTGCTGGATCCAGGGATTAGAGGAGTTCTGGCACCCAGTTTACCACCCCAAACTCATAAAAATACAGCTAATTTCCGTGGGAATTAGGTGCACTTCACTGATACTGTCCACAGTACCCAGCAAAGTATTTACAATCGCTACAGTTTACTCGAACAGTACTTCAAAGGGCTGGGGCTGTACAACACACAGCAATAATACAAAATTATCACACTGCGAAATTTCTGTTGACTTTTGCCCAGCCTTTTAAATTAATATTACTGTGAGATAAACTGCACCAAGCTTTTCTCACAATGGCAGACTTTACTTACCTGCTGCTTCCTGAGTGGAACACAGAAAGCTGCCTTATGCAAAGTCAAATGAATGGTCCTTCTAACTAAGGAATGCCTACACTAACTGGCAGCAGCTTGTCAGGGGTCTCCCCCAGCACTAGTTGGAGGTGTCAAAGATTCAGCCTGGGACTTTTTGCTGTTCTTAACCTGAAGCTCCACTTTAGCTAATGGGGCCTCCTGCTGCTGCTGCGCCGCTGAAGCACGATTTCTGTTCTCATCCTGAAGCAAAGTTCTTAACCCGAGGTACTATTTCTGGGTTAGCGGAGTCTGTAACCTGAAGCGTATGTAACCTGAGGTACCACTGTATGTGCTCTATCATTGAGCTACAGTCCTTGTGTTTTGTCATTCTGAAAGCTTCCCTTACTTCTCTGTTTGGTTCTTCCCAGTCCTTTCTCTTTGAAATCTGTAGACATGGTTTGAGCACCTAAAGCCTTTGGTTTGCTGTGATCACACACACCGTTCCATCATAATATATGGCTGGGAATCTCCCTATGCTTAGGGCAAGAGGAAGGAAGGAGGCCGTATCTGGGTTTGGCCCTGGAAGATTACACCAGGGGCCTTCCTCCTGCCTGCTCTTGTGGCTGTGTGGTTAAGAGTGTTTTGCTCTGTGGAGTGGAGGGGCTGGGTTCCCTACATTTCCCCATCTGATGTCATTTCCCTTTGCATGAGTGCTCCTTCCTTCTTTGGCAGCACTTAAATGCTCAGATGAGCTCTAATCAGTGCTGGAGCACCATCCCTGCTGACTTAGTGGCTGGAAGAGCCTAGTCTATGTGTGCCTGGAATGGACTTTCCTTCTGGCACTAGCCTTCAGACGTTCCTCTGCACCTTTCAGTTCCTTATGCACCTCTGTACCTTTTGCTGTGACTCAGCTCTGTTTCATTTGTAGCCACAGCTGTGTGACAAGTCCGAGGACAGCTCAATGGACTGGCTCCCATGTTGCTTCAGCAATGTGCAAAGGAGGCACAGATGACTGTGTTACCTCTTACCACCTGGCAGTTCACACTGGCATGGGAAGCAACAAAACGATTAGGGCAACTTCTAATCTAATCCTTATCTCCACTTAAAATGACCAGGAGCCTTGACAGTCACTGCCAGTCAGAGTAGGCAATACTAGCCTATATGGACAAATTGTTACTTGCAGGATTGCCTGACCTTATATGTCCCCACTGAACCAGAACTGGCACTGTTACAGGTACCACGTGATATTCACTCTGCACCTGTAAGAAATTGATATTTTCGTGCGGCAGTATCCACACTTTGCAACCCCTTGCCTATTGACATCAGGCAATACTCTTTTTGCTGTACTCTTTTTGGCACTTTTGTTTAGGCAAGCCTATCCAGATATGTAGAACATTATACATGTTCTAGTTACAGGTAGGTGTTGGTCTGCCGTAGTCGAAACAAAATAAAAAAATTCCTTCCAGTAGCACCTTAGAGACCAACTAAGTTTATTATTGGTATGAGCTTTTGTGTGCATGCACACTTCTTCAGATACCATATACATGTTTTAATCACTCTTTAACTTAGTGCTGATTTCAATTATCTTTTGAATGTTTTTAAATACCTGTTTCAACTGCCTTTTCTTAATAAATGTAATGGTGGGTTGTTGTTGTTTTGGTAAAACATTTATAGGTTTGCATCACATGGCAGGATGGAATCTCAAACAAAGATGTACTTTCCCAACCCTACATTTACAGCATGTTTGCACTCCTGTCTCAGGGATGTCTATGCTGGCTTTGTCATGTCCACAAAATGGAGGAATGGCAGGATCCCCAAGGATGTGCTGTATGGGGAACTGCCTTCAGGCACCAGGCCAATGGCAGACCAACTCAGCGTTACAAAGATATGACAAGACATGAAGGCTGGAAACATCAACCCCACTGTTATGTACTGAAGTTCTCACCCTGGGCCAGCAGGGGGATACTGTAGATAGTTATGCAAATAAGGGATCGAAAAGTGACGTTCAGTGATTGGATAGTTTTAGAAAGTTGTTACAGTTACGCTGTACTGGAGCTCTATATAAGCAGGCTGACTGAACCCTTCAGTTCAGTTCTGTCCTGGCCCGTGAATAAACAAGAGCTGGTGAAGAATCGCTGTGTCATCTGATATGTTCACCCACAACTTAACACCCACCATCTGGGGACCCTCTGCAGACAACCTCAGTGCCTGGAGACAAATAGCCAGATCATGTATCCACCAGAGGAGGAATGGCCAAGGGGAGGAGCACAGAGAAAATAAATGGTGCATCTGCAGCAGCACAACCGGACACCCTCATCTGCCCCAGCTGCAACAAAACATGTCTCTCCTGTATCCATCTCTACAGACGCACTGTAACTCTGCAACTGTAACTCTCCCCCAAAGACACACTCCTTCATTGTGTCCCAAGACAGACAGATGCCAACAACTTATAGGTTTTATTACAATAAAGTGGCACATAAATTTTGTGAAATAAAATAAGCGTCTACACATTACTAACATCAAACCAGGCCATGGAGATTTTACTAAGCCAGTTCTGCTTCTTTAAAAAGTGCAAAAGAGAAGCAAGCCCCTGTACCTATCCCCCACTATTTTATGAATATTTTATGCTCCAATTTTTCTTTCTTTTTATTCCATGGTGTGCTCATCCTCCCCTCTGCTCAAGGATGCATCAACCCACCCACCCACATTTTAAAACCCTGTCTAAAATGAAAAGGAATTTAGAGCAGGCAAGGAACATTGGCACTAAATTGCTAGCAATTTAAGGCAAAACCCTAAAATAGCAAGCTAATATCTGTAAGACAGCTTTAATGGAATTGATGTGCTCCTTTTCTACATCTGGCATGAAATGACAGAAGAAAGAGCACAGAGCCTTGCATTAAGGGCTAATTATTAAACAGGAGGTAAAACTTACTAGAAGTGCATTATCATAATAGTGTCTCGACATCTCACAGTGGAAAAGTGCTCATGTGATTGAGATTTATTTTTCTAGGTTAGGAATGGGCACAAATTCTGGACAGAATCTGACTACTACCTTGGCTGAAACAAGAGGCCATTATATATATTTTTAAAAACTACTTTCTCCACAGAGAGAGAGATTTAATCCATTAATAATTACTCATAAAATCTAAATGCACAAGAGCCCAAATCTGATCACTGTCCATAACTGAGAATGAATCTAAATAAAATGAAGGGGGGGTGCTCATCATCTTAATCTTAAAATTTAATTTAGGAACAACCCCACCAAATGTGTTCATAAGTTCCTTTTTCTTTTTGCATTGCATTGCATTCTTTCCAATAATTGCTTTGAGCTATATTTGTATTTTTTAAAAAATCAATCAAACCCCAAAGCATATGGTATCATCTACCAGTTTATATTATAGGGCAAATCATACATATTTATCTTCATAACAACTCTCTGACCTGGTAGGGTGACACAGGTTAGGAGTCCATGACTGCCTCCAATGTTTTCCAGTAGGCTTCATAGTTGAATTGGAAATTGATCTGTGGTTTCTCAAGTCAAAGTCCAACACCCTAGCCACACTGTGGGTTGCTTTACTTTAAATTTACAACTACTCTGAAAGTAGATGAGACTTCTGGTTGTTGTTTAGTCGTTTAGTCGTGTCCGACTCTTCATGACCCCATGGACCAGAGCACGCCAGGCACTCCTGTCTTCCACTGCCTCCCACAGTTTGTTCAGACTCATGTTTGTAGCTTCGAGAACACTCGAGATGAGACTAAGAGAGTACAACTGGCCCAAGTTCACCTGATCAATTTGCATTATCAATGTATCTTTCTAAAGCTATCAGCCTATAGGTACTATTTTATATGGCTAATTTAACAAAAGTCGCACATTAATCTTAGGGATTATCCACACCTCCATTTGCCCCGCCACTTTCTCCCGGGGAAGCCCAGTCTTTACTGCTGGATCAGAACAAATGGCAATCAGCTTTTCCACAGATTGACATTTGTTCCGACTTGGCGCTAGTGGGGTTTTCTGCAGGGAAAGTGTTGGGGCAAAGGCAAAACCACTCGGACCCATGCCTAGAAAGCGTAGGTCAAGCAGAAAGCCACCTGGACCCATGCTTTCTAGGCATAGGAGAAAAAGTATTGTGGACAAGTCCTTAGTCTTAAAATTCTAAGGTATTCTGCTACTCTGCATTGCTTATCTCACTGTGGCAGCAGAAGACCCAAGCCAATGCCAGTGGTACCATAAGCCCACTGCCTTCACCCCAGCTCTATTCTAACATCTGAAGAGTTCAGCCAATCACGAGCAGCATCCACTACCTATGTGTTGTGTGAACAAGCAAGGGTAGAATACAATTAGCCAGCAGGAAGAGAAAAACACATTTCTCAAGGGTTGGACTTGATGACGCTCAAGAATCCCTTCCAACTCTACAGTTGTATAATTCTGTTTCTTGATTCATTTTATACCTTCTCTTTGATGAAATACTTGCCTGGGTAGAATTCCTGCTGAAAGAATATTTGTCTTTTCTATTCCTGTTAATTTTTAATTGCTTTATCAAAGCTCACTGCAGCACAGACCATGTGCTATTTGTTTTTAAAGACCTTTTATAATTGGATGTGCCACACAGAGCCAGTTTTCAGGAAGCCAAGAAATATTTCCTAATAATAATAATAATAAAACTTTCATAGTGCTTATTGGCTAGTTTGTGCCCTTACAACGCAACTTGTTTTAATTCATATGGAAATCCTATAGTACTTTCATTGGACTGATGCAGCAACTGGTAGTATTTATATATGCTACTATTTCCTATAACAAAATTTTTTGTATGGTATGCATTGTGTCAGGAAACTACAAAATGCAGTATGAAGCATTTAAGGTAGCCTTCTTAATCCAGAAATCTCTCAGTTCTGTGCTGCCCCTGTTGTAGCACAGCATGGCAAATAGGTGTTGTTATTGATTCCTTCTAGCTCTTCCTATGTTATAATATTGCATGGTGAATTTTCAGACTTTATTATAAAAGAAGAGAGGTGAACACATCTTTCTACTTCTCAAGAATACTAAAAAAGTTATAATAGAGTTATATAACTGGTTCATAATGATGATAACTGCTGCCAGCACCTCATCATTTAACTAGTACCCCTATTTATAGAAATCCTACACAAAGCCTTCTAAGCTATCTGCAAAGCAAATTGACATAATTAAGAACTTACTTTCACTTCTGAGTTCAAAACCCATTCAACATACCTGTTTTAATCTGCCCTGACTATAAAAGATGGGGCTGTAATTAAACTTTAGCTGAACAGGAAAAACAAATCACCATAATGTATATATGCTGCTAAGGTTGCTGACACACCACTGTGATTTATAAGATTGTACCGGAATGGGACTATTTGTCCAGGTACTGTAGTTATGATTTACTTGCAGCATGAGAGCCAGATGGCATTGCAGCTGTAAGCCTGCCTATCCCACCGAAGGATAAACCTCCCAGTGAAATTCCTGGCAGAGTGGCACATTTTCTCTCTACATGAATTGGAGGTAAGAGGAGAATGGTGTCACTGAAGACTCTTCCTGTTCTTTACCATTCCTTTTAAATGTGGTGCTAAGACGCGGGTGGTGCTGTGGGTTAAACCCCCTGTGCCGCTTGGGCTTGCCAATCAAAAGGTTGGCGGTTCAAGTCCCCGTGATGGGGTGAGCTCCTGTTGTTCGGTCCCAGCTCCTGCCAACCTAGCAGTTCAAAAACATGTCAAAGTGCAAGTAGATAAACAGGTACCACTCCGGTGGGAAGGTAAATGGTGTTTCCATGCGCTGCTCTGGTTTCGCCAGAAGCAGCTTAGTCATGCTGGCCACATGACCCGGAAAAACTGTGGACAAACGTCGGCTCCCTCGGCCTTTAAAGCGAGATGAGCGCCATAACCCCAGAGTCGTTCGCGACTGGACTTAATTGTCAGGGGTCCCTTTACCTTTAAGCAATTTACAAAGTCCTTCCCTCAAACATTTGCAGAAAGTGGTAGCAACAAATGCAGATTACAATGCCCAGCCAAGGCCAAACTGGTGGCAAGTTGACAGCATGAGTTTTTCATGTGTTTATGTTTATATCTATCTGTTTTCATATCTGCAAAATGTGATCCAGATTAAGTCACTGGCCAGTTGCATCCCCAACTACAAAGGTTTCCTGCCAGCATGCTCTGTGTGACCGGAGACCTGGACAGCCCTTTGCACTCACTTACCTACACAGTAGAGGAAACACCATGTCTCCAAATACATACAGAGACCCAAGTGTGTATGTTAGGACATCAGATAACGGAATAGTCCCATTTAATCTGAAGGCATTATGAATGTGTTATTTTCATGAGTCCAGAACAGGGTTGGGGAATATGCAGCACTTCAAGATGTTGTTGGAATATCCCATCATCCCTGACTATTGGCCATGCTTGCTGGGGCTGTTGTGAGCTGGAGTCCAAAAACATCTGGGCTAGTTGAGTTTCCCCATCCCTTTTCTAGCTGTCATAGCCGGATCTTTAACTTGCTCTTTGCCAAGCATAATCGACTTAGACTGACTGTATGCAGCCAGGGTGAGGACCCGTGCTCTTCCAGATGTTAATGGCAATGGTCTTCCAGCCAGTACTGGAAATGGTCCAGAATGATGGGAACATCTGCAGTGCAATAGGTTTACCATCTGTTATACTGCTGTTAATTCTGAGGTCTTAATTCACAGGTACCAGGAATGGTATTTCAGACTATATTGTGGTTCCACTGAGAAAGCTGAACAGCGTCACTGTTTGAACAGTATGTAATTCCCCACCCTAAGCTAATGACTGTAGCTTTATCTATCCTACAGCCCTGTTCCTGGTCCTTGCCTCATTCTGTTTCTCTAGCCCTTCCTCCAGACCTCAGTACCGTCTTCTACACACTGGCCCAGTTTGTGTCCTTAGTGTGGATGAGCAAACATGCAGGTGCCTGGAGACTGCACACCTCCTCTGGTCGTGCTGCTGCTGCTGCTGCCCTATTGAAAGCTAAGCCATGATTTGGCTTAGTATTATGTCTGACTAAGCCCCAGGTTTTGACTGCAGCTATGATCTTTTGCCCAGGAATCCATGTTTGCTCACTCACACATATTCATGGTTTAATGTAGCATTGCATGTGAACCAGGACACTGTCTAGTTGGTGCTGATCTTTCACTCTGGCCATTAGTCTCTACCTCTTTCCTATCCTTTTTTTTCCTAATTCTGACATCTGTTTTTAAATGTTGATGTTAGCCTTGATTTCATGAATCTGAGATACTGTAGCTAGAAACTCAATATCCCTTACCCATAGTGACTGGCTCCTGCCTTATTTATTCTTCAAGAAGAAGAAGAAGAAGAAGAGTTTGGATTTGATATCCCGCCTTTCACTCCCTTTAAGGAGTCTCAAAGCGGCTAACATTCTCCTTTCCCTTCCTCCCCCACAACAAACACTCTGTGAGGTGAGTGGGGCTGAGAGACTGTGACTGGCCCAAGGTCACCCAGCAGCTGCATGTGGAGGAGCGGAGACGCGAACCCGGTTACCCAGATTACGTGACTACCGCTCTTAACCACTACACCACACTGGCTCTCACCATTGTATCCCAACTTTCCTCCAAAGAGTTCAGGCTAACATGCATTTATCCAATTTTATCTACAGAATTCTATGTAGTACATTGGGGTGAGAGATGATAACTAACTCCAAGTTTGCCTACTGGACTTCACTGCGAACAAGGATATGTCTCTGGTCTCCCTTTTATAAGTTGAATGCCCCAATCATTACACCACCCTGGCTGTGTATATGTTTGATCTTGCTAAATTCTATGGGCTCCCAGTCCCAGGAACTCAGAATACTTCTGGCTGCTAACAGCCTAGTCACCCATTACTGTAAACAAAAATCAGTCAGGTTCCCAGAAACAGTCTAAGTTTTACACATTGTTTATCCAGAATATTAAAAAGCTGTGGGGCGGGGTGGATAGACACACAGTATTCCACGCCCTTCATCTCCCACTCATATTACAAGGTCTTGCAGCATCTTACCGTAAAGATTAACATTTATTATGGCATAAGCATTTATAACCTATAGTCCACTCCATCAGTTGTAGTTCATGAATATGGCATAATAAATCTGTTGATCATTTAAGGTCCCATGGCTTGTTTTTACTGCAACAGACAAATTAACATGGCTACCACTCTGGAAACTGTCACATTTAAATTAATTCATGCTTTTGTCCTTTCGGGATACATCTTTGCATTAACCCATCTTTCTGCTGCCACATCTTAGAATACTATATTTGAATAAATGCAGGCACACTTTTCATGAGTGAGGCAAACGGCCTGACAAAAGCTAAATGCACAGAAGCCTTCGGGATCTGCTGTAACTTTGACCCTGAGCTGCCTGCCAATACTGTACGTGAGTGTGGTCACCTATGTGCATGTACCAGAACTTGGCCAGAATGGGAGGGACCTGTAGCAGGAGTGAGTCACTGGGGTGCCATGGCAACAGCTCCTTTCAGCTGCATCCCATGTGCATCCGCAGCAGCATCTCTGCCCAGCACAAGCTGCAGCTTTTCAGCACTGTGCTCCCTTCTCTTCCGTTCAGAGCAGGAGAGGCTTTTTGCCACTGCCAGTGAAAACAGCACCATGTAGGAGACAAAAACATAGAGCGCACTTGATGCTGCCATTTCCTTACCCCTCCTCTCTTTGTGGCTCTTGCTGCTCATCTCCTGGGAAACAAGTAAAGAGACACCCATCTAAAAGCCACTTTTTGGGGGGAAGTCACCCACCCCAAGTTCAAGTTGCCCTTTAGCAGTCAGGCAGTCGGTCAGAAAGGGAATAAGGTGGTAAACTTGGCACAGGCTAAAGTTTCAAAAACACACACTCACACTCCAGTGGGACACCTCCCATAGCCCAAGGCCCTCCTTGGGTGGCCACCTCAAATTAATAGCCATTGAGGGTGTCCCACGGGGAAAAGATTTGCCAGTCAAAAGTTTCTGCCTTCCAGTGCATAGGCCCCACTGGGGTGGATTTTAAAAATGACAATATTCGTCCAAGCCTGCTTAGGGTAGTTCCTTCAAGCGGTCGCCTTGACCCCTGGTGAGGCAACGGGACACACACACACACACCCTTTTCTTCACCTCATGCCCCCCACCCCAGCTGAGTCTCCCACCTTCTCGCCCCCCAAGGCTGTCCTGCGCGGTGCTGGCACCAACCCGCCCCTCGCCTCCTTTACCTTGACGTCGGTCTGGCTGGTCTGAGTCTCCGCCTCGACGCCACAGCAGTGGTGCACCCCGCTCCTGCCTTCTCGGCCGGGGGGCTTCCTGCGCCTGTGGGCCGGGCAGTTTGGTGGTGGCGGCGGTGGCGGCGGCGGCTGCCGGCTCTGGTAGGCGAGGACCGACGGGATGGAGTCGGCCGCGTCGGTCTTGACGAAGAGGCCGTGCACGGTGGCGGCGGTGCCCTGAGAGATGGTGGTGGTCTGGTGCGGGGAGTTGGACTCGTCCGAGTCCCGGCAGTAAATCACGCCGCTCTGCGAGACGTGGATGCTGGGAGCGCAGCCCATCCCTCCGCTGCCGCCTCGCCGCCCAGCAAGCCAGCGGGGCCCGCGAAGCTCCCCGGGAGGCGCTGCCCAGGCGGCCGAGAGAGGCCCCCTCAGAGCTCCCAGCGCTGCTCAGCCCAGCCTAGGGAGCCGCCGCCGGCCTGGTGCTGCTGAACATCGCCTCGCCTCTCACTCGGCGCAAGCGGCGCGCGCCGCCCGCCTCAGGGCGCCAAGCGGTGTTTGCTTCGCGGTCTCTCTACGGCGCCCCATCGGCTCCCCGCGACGCTGCTGCCTGCTTGGCGAGGCGGGAGCCGCCGGCCGCAGAGGGGCAGCTGGAGCCCGCCGCTGCGCTCCATCAGGGCATCCTTTCATACCCCGCTCCGGGAGGCGGGAGAGGAACCCGGAAGGCTGCCCTCCTGGGGGAACTTTGCGCGCTGCTGCCCGGAGCAGAGCCTGCCTACAGCTGCGCCGCCGCCGCCGCCTCGCTCACCTTTCGCGGCTGCCGCAATCCCGGCTGCTCCGGTCTCTAGTGGCAGCCTCATCTCTCCTCGCCCTCATCTCTCTCTCTCTCTCTCTCTCTCTCTCTCTCTCTGTACCCGCACGCAGCCCTGCGCGCCTCTCGCGCCTACGTCTGAGGTCTGGCCACAGGCAGAGCGCCGGGCTGTTTGGCTCTGGCAACCTGTTGTTGTTCTTTGGACTCCAGCTCCCATCATCCCTGGCCATTGGCCGTGCTGGCTGAGGCTGATGGGAATTGGAGTCCCACCTTCATCCGGAGGGCCACAATTTGCCCCAGCTCAATGGGTCGGCAAAAGGAAATGACGAGCTGGTAAACAGGGATGTGTGAGGAGCGCTGCTGCTTCACTTTCTCCATAGGAATGAATGGGAACCATTTGCTTATCCTATGCGAAAACACTAAGGTGCAATCCAGGGAATGGAATTTCTCTGGATACTACTGACCCCTTAGACATTCATTTAAGTAATATGCCCATGAGTGGCATAGTGGTTCTGTCTGGGCAGGGTGCATTTGCAGTATTATAATGTGAAGAGTGACCCCACACCTATAGCTGTACATGCAAAGGGGAAGGCTCTCTCTGTGCAGGGTTCCTGATCATGAAGATAGTGAATCATGAACACAGTGATGATCATGAACACAGTGAATGAGCATAGTTCAGGGGCTGAGTCTTCTGTTGTGGTGCTGCCTCCCCCCCCCCCAGATCTACAGGTGTTGTTGTTGTTTAGTCGTTTAGTCGTGTCCGACTCTTCATGACCCCATGGACCAGAGCATGCCAGGCACTCCTGTCTTCCACTGCCTCCTGCAGTTTGGTCAAACTCATGCTGGTAGCTTCGAAAACACTGTCCAACCATCTCGTCCTCTGTGGTCCCTTTCTCCTTGTGCCCTCCATTTTCCCAACATCAGGGTATTTTCCAGGGAGTCTTCTCTTCTCATGAGGTGGCCAAAGTATTGGAGCCTCAGCTTCAGGATCTGTCCTTCCAGTGAGCACTCAGGGCTGATTTCCTTCAGAATGGATAGGTTTGATCTTCTTGCAGTCCATGGGACTCTCAAGAGTCTCCTCCAGCCAGTGGCGTAGCATGGGTTGTCAGCACCCGGGGCAAGGCAAGTAATTTGCGCCCCCTAACCCGTGGATTTGCACCCCCTAACCTGTGGATTTGCACCCCCTAACCCTAACCCCCAGATGTTGCGCCCGGTGTGGCCGGCCCCCCCTGCACCCCCCACGCTACGCCACTGTCTCCAGCACCATAATTCTAAAGCATCCATTCTTCAGCGATCAGCCTTCTTTATGGTCCAGCTCTCACTTCCATACATCACTACTGGGAAAACCATAGCTTTTACTATACGGACCTTTGTTGGCAAGGTGATTTTTCTGCTTTTTAAGATGCTGTCTACATTTGTCATTGCTTTTCTCCCAGGAAGCAGGCATCTTTTAATTTAGTGGCTGCTGTCACCATCTGCAGTGATCATGGAGCCCAAGAATGTAAAATCTCTCACTGCCTCCATTTCTTCCCCTTCTATTTGCCAGGAGGTGATGGGACCAGTGGCCATGATCTTCGTTTTTTTGATGTTGAGCTTCAGACCATATTTTGCACTCTCCTCTTTCACCCTCATTAAAAGGTTCTTTAATTCCTCCTCACTTTCTGCCATCATGGTTGTGTCATCTGCATATTGAGGTTCTCAATATTTCTTCCGGCAATCTTAATTCCGGAATTAAGGTCTACAGGTATAGGGCAGTATACAAATTAAATTAATAATAATTATTATTCCTCCTGATGGAATGCCTATCTGAAGAAGGCTGATGGTGGGGTGGGGGAAAGCTGCCTCATCCCCACCTTTTCCATAGCTTTCCATGTTTGGGTCAGTAGAAAGAAAAGTTGGTCCTTCTACATAGCAGGATTTGAGATCTCAGGTAAACAGATCTGCTGTGTTTGCTCCATACCACTAAATGTAGAGAGGTAATGCTGGGACAAATAATTCACAGGAGACCACATGGTGGGTGTGATGCACACCCAGTGATTCCTGTGAGTGCGATGGCATAAAAGGATGCAAATCTAGCAACAACACTTTCTGGTGCCCTTTTTCATGGTTCCTTTCACTTAGCTCTGCATAAGAGGCACATCTTAGTTCTTACTTTTGCACACATTTTAAAAGCACTTAGATAAAAGTGCTACAAAAGTACATTGTGTTCCTAATAAATGATTTAAGAAGATTCCAGACATACAATACAAATCTAATAATGATGGTATGTCAACAGCTATTCCGAGAAAGAGGTAGGTGTCATAATTTCCAGAAAAGTAGTCATATTCGGCTGTTGTAGCAGAAACAACAAAGAACCTTGTAGAAGCTTAAAAGCCAAGGTATAAGTTTTCATAGACTACAGTCCACTTCATCAGATGCATAAACTGGAATCTTTAATTGTGTCTATGCTTGCTAATTCAGGATAATGTTTCATGCATCTGATGAAGACCACGAGCCACAAAAGCTTATGCTGTGTTAGGCTTTCAGGTGCCACAAGAATTTATGTTGAATGCACTATATTGGATAACAAATTGAAGATCACGTAAACAAGTATCAACCCTATTACACCCTATGACTGGCAGGGGAGACTTTGTCAGTAGTGCTGCCGCTGGGAGCTGCCTGGTTGGTGACAGGGTATTATCGGTGGTGGTTCTCTATTTGTGGAATGCTGTCCCTGGTGAGGTGTGTCTGTCTCCAATATTGCTAACTTTCAGGACAATTTTTAAAATGTTTCTGTTCACCCAGGCGTTTGATGGCTAAAATATACTGTTTGTGACATCCAGAATCACTGGTTGACATTATGTTTTTATAACTGTATTTAAAATGCTTTTTTATTGTTGATGTGTTTGCCATGCTGTATTTCTTTGAGAAGAAGAGGTGAACATAAACTGAATAAACAAAGAAAGTGAAATTTCTCAAAACTCCAGCTATGGTATAGCAGTGCTCTGGGAGATGGAAGATGGAGTTGTCTCATCTTAGTCTGTGTTCATATGATTGCTACAGTTATTTCCCAAGACTTGGAAGACAATAGCAGAGCACTGCTACACCACAACTGGAGTTTTGTGATCTGTTTAAGACGTATATTGACAAGATGGAAATAATGCAGAAGGAAGCTACTGAGATACTAATGCAGATAGAATGTGTGATTTATGAGAAGGTATTGAAAGAATTTTCAAGGTGTGGAATAGTGAAAGAACAAGTGAGATTTGTGGATGGATTCAGATATTTAAAAGATGGGAGCAATTGTCTACACTATGAACAGTGAGTTCAAAGAAAACAGGCATGGCCAGGTCAGGCATCAACCAGGTCAGGCATACACACAGGATAGCTCAGTTGGTTAGTGTATGGTGCTGACAATGCCAAGGTTGCAGGTTTGATCCTCGTAAGGGACACCTGCATATTCCTGCATTGCAGGGGGTTGGACTAGATCCTCAAGGTCCTTTCCAGCTCTGTGAGTCTATGAGTCTATATGGCTCCTGTCCGCAATGGTTGCCTGCTGTTTAAGTTACCCAAAATGTGAGTTGAGACTGCTGTGATTTGGCTGAAGGCAAAGCACCTAGGACTGCAGGGGTCCCTATCTGGGGATATGATGTAGAATAGTAGATCTGCTACCTTCTAGGGAGAGTCTGTATGCATCCACTTACGCTGTGCTTGCCTATTTGTCAACAAAACATATCTTGCTAAGTTTCTGTAAGTTTCCTTGCTCTCTTGCTCCCTAGGAAACAAAATCTGGTAATACTGCCCCTGGATTTTCCCATCACTCGGGGGAGTGAGAAGCATTTAACAATAGTTTCTGGGAGGATTTCCCTTACAATGGTGAGATTAAAAGCATGTCTTTACAGAAACAGAAAGACAGCAATCAGTTAAAGGATCTGCATGGGCAAAATCCCAATACTGTGCAGTAAACAAAGCTCTCAGCAAGAGAAGCTTTAAAACAGTGTCTTTGTTGTTTTTAAGAGGTTATGTTGAATGTTAGTTTTGCAGCCAGAAGCTGTAAGTGCACCACACACAACAGATTAAATGGCAGTAGCAAAATAATAATTAGAAGGACAACAATGGGTTATATGCCATAGTGGATTTACGCTAGCAGAAAGGTGAATTCACTTATACAACGTAGGGCATCCAATTTTCCCTATCTATGGCAGTCTTCTAGGCCATGTCCCCTACTGTTCCACAGGGTCCCCCAAGCCACAGGAGCAGCTTTTGAGGGGTGTGGATAGAGCACAAAGGAACCATAATCTATGTCACAATCATAGCAAGTAACATAAATATATCAGATTCACATGCAACACTTAATGCCATTTATTGAGAGGTGGGGAAATCCACCAACACTTGGGCAATGTTATTGCTAGGCATATTCTTGTTGACAACTGTCAGATTTTAATAGCCCAAGGAGGCAGATAATAGCTACCCATGTTAGCTTTCAAAGTACGTAAAACGCATAATGCCAACTTATATTTGAGCAATAGATAAAACAAACCCTGAATACAGCACCTGCAGGCCATTGATAACACTATTCATTTGTCCCTTCTGCTCAGCTATTTAGAAAAAAAGCATTAGTATTGATATATTTACCATCAGAACTCTGGATTTAACGGTGTTCTATGTTAGATCTCTCTGCCAACATTCCCAATCGTCTGTCACTTTAGTTTTCCTTGCTCCTTAGCAAATCTCTAGCAGCTCTGTGCCATTTTCTCGTTACCTTCCTCTGAGGCAAGTCTGTCTCCTGGTGTCTACTTCCATTCATATTAGAAGGGATTCCTATGGCAATGTAGCACTCCAAGCAAAATCAGAAGACTGATGGAAATGGTTTGGCACTAGCTTTTCTTTCAATGCCTATTTAATTTAGAGTTGGTTTGAGCAACCCGATGTAACAGCATTTCATCTCAGGTGACTGAAGATAACTTTCTATTATATGCTTCCAGTCATGGTCGGTTATCTCTGCCCCTCCTACTCCCACCCTCCCTAACAGTCCTCCCCTCCAATGGAACGACTGGTTCTCAAAGCATCTCCCATTTACGCTCGAGCTATAGTAAGAGGAACCAGTGCCCTTTCACATGGTCACTGTTTCCTAGAGATACAACGGCACACAGCAACATTTTATCCAACAATAGTACAGGCCAGTTCCAGATTACTATCTTCATGAATTAAAAACCCAGCAGGAAAAACAGTCCACTCTGGGTCATGCTTCACAAAGATCCCCATATAAGGAGTTTGTGAGAATACGCAGTGGCGTAGCGTGGGGGGTGCAGGGGGGGCAGGCCGCACCGGGCGCAACATCTGGGGGTTAGGGTTAAGGGGCGCAAATCCATGGGTTAGGGGGCGCAAATCCACGGGTTAGGGGGCACAAATTACTTGCCTTGCCCCGGGTGCTGACAACCCACGCTACGCCACTG
Organism: Podarcis tiliguerta; assembly: GCF_965153285.1. Taxonomy (NCBI): domain Eukaryota; kingdom Metazoa; phylum Chordata; class Lepidosauria; order Squamata; family Lacertidae; genus Podarcis; species Podarcis tiliguerta. Next base: position 35,576,675 of record NC_139544.1, on the reverse strand, counting down.
AGAATACGTGTTACGATTGAGGGTGCTCCAACTACGGCATGGTGGCTGCTTTTCCACAACTGCATCCTAAGTTGTTCTGGTAACATGAAATAGCAATATCACATAGGAAAAGCAGATTTCATAGGATTTGATTTGTAGCTGGATCCACCCCAAAGACTCCTGGTGGTTAATTATTGCCCGCTTTTGGATGTAATGCAGCTAAACATGATCAGGACAAGGCCCTGGCATGAATGTTCTTCTCTCTGTCTCACTCAGCTATGAGAAGTATGGAAACTTTTACTCCTGAGTTAGATTAACCATAGCTTCTTGTGCTGCCCAAACTCAACAATCTGTGGGTCAAATATAATTTGTTTGAAAGAAGTCAGCTTCAGACATGGGTTACGAAGCTGGCATGCTTAAACAAATGATAGCTAACATTAATCACAGTTTAGGGTTGGGACAACATGCTAAACTTTGGTTAATGGAAATTGAAATTGAATGCTTCCAAACTCCTCCTTGCCGCCATGCTGGGGTCCAGTTCATTGTCATCACACTAAAAAACAGTTTAACATAACATCTGAGCACAACCTATATGTGTAAGGCACAAAACACCACCACCTTACATATATTAAAACTTTACGCTCCTGCAAAATAAAGGAATTATTCTGCCTGCTGCAAGTGTTAAGATGATTTGGTTTTTACTGAGTCTGTTTCAGAAGCATAATGAAGTTAGTTATGTCCAACTGACTGCAGCATTAACATTGTAAGAGTCCTTTTGCATCCGGACAAGCATCCTTCTAGTCCAGAATCCTGATCCACATACCATTTCGCCAGGTGCTCCTGTGAAGTTTACAGCACCCCTCTCTGTTCATCCCCAGCATCTGGCAGGGCCATCCCAAACAATTTTGCTGCTTGAGATGAAGAATAAGGTTGTGTTCCCCTACCCTCCCATTCCATGCTGACTGGACTGACTTGTACTTCAACATAGGTGATGAGACATCATCCTCCATCACATGTACAGGCAGCAGACTAGCTTAGAGGCACACAGAAACCAAAAGGGAACAAAGGCACTCTTAGCCACCACAAAGGCCTCCAGGAGCAAGCTTGGGGTGAAGAACACTCCCTGATCCTTCAAGCAGAATGCAACCTAATCCACTCAGACAGCAACCCTTTCTAAGGTGCCACTATGAGACTGTCTGCTGCAACAGACTAACAGGGTTATTCCTATAGCAGTTGTTTCAGGTAATGGATTTTATTTACCTACTTGAGATCTTTTCCAATACAAACATTTGGGAGGTTTGCTTTTCACATTTGGAACTGACTTAGGGTTGTTGTTTTTCTCTGTTTTTAACTTCAGTTTCCAACTTGCCCAGTGCCCAAAGTAGTACTTACGTGTGGGCATGCAAAAAGTTTCTATGGGAGGCCATGCATAACCTATTAATCTGCTTTTGTTAAACAATAGCATTTGTATCCTGATTCTGTAACCATGCATGGGGGGAAAAATGTACCTGGGTCAACACAGAGCAATCAACAGAAACGGTATGTGTAATAAGTCATTAATAATAATAAAACTCAGAGATCACGGAAGTGTGGGGAGAGCAAAACACAACTGCCAGGGATTGTTGTTCACAAAACCTGCAACTGAAATTCTGTGTATTGGAAAAGTCAATAAATCAAAGTTGTTTGCATTCACTGGTGGTGTTTTCAAAATCTGACCATTCCTGTAATGCTGACAGACCAATACACATCTCCACCTGTGTGTGTGTGTGTGTGTGTGTGTGTGTGTGTGTGTGTGTAGTTTGGGAAGAGTTTTGCAAAAGTCCATCAAATCAAGTGAAGTGTGCAGAGTTGCAGGAACACCTACAGAGCAGCCCCCTTTGCAGAACAAGCCCCACAATTCAGGCCACACCTTCTTGGTGCTTGTGCAACGGAGATCCAAGGTGAAATCTAGACACATATAAAAAAAACACGAAAATGCTTTTTTTTTAAAAAGCAAAATATTTTCAAAAATATTTTGGAAAAAATATATATTGAATTTGCCATAGCTCACCATTGCCATCTAGTGTCACATTTGTATAATGAACTTTTCACTTAAAAACGTTTTATTTGCAGCTGAATAGCTGAGTCCCAAGAGAGACGTACCCACTAGTACGGAGGATGTAAACAAACAGGAAGCAACAGAAAGGCAGCCCTTTAAAATATAGTGGTACCTCAGGTTAAGAACTTAATTTGTTCTGGAGGTCCGTTCTTAACCTGAAACTGTTCTTAACCTGAGGTACCACTTTAGTTAATGGAGCCTCCTGCTGCTGTTGCGCCGCTGGAGCAAGATTTCTGTTCTTATCCTGAAGCAAAGTTCTTAACCTGAAGCACTATTTCTGGGTTAGCGGAATCTGTAACCTGAAGCGTATGTAACCTGAAGCGCATGTAACCTGAGGTACCACTGTAGAATTACCTACTGTTGCAGTAAAGTAACAGGAAGGGAAGCAGCTCAGTGGCAGAACATTTATTTTTATTAAAAAATATATATATGGTGATGTCATGAAAAATATATCAAAGCGACTTACAACAATAAAAAATAAAAAGCACCCTCCCAAATGAAGGAGATATTCAACCTAGCCCAAATAAGAAGGACAAAACTGGGTTTTCTAGCAACTAATATGCTCTCCAACTTCCAATAGTGGGATTGTCTAGTGTCCCATTCCAAAACAGATACTGGTGTTGTGGAAATCATTCTTCCCCATTTGCCCTTATTTGTTGGCAAACGTGACTCAAGCAAGCAAGCCAAGTCACATATTACATGGAAAGGCAACCAGCCTTACTCCCAAAGTCACCAGCCAATCTAACCTGGGGGGGGGGGGGGAAATCTCTCACTACCAACTATGGCACTGAACATACCCATACACTGGGTCTTTTTAAAATAAATGTTGCTGGAGGTGGCCCTGTATCCAATCACCTTTAATGCTCTTAAAACTCTTCCCAGTGAGAGATGAGGCAAACAAGACTTCAGAGGCCAGAAAAACAAGTGGAAGCTGGTAAGAGACAATACTTGGCCATGAAGCAATGTAAGTGGTTAGTCATTGTGCTCTGAAACAAAGATGAGGTCATTTGAGAAGTGCCAGTTGGTGACAAAAGGGCCAAACTGCCTCCAGATGTAAATGTCAACAAGTAACAGCCATGGGTGCCTCTAGTAAAAACCAAAGTCTGGTTACAAACAAAGTGCAATTATTTCCGGGTGCCTGGGGTGGGGTGGGGGTGGGGGTTGTGGTTCACAAATAGCACCAAGCCCCCTTTTAACATCACAGATGGCTTTGGAAACTGAGGAGATTCTCAAATGGAGTTTTTGATGTGGCATGGAAGTATGCTCCCTAATTAAAAGCAAAGCAATTGGGTGTAAAGGTAAAGGTACTCCTGCCCATACGGGCCAGTCTTGACAGACTCTAGGGTTGTGCGCCCATCTCACTCAAGAGGCCGGGGGCCAGCGCTGTCCGAAGACACTTTCGGGTCACGTGGCCAGCGTGACATCGCTGCTCTGGCAAGCCAGAGCCGCACACGGAAACACTGTTTACCTTCCCTCTAGTAAGCGGTCCCTATTTATCTACTTGCACCTGGGAGTGCTTTCGAACTGCTAGGTTGGCAGGCGCTGGGACCGAACAACGGGAGTGCATCCCGCCACGGGAATTCGAACCGCCGACCTTTCAATCGGCAAGCCCTAGGCGCTGAGGCTTTTACCCACAGCGCCTCCTGCGTCCAATTGGGTGTGTGCCAGTACAAATCAGCCTAGTTACTTCATCTTCATATTTTCTCAGGTGACTTCAGTTGTCTGGAATTAAACCCTCTGTATTGTTACAGCAATACAAAGGTCCTTGCCAACAAAGGTCTGTATAGTTCAAGCTATGGTTTTCCCCGGCATGATGTATGGAAGTGAGAGCTGGACCATAAAGAAGGCTGATCGCCGAAGAATTGATGCTTTTGAATTATGGTGCTGGAGGAGACTCTTGAGAGTCCCATGGACTGCAAGAAGATCAAACCTATCCATTCTTAAGGAAATCAGCCCTGAGTGCTCACTGGAAGGACAGATCCTGAAGCTGAGGCTCCAATACTTTGGCCACCTCATGAGAAGAGAAGACTCCCTGGAAAAGACCCTGATGTTGGGAAAGATGGAGGGCACAAGGAGAAGGGGACCACAGAGGACGAGATGGTTGGACAGTGTTTTCGAAGCTACCAGCATGAGTTTGACCAAACTGCGGGAGGCAGTGGAAGACAGGAGTGCCTGGCGTGCTCTGGTCCATGGGGTCACGAAGAGTCGGACACGACTAAACGGCTAAACAGCAACAACAACATTGCTTTTGCTATTGTTGTTCATATTCTTTAGAGATCACTTGAGATCTGCAAAGAGGGAAGGTGTGAAGGTATTACTTAGAAGCATTGTGACAATCAGGTTCCATCAAACAGGGCAAGGATCCTGTTGCATATGCATTACCAAGATGTGGATCTGGCAGAAGAATGGCAGGTGCGCAAAGCAGCAGAGGGACCAAAAAGAAGAGAGAGAAATTTAGGAGCACTGGTTACCTAGTGAATGAGGACAGACTCCTAAGGAGCATAGGGCTGTGAGCTTGGGATGTTAAACTGTGTGCCAGGCTCCTCTAACCCCTGGATCCAACAAGTGTTAGAATTTGATCAAAGCTTCTAATTCTTTGAATAGCCAGCCCAGCCTCCTGGCGAGGTGATAACCATTAAGGTGATGGTGATGAGCCATTAAGAGGGATTAAGGGGCTCAGTGCAAGGTGGCAAATGGGTGGGAACTGCTCCCTCAACAAATAAAGCCAGAGTTTAAAGTAGAGAGTTGAAGAGGGGGCAGTGATGTGACGTAGAAGCAAAATAGCAAGCAGAGAGAGAGCGCCATGCCAGAATCCAAGCCTGCAACTATGGGAGAAACAAGGCCCTTTTGAGGTGTGAATGCTGTGAACGCCTCCATCGTAGGCTCAGGTTGTATATACAGTGGTACCTCGGGTTAAGAACTTAATTCGTTCTGGAGGTCCGTTCTCAACCCGAAACTGTTCTTAACCTGAGGTACCACTTTAGCTAATGGGGCCTCCCGCTGCCGCTGTGCCGCCGCCACACAATTTCTGCTCTCATCCTGAAGCAAAGTTCTTAACCCGAGGTACTATTTCTGGGTTAGCGGAGTCTGTAACCTGAAGTGTCTGTAACCTGAAGCGTCTGTAACCCGAGGTACCACTGTATGTGTTAAATACTGTAAACAATATATCATAAAGACACCACAGTCTCCGTTGTGCTTCATTCCAAAAGGAAACACAAACCCTGGGTAAGCACCCAGAACCCCTGGAATCTTGCACCGCTCAGAGATTGGGGTGGCGTTCAACAATATATATACCGGTACTTGCTTAATGTGATTCTGCTAACACTGCAGTCCAGGCACCCTCTAGTGGGAAGATGCATCAATGAACTCATCCACACTACAGTATTGCTCCAGAGAGTTACAGCTGAATGTAACAAAAGTCACAGTACTTTTATGAGGACCAGTCAATATTCACAATGCCAGCTACACTGCATGCTTCCTTAGGGCGAGGAAGCAAGAGAGAAAAAAGTGCGGAGATGTCAGACTTTAAATAAGGGCATAGTTCTATGCCAGGGCCCTTAGGTTGTTTTTGCAAATAAACATTCAGTTTTCAATACTGAATTTATAGCTAAGCCATGGCAGGAGAAAGTTCCTCCCCATTAACTTCAGTGGGAGGGAAGGAATTAGGACTGGTCATTCTGTCAATGACCTTCGCAACCCACATTATCTTGACAGAGCATGGGATATGGTGTAACTCAGCACACCACTATCACTGGGACATAAAGCCCACATATGTAGACCACAACTCAGATGACAGGACATGGCACAGGGCTGCATCTCTTCTGCGCAAAAGAGGAAATGTTGGCAACTGGGAAACATGGAGGAAAGGCATTTTGAAAACAAAAGGGGTATGTGAGGTGTGCAGAAACTTGCCTACTGTGTGAAGGTGACATTCACATTCATTGCTCTCTCCATTTTTGCCCCTGGCATGTGGTGCCTGGAAAGTTCCCTAGAAGGGAATGTGGCCCTCACCTCTGGTGCAGAACAAGCTGTCACCACATACACAGAGTTCCACTGAAACCTCAAAGATGCAAGGACCATGCAGACTCTCTCTAGCCTCTTCCTCCCCCATAAAGGAGAAGTCTGTGGTATGTGGCACTCCCTCACAAACACCTGCTGAGCATCCAGGTTTAGGGCCTATGTGCCCTACCTGCTGGCTATTGCTCTACAGTGGTACCTCAGGTTACATATGCTTCCACTAACCCAGAAATAATACCTCGGGTTAAGAACTTTGCTTCAGGATGAGAACAGAAATCGTGCTCCAGCAGTGCAGCGGCAGCGGCAGGCCCCATTAGCTAAAGTGGTGCTTCAGGTTAAGAACAGTTTCAGGTTAAGAACGGACCTCTGGAACAAATTAAATACGTAACCAGAGGTACCACTGTATATATCTTCCCTTGACTCTAACAGGTCAGTCTCCCAAAGAACAGGATTGTTCCCACACCCTCTCCTTGCAGGCTAGGAGACAGGGGTGCCATCTTGAATAAAATATTGTGGGGGCCCAGGTAAGCCCCGCCACACATAATCAATCACATGACACAGTGCATACACACCATTTGAATGGGAATGCCCATAAACTTTGTGGGGTCCCAGCCCCCTCAAACAGAGGCGTAGCTAGGGAGGTGGGGGATACTGGGCTCCACACTTACCGCACCCAAGCCACACATCTTTCCTGTGCCTGCAGGCTCCGCGCTGCCTGAAAAAGCAATGCGGTCCTGCAGGGTACCGGAGTGGAACAGGGCTTGGGCATTAGGATTCTGGTGCACCCTGCCCTGTCCCATCTCAAGGGCACCTCTCCCCACCCCCCGTGCAGGGCACACACAAAGCCCCAGGCACCCAAGCGGTTAGCTACGCTGCTGCCCTCAAATATTTTTTTTTGTGGTGGCCGAAGCACCCACGGCCTCTAGGAGTTGGCTCCTATGCTAGGAGGGAAGCCCACCTCTTGACCACTAGCAGTGACTGGGATGCTCCCAGCAGTGAGTGCTTCTGTGGGATTGTTAGCCCCCACCTTTACAACATGTGAAAGTGCTCTTACCATGGAGCTGGAAGACACCACACCTGCTACCCTGCTACCTGTCAAGCCAGTGCCAATTCATTGGCTGCCTCTGTGTCTGGGTAGTATATGGCCATTGTTGCCTGATCAATGGGCTGTGGCAATTCTTCCGGTGCTGTAGCTTCTAGGCCAACTTTAATGGCAACACAGAGTGCATTGCACGCCGTTCGATACAGAGGACTGCATTTGCCCACCAGGCCTGATATTCCTCGTTTGTGATATAGGCAAAGAAATAGGCCTAAGGATGACTTATAGAGAAGGTGGCCATAAAAAATCCCAAGAAATAATTTGATATAGCTGCAGCTTAGCATCAAAACCGAACCAAGCTAAATTAAAAACAGCTTCACGCTGTCATTCTTTCCAGCTATAAATTAGCCATTCTGTGTTTGTGCAAGAATTATAAGCGAAACAAGACAAAACCCTGGGAGCATTTAACAGCTGTTCCCTAATGAAAATGTGATGAGCGAGGCTGGGAACAAAGGGGTAAATTGATGAATGCACAGATGTGGAGGCCTATCCCCCCCCACAAGTATTTTGGAAATCAAATGATATGTTGTGTAGGCACAGCTAGCTGCTAAAGACAAAAACATCTCTCTCTCTCTCTTTTAAGAAAACAAAGACAACCAACTGCTTGTTTGCCTAGACTCAGCAAGTATCCTGCCACCTGGGAGCACCTGTCTTTTCAGAGAGGCAGAAGAAGCACAAAAGAAGCACCCACAGCCATACCAAACATAAAAGGACATTCAACCTACATTTAAATCACATGACTCCCCCGCCAAAGAATCCTGGGATGTGTGGTTGGTTAAGGTTGCTGGGAATAGTAGCCCAGTGAAGTGCAACGTACGGTTCCCAGGATACTTTGGGGGAATGTCACATGCTTTCAAAGTAGTGTGTGGCTGTGAAGGCAAGGGTGTGTTTAGGGCTGTGTGAGCAGTGCCTATGCTCTAGGTCAGGGGTCAGCAACCTTTTTCAGCTGTGGGCCGGTCCACCGTCCCTCAGACCATGTGGTTGGCCGGACTATATTTTTTGGAAAAAACTGAATGAATTCCTATGCTCCACAAATAACCCAGAGATGCACTTTAAATAAAAGCACATATTCTCCTCATGTAAAAAACACCAGGCAGGCCCCACAAATAACCCAGAGATGCATTTTAAATAAAAGGACATATTCCACTCATGTAAAAACACGCTGATTCCCAGACCGTCCGAGGGCTGGATTTAGAAGGCGATTGGGCCACATTCGGCCCACGGGCCTTAGGTTGCCTACCCCTGCTCTAGGTGCTGAGCCAAGCGGGGGCACCTTCTCAAAGCCCGGTAAACAAGGCACTGGGTTTGGAGAAGGACACAGGAGGCTCTGACAGGGTCTTCGAATCCTCCCACCTCCTTCTCAAAGCCTAGTTAATGCTTTCCAAGCTTTGGGAAAGAGATGGAAGGGCTGCCAGAGCCTCCCACCTCCTTCGCCAAACCCCACGCCTCTCTTGGTCTATGAAGTTCATTGCTATCTAGCCTGTCTCCTCCAGCACTGCTACCTGCTTGAGACCTTGGTGCCGTAGAGGACTTCTGTCTATAGCCAAGCTAGACAGTACTAAGCTACATAAACCAATGGTCCAATGCGTTATAAAGCAGTGTCTGGAGATGTTGGGGATTGACCTCTAACATATTAATAAATGCAAAGCAAGTGCTGTAGCACTGACCTAGAGCATCTTTTAATCATGTTTAGTTCCATTAAGAATTAGTTGCCCTAGTTCATTATTATTATTATTATTATTATTATTATTATTATTATTATTATTTTACAATGTGAAGGAGGGCAGATGTAGTTATGTTGAATTTTACAATTCTCTGTGAGGCTTTCTGTTTCCTTGAGGGTGCTTAGAATCCTTCCTGGATCTCTATTTAATAATCAAATAAATTTTGTGAAGTGTGAACTGCAGGGATGGTTTCATCAGGTGGAAGGTAACAGTGTTAATATATGTAGCTCTAGCAACCCAGGCAGATAGGAATACAAAACATTTCTATTGTACCTTAACTGTGATAAAATGATTTACAATTCCGCACGTCCTGATTCCGTAAGGCTGAGCAGCAAATATCCGCATGCTACAAATGGGAAACAGAGTCCTAGGCAGAACAGCCAGTGATTTCATGAGTGAACAAGTTTTTGTACGCCAAGGTCTAAAAGCATTTTGCAATTTGTGCACACATTATGCAAATTGTGTTGTTACAGCCAGAACAGGATTTTTTTTTGCAGTAAGCAGGTAAGTCTGTATGCATCCATTTCTAAAGACTTGAGGAGACTTACAGGAGAGATCTAATTGGCTATGGTTCCCTAACATGTGCATGTTCAGGGACACTCTCTTGAAGTAATTGATTTAAATATTTATAAACCACATTTTCATAAAATATCAGAACACAGTAGACTAAAAACACAGTAATACAAAAAATAAAAATAAAAAGTCAACTGAATCAGTATAAGCTAGCTGACAAAGAACCTCAGGTTTGAAAGCCTGTCTGAATAATAGTCTTTAGATGACATCTTAAAACGATCCATGATGGCTCCTATTGGCAAGGAGTTCTATTGGCAAGGAGAACTTCTATTGGCAAGGAGTTCCACAGAGCAGGGCCTGCCATACTAGAGGTTTGGTGTCATGAACTGGTAGGATGACGGGGAGGAGGAAGAGAATCCCAGCGAGGGACTGGGACACACTGGGACAAGCAGGGGAAGGGGAAGGAAGTACTCACCAGGTGCCAGAGGATGGTGAAGGGATGGAAGTCAATGCACAGGAATCAGAACACCAGAGCCAGAGGGGCCCCTGTCCTCAGAAAGATGGCAGCTCTGAGGCCTAGGGAGCAGCAGGAGATACACTCTAGGAGGCTGAGGGAGGCAAGGGTCCACAGCCCAGCTCCCTAGCTGGCCAGGTGGGGTTCACTAGCTTTGGGAGGAGGGATGTGATTCTTCAGCTGGAGCAGGCTCATAACAGGTGAGAGTCATAAGCCTCATCAAGCCCAGATGCTGCAATTAGCATGCAAGGTATAAAAGGGAATCAGAGCTGAGATGCTGTGTTCAACTGGCCATGTTGATGGACCTTGGCTTGGATGCTCCTGGACCTCTATAGCATGTGCTTTGGGTTTGACTCTGGACTGGCTATTCTGGTTGCTGGACTTCAGACTTGGCTACTTGGATTGACTCCTGAGCTTTGGACTTTGCTTGTGTGACTTGACCCCCAGACTTTATATACTGATTTGCTGCCAGGTAGACCAGGGGTTCAAGGCACACAGCCCCTCCTAAAGGCCACCTGAACCTTAGGTACATGCAGCATACAAGTCTGCCCTTCACCTATTCAATCCCCAGGTTCAATTCCTGACATCTGGTAGAGGAGCTGTTGCCAGTCAGTGTTGACAATACTGAGTTAGGTTCAACACAGTATTGGGCAGCTTCTGTTGGAGTGGTGGTGGTGGTGCAGCAGAGAGGATCATAGCTCAGTGGCAGAGTATCTGCCTTGCATGCCAATGGTTTCAGGTTCGATCCCTGATATCTCCAGACAGGGCTGGAAAACTATGAGACGTTGCAGAGCCATTTGTGATATATGGGTTTGAAGACTGCAAAAAGGTTGGCTTGTGGAAAGCAAAAGAGTTGGCTGTTATTCTGGAGCATAAGTCTATTTTGCATAAGTCTATATATAGATGGGACGCGGGTGGCGCTGTGGGTTAAACCACAGAGCCTAGGACTTGCCTATCAGAAGGTCGGCGGTTCGAATCCCCACCAAGGGGTGAGCTCCCATTGCTCGGTCCCTGATCCTGCCCACCTAGAAGTTCGAAAGTGCAAGTAGATAAACAGGTACCGCTCCGGAGCGAAGGTAAACGGTGTTTCTGTGCGCTGCTCTGGTTCGCCAGAAGCGGCTTAGTCATGCTGGCCACATGACCCGGAAGCTGTACGCCGGCTCCCTCGGCCAATAAAGCGAGATGAGCGTTGCAACCCCAGAGTCAGCCACGACTGAACCTAATGGTCAGGGGTCCCTTTACCTTTATATATAGATGAAAGAAAATCTGAAGTCTTCCTCTTTTCTTCATTTTTTCTTTTTCAGTTTTATGTTTAATAAAATGCTTGGTATTTGATGTTAACTTTTCATTTTTCTTCCTTTTCCAAGCTTCAATAAAAAACTTTCATCTTACAAAAGTTAGAAGGACCTAGCCAGAGTTTAGAGTGAGGTTGCAGAGATGTGAGCTAGAGGAAAAGCAGCAAGCTGGAGAGAGAGTCGTCGGAGTACAGGTTGATTTCTGTTTGAATCCAAGGAGAAACAAGAGCTTTTTGGGGTGTTAATGCTGCGAAGCCCTCCATCATAAGTGCCTGGATCCCCTGGAATCTCACACCACGCAGAGGTGGAGGTGGCATGCAGCAGTATCTTTGCCATTATTGCTGTTGCTCCAGGAGAAGCATCCTGGCATGCAGCGGTTAGCAGCACTCGGTGGGGGGGGAAAGTGGAAATCAAGAGCATGGAGGGATGTGAAATTGGAAAGGAATTGGAAAACATGATCAGAGAAGCTAAATTAGAATAAATCATTCTCTTTTAAAGATTCAATTTCATAGCAAGTTGTCTTTAGTTTCGCAGAATGCACCAAAGTGCATGGAAAACAAGGAGCCTGAATCAATCTATGGGCAAGTACGACACTGTATGGAAGTCGCTGAAATTGGACTAACATATTTAATTACAAAATGCTGAGTTCTCCCAACTATCTGAGAGTGTCAGGTATGACAGTCAGATTCTAAAACAATGGGAACAGTGAAGGGGAAATGAAAATATAATTTATTTACACATCCTGCTTTTGGCTGCGCTGTGATACCAACTAAGAAGCGGAGGATTCTCTGCAAAATTGGCTATGTATGAATTGGCCTAGGAAGATTGAAACTTTTGCCCTTTGTTGACAAAGGTTTACTGCAGGGGTGAAAGTAATGCAGTACAAACTCACCATACAAATTATGACCCTGGTCTGCTGGTTGTAGCGATGCAAAACTATTTTATTCAGTATGCGGTAGGCTTTGTGAAAGACTTGACATTTTCAACATGTGCAGTTTTTCACTGATTGTAAGTCTTTCTGAACCAGCAGAACCAACACGTTATTGTATTGCTTCTTAATTGTGAATTGGAAAATTAGGGCAATTTGAAATTGGAAAATTGTCTGAAGTCCTAGAGTCTAATTGCCTGAAGTCTGCAATTAATCCAGAATGCGGCAGCTAGACTGGTGACTGGCAGTGGCCGCCGGGACCACATAACACCGTTTCTGAGAGAGCTGCATTGGCTCCCAGTACGTTTCCGAGCACGATTCAAAGTGTTGGTGCTAACCTTTAAAGCCCTAAACGGCCTCGGTCTTGTATACCTGAAGGAGCGTCTCCACCCCCATCGTTCAGCCCAGACACTGAGATCCAGCGCTGAGGGCCTTCTGGCAGTTCCCTCATTGCGAGAAGTGAGGCTACAGGGAACCAGACAGAGGGCCTTCTCGGTAGTGGCGCCCACCCTGTGGAACGCCCTCCCATCAGATGTCAAAGAGATAAACAACTACCTGACATTTAGAAGACATCTTAAGGCAGCCCTGTTCAGGGAAGTTTTTAATATTTAACGCTGTACTGTTTTTAACACTTGATTGGGAGCTGCCCAGAGTGGCTGGGGAAACTCAGCCAGATGGGCGGGGTATAAATAATACATTATTATTATTATTATTATTATTATTATTATTATAGAGTAATCTCTTTTTGCATGTTCATTTCCCTTGTATTTAGTAAACAAAGCTAGAAACTTTGAAACTGGCAAGTTTAATCATTATTAATAATAATTTTTATTATTCTTACCCTGCCCATGTTGCTAAAGATTGTTAAAGGGGGGGGGGAAGGTTTGAAAGCAGACCATTCTCACAAGTGATAGATAACCAGTTGTGCTTGTTTGCCAGAGTAAGACATCAGCTGCCCATTGCTTGACCTTTAATTGTCTGGGAGCAGCAGGAAAGGAAGAGGATTTCCATTGGGTAAGTGGTAGTCTGGTGGTTTGACACTGGATTTCACCATCCAGTTTTAAACAAGGATGCTGAGCACTGATGTTTAAGAAAGAGCAGCACAGTCCCAAAGTAAACAATGCCCTCCCCAACCAAGCAACTCTGTGCCTCTCAGTATAAGGTGATTATGCCTACTGATATCATAGTTGCATCTAATGTTCTAGCTCCAAAGAGCCAACAAACTGGCAAATGTTCCTGTAATATACACAAACATTTCATGGCCTTTTAAACACATCAGAACAGAATGTTCTTCCGCAGGTAATTAATGTAATGTAGACAATGAAAGGATACACTGTTGGAAACTGAAGATTTGGTTTTGATTTGTAGCTTGACGCCATGCTCCTTACAACATGAAATAAAAACATAATTTCCTCATGTGTAGGAAACTGTTCAGCAACCGGTTCCAGCCCTCCCTTCTGGATAACAGAGAACAGTCTGCTTCATCTCCTGACTATCTGCTTTTCAGATATTTGAAGACCACTATCATGTTTTGATTTATGGTGCTGGAGGAGACTCTTGAGAGTCCCATGGACTGCAAGAAGATCAAACCTCTCCATTCTGAAGGAAATCAGCCCTGAGTGCTCACTGGAAGGACAGATCGTGAAGCTGAGGCTCCATACTTTGGCCACCTCATGAGAAGAGAAGACTCCCTGGAGAAGACCCTGATGTTGGGAAAGATGGAGGGCACAAGGAGAAGGGGGCGACAGAGGACGAGATGGTTGGATAGTGTTTTCGAGGTTACCAGCATGAGTTTGACCAAACTGCGGGAGGCAGTGGAGGACAGAGGTGCCTGGCGTTCTCTGGTCCATGGGGTCACGAAGAGTCGGACACGACTAAACGACTAAACAACAACATCATGTTTCTCTTTAATCTTCTCTTCTCCAGGCTATGTAAATATGATCCCGCAGCCAGACCATACTTTAAGATCACCTTCATAGGTCCTGCTCACAGATAAAACCAGTTAGACATGAGAAGCATGGTCTTCTTGGTTGTGGTTCCACTGTAATGGAACTTCCTTCTGAGTTGTTTGCACTGGGTACTTTCATTACAAGCTTTCAAATGAGCCCTTAAAAACTATCCCTGAGGCTGTTTCTGGGCACCTGGAGCTGTTGATATAATTTACTGAAATTTTTGTTGCTGTTTTGGTCTGATGCAAAAGTGATGTCTCATAGTAATGTATGCTAATTTGATGTGCCTTTTTCTTGGTTTGTGAAGGTATGGCCTTCAATGGCAGCCTTTAACTACATTAAACAAAATTACCTGAATTGTCAGTTAATGAGAACATAAACTTTCTGGCTAGAAGTTGCTCTCTAATTGTACATGACTTTTTTGAAATTATTTACATTTCTCAATGGTACGGATCCGTAAGTCCACCTAAAGTGTCATGCATTTCAGACACAGAAAAATTCGTGTAGATGGGCACATAAGAAAATTGCATAAACATCTGTTTCTCTGCAACTATTCTGTTGATTATTTTCATAATGAAAAATGTCAGGCACACTACTTTTGACTGTTATATATATATTTGAGATATTTATGCATTACTCTGCAACTTCCTTCCTGGGGAAGCTAGACTGGCTCCCTCCTTGTTCTTATGCCAGCATGTGTCTTAAGACCTTTTTGTTCTTACAGGCTTTTGAGAATTGACTGCTTTTAATGAAAGGGCTTGTGCAGTGCTGTTTTTATTGTAATTATTTGTAGGTTTTAACATATTTTATATTTGTATAGTTTTAATTCTATTAATGTTTACTTGTTTTTTCTGTGTTTTTACTGATTCTTTTATTTATTTATTTGTAAGCTGCCTTGAGTCCCGCCAGGCAATATGGCAGGAAATAAAACAAATGAGTAAGTAAATACAGCAATAATAGTAATAAGGTGCATAGTCCTTTATTGGCTACAGCAGAAGTGGAGCTCATTTGGCTTTCCGCATGTTACTATACCACAACTCCCATCAGCCCTAGCAAACAAAGTCAGTGGCCAGCGATAATAAACAAAATTACTGTACTCCAATAATATCTGGAGGGCCAAGGATTCCCACACATTCTACTGCATGGATGGCTTGAAAATTTTGATTGAGGACTGAAACCAGATGCGTGACCCTTAATGTTTGGTTTTCACACTTTTCCCCTATTCATAAGATGCACACCATAGCCATGCTGTAAGTAGTGGGTGCATCACAAATGCACACTCGCAGTTCACAATACTGTGGTGTACTACAGACAGTGTGGCACAATCTTTCACAAAAATGAATTTCAAGAGATAGTACTGTATTTATGCAGGCAAAATCAGACGCATGTCATCTACCTTGACAGCAGGGCATATGTGAAAGCTCTATCTGGGTTTCCCCCTCCCCCTCCCACCCCCAGAGTACTGCAAAATAATTTTGAACTGTTTCAAAGCGGGGGGGGGGGAGCACACGAGTTTTAAACGTCAATGAATTTTAGCGCGGAAACAGAAGAGAGCACGGCTTCTTTAAGAAAAAGCACGTGACGTTTTGCACCTTTTAAGCAGAGCAAGATGGCTCTCTTCGATTCAGGGAAGGTGGAGGAATGCGCCGTGGCTTTGCTCCCGCGGACTTTCAAGCGAAGGCTAGCTTTGCATCAGATCCCACAAGGTAGTCTGAAAAGGGGCTGGAAGGAAAGTGAGCTGGGTGCAATGGAGGCATCGCTCAGCCTCTAACTGCTTCTAAATTGAGATATGAAAAGAGAAAGCAACTTGCAAGGCCGCCGTATCATGAACCCGGACCAAGCTGAGACTGCCAACTGGAGGACGAGGATGCAGAACAATGATAATCGGTGAATCCGAAAAGCAAGATTCTGCAACCACTTAGCAGTGAGCAGCGGCGCGCACTTTGCAGCGCAAACAAGCAAACGCATTTCTTTACTCAGAAGTAAGTCCTGTCGGAATTCAGTGGGATTTACTCCCAGGCAGCGGTGTGTAGGCCTTGGTGACCAGTACGTAGTTCTGTTTCTCTCGCAGATCATGAACCATCTTCCTTGTCTTGGCCACGGTTGTTGTTTTTTTTTAATGTTAAAAACACGTTAGACTTGCGGAGTGAAAGTATGCCTCTGAACACGTGCAGTGTTACTTTTCCTTGCTATTTCTACTCCAGAGCGCTATGCATAGGTGTAGTCAAGATTTTTGTTACGGGCCGGACAGGACTTGTTTTTTTTTGGGGGGGGGGGCAGAACCGACGTGATTGGCCAGTTAAGTATTCCTATTGTTTTGTTTGATGGGGGGAGCAGCTGCCCCCCCTGCTCCCCTTAGCTATGCCCGTGCGGCGGTGTAACGTGAATAACTCAGGCTAGAACACTTCCCTGTCCTGTAATAGCTCATGTTTCTCAAAGGTATGGAGCGGGGCGGAGCCACAGTCCGGAGCGTTTTCCCGCTTAGGTCCAATGTTGTCGCGTTATTGGGCAGCAGCACAGGAAGACGCACCATTGCTGCTGCTGCTGCGCGCCTCGCTCAGCCCGCTCCATCAGTGCAGCAAGGTGAGGTGTTGAGTGGCCTTGTAAGTGGTGAAAACTAACTACCAGGTGAAACGAATACACCAGAGTGTACTTCTGGTCCGTTTTCTTAAGTGGTGGGAGTTAACACTGCTACCTGGACTTGTGACATTTTCATTAATTCAACCCCCCCCCCCCTCAGGTAAGTGTTTTAGAATGGGATGTTGGAGGAGACAGACTACTAGAAAAGAATCACTTTAAAGCCCCTATGCTGTTAGTAGTTTGCAAGTACCTGCCGCTAGTTTGTCAGCCCTCAGACAATGTGGGCTCCTCTTAAAGGGAGGTTTTTACAGCAATGCCTTGCTACAAGCAAGGATTTTAGGGGAAAGGGGTTGGGGTTTGCTCTGGTGCTCCTCCCTCCCTCCCTTATCCCAATCACAGGAGTACACAATGCTTTCATTGAAGGAATTTTCAAGTAAAGCAAACAGACTTCTCTGTGGGAACATTACTAGGCTCTTTCTTTCTGGCTTATGGTATTGAGAGGGCACGGGTGGAGATTTTCCATGGTATGAGAGTACCAAGCTTGTTAAGGTTGCATTGGTTGCAGAAAAAGATTGAACCAAGACCTTGCTCTTGTCCTGGCTGCATAAATTTTATTAAATGCTTTCTTACATACATGTGATTAAATGGCAAGTTACGGAGGTTTGAGAAAATAAGGCAGTTAAATGTACTGCATTTATTGGTTACAGCCTCCAAAATCAAAACTGCAAAAGCAAGTACTGTTCCTTTGACCTGTGTAGGAACTCTATTGCTGGTTGCATATATATTTTCCCCTAAAACCTAATGACTGCTTAAGGGAGTAGATTTTGTAGTTATGCAAAGCTCCCATTACAGTGTCTGTACAAGGAGCCACAAACTCTTTGTTTTTTAGACAAGTCATACAATAGGCATTAATCTTTAAATGTTATCTTCTCTTTATAGGTTGACTGAGAAGCTGTGAAAGTTGGATCCAGAGCTTTGACACACTAGAAATACCACGTTTTCATGCAAAGCAAAATGTGGACAACCCCCCGCCCCCAATTTATTAAAAACAGGCATGTCCAACAGGTAGATCATGACCTATAGGTAGATCATTGGACGTCTGTGGTAGATCACTGGTAGCTTAGTGGCTCCCCCCAAAGAAGCTCAACAAGTTTGAACCCCAAAGAAATGGGCTTTCCTCATCCCTCAAAAAAGCTCAACATCTTTGACCTGAACCACCCAAAAGAGGGTAGATCACCGCCAGTCTTTAACTCTTGTGAGTAGATCACGGTCTCTTGGGAGTTGGTCACCCCTGATTTAAAATATAGATGCTCTGCCAATGGAACTATGTGGAAAACTTTGAGGTGAAACTACAATAAGCAGACCATGTGAATCCACTTGTGTTTCCCATAAATGCTGTTAAGCAGCATGACTACTTAGAAATAATTTTATTCTCCTGCCTTTTTTTTTAGCTACCTTGGATATGTGATAATGGCGGGCTAGAAAAATCGAAGATTTGTATTTTCATTTTTGTTCTGCTCATGCCTATGGCAATTACACAGGTGTACATGTTACCTTGTTTTGAGAACCATTCCCAAATTTCACAATGAAAGTTAGTCCAACACCCTCTTACTGAAAAGCTATTATAATCTTATCTACTTTAAGGTTGAGGATTGTTGGGAAGTTTGGGTGCAATTAAGCAGAAGAGAGGTCCTGCATGGGTTAAGACAGTTAGGTACCTCCAGATTTCCAGACTATCCCTATACCTTTAACCTGTAACTCTTTTACTCTGTCAGGCATCATATTAGAATGATATTGTGAGATTACACTTCTCTCTGCCCTGAAGTTAAGAGGTCATTCTGGAACTACCCTCCAAGAGATCAAAGGAGTCAACATGGGTTTGTTCTACTGTAGACTAGTTGGGTAGAAAAATATTCCTAGTTCTAGTCTAAGTATGTATTTCCTACAATAAACTACTTGGTTACTTTTTTTACAAACAAGCATCTCTGTGTGTGATTGCAAGTTAAAAGTCTGCTCTCTAACCAGGATTCACTCTTTTGAACACTGCCTTTGCATACTAAAAGGGTTTCAGTAGGTAATTGGAACCAAATACCAAGATTTTGCTTGGTAACCGAATGCAACTTCATCAGTGAACAATTTAAAATGAATCGCTGTGTATACTTGCATAAAAACCAGGTAGCTGCTGTAATAGGATGATGGCACTAAGAGTTAAAAAGTCCATCCTCATGCGACTCAAATGTTAAACATAAGTTGCAGTCCCCTCTAACAGTAAGTATCCTGATTATTTCAATAATTATGGACTGTGTTGTATCTAAAACATAAGAGGGAGGGGAAGATGCAGTACAAATTTTAAGTAGTAGCACTGCAATTTTTCATATTGGCCCAAATCAGTTTCAAAATCACACCACGGCAACGATTTTGACTCAGCAATACCTTGTTGTTCATGCGAGGGATAGCAAGGCACCGCCAACATTGCATGATCTCAGCCAATGATCTGAGTTCAGAGAAAACAGGGCAGCTGCCATCACTGCTGATCTGGAGGCATGGCCATTGCTGAGGCACCGTGGCACTACCTTCCCCTGGCACTGAGGAGGCGGAGGTGTTTTTCTCAGTCAACAGGAAAGCAGCAGCCAGTGGACAAACATCTTTGCTATGGAGGGACGGACTGTGGCTTGAGGCACCCCCATCCCCTCCCACTCAAACCATGTGGTGGAGGTCACTTTCCCCTCCCCATCCCTACACCTGATCTCCAATTTCAGACATCATGATATGTATATCACAGGGGTCAGCAACCTTTTCCAGCTGTGGGCCAGTCCACCATCCCTCAGACTATGTGGTGGGCTGGACTATATTTTGAAAAATAAATAAAAAATAAACAAATTCTTATGCCCCACAAATAACCCAGAGATGCATTTTAAATAAAAGGACATATTCTACTCATGTAAAAACACGCTGATTCCCAGACCGTCCGAGGGCTGGATTTAGAAGGCGATTGGGCCACATTCGGCCCACGGGCCTTAGGTTGCCTACCCTTGCTCTAGGTGCTGAGCCAAGCGGGGGCACCTTCTCAAAGCCCGGTAAACAAGGCACTGGGTTTGGAGAAGGACACAGGAGGCTCTGACAGGGTCTTTGAATCCTCCCACCTCCTTCTCAAAGCCTAGTTAACGCTTTCCAAGCTTTGGGAAAGAGATGGAAGGGCTGCCAGAGCTTCTACTCATGTAAAAACACGATTCCTGGACCGTCCGTGGGCCGGACTGAGAAGGCGATTGGGTTGCATCTGGCCCACAAGCCTTAGGTTGCCTACCCCTGATATATTGAAATATTGTGATGTTTAGCTGCTGATATATCACAATGTTGAAAACCAGACATTGCTCAGCTCTGTTAAGTAGTTAAAGGTAAAGGGACCCCTGACCATTAGGTCTAGTCGTGGCTGACTCTGGGGTTGCGGCGCCCATCTCGCTTTATTGGCTGAGGGAGCCGGCGTACAGCTTCCGGGTCATGTGGCCAGCATAACGAAGCTGCTTCTGGCGAACCAGAGCAGCACACAGAAACGCCGTTTACCTTCCCGCTGGAGCAGTACCTATTTATCTACTTGCACTTTGATGTGCTTTCAAACTGCTAGGTTGGCAGCAGGGACTGAGCAACGGGAGCTCACCCCATCGTGGGGATTCGAACCGGCGACCTTCTGATCAGCAAGTTCTAGGCTCTGTGGTTTAACGGACAGCACCACCCAGCAGTATTTGGGAAGCTGATTATGGGTACAATGGGAGTGAGTCCAAGTGAATTCAGTGGGACTTATTCCTGCTCAGACACTGTTAGTATTGCAGCCCAAGACATTTCTGATCAGTTAAACTGATAACTGCAATCATTGTCAGTCTAAACTGGTTTTATAAGGGACGGACTGAAACATTAAGGATTAAGGCTTAGTCTCAGAACGCCCCCCCCCCAAGCTGTAGTTTAAAGTCACTGAATCTCATATTTTTAAAGTCACTGGAGTCCAGAATAGCAGAGGGGAGAGCCTTCCATGGAGTAGTCAGTTTAATCGCTTCAGCATCTCATCTTTAAGTAATAAATTATAACTGATTGAGTAAGTTATGCTATGGTAAGGTATACACCTCTTCAGCTAATTGCCAGTTTGAATGGCTCTTGGAAATCAGATTGCTATACCCAGAAATACAATAGATTTTAAAAAATCAAATTTAACTGCCTTTTGCCTAGCACCTTCATGAATTAAAGTTTTACACCACAAATGTTGAAAGCACTGTTTTATTAACATTCAATAAATAAGTGTTCAACCTCCGCCCTGAAACAAAAGAAAACCAAGATTCCTGGCCTAAACTCCATTGCCAGCAATGGATACAGAACAGGCCCAACAGGTTAATAAATAATGCTCGTCTGCCGAGATTCGAAGCCACTCCACTGATTTCAAAACGGCCTATTTCAGAGTGGCTTGAAGACTTACATAGTAATCAGATAGCAGTTTATATTTTAGGACCAATTTACACTTTAAGAATAATTGTAGTACAGAACTCTTGGAATGCAGGTGGAAAAAATGCATGATTGAATATAGTTTTCTTGGAACCCAATGCACACTGAAAAATTAGGCTAGAATTGTGTGCTAACCTTTCAAGGAGAATTCTTGAGTCCAGCCAGGAAATCTGCAATCAGTCACAATCCTCCCATATAAATTCTGTAGTAACAATTCTTAAAAGTGTATTAAAGCTTTGAATATCATGGCAGTTTCTGAACATGCTACCTCAAGACTACAACAAGATTAATACTTAACCCTCAATAATGTCCTTCACAGAAGAAAATAAGGTTGTTAGAAAATCTTGGTTAATTTCATATAATAGTGAAGTGGTGAAGCATATCAATAATGCTCCCTCTTTTGCTACAAAAATTCTCAAAGGACTTTAACCATATACACAAGGCATTATTTTTTTTTTGCATCAATTCACACATTTCTATGAGATCCATGAAGAGTCCAAGAATAGATTAATGAATATATCAATTCACTGACTAGGTGGGTTAAAATGTCTTCCCTCATAAATTACCCACAAGTTCTGAAAGTTTAATATCAAAATCCATTCAACCAAGTCCTGGGCCAGTCACACGTTTTGTGTTTTAAAGAAAAATGAAAACATATAAACCAACCATGTATTGCAGATAACTAGCCAATACAGCAGTCTAAGAAATATACAAATAATCCAACTTCCATTTTAGCATAAAATAAAAATCTATTTAACCAAGGTAACATTAATGTCACTCTGCAGTTTCTCTAACCCAAGTCAGATCCTTTGGTGCATTTTTCTGTGTTTTAGGCTCCTGAAATTTTTCTGCAAATCTCTCTCTTGCTTTTTCCCAGTTCCTTCTGTTCTTGGTGCTGATGATCTGAACCTCTTCTGCAGATGTAGGAGCAGCTGAACCTAAGCCTGCATGCTTTCTGTGCAGCTGAAGTTTGATCTGCCAGACAATGAATTCATATAAGCATAAATTCAACAAATAATATGCATTCAATAACTTTTAATATCTTGAAAAGCTGGAGAGAAGCACATAAAGAGGAAACCTGAAAACTATGTTCTCATGCTAAAGCCGCCATCTATGTATGTGTGATGCAACTGACACTTTCAGCAAAACTTACCCCAAAAAATAAAAACAGAACATTATATAAAAAATAAGTCTAAACCTAAAAGAACAGTGGGATTAACAGGTAACAATATCAGTCACATTATTTTATTTTACTTCCAAATGCCCACTTATACAACAATTTTATTGACTGAAACAGCCGGTGACTTTTCTTGTACACAAACTGTAGTACCATCAAATCTCAAAAGGATGTTTTTATTCAGGATAGCCATGAAAGAGTAGAAGAGGTCCAATAAATTATCTAGCTGAAGGTACACTTCACAAGCTAGAATATATACAGTGGTACCTCGGGTTAAGTACTTAATTCGTTCCAAAGGTCCGTTCTTAATCTGAAACTGTTCTTAACCTGAAGCACCACTTTAGCTAATGGGGCCTCCTGCTGCTGCCGCGTCGCCAGACCATGATTTCTGTTCTCATCCTGAAGCAAAGTTCTTAACCTGAAGCACTATTTCTGGGTTAGCGGAGTCTGTAACCTGAAGCGTATGTAACCTGAAGCCTATGTAACCTGAGGTACCACTGTACCTGCACCATAGTGACAGGTACTGGGGGGAATTCCAATATTTTCTGAGTGGAATGGCTCCAAGAACTTAAGAGTCTTGCTGATCAGACCAGAGGCCTGTCAGTCCAGCATTCTGCTCTTACAATGACCAGCCAGATGCCTAAGGGAAGTCCACAAGATTGACCGGAAATAGCATGAAAGCAATGATAGTTTGTGGCATGTGTGTGCGTGTGTACACACACACTAGAGGAAATTCCCCACCAGTGAACTCAAACTTACAAACAGTAGCAGCAACCCTCCTCCCCTCTCATCTAGCACAATTTGCAAGGAAAAAATCTACTTCCTGTTTGAGCTCACCTGAACTGAGTGAAGTGGTTCGCTGAAACAAGGCCAAATCACAAGACACATCTGAAATAGTAACTGATGACCCCCATTTTACTACAATATGTATCTATCATTCATTGTGCATTAATAAAATAGGTTCAATAATTAAAACATACATCCCAGAAAACAAAATAAAAACCCATCAAAAACTACTAAAAGTAAGCAACCTCAGAAGTCCCACAAAGTTCAGTGACACTTCAAATTGTGCGTAGGATTGCAGTGTGAGTGTACTCCACAGCACAATCCTATTAAACAAGTATCATTCGTTTCAACAGGGTTTACTTCCAAGGAAGTGAAAATAGGATAGCAGCTTTAGTCTAAGCTTTGCGCAATTTATACATTGAAGTAGACCTACCGGATCCTTCATTCCGCCACCACTCTTTCCGAGCCCATCTCCTTTCTTCCATCCCATCTTCTCCAACATTTTGTGACCTTTGTTGCTATCACTAATTTCACTTTAAAAACAAACACAAAAAAAAGAACTTTTACATGGGAAGGAACTATTTACTTTTTTACACTTCGAGAGAAAACTGTTTTTCTTACAGCCAAAATAAGTGAAGATACAGTGGCCTTACTACAAATTGTCATTTTTTTGAAATGGTTCAGTGAAATCTGCTTATCCATAGTTTTTATCAGGACCTAAATATGTTTCTGCATGGTAGACTATTTACTAACAATATAATACTAGCAAACTCATACCTGGCATTTGCTCAAGAATGCGAAGAAACCAAAAAATCAGTGCCATTTTGAAATTGGAGGCCAAGATCAATGCAGTTTTTAAAAAGGTCCAGTTCACTATCTTGATTCAAATGGCATCCAATTGTATCCATACACAGACAAGAACCTGCTCTTTGATCTCAGAAACCATAATGCAAAACCGTCATTATACTCATTTTAGTGTCTGCTAAAAACATGCTTATTTAGACAAGCCTACTCAGATGCATAGAAATGTGATGTAATTTTAAAATAGGGTTGTTATTTTTTCTTAATTTTGTTCTATCTTTTTGTAAACCACTTTGAGGCTTTTTTTTACAATCAAGTTGTTTATATTTTTAAGTCAGTAAATAAAGTTTGATTACAATTATTTTAAGAGGTGTTCAAATGCACAGTGAATAGATAAACAACTTTCAAAAAAAGATAGTAAATGATATGTGGTTTAGAGAACTGGAAGTAAGCCATGTGAATAACTGCACTGCATGTGTGATAGGTTAACGCATTTCTAGAGATATATATACTCGCAGAAAACCAACCAACTAGCAACTTACACATGTACAGAGGCTGGAGCATCATCTCTGTGAAAGTTTCCTTCACTTCCAACTGTCTCACGGCGTTTTCCTGCTCTGTCTTTGTAGTTTGGGTTTTTTATAACTTTTTCATTTTCATATTCTGTATTCTTTAAAAAAACAACAACCAATCAACCCCATGTTTGGAAACTTATTTGTTTCCAAACAATACATTTAACAATAAGGCACAGGCAATGGGAAAAACAACTCATACACATTTTAGGTGCATATTAAATACACTCAATTCCCAGCATATTATACTGTAGAGTTTGATGTAATTCTAGAAATATTCCATAAAGGTAAAGGTAAAGGTACCCCTGCCCGTACGGGCCAGTCATTACAGACTCTAGGGTTGTGCGCCCATCTCACTTAAGAGGCCAGGGGCCAGCGCTGTCCGCATACACTTCCGGGTCACGTGGCCAGCGTGACAAAGCCGCATCTGGCGAGCCAGTGCAGCACACGGAACGCCGTTTACCTTCCCGCCAGTAAGCGGTCCCTATTTATCTACTTGCACCCAGAGGTGCTTTCGAACTGCTAGGTTGGCAGGCGCTGGGACCGAGCAACGGGAGCGCACCCCGCAGCGGGGATTCGAACCGCTGACCTTTCGATCGGCAAGCCCTAGGCGCTGAGGCTTTTACCCACAGCGCCACCCGCGTCCCACAGAAATATTCCATAGATTCCTTTAAAACCTTGCAGTATAGAAAAGGTGCAGATACGTGCAGTAAAAATGATTGGGACTTGAAACATCTTCCCTACAAGGTGAAATGACTAAGGGCTTCTTAACTGAGTGGGAAAAATGACAGCTAAGGGGGCAGGGGAACATGGTAGTGTTTTACAATATATATATTGAAAGTGAAGTGAGTTTTTCTTCCCCTTCCTAAATACTAGCAATCAGGCCATCCCATGACATGACAAAAAACCCAGAACTATTTCACATAATGCACAATTTATTTTTCTAATTTGTTGTCACAAACTGGAGCAATGGCTACTAGCTTAAATGTTGAATTTAGTTGATTGCAATGAGTTTTGTTTGTGTGTGAGGGGGTAGTTATTCTTAAGTGTGCACATGAAGGACTGCTTTGAAATGCAGCTGTATGTTAGCAACGACAGTTTGGAAAGACCCTGCTTGCAATCTAGAAGATTGAGTTGTCTTCTCTTTGACAGTGTCGTCCCTGGTACAACTGCTGTAAAATTACCCTGAATACACAGGCTCAATGAATTCTACTCTTGTGTTTCATAAGACAATTCATTCCCATCTAACCAACACTTGTAACTTCTACAACTAAGAATATGATGCAGAATACAGTACAAATATTTTTTTAAAACCTATATGTCCCCAAATCCAGTAATTTATCAGACAACTTTTGTTAAAAAGGAACTTACCTGCAAGCCATACTTAACACGAATTTGTTTTAATTCTTTTCTTCTAACCAATTCCTTCTCTTCTTTTGTCAGAACAGTGCAAACTGAAAGAGTACAAGAAGATGATTCAACTAAGTCAGCAGAGACCCATTGGCAGATGGGAATTCAACTAGAGGAATTTTTGTGTTATGCTAAGGCTAGTGTGCGAATTTACTTGTAGGCACAACAGCACTTTCAAATATCTTATTGGCCATTTGAATTCAACTTCTAGGCATGAGGAACCTTTCTAAATCTGAGGGCCATGTTCACTCACAGGTAACCTTCCAGGGGCTATTGGTGGATGTGGCCACACACACATGGCTCTCCAGCCTTCCTCCAGGCAAGCAAAGGGTATTATAACAGTTCAAAAATATATTCCAACTTGGTAAGTTTGCACACGAGTGCAGAGCAGGGCCAGTGAGAGATAGGGAGGCCATCTATTTAACTTCTGAATCTAAAGCTCCCCACCTCGATCTAAATAATGGATTATCTTCTTCAGCTTTGGGGGTTTGCAGTAAGTTTCATGTCAAACTGCCAGTCCCTACACTGCATATTGGGAGGTAGGGCACAGTTGATATATAGCTGTAAGAGTACTACGCTGAAGGTTGTCTGGTATCCTCATTCAGTACTAAGAAGTGTATAAGCCAGTGATTAGTGCTTCCCTTCAAGCTTGCCTTTTCAGGACTAAGTACCTCTCTCCTCCCAGCACAGGAACAAGAAGCTGTCTTATACAGAGCCAGTCGACTAGTTCATCTTGCTCAGCACTGTCTACACTGACTGGCGGTGGCTACCCATGGCTTCAGATGGGACATTCAAAGCTATACTTGAAGATGCTGGGGATTGAACCTGGACCATTAGAATCCAAAGTAGGTGCTCTACTGCTGATCTATGGTCCTGCAAGCACCATGAGATGAAGTTCTCTCATTGCACTTGGGGCACCAGGAGCAAACTGCAGCTCTTTAATCGTTCCCGCTGACCTTCACTTCTTTCAGCTGAAATGGGAGTTGCAGAAAAGTAGGATAGGGCTCAATGCTGCCCAGGTAGCTAACCCTTACCTAACCATTCTGAGTATCCAATTGGAAGATGGTGAGCTAAAACAAAAGATGAAATTATGAAGTCTGGAAACTTTTGCATCTTAGATTTAGTTTGCTTAATGGAGGCAAGACCACCTTTAGGCTGAAGGCAAATTTATTTTAAAAATGCTTCAGTAGTGTAAAAATAACAAAAACGTGTAGCCTTTTACCAAGTTAAGTCATTTGTTTATCCACTTCAACTTGGGATCAATCTTTTTCCTGGAAATTGACAGTGCATTAAAAAAACAAAACAAAACAAAACAAAACAAAACCCTCAAGCCATTTTTATCACTTACTTGAAGATGCACTTTTCTTATCAAGGCGAAGATGGGCTCTGACTTGCCCTGGTTCACATCCATCGCAGGTTTCACTCCCAGGGTGTATGTGAAAGGATAAAACCGTTTCCCCAATTTTCACTTCATCACCATGTTCCAGAACATGAGGTTCACTCTTTGTTTTAGGCTATAAGGAAAAAAAGGGGGAAAGCTAGACTGCAGATAAGTGCTGATAAAAGGTTTCTGTACTGCTGCTTCAGAGAAAGATCAAGGGGATCACAAAGTGTGTACAAGCAGTAGCAGCATTATGGGGTGGGGGTGGGAAGGGCAGAAAGGATAAAAAGGGAAGTGGCAATTTCTAGTGATGGGTAAAGGGTAGACCAGGCAGCAGTTATGCTGGTTATGCTTACCTGTAAAATTTGATTTCCGTTAACCACAGTACCATTCTGACTGCCTTGATCCACAAGAACGTAACTTTGCAATTCGTTATCAAAGTATACTTCTGCATGAAACTGTTAAAAAATAAAGTGTTTTAATACAGAGCACATTTCACTAAGACAGCATTAGGTTTAAAATGAAGTAACTGACAAATTAAGATCTCTAAGTCCTTAAAGAGTTAATTACCTTACTAACTCCAACCTCTGGAATCTGCAGTGTATGCTCCATATCTTTTTCTCTGTAAACAGAAGCAACAGTTACAAAGCCCACAAGGAGAAGTACTGTGAAAAGACGCCTTAAGGACTCAACTGTGCAATCTTATGCTATAACACTGAGCAGCACTCTGGCAGGACCTCCCATCTATGCTTGCATACGGCTCTCCTTTTAAATCATATTTTACAGTCCAGTACCCCAAGCAGTGCTGGGTGGCTGGGTCTAGCCATCATTATAGTTTCTCACTGGAGGGATGCTACATGGGTAGCATTTTAAGAAATTAAAACAGCAGCTAGACTCAGCTAACCAGCGCTGCTTGTAAAGCTCTTCAGACCAAAATGCTAGACTACAAAAACTACAAATTTCTCTTAGTCATGCCGTCTTCAAACCAATTTAAATATGTAGTGAATATGGACTTTAGTGGTAGTTTTACCACTGAATGATCTAGTTCAGATATATTAAAATACTATTTATTGTACTGCACTAATTCCCAATACACAGTATTTTGCCTTTGGCAATACACAAAGTTCAACAGAATTCAATCACCATCCTAGTTTCTTATAGTGAACTGCCATGGCATCTATCCCTGGCATGCTACTATTCTAGGAGTCAAAGAGTATGATGAATTGATTTAAACAGAAAAATCGTGCTGTCTGATTGTAAGCCACTCAATTCAATCTGGTTCAATAGAATTGGCAATCTTATCAGCTAACATAAGCATGGATTTCTTTTGCATATTTTGTATTACCTTCCAATTGTGGCAGGTTTGACAGCTGTGATGATATACAGAGATCCCATTTGCAGTACTGGTGATCTAATCACAATCACTCTAATACAAGGGGGCCAAATCTTGTCTCCGCCTAAATCAATAAAAAATAAGCACCAGACAAATCAATGTCATATTTCCCCAATCACCCTTGATTTTCAAAAGTAGGGTTAAGACTGTAGGAACAGCCTGTTGGATCAGACTAATGCCCCACAGCATCTTATTCTCACAGTGGCCAACCACTGTCCTGCAGTTTCCAGCATCTGTTATTCAGAAGTGTGCTGCCTTTAAACATGGAGGCAGAAATAGCCAGCCTTGTGGCTAGTAACCATGGAGTTCAG
The DNA here is from genome assembly GCF_965153285.1 of Podarcis tiliguerta. Taxonomy (NCBI): domain Eukaryota; kingdom Metazoa; phylum Chordata; class Lepidosauria; order Squamata; family Lacertidae; genus Podarcis; species Podarcis tiliguerta. The sequence continues at coordinate 35,547,660 of NC_139544.1, read as the reverse complement.
CCAGTACATCAGTTAAACCAAAAAAGGGTTAATGTATCAAAACACTGTAAAAATTAACTGTACAAGCACATCTAGTAGAAAAACTTTTGACTAGCATATTTCCCCAAAGTTGGCCTTTTAAGAGCCCATAGAAATCAACAGCCTGGTTATTCTGTTGTGCCAGGAAGTTTATCTTGGCAATAGACATTTAAATTAAAAAGTAGGCAGCATCAGGATAGTTACAATTATTTTTGCTAGCAGCCAAGGCCAGCAGACAGAACTCCCACTTCTTCTTAGAGTAGAAAGAAGGCTAGTGCTAAATTTCCTAACTGATGCAATGACCATGTGCTGAATTAGTTGAAAGGGGCACTGAAGATAAGTGTTGCCATGAAGGAGACAGAGCTTTTGCAGCAACAGAGGAAGAAGACACTGGGGCTGTTCACAGAATCTGGATATTTAGCCAACTTGAATACTAAACTACATGACAGCTACTCCAGATGTGAACCTGGATACAGGCTCTAAGATGAAGAGAAAGGTCCTACTACTTGCCACTGTGGGAAGCACAAGGACAAACTAATAACCAGTGCTTGCCAAGTGGTATTCAATGATACCAACAAAAGAACGAAGGGCGCCTAGACTCCTATATACAGGGGACACTGTATTGCTCCCAGTATCTGGGATATTCCTAGACCAAAAAGAACAAAACTTTCTCAACATCAAACTATGAAAATAAAATATTGATTAGTCGCGGGGGGTGTCTGTTTCAGAAGCAATGCCATATAAACAGCTTCTTAACCAACCAGCTATGCAGGTGTACATTTTTATACACACCACGAATAAGAGTAAGCATCTGAGTAAGCATCTGAAGAAAAACACTAATTTCTGAACATAACATTAGTGTCCCTCCACTTTACACATACAGTATTTTCAAGTAAGAAGTCTAAATAGATCCATGTAAGCAGCAACGTCATGAAGTGTCTTCATCTGACAGCTTTTATAGTGATAAGATACAGCTTTTACAGTTATCCATACTTAGTTGCAACATCTGAAGACTAGAAATGGAGAGATCAAGACAACTTTTGCCATTTTGCTGAAGATCTATAGCATTCAAACTTGTAGGTTTCAATTTTTGATATTATCCATTTTTGCTTGTTCCCCAAACTATAAATATTTAAGGATACTTTGTAAAAACCCAGGATTCACCTTCACTGTCAGTGTCTTCTGAATTTACAGTTTCTTCACTTGTTACTTCATCTTCACTGCTATAGTCCTCCTCTTCAGAGTCTGTAATTTCCCCTTCTTCAGGCTCACTCTCTGTCTCTGTTTTACTGTCCTCTATCACAGCAGTACATTGTGTGTTCTCAAAACGTAAATTGGCGCCAGTTGTGGTAAATGATTCTTTGGCTGATAGGCTGTTTCTTGTATCAGTGTCCACCTTAGCCTTTTTCAGATTTGGACCTTTTTCTTCTTCTGGAGAACTTAGCTCATTGGTGGTAAAAAGGCAATTCAGATTGCTGGATGATTTCTGCTCATCTGTTTTCAAGTCCTGAAGAAGATTGAATGAAAATCAAACTTGAGGAATTATAATAACGTTGTTCTTTTAATGACTGGATTCTTTTAAGGCACAAGATGCAAAATCTGCAAGCAAGCAAGCAAGCTAGTACTGTAACGGGAAATAGAAAAATCAGTTGGTATCTGATCAATTTTAACCATTCTAAGATATCGTGACTAAAGGTCCTCTTCCAATCTTCAAACCCCTTCATTAACTTTTCAGAGTTTCTGTCTTTACTTAAAATAAAAAAGGCAAAGGATGCTATCCATTCTAGACCTTCATTTGCGGAGGATTCTATATTTTTTCCTCTTTCCCCCTTTCCCAGTTAAAAAACCCTGTGTTCCAAACTTCCTTTCTTTGTTCTAAGCTACTTGCTTCAGTGCTCTTGTACTGCACTAGCCAGCAAACCAACCAACCAACTATTACTTTCGGATTGTGACAGGAAACACCGAGGAACAGTAACAATATATTTCTCCAAATAGCTGTCCATTCCTTTTCATAGAAGAGAGTGTATGCCTGGCATGGACCTCCAACGTGATGAGCTAGCCAGACAGAAAGCAAGCAGACCAGTTGCTCCTTCAGAATAGTGGATCTGCTGTTGACTTTCCTTGGGCCAGATTTGTTTGGGAGGGAGAACGAGATTGCCAACCTTCTTTTAATTCTTGATCACTGTTCTGTACACAGGCACCTAGCGTTTGAACCAGCTCCTTGATATAGGGAAGTTTTTCTCCTTCCCTTCAAATGATGTTCATGAACTATGCAGGCTAGCTCCTCATCTCATAGGGAGATGTATTTGGGGATCACTTGCTCCTTTCACATGTCTGTACTTTACAAATCCCTAGCCTGGAAAACTAAGTCATATAGTGCTCAAGCCCCCTCAAGGGGGCCAATGATCTAGCTCAGCCCCAGACATCATGGCATTACACTAGTGTAAATATTTAGGATAAAAGCATTTCACTCTCACACACCAACATTTGCAGATTATTTAAACCAATTTTTTTCTTATTCAGAATTAGAAAAAATACTATACAAGTGTGCTAGTATCTGAATCATCCCAGTTTTAAGGTGGGAAATCCACACAACACTTAATACTAAGGTCCTATCACCAATACTCGTCAATATCCTATCAGTAGAAATGTTCCTTTACAGTTCAAACAGTGCTCTATGTACAACTATTTGTACACTCTCATCCACTGCCACACACTGCAACAGAACTGTAAACACAGCTATCAAACGATTACATTTCTGCAATTTTGCAGTATCAATAGGCATATCCAAATAATACACAACACAAACCATCTTTTCACAAAATACTGCATTATTTAAGGCCAGCTACTTAATCAATACATTTTCAGTTTTCTCCCTCAGCCCAACAGTTTGGTGATTATTCCCAAATGTATCAGCATCAATGACCTGATCTGTACTGGGATGAATGCTACCATTCATCCCAGGCATATAAAACAAAAGCCAGTGACTATCTCTCCTCCATAAGCATGAGATGAACTGAACATCTCTTAGGATAATATGTGTCCTCTCCCCCAAACTAACTAAATCAATTTCAATAGCAACAAATATATGGTTCTACACTTAGGCAGGAAGAACCAGATGCACAAATATAAGATATGGGGCACCTGGCTTGCCAGTAGTGCACGTGAAAAGGATCTAGGGGTCTTAGTAGACCATAAGCTAAATCTGAGTCCACACTGTGATGCAGCAGCAACCCCCCCCCCACTAATGCTATTCTAGGCTGCATCAACAGAGTTTAGTGTTCCGATCAAGGGAAGTCCTGTTATATTTTGCCTTTGTCAGAGCACACCTGGAATACCGTGTCCAGATCTGGCCACCATAATTTAAGAAGGATATTGATAAGCTGGGACATGTGCAGAGGAGGGCAACCAATATGATAAAGGACCTGGAAACCAAGCCTTATGAGAAATGGTTGAGAGAATTTGGTTATGTTTAGCCTGGTGAAGAGAAGACTGAGAGGAGATAGGATAGCCATCTTCAAATATCTAAAGGGCTGTCACATGGAGAAAGCTTGTTCTCTCCTGTTTCAGAGGCTAGGACCTGAACCAATGGATTCAAGTTACAAGAAAGGAGATTCCGACTAGAGGAACAGATTTCCATGACAGGTGGTGGACTGTCCTTCCTTGGATGTTTTTAAACAGTGTTCGGATGGCCATTTGTCATGTATAATCAAGCTGAGAATCATGCCTTGCAGGCGATTGGACTAGATGACCCTTGGGATCCCTTCCAATTCTACAATTCTATGACTCTATTATTCCTTTTCTTATTTTCCCTTAAGCTTCATTTATTTATTAGATTTCTCTCAACATGTCATTCAAGAAACCCAAATATACAATATTTCTCTCTGCTTAACATACAAAAACAAGTAACACTAAAACAAAAAGCACTTCTCATATTCTCAGATAATTAATCTGCCTGCAATATTTCCTGTTATCACAGAAAGGAAAGCAAGCCAAGATTAACAGTGGACTACATGGAAATTAAAAATGCTTCTTTAAAAAAATTAAACAATTACAAATATTCTTCTTTAACATTCAGACTTGTAGTAGAATAAATACAACTCATGAACTATCAAGCCGTTCTCTAAACTTATTACACACAAAATTTCTCTGAAAATGGAAGTTCAATCAGATATTTGAACGCATTTTACAACAAAATATATATATTGTTGAGAATGAACAAATAGTCATACATAAGGATAAATGAAGCTTTCTAGATTCATAGAGCTATGGTCCATGTGAGATCTGCTGTGTCAGATGTTTTTGCTGCTGTACTGGGAACAAAATATTTTGGAAAAAACTTATCCAAGTAGTTCTCAGAGATGGACTTGTACAGATTTTTGCTACAAGCAGATGATGGCTAATATGTCCAATACAGTTTGCCATTTGAAAACCCCCATGCATAATGTGCCTGCCATCCCTGCACTAGCCTATTTTGCTTGCTGCTCCACTTCATCATTCCTGCTGCAAGCACCACAGTCATTTCTCAATTGTAGCAAAATCTGAAGTGAAAGAGAATTTGCAACCCCTGTGGAGTGGCATTTCATTTCAAAATGGTGAATATATAGAGAAAAAGAAGTGCATGTAGCTAGGGAAACAGGAGCATGTAAGCAACTGGGGAAGGTGAACAGTTAAGAGGAGCCTGTGTGAGTGGTAAAGAGGGCCATTCTCCCCACATTATTTCAAGCAAAGTGGACTCATTTAAATCAAAGCGCTTTAAATTATGCAAATTGCCAAGAAAAAGATATAAATTTAAATAAAGATTCCCATTTAAAATGCACATATTTCCTTAAAAAATGCAGAGCAAGCATTCCTTCTATCTTCTGTTTCCCACAGTTAAATGATACTGGTGTGCAACTAAATAAATATTTATGTAATCTAAAGGAATAATATAAAACCACTGGCCATGTGCTCCACACATCTCTCGTACTGTAGAATTATGTCTATTTATAGATAAGGCATGTCTGCATGCAAGGATACTAATGGAGATCACTTACTTGAAGGCTAAGGCTTCCATCCTATGTACCCTTATTTGGAAACAAGTCCCAATGAATGAAGTGAAATTTACATCTGAACCAGCATGTATAAGATGGGCTGCAACAAGTATCAATAACTTTTCAGTTTTGCCTCTGGGCAAAATAGTCTTTCCTCATCTGTTTAGTTGGTAGAACCAAAAATATTAAAGTTTCTTCACTGAAAACACTGCAGAGCTCAGGATGAGATCGTAAGGACTCAGTAGTGCATCTTGGTGAAATAACGGATGGTAATTCCACCTAGATACGGTGATGCCTTGCTAGTACCTGACTCCAAGAATATAAATACATGACCTGTCTGATGACTGAAGATGTGTTTCCTGCACTTCTCTTATTACGAAGAAATAGAACCCTGCATAAGAGGGCCATAAATCCAATTTTATGAGATTATAAGTTTAGATTTATTTCATTTTATACTAGGTTATTTTAATAAACTTACTATACCTGAAACTTAACTTAAAACAAATAAATCATTGATTGTTATTCAGCATGTCTAAGGCAGGAAGAACCCCTATTTAATCACAGCATATGTGTGTAAATTAGAATTGATCTTAAATTATATCTTCATGTAATTAATTGTTTTAATGGTGCTTTAAGATCAACTTTAAACATCGTCAGACTGATGCGTTTGGTATCATAACTCTACCTTCACTAGAAGTTGCCAATCCAGAAGATGAAATCTTCAGATTAGCCATGGTTTCTGTCAACTGCTGTACCTAAAGATGAACAGTAGCAAACAGTAAACAATACAGTGCAAAAATGAAGTATGTGTTGAGAGTACTATGGAAATATATTACCTCTGGACAAATTGCTTCCAAATTCTGCATACCAAATGCTACCATGTCCTTCTCTCACACATGTATGCATGGAAGGTACAAAGCTACAGAAACATGATATACTTTGCAGCCAGGACACTTTCAGTTTTAAGACTTATGCACAGATGCAGAAATTCAGAAGTCTATCCCAACACAAGGCCACAAGGGTGTCCTTGAGGCAGATGTGGTAGCTATCTCCTTACTCAGTGCAACAGCAATGACTGGCAGTATGTGATCCCCGCCTAGGGGACATGTAGAGAACATCAGCAGAGAGGGTGACTTCTTGCATCCTCCAGTACACTGCTGCCTGGAAATTAACTGCTGACTCTCCCCATTTTCTAGACACCTGCTCAAACCCTGGCTTCAGGGTTCAGTAAATCACTGTTTGCATCATTACAGCTAAACCCTTCGCCAACATCACGGCACCAACAGTACCACACAGCCTTCCTGCTTTTCAGCTTGAAGATGGGAAATGAGCTGCAGCAATGGTGTGCTGAAGTTTAACAGTTACCCAATATAGCCCACTGCTCAGTATAAAATGTTGTATCACTTTGGTGAGTGGCAAGTGTTGCAAGTGAAAGGAGTCAAAATATTACCATTGCCATGCGATCTAAGAGATCCACGGATTGGTTTGGCAGCCAATCATTTCCAAGCAGCCAGCTTTAAGGTCTAAATAGAATATTATACTCAGCACCCGCTGCTGACATACATTCCTGTCAAAAAGAGATTCAGGGTATCTCCCCAAAAACTGGTATGCTGCCTTTAATTCTGGAGGTAGAATAGAGCCATCATGTGGCTTTTATTGCATGCTGAAGATGCATCTCTTTACCCTGGTCTTTGACAGCTGAGATATACGTCAAAGACCTAACTTTTTAATTCATTCTAAACTCTATTTTTGGTTCTGCATTTTGTATTGGGTTTACGTGGTTTAAAAATTCATCTTTTGTTTTCCTGTAACTCACCCTAGGACCTCATGTCAGTCTGGAAAGCTTAAAAATGCTTATCAACTGGTAGGCAAGGCTAGTCTAGAATAGGCCTGCAGAGGAGTTGAGGAGGACAGTTTTATTTTCCTCTCTTTTGATATTGTTATCTGTTCCGTTTCTCCCATTCTCCTCCCTCCTCTGAGAAAATGAGCAAACGGCAGTGGATGAAGAAATTCAGTCACAATAAAATTATCTATCAACTTAATCAGCCTGTACAAGCCTTTTCTCCCCTTACCCACCAACTTCCCTCTTTAACATATTGAGTAAATGTAAGTACCCTTAACAGCACAATCCAGAAACAAGTCCCACAGAGTTCAGTGAGACTTACACTGAAGTAACTGGGAATAGGTTGGAGAAAGGATCTCAAGTTGACACAGCTTGATTTTGACCAGCCAGCAACTTACAGATCCTGCCTGCTCTCATGCACAATAAAAGAAAGCGAAAAGATAAGAAAGTACATCACTCAGTCATGAGACACAACTAAACTGAAGAGAAGTGTACTTTGCTGCATGGGAACGATTTTCTCATACAGCATCAGAGTAGTTTGCTGGGTTTTTTAATATCGTGTCTGTAGAGGTGAAGACAAGTCACTTCTATCTACAGTTATAGAACCTAACAGCATTGGCAGCTGGATGTACCAAGGGCTGATAGCCATTTATCAATTCAATCTTTCCGTTTAGTTAAGCATGGCTTCCTAGAGTGGCACTTTATCCACTCAGTCTGATTTTCTATTCTCTAAGGCATGTATATTTGGGATGGACACAGTTAACTGGGAATAGGTTAAGCATAGGGAAAGAGGGAGGATTGTTCTGTTTGGCAAGATGAAATATATACACTGATAGAACATTAAATGAAGCACAAAGTTGTATTCCTTCCTAAGAATGTATTAATGACAAATTTTTAGCAATTGTTTTACCAAATTATAATGGATATAGTAACTAACTGCTACAAATTTTATTTCTCACATCATGCACAATCCATTTATATAGTACAAATCAATCCCCATGTAGAAAATAAGAGAATTTTACTGTCATTCTGAGCCATTTAGAATGCATACTGTATAAACTTTTCTCTTAAACATGCTCCATACTTACCTGACCTTAGAAAGATGCTAATTTTGATAAAAATGCATCATCAATCACATTTTTATTTACTAAAATGTAATTTGTTGTGAAGATACCTTAAGCTCATTCGCCCTAGGCCATTCTGCATCTTTCCTCTTCTTTTTGCCTTTCCTGTCTTTGCTATACTGAGCAGTTGCTGTTTCATAAGACTGTAGATCCACTCGTGAATGGAACTGATATCGGCCACTTTCAACATCACAATAGTAATAAATTCCAGTATTTGGATCATAATATAGTTGGTTTTCCTTTAATGAAACAAGAACAGTAAATCACTTAAAATTAAATAAAGCAGGTTGTATACTTACATAGCAAAATCATAAATTAAAATATGGAAAAGCTTAGAAAGGGAACAGTAAATTAGCAGGAACAAAAGCAAATTTAAATAAGCAATGGCTACAAAGGCTTCAGTATATCAACTATATATTCAACTAAATCCTTGCATGGGTAGAACTACTTCCATTTGCACAACATGACTTCTCCCATATCCACACCATTCCCTTATTTGTTCTTCGGGGTTGGGGGAACACTCAGAACAAATTCAGGGGACATGCAGGCAAATAGAGAATAGTCCCATCGTGCAAGTCAAAATTGTTCTGCTCACATAAGGATTTACTTAGCACCATGTCGAATACAACCTTGAGAATTTAATAATCCTATAGATATGCATATCCATTTAAAAGAATGGTAAACTCTGTATTCCAGGCCATCAAGATAATTAAAATATATAGGTAAGCAAGACTATTGAATAACTTCTGGCATGCATAAATTTCTTCTGCTTCAGCTCAACTACAAAACTACCTCCAGCAAAAGGATGGAAGGATGAATTTAAAAACAAGATGAATGCGTTTAAATCACACTGATCCAAGCACAGAAACATGTCTAACTTTAAACAATGCTTCAGTCAACCCAGACTTTGAGAATGAAAAACAATGCATATTTTAAAAATGTGTGAAGGGTAATCTTTAACTTACTGTAATTGACTTACAAGGGATTCCAAAATGGACATACAGATACCATCTTATTCATTCATTAATTAGTCTCCTATTAGAAGGGCTAGGTATAAATGGCTGTGATTGATTCACTGTGCATAAGTGCAGATCTGCTAATTCATATACAGGGTGGCCCAAAAGTAGGTACACAGAAACAGGTATACAGTTGAATCAGTGAAATTAATCACAACAGATTATATTGGTACATATAACTGACACACAACAAAGTGGCAGTTAAATTTCAGGCTGGCAGTTGGAAATAATAGTGTAGTCAGATAAAAGGATTAGCTTTCTTTACTGATATTGTGAATTTTGACAGTGAACTTGAGTCAAGAACAGAGATAGTGGGCCACCCTGCAAACACGTACAACTGCAGATACCATTTGCCTATGATCAACACATTTTGAATGAGCTGCATCATTCCAAAATATATTGCTCACTGCTTTGTGGAATAGGAGGCATACAATTAGGTGTGTACTGGATTCTAACATACACCAAACCAAGTTGGGATGCCTCAGAAGGATTTTGGAGTTGCACAAGGGGAAGTGGGATTTATACAAAGCTCTGCAAATCAAATCAAATCTAAGCACTTTGTGCTGCCTTGGCAAACCAGACATTAAAAACATGCAGCAGACAAGTGTCTGCTAAGGAAAACGCCAGGATTTTTTGGAGGGGGTGGGAAGGCATGGAACAGCTTTATAAGATCAATATCTACCGGTAGTTTAAGGAAAACTGCAGGATCAGGAGATGGGAGAGCTCCTTTGTGACATACAGGTCTTATTTGTAATCAGAGTGAATGATTTTGGCATTTACATGAACGTTACCTATTACATTAAAAAAAGCTATTCACAGCCAAGAAAATATTTTTCAGGAGGACAACTATCAACAAATCCATTATTAGTTTAAATTTGTTATTTATATTGAGGAGTATGAGATTATTTTATATGAAGTAAGCAACAAATCAAATATTTACCGAGTTATAATAGAATCCAGTGCTGTGGTCATAATATAATCCGGTGGTTTCATCATATATAAATCCTGTTTGTGACACAGCAGCCTCTGCAGCAGCCCTCAAGTTTTCTGCTAATGTACCTTCTGTTAATAGAGGCTCTTCTGGTTTCTAAGATTATGAAAGACAACATAAAGAGGATATTTATGTAGCACTTTGAAACACACAGTCTTAATTTTGTTTCTACCCATAGCAACCCTGAGGTACACTGCTATTATACCATCCCACGGATGGGGAACAGAACCTCAAAATAGTGAAGTGCTCAAAAAAAGTCCCTGACTAAGCCAACATCCAATTTCGGCTCTAACACTATCACTGGAATATACTGGTTTATATAAATAGGTAATCCTACTTAGGTTTTCCCCACACTGTAAATTATAAGGGTAAAAGTCTATCAAATGTGAGTATCATTCCATTTGTTTTAATCATTCCATTTGCACTGTTTTACATGAAAGTTAATGCAGTTAAGGAATCACATTAATAAAGCTAGTTCTTGTACAAAAAGAGTTACTGATTTAACTGAGGTTCTAGTTATAAAGCAGAACAAAGCATACTTTGTATGTATACAGCACTTAATACCACTTAATACCAAGTCATTAAGAAATAAAAATCCAACAATTGAAACTAGATTGGTTGTTTCTGTACACAATCCTCTGCATAAAGATAGTAGCAATCATTTGTGCTGTGGGAAAACCAAGGGAACCAAGTCAAAGGATCTTGAGAAGAAGAGTTTGGATTTGATATCCCGCTTTATCACTCCCCTTCAGGAGTCTCAAAGCGGCTAACATTCTCCTTTCCCTTCCTCTCCCACAGCAAACACTCTGTGAGGTGAGTGGGGCTGCGAGACTTCAAAGAAGTGTGACTAGCCCAAGGTCACCCAGCAGCTGCATGTGGAGGAGCGGAGACGCGAACCCGGTTCCCCAGATTACGAGTCTACCGCTCTTAACCACTACACCACACTGGCTCTTAAGGACAGGGAATGGCTTTGTTCTCTAGTGATAGTACGTATATGAATGAAACCCACTCTGGTTGTTTTAAACCATTTTTAATGCTGTGCATATATTGCTATGGCTTGCCCTTGGACTTTCTGATGAAGAGTGGGTAATAATTCTAATAATACTACTAGAAAAGTTGAGAAACACTCAACTCACCTGCATGTTATGAACCACAGCATCCTGTTCTCCAACCTCGCAATGCTCTGTGCCATTAGCATCTGGCTGATCACCTAATTGTAACTGATCTGCACAATCAGAGTTTGATCCTTCATTATCATAACTTGGCTGTATTTGTGCTCCATTTAGCTCATGAGGATCAGAATTATTATAATAATAATTATGAAAATAGTAATAGCCTGCAAAAAGTTAGGAAATAAATGTATTAGCAATACTGTTTTGATTTGATATTGTACAGTACAGTATGTGGAAGTTGGATTTATAACTGTACATCTTATCTATATTTGTCAAGCATGCCAAAAGGATAACAAAACCTTACAATTCATATTATTTTTGTACAACTGCTTAGATATATATTTTTTAATATATTAAGTAGTTTATAAATTAAATAATCAAAAATCAAATATTTACATATGCTTAACTTTGCACTTCTTGCAAGTAATGCTATTGTTACTTTCATCAACAGCTAAATCCCTACAGAAGATTAAGCACCACCACCTTAGGATTTATATAAGCATCTTTGCCTCAAAGGTCATGCAAATAATAATGTTAAGTGTCTAGAAATTCCAAAGTAGATGAGATAATGACGCAAGGCAACCAAGCCTTAAAAAAAGGGATTTCCATTTAATGCATATAACTAAATAGCACCAAAGCATGTCAGGATTTATTTTTTTTAAGTGTAAAGAATTTGGATTAACACTTCCCCATCTGTTTGGTGACACACAAATGAGACCTACAACTGAGTCAGGAGTTTGCATAAGGGGATGTTTTTGTATTTGGTGAAGGATGTAAGCTGCCTTAAGTATTTCTTTAGAGACAGAAAAAATATGGGTATAAAATGATCCAAAATAAATCAACCAACCAAGTAATTTATATCTGAAATATAAATGGGAAAAGTTTTAAAATACAAATAGATACACCTGGAATTTACCTCTTTTTAAGGTGGAAAATTCCACCTCTTTTTTTATTTCATTAAAACTCCTTTCACTTTTTTCAAACAATGGGATTAATGGACAGGAATCATTTATCTGTTAGATTATTTTAACCTAATAAAATGGGTTCAAGACCACGAACCCTTTAGGCTGTTTTTGCTGCAAGAAACTAACACGGCTACCCCTTTGAAAATTATTTTAATTACTGACGTTGCACCATTTGCTATTTACCTTCATGTGACCATTCAGCAGCATCTTCGGTTTGCACTTCTACATTGGATGTTGCCTTCTCATATCTTTCTCCGTCACTGATTTTCTTGAGTTCTTCAATCTACAAAACAGGATAATTATGTTGCTGGTTCAACTTGTAAGTACAAAATGTTGCAAACCGGAGTGCTCCACCTCAGGCAGAGGTTGACAACCTAAGGCCCATGGGCTGGAAGCGACCCATGAGGGTCACTTAACCGGCCCATGAGCCACCCCCGAACCGAGCTGCCCGCTTGGCGAGTCCCTGCACACTACGCTAAACCGGCACAGCGCGGCAACTCTCTTTTGCGGCTCCGGAAATTGATTCTGTGCATGCACATGCCAGAAATCGTGCCTAAGCATGTCCACAGCGCTGGAAATTGCTTCTGCGCATGCCCAGATGCCGAAAATCGCTTCTGTGCAGGCACGATTTCCGGCATCTGGGCATGCGCAGAAGCGATTTCTGGCACCGTGGACATGTGCAGACGTGATTTCTGGTGTTGCACTGCGCTGGCCTGGCCCATGGAGGATCTCCGCGGGAGTGATCCAGCACATGCCCAGTAAGCCTTGCCAACCCCTGACCTCAGGATTCTAGCCAGCCATGCTCTCCTCCCAGATACTATAAGCAGTTTAGGAAGTTTTCTCCAGGGGTCCTAAAGGCCACCAAGCTTGCTAAATCCTCCTTGGGCTGTGGAGTTGACTCCCCTTTACACACTGTATTTCTGCATACACCATGATCTACAGAATCATGCCGATATCTCCCTCTTGTTTCTCAGTGTCTAGACTCCAATCCTGTTTGCACTCAACCACCTGCTTGCTCTTAGCGGGAATGACCCATGAATTTCATTAGGATTAGCAGTGTGCCTTAAGAAAAGCCTGCATGATCCATTACTAATCCTAGGCTTTGTGGAACTTCCTTTATCAGTAAAGGGTTGTGAAAAAAATACATATCATGTGAGTAACACAATGAGTTGGAAACCAAGTGAATTATAACATTTATGGTTATCTCTTCTTGCACAAAGCCAGGGAAAGCAGTCGCCAATATTGGAGCATTAACACCATGGGTAGGCAAACTAAGGCCCAGATGCGGCCCAATCGCCTTCTAAATCCGGCCCGCGGACGGTCTGGGAATCAGTGGGTTTTTACATGAGTAGAACGTGTCCTTTTATTTAAAATGCATCTCTGGGTTATTTGTGGGGCATAGGAATTTGTTCATCCCCCCTCCCCCAAATATAGTCTGGCCCCCCACAAGGTCTGAGGGACAGTGGCCCGCCCCCTGGCTGAAAGAGTTTGTTGACCCCTGATTAACACGGTCAAATACAGTGGTACCTTGGGTTACATACGCTTCAGGTTACAGACTCCACTAACCCTGAAATAGTACCTTGGGTTAAGAACTTTGCTTCAGGATGAGAACAGAAATCGTGCTCTGGCGGAGCAGCAGCAGCAGGAGGCCCAATTAGCTAAAGTGGTGCTTCAGGTTAAGAACAGTTTAATAATAATAAAAAAAGAACGGACCTCTGGAACGAATTATGTACTTAACCCGAGGTACCACTGTACTTCAAAAGCGGGAGCAGGGAAGGAAACCATGTAAGCTGCTGTGCCTTGGTGAAAGAAAGGAGGAAGAGAGGGATATAGCTATTAATGATAAATTAACATGTGCCGTTATGGTAAACCAGGGAATATGCAGAAGAAATGATTTTGAGGAGATATGGAAGGTGTCTGTAGAATTTGTACTGTAAAAACAGAAAGGGGTCAAACCATCGCAAGAGGTGTTGAAATTTTGGGAGGTTGGATAGTGACCATGGAATGGTCTCAGTGTTGGAGTGCACATTTTTACTCTTATTTATGATTATTACTTTGTAAAAATAAATAAATAAACAGAAAGAAAGAAAGAAATGTAATAAATCAAAGCATCCAGGTGCTTAGGAAGGCCGGCGTTCCTCCTGGTGAGGCTCCTATACCTTCTAACAGGTGAGAGACAAGGAAGTCAGCAGTGAGCCTAAGCGGCCCAGGCTGGAAGCGGAGCAACCGCCTGTCCCCAGAGCAGCAGAGCCCTTGAACCCAAAGGCCGTTGCGGGGCGACCTTATCCCGGAGGTTTCCCCGCCTGGCCCCCGACCCCCTGAGGCGAGAGGGCCGCCCCTACCTGTCTCCGTAACTTGGCGGCGCTGGCCTGGGCTTTGAGGCGCAGCTTCTTCTCCCGCTCCAAGCGGCTCTGGCAGGCGCCCAGCTCCGACTCCAGCGCAGCCACTTTCTCCCGCAGGGTCGCCACCTCGTCGCCTGGCGGTCCCGGGGCTTCGGCCATCCTTCGGCTTCCACTGACCCCAGCCTGGCCGCCGCCTCCTCCTCAACGGCCGAGGCAGGGACGCAAACGCAGCGGCCGAGCGAAGCTAGCCCAGCGACCGTAACGGCTGCTCCTCAGCGCCCGCGACCCGTCGGCGCCCCTCGCAGCCATGGCAGCGGCCGCGCGGACAGGCCCCGCCCCCTTTTGCCCCCACCCCCCTTCGCCCCGCCGCTTTCTTAATGGGAGACCGGCTGAGGAGCGGGGAAAGAGTGGAAAACTTTTTCTTCGGGGCATGCAAGTGACCCGGATCTCGTTTTCATGAAAACAGGAAGTGACGCCAATTGAGCGGGGGGGGGGGAGGGAGCGGGAGACATAGATTTAAGAACTGTGTTAGAGGGACGCGCGGACCTGAACTTCCAGTAACACATTGGAACGCGCCGTATTGAACAGAGTTGCTTTTTGTTTTTGCTGGAGGGCGGAGTTGTAACAAGGATGAGGCATTTTTTTGGCAGATTGCAGGTGATTTGGTTGGGTGCATAGGCTTTCCCTCACTTGAGAGCGGGGGAAGGATCCACATTTGAAAAGCTCTGAGTCAAAATGCCCTCTAAAGCACCCTTCCACAATCGGTTTGGCTTGCATAATAGAGGCAGCAGCGGTGGTGCTCTGAGGAGTGCTAAAAGTGCTTTGTGAGTGTTGTGAGTTAGTTAAAATGGTGGGTAACCCCAGCTAGCCAGTAGTGGGCTGCAAAAAAATGATTTAAAAGAGACCCCAATCATCAACACACTTTTTTATTCACACTCCACATTGCTGACATGATTACTCAAGTACTGTAGAATTTTCCAATTTATTTAGTGCATTTTGATACACATTGTGATTCTAATGCATTTTAATAGTTTCTTATGTACTTAACTGACATTCACTTGGTGATATCTTATTGTCATTCTTGTTGGATATCATTTGTGTATGCTTTTCTTTTTTACTTGTGTGTGCATGCACTTTCACACACAGGTACACATTTGTGCGCATACTTTCACACAGGTAAATTTGTACTCCACATTTAAAAGCAAGATATATAAATAAAAATAACCAGAAGGTATATACAGTGGTACCTCAGGTTAAGTACTTAATTCGTTCCGGAGGTCCGTTTGTAACCTGAAACTGTTCTTAACCTGAAGCACCACTTTAGCTAATGGGGCCTCCTGCTGCCGCTGCACCGCCAGAGCATGATTTCTGTTTTCATCCTGAAGCAAAGTTCTTAACCCAAGGTACTATTTCTGGGTTAGCGGAGTCTGTAACCTGAAGCGTATGTAACCTGAGCTACCACTGTATCATAAAAACAGCACAGCTAACTTTTTTGATAAAAAACAACCAGTTTGTTAATGTCCAATTACTGAATATCCTGTGAAGGTACAATGTATCTTTTTGCTCTTCTGGGATGTCAGTACTGTATTTCCCATAGCATCCAGAAGGTGGTGATGGTGTACTGTTGATAGTCATGGTGTTCTTTCCAAGGCATACATTGGTGCCTTGCTAAGGCTATTAATTCTTTAGGGAGAATTTATTTCAGATGTTATAAGAGAAAAAAACCTGCTCCTTTTTCCTTATGGGGTATCCAAGAGCCCGTATAGAGTCCTTAAGTATGTTATCTCTCGGAAGGAGAAAATAACAGAGGCCAACCAGAGAATCTTGAGAAGCAAGGCAGCTCGTAAGCCTGATCTTTATTACAGTAACTGTTGCAACAGGGTGCTCACAACCACACCCAGGAGGCAGAAGGGACCCAGAACAACGTTGTGCAAGCCCTTATATAGACTTTTGAAATTGCTCACCCTGTGGTTCAAGACCACCTCCCCAAAACATCATACATACATCACAGAAGGAGGCGGGCTACAGCAGAAATACATCATTGGGTGCAGTCTACAACAGAAATCCTGTCTGGCAGGATACTGATAATGGTCACTTGATTGCTTTACCTGGGCAGCCTGGCCATTCCTTTTGAGATGCTAAATACTTAGTCCCTGAATCCAGATCACAGGCTCACCCTATTCATACACAAATACATCCTTAAAACAGGTAAGCAAAAGACAATGGAGAGGCTTTCCCATTTCCTTCCTCCTTGCAGAGAAATAATTTGAGGTCAGTTTGGGAGAGTCAAAATGGTTACACGATTGCTCTCCTCTACTATTTCAGACACATGGTTTATATACTTATGATTGTGTTTGCCTTCTAAATTTATGAACACACATATATATATATATATATATATATATATATATATATGCTTTCGTAGATTTTCACGGGTACAGGAATGCAGGTTTTGGTGTCCTCGGGTGTCTTCCCGTGTAAAAGTTGGGGTGTCTAGGCGACGTTTCGACGAGGTCTCACTCGTCATCTTCAGGCTGGTGCTTTCGGCTTCTTGTTACTGGAACAGAGCAGGATCTCAGTGTTTGAGTTCCTATAAATACTGTTGAGGAGGTGTGGTGTATAGCCTCCAATGTTCTGGGCAGAGAGGAGGTTCCCAGGCTAGTGTGCCTTTTCTTCTTTTGTTCCTTAATTACTTGAGGGATATCTTGAGTGATTTCTTGAGTGATTTCCTGAATCCCACTTAGGTGGGTCATTAGGTGTGGATTAGTTGCTAAAGCCTTCGTGTCTTGAACTCTTGAACTTTGTGAAGAGTTTTTCTGAGAAGATGGCTGTACTGCACTTGGTTGTGCTCTGGCTTGGCTTCGTGTATAGGGGCGAGCTGTGGTTTTGTGGCCTGTGCCAGCCAGATCTGTGTAGGGATTGCAGGGGGGTGCAGCATCCGGAGGTGCCACCCTGGTTTGGCTACTGGATGGTGTCTGTAATTTATCTGTGGAGAGGGTCTGGGTTTGGGTCTGGTGTGGTTGATTGGTGATGGCGTTCTGTGTGCCTCTGGATCTGGTGTCAGATTTTGTGGGGAGGGCTAATTTCCAGATGTCTGGCAAGCGGGATGTGTCGTCACGCTTGTTCATGTTGTGAGGGTGTTTCTCTATCTCGATGGCTTCCATGATTATTCTCTTGTGGTGATGTTCCATGTTAAAGAGCAATTTGGAATCTGCAAAATTAATTTCGTGTCCTGTTTCTTTCATGTGTTGGAAAAGAGAGGAAGTTTTTTCTTCTTTTTTGACGGCATTCTTGTGTTCTGCGATCCGTGCATTTATTCGTCTGTTTGTTTGTCCAATGTACGTGGCTGGGCAGACTTTGCAGGGTATTTCATAGACCCCTTGGTTTTCCAACTGAATTTTATCCTTGGGGTTTCTGAGGATATTGGCTATTTTTTGGTTGGTGCAAAAGGCTGTTTTGATATTGTGTTTATGGAGGATTTTGCTAATTTTATCTGTAGTGCCCTTGATATAAGGAAGGAGGGCTATGCCATTGTTTTCTTCTGTGTCTTGGTTTTTGGGGGGTGTTTCTTTTTGGATTAGCTTCGTAACCCTGTTTTGCTGGTATCCATTGGCAATTAACACATTTGAGAGATTCTGTAACTCAGTTGTCAAGTGGTCTTCGTCAGCCAGGCGTTTGGTTCTGGAGATGAGAGTCTTGGCTACGGAGTTTATTTGTGCAGGGTGGTGGTGTGATTGTGCATGTAAGTAGCGGTTGGTGTGTGTTTTTTTCCGGTAGATAGTGTGTCCTAGGGAGCCATCAGGTTTTTTGTAGATTAGGACGTCAAGGAAGGGAAGTTGGTTGTTGGCTTCTATTTCCATAGTGAATTGTATTTTGGGGTGTAGGCTGTTGAGATGTGTGAGGAAGCTATCCAGTTTTTCCTTCCCGTGTGGCCAAATTACAAAGGTGTCGTCAACATATCTGAGCCAAAGTTTGGGTTTGTGTTCTGACTTGTCTAAAGCATTGGTTTCAAAGTGTTCCATGTACAGGTTAGCGATGACCGGTGAGAGGGGTGATCCCATAGGTGCTCCTTCTATCTGTTTGTATCTTTGTCCATTGTGGATGAAGTACGTGTTGGTTAGGCAGTGGTTGGTCAGGTCCAAGATGTATTCGGGGGGATTGTATTTGTTTTGAATGGCTGTCAAGGCTTCATTAATGGGCACTTGTGTGAAGAGAGATACAACATCGAAGCTCACAAGTAGGTCATTGGGTTGTAGGTTTTGCTTCTTTATTGTTTCTATGAACTGGAAGGAGTTTGGAACGTGTGAAGAGATGGATTCTGCATAGGGCTGAAGTTGCTTGGCGAGAAATTTAGCGAGATTTTGTAGAGGTGAGCCTATGGAGCTGACTATTGGTCTGAGTGGTGTTCCTTCTTTGTGTATCTTGGGGAGGCCGTAGAGTTTGGGGCATCTGGATGATTTTTCTCTGGGGATGATTCTTAGCTGGATTTCTTCACTGATAGGAGAGGCTTTTATTTTGGATTTGGTGGTTTTTTCCAGATAGGTGGTGGGATCTGTTTTTATAGGTTGGTAGGTAGGGTCTTGGAGTAGATTTGATAGTTTTGCTTGGTAGTCCGATGTGTTCATCACAACAGTGGCATTACCTTTGTCTGCTGGGAGAATGATTATGTTGTTGTCTTTCCTCAGGTTGGTGAGTGCTTTCTGTTCTTCTTTGTGTAAATTGCTTCTGGGTGGTTTGCTGGAGCAGAGGATGTTGGTGACTTCAAGTCTGATTTTATTGGCTTTTATTTTACTGCCGAGACAACAACTTAATTCCCACATGCTTCCAACTTAAATTCCACTCTAAAACCCCAGCTACCGAAAGGATCCTGAAACGAACTGAACTATCTCTAATCAGAAACGAACTACACAAGAAAAGATACCTACTAAACCAAACCAACAAAGATCTACTCACTCTTCACCTCAAACTCTGTAACAAAATCCACCCTGCACTCTGGGACAAATGCAAACAACTAGCCGTCTGGAGAGCTGAAACGGAGACCTCACACAAGACAGACACACACACCAACAAACTCCACAAACTAGAGAAACGCCAGAAGCCCAGCCACCCTCCACAACAACCCATGAAACAAACAGTACATAACATATCAGACAGGATCCTCACCTCAACTGAAACCAAAGTACTCTCCAAAGGTTTCAACTTTGCAGTCGCCCCGAGACGCATCCCCACGGAAAACATCATATGCGGAGTCGAAGCTAGCCTAACCAAAATCAATCCAGATGAAGCCAATAAAATCAGACTTGAAGTCACCAACATCCTCTGCTCCAGCAAACCACCCAGAAGCAATTTACACAAAGAAGAACAGAAAGCACTCACCAACCTGAGGAAAGACAACAACATAATCATTCTCCCAGCAGACAAAGGTAATGCCACTGTTGTGATGAACACATCGGACTACCAAGCAAAACTATCAAATCTACTCCAAGACCCTACCTACCAACCTATAAAAACAGATCCCACCACCTATCTGGAAAAAACCACCAAATCCAAAATAAAAGCCTCTCCTATCAGTGAAGAAATCCAGCTAAGAATCATCCCCAGAGAAAAATCATCCAGATGCCCCAAACTCTACGGCCTCCCCAAGATACACAAAGAAGGAACACCACTCAGACCAATAGTCAGCTCCATAGGCTCACCTCTACAAAATCTCGCTAAATTTCTCGCCAAGCAACTTCAGCCCTATGCAGAATCCATCTCTTCACACGTTCCAAACTCCTTCCAGTTCATAGAAACAATAAAGAAGCAAAACCTACAACCCAATGACCTACTTGTGAGCTTCGATGTTGTATCTCTCTTCACACAAGTGCCCATTAATGAAGCCTTGACAGCCATTCAAAACAAATACAATCCCCCCGAATACATCTTGGACCTGACCAACCACTGCCTAACCAACACGTACTTCATCCACAATGGACAAAGATACAAACAGATAGAAGGAGCACCTATGGGATCACCCCTCTCACCGGTCATCGCTAACCTGTACATGGAACACTTTGAAACCAATGCTTTAGACAAGTCAGAACACAAACCCAAACTTTGGCTCAGATATGTTGACGACACCTTTGTAATTTGGCCACACGGGAAGGAAAAACTGGATAGCTTCCTCACACATCTCAACAGCCTACACCCCAAAATACAATTCACTATGGAAATAGAAGCCAACAACCAACTTCCCTTCCTTGACGTCCTAATCTACAAAAAACCTGATGGCTCCCTAGGACACACTATCTACCGGAAAAAAACACACACCAACCGCTACTTACATGCACAATCACACCACCACCCTGCACAAATAAACTCCGTAGCCAAGACTCTCATCTCCAGAACCAAACGCCTGGCTGACGAAGACCACTTGACAACTGAGTTACAGAATCTCTCAAATGTGTTAATTGCCAATGGATACCAGCAAAACAGGGTTACGAAGCTAATCCAAAAAGAAACACCCCCCAAAAACCAAGACACAGAAGAAAACAATGGCATAGCCCTCCTTCCTTATATCAAGGGCACTACAGATAAAATTAGCAAAATCCTCCATAAACACAATATCAAAACAGCCTTTTGCACCAACCAAAAAATAGCCAATATCCTCAGAAACCCCAAGGATAAAATTCAGTTGGAAAACCAAGGGGTCTATGAAATACCCTGCAAAGTCTGCCCAGCCACGTACATTGGACAAACAAACAGACGAATAAATGCACGGATCGCAGAACACAAGAATGCCGTCAAAAAAGAAGAAAAAACTTCCTCTCTTTTCCAACACATGAAAGAAACAGGACACGAAATTAATTTTGCAGATTCCAAATTGCTCTTTAACATGGAACATCACCACAAGAGAATAATCATGGAAGCCATCGAGATAGAGAAACACCCTCACAACATGAACAAGCGTGACGACACATCCCGCTTGCCAGACATCTGGAAATTAGCCCTCCCCACAAAATCTGACACCAGATCCAGAGGCACACAGAACGCCATCACCAATCAACCACACCAGACCCAAACCCAGACCCTCTCCACAGATAAATTACAGACACCATCCAGTAGCCAAACCAGGGTGGCACCTCCGGATGCTGCACCCCCCTGCAATCCCTACACAGATCTGGCTGGCACAGGCCACAAAACCACAGCTCGCCCCTATACACGAAGCCAAGCCAGAGCACAACCAAGTGCAGTACAGCCATCTTCTCAGAAAAACTCTTCACAAAGTTCAAGAGTTCAAGACACGAAGGCTTTAGCAACTAATCCACACCTAATGACCCACCTAAGTGGGATTCAGGAAATCACTCAAGAAATCACTCAAGATATCCCTCAAGTAATTAAGGAACAAAAGAAGAAAAGGCACACTAGCCTGGGAACCTCCTCTCTGCCCAGAACATTGGAGGCTATACACCACACCTCCTCAACAGTATTTATAGGAACTCAAACACTGAGATCCTGCTCTGTTCCAGTAACAAGAAGCCGAAAGCACCAGCCTGAAGATGACGAGTGAGACCTCGTCGAAACGTCGCCTAGACACCCCAACTTTTACACGGGAAGACACCCGAGGACACCAAAACCTGCATATATATATATATATATACACACCTTAGAATTCTTATAACACAGACCAGCAAGAATTCTCTTTTATTTTGGAAATGTGTGTATTAGAAAGAATGAACAAAATGTTGCAGTTCAGCAATCATATGTTTACCTTTAAAAGTACCAATCAAATCAGAGATGAAGTAGCTGCAGCAGCTGCTCCTACCTGCTGCTCCCTTGAGCCTTTCATACTCCCTCTTTCCCTACATGCAGTAGCAAATGAGACCCCACCACGTGAAAGAGAATTGAAAAAAAGGACCTGGGGAAGAACAGGAGCTGCAACAGTTATATAGGCTTTGATTGTTGTGCCTTTATGGCTTTGGACTGCTGTTTTAAATGTTTCAATATGCATCACTAGGTGTGTGTTTTTTGGTAACTGATCATATTCTGGATTGTGTTTTAAGAATGTTGTTCATACATTGTTACTGTTTTGTAGGCTGCCGTTTAAGAAATAAATAATGAAATCAATTCATGTTCTCTGGATTGTAAACTGGAAATCCAAGAAAGAGATTCTGTATCAAAAGAGATTCTGTAATACAAATATTAACCTATTTGAATGAAAGTGTCTTCTATTCCAATTTGTTGGCATCCATCTGTCTTGAGAGACAATAGAGTGCGCCTCCAGAGGGTTTAGGACCAGAGTATTCCTTCCTTCTACTTCCCCAGGTTCATGAACCCCATCTGCCCCTCACCTGCCTCTACAGCATGAGCAGAAACCGCCTTCTTGAACGTTGGGCCCAGTATTGGTCTTGTCCACTCAATTTGGTGGAGCCTGTCTTTACATGCTAGGAAAGCCCCTAACTCACAAAGGGTTTGAGACCCATTAGCTCCCCTCACCTGGTTTAGCCAGCCAGTTGAAGCAGTTCCTGGGATGCTGACAGCTTCTAGGAGTCACAGGTGAGAGTTGAGTGTAGGGTGGGGCACTGGTGGAGGAACGAGGGTGAGGAGGGAGCGGACCGCCCCAGGTACCACTATTCTGGTAAGGTGCCATCATGGTGGCGCCCCTGGAAACACACTGTGCACCCCCCACATGCCAGGTGCCACGCCCCCAGAATGTGTGCCATGTCCCTGGGATGCACATCATGCCCCCCCGGGGCACGCATCACAGTCCCCGGGGTGCGCCAGCCACGCCCCTGCCTGCTCACCACACCCGGTAGCAGAGCATGCAGCTTCCCCACTGGGGTGGGGACCAAAGGTGGACAAACTACCCTAGAAGGAGCATGACAGCTCTTGACAGGCACCTTCATACATTCAGCACCTGTTCAAATTCTTATCTGGTACAATCACACGAGACAGCTGCACCACATCAGCTTCTTCACATAATGGGCACTATGATTTAGGTCAGAGCAATAATAATATTAAAATAATACAGAACATTCATCCATGATATAAACCAATGTCCAGGGTCAGAAAAAGAAGATGACAGAGACACCAATGAGCTTAAACCTCTGAATTACCAAATCAGCTTATGGCAATTTTATCTACCTCATTTTTCCTGATCTTTTTTGCAGCCAGTGCATAAGTAGCCAGTTGAGCTAACATTGTTACATGGTGAACATTTTCGTGTTCTGAATTCCTTCCTTTGCTTGAGATCACTGGAGACTTATGGCATTTATTTTTTATCTTATCATATATGTTGAAATTGTTTCAGTTTGGTTGTGTACTTTTTAATGTTTCATTTTTTGTTTTTTTTTGGGTATGTTTGTAATTATGCAATTTTTTCCATTCAACATTGAGCATGGTTTTAACTATGGAAAGCTGGCATAAAAAAAAATTATGCATTTATTCATGTAGTTAAGGTCATGATGAGGCATATTTATTGACTGTAGAGCCAGGCTCTTCACATAATGTGCTTGTTAAAGCAGCTTACCCTAAATCACAGTCCTGGGATAATGCATTAGGAGATTACTACTTAAAACATATTTTTGAATGACTATAAATGTCGTAAGTGCTGATATGCCACCTCCAGTTGTTCCTTAATAAACACTAAACGTATAGAATTTACCAGGAAATATGAGTCAACTAGATAATTAACTTGGTGACAATTCATCTCTTAAGACAGCTTGGTAATTTTATTCTTTTCCATTACTTTTCCAGTTAGTTTCATTTATTGTTTTATTTCTCTAATATATAAACAAGATTTCCTATTCTGAAGCTGCTCAAAGCCTAGTGAAAGTGGAAATGAGAATGTTCAATGGTTTTTTCCTTTTATTACCTGCAGATGTGGCTATGGATGCTTATTGGTATGGCAACTTGAGAGAAGAGCAGAGGCCGAAGGACACAGATCTATGCAACCACTTTTAAATTATGGCATTAAGAGACTGAAAGAGTTACAGAGAGTGGCTTTGAGCATGACCTCACCATGCAGGAAGAACCTGCCCAGGTTACGCTTTCTGTACCTGCACGTAACACACAAAACTGCTCTCAGCTGTAAAGGTTTGTATAAAGATAATAGATTTCTTTCATTCATCCTCATGGACATCCGCCATGGCACAGACCATTGTTATTCCTAGTATTGACACCAGAGAACTGAAGAGTGGTCCAAGCTACCTATTCAGAAAAAAGCACATAGCACAGCTCTTTCCAGATGCTGGTAGTGGATTCCTCAGATGTCAGGCTTCAGGGAATCAGCTTCCAATCCTCCCCCATGGCAGTAGATGAGCAGAATAAAGGAAAAGGAGTCTTCTTACCAGTTAGAAACTTTAATAATCACAACAAGAGAACAAAGAACACATCTCCTAGAATGGCGGTGCTCCCAATTAAGGACCCCACCCTCTTCTGTCCCTATACATCTATGTCACTTCTACGTCTTATATTAATCTGAGCTTGTAACCTCTGTGCTTCTGTTCTGCCACTTTCTGAACTCTCCGTGACTTTGGAGAAGGGGCGGATGAATGCTGTCCAGAGACTATGAATCTGTTAACCCTCTTTCTTCTAGTGTTTCTTCTCTTAGCTGTTCCCCATCCAGTATTTCCCAGCTTCTGCCTTCTGAACTATGTCCCTCTGCAAACCACTGTTCCAAATCTATACTGTCTTCTTGCTCTTGGGGAGATTCAGGATCTGGAGCAGGAGCAGGGGGAGGCTCCCACCATTCCTCATCAGTGCAGTCCTCCTCAGCATGGTCCCTGACATCAGAGGACAGGAGAATTCTAGCTGCCTTTCCTGCTCCCTGGCCAAATGCGCAAATGGTTTTTTTAATGTGGGGAAGCATTCACATATGATTCCAACTGTTTACTGAAATTTGTAGAATGAGCAGATCAAATCCAGCCTAGCCCATTTTGAACAATAAGTTTTTTAAACAAACGAATGAACAAACAAACAAACAAACAAACAGTTATGTCATTGGGACAAAAGGTTGTATCCTTATATAGCGGCAACTCACTAAAACACACACACCCTATAATCAATCTGCATCCCCTGATAAATTAGCTTTTTGCAGAAAGGGCCTCAAGCTGTAATTGATGATAAAAATATTCGTAGTGTGTTCCTTTCTTCTATTATTCCCAGATATGGCATGAGTCAAGTCAGCATGGTGACTCATACTTCAACAAGCTGATGAAGACCTTGCAAAACTCCCAACCTAAGAAACACACCGTATGGCCAGCACCTCATTTTATGGGACCTATATTCTGAGCAAGAATCAGAGAATAGCTCCATCAGGTTAACAAATGAGGGGGGTGCTTTTGGCCCAGGGGCAGCCAGTGGATGATACCAACCATAAACTTGACTTTTCCAGGACATACTGTATTAGCACTTTTATAACATTGAATATGGAGGTGGTATATTTCATGTGGGATAGGTATTTCCCCATGCATGCTCACATTTTGCAGCATCCACACAACATTGTTGGCATCAAAATCACAGCCTGTACTTTTTCTCAATTTAATATGGATTTTCCCTTTGCAGGGTAAATACGATAAAGTTAAATGAATAAACTTGTTGTCAACAATCTGTTTGTGGTATCTTAACACCACATTTGCAACATCAAGCTCATGTCTAGAAATGCCGTTATGCAGAATCAGACCATTTGCAATCCACCTCTATTGGATATGTTGAAACAAAACAAAACAAAACTGAATTTTGGTGTTTTGCTCTATCTCTGAACTTCACTTCTCTACCCCACTGTACGCATGCAGGTATAATCTCTTAATAAATGCTACAGGTGTAACTGTGTTACCAAGAAATGAACTACATATGTGATGGTAAGTCTCCTAAATCTATACTAACTCTCGATGTTTACAATAGCTAGCACATGTTTTTCCAGCAGGAGCATGCATTCATAAAGATAAAAGGAAAAGGACTCTTGAATGGTTAAGTTCAGTCAAAGACAACTATGGGGTGCAGCGCTCATCTCACTTTTCAGGCTGAGGGACCCGCCGTTTGTCCACAGACAGCTTTCCAAGTCATGTGGCCAGTATGACTAAACTGCTTCTGGTGCAATGGGACACCGTGATGAGTGCCAGAGTGCACAGAAACACCATATACCTCTCTGCCGGAGCGGTACCTATTTACTTGTACTTGTATGCTTTCGAACTTCTAGGTTGGCAGATTCATAAAGATGTGCACCCTGCAGGCTGAGCAGTAAATGGTTAATTTTTAATGCATATTCTATGAATAACCTTACTGCTTACCTAATGAAAGTATGTCATAAGTACACAATAGTATAAAAATGCACAGTGTCATTCACTGTCATGTCTATTTCCAAAGTGTTTCTTTATCACGGAATGATTCAGGCATTATAATTCTACAGCAATCACCTATATATATTTCCCCTTATGGTAAAGTTGTCTGAAACAACTGTTAACTGCCTGGGTACTTGTGTACAATGTTCATCTTCCATACAATTTTTTTCCATCAGCACTATATTCTGCTAGTCTTGATCCCATTGTTTTCAGCCATGGTTTGGCTTAGTGTGTGACCTGGACCCAGACTCATGGTTTGTCTCCCACCAAGCAAAACACAAACAGTAAGAGCTCATGCTTTGTCTGGAGGAGTCAAAACATGAGCCTGGGTTGGGATTATATGCCAAGCCATGGTTTGGCTTAGTGTTACATGTGAACCTGCTCTCTGTTTCGTTTTGGAAGATCTGTGTCTTGTTGATGGTCCAGTTACTCTTCAGTTTAACACTATAATGCAGAGATCCTAGATACCATGTTGGGCTGAACCTGAAAACCAGGTCACACCCACACCATTGATTTAAAGCACTCTGATGCCACTTTAATGGTCATGGAGGAACTTGGGAATTGTAGATATTTAGGGGTGCTGACCTCACAGACCTGTAGGTCTCAACACCTTAACTAACTACAGTTCCCAAGATTCTCTTTGAATTTTGAAATGGTATAAGAATACTTTAAACTTATTTCCCCTTCCCTTCCTCCTCGGCTAGCACCACCTTTTGTCCCTGGTGTTTATATAGCTAATACCACATTTGCCACCTCTCACATTTTGTTTTTACTGCTACAGTCTCGTTTGCTATGCTGGAGCACATAAAAGACACTCTCTTGCAAACTAGGAACACACATAACCACCTCTGTGTCTAGACCAGGGGTAAACTATTGGTCTACAACACCCATCATCTCTGACTATTGGTCATGCTGGCAGGGACTAATGGGGAATGGTCTAGCAAATGAAGTTTGCTCCCTTGGCTGTAGATCAGAGCTGGCTAACATGTGGGTCATGAGATGTTGTGGATTCCAGTGCCCATCAGCCCCAGCATCATTAGGAATGATGGGAGTTATAGTCCAGAAACATCTGGAGAGCCAGAGTTTAACCATCCATGCTGTAAATGTATCCATATTTAAATATTGAATGTGGAAGTGACTGGGTAGATATTTTTAGTTGCCTTTATTACTGGATATGGCAAGGCTGACGTACTATGTACAGGTGGAGTTGAGAGCAGCTGAAGAAATCCTGGGCGTTATGAAAAGGTATGGACACAAACAGTTTACTTTTAGTGTGTAACAATGATAAGCAGGAAATAGAGATTTATGTTATGAAGACACTATTTGCATATGAGGGGGCTGAGCGGGTTGCGTCATGCAACTTCGGTGGGAGTTAAATGCTGCCATTGTGGGAAAGCTACAATTTCCACCCCTTCAGACATTTAACCCAAGCAAATTTGGGTTACCAAAGACTTTCCCAGTTTCTGAAGGAGTAGTTAGTTTCCAGGTTTACTGGGGCTAAGGCTGCATACACACCAAATTTAAAGCGCATGACTCCCCACAAAGAGGAGTCTTTGTAAATGGTTCACTTTTGGTTCTTGCAGTAAACAAGGTTGAAAACATGTTATTTATAGGCAGTGGATGTTAGACCTTGAACAGTTCCATCAAATTATGTTGCTGTTTTAATAGCAGTAGGAAATCTCTTGGAGAACAGAGCAATTCCTAATAGAGCAAGGTGAGAACTCCCAGATGATTCCTACAGAAT
This sequence comes from Podarcis tiliguerta, assembly GCF_965153285.1. NCBI lineage: Eukaryota > Metazoa > Chordata > Lepidosauria > Squamata > Lacertidae > Podarcis > Podarcis tiliguerta. Next base: position 35,519,092 of record NC_139544.1, on the reverse strand, counting down.
CTTGCTGAGTGCTTGTTGCAGCAAGTGATGTTCTCAACCAAACAGGAGTCAGAGCTGCAGCTACAGGGGTGGGGTTGAAGAGCCTGGTTTTTTGCCCCAGGTGAAGCCTCCAGAGGGGCACCACTGAGGCTCCCAGCCTGTGTGTGTATGTATGCAAATACACATGGGGGGTACCAAACTGGGTCTTTGACCCGGGTGAAATAAAGCCTAGTTTCACCTCCGAGGAGAGCACAGCATTTTGCAGATTTGAACTCATGAATGGGTCATCATTCTCATTGCAAAGGACTGGAAATGCAGGGTGTGTGTGTAAGATTTACTGTGCAATTCTATATGTGTATACTCAGAAGGGTGCATGAGTTTGAAGCACATATAGGGACTAAAGGACTGATAGGAATTCAAAATGTAATTGCAGGGATGACTAGCTAGCATGCCAGTGGTCAGGGATGGGATCTGCAGTCCAACAACATGGGGGGGGGGGGAGGACACAAGTCACCTGTCCCTGTTGTCCTCAGACCTATTCTTCATCTTTATACAATTTGTTAATTGCCTTTCATTTCATCTTCAAGGCAATTTAAAATAATAAAATATATCTAAAGGTCAGTTTAAAGATATATACACTCAAGTCAGAGACCTATATATATATTTTCTCACAGCTGGAAAAGTCAGACAAAAATGCCTACAATTGTTCCCTGAAAATAGCACACCCCGCAAGCATCCCACAAAAAAATGGGGCATCCCATTTTTTCCTCTGAGAGCACAGTGGCCATTTTGGTCACTGCAGTCTCAAGAGATTTCGAACTGTGTTCTCACCCTGAAAAAGTGCTTTTCTCAGGGCTGCGATCTCAGGCGGTGCCCCAAAATGTGAGTTTTTGTGTGCTGTGAGCACAGCCCCCCCCAAAAAAGTGTGTCTTTTGGGCTCCGTGATCTTGCTTGGGTCACATGACTTGCGCAGCAGCACAGACAGGAAAACATGTGCCCCAGTTTTGGGACTCAGCATGTTGGAAGACATGAAATAGTGACTGCCTATTGTAACTCAACAGGGATGCTAGCTGTTCCACAAAACAGGGGTAGCCACACTGACAGGCCTGCTCCATATTGCTGTGGAGAGGGCTCCTGATATTTTATCAGCTTCAGGGAGAGAATATATGTTATCCGGGCTTAGAATTATCTGGGACAACTATATAATTGGGGTAGGGGGAGAGTTTTTAACCTCTTCTATAGAATCCCAGCCTGCACTGCTTATGATGCTTATCTGAAAATAATTGTATGCTGGAACAAGGCATTCCCAGGACCCAATTAAGACTGTGTCACTTGGGAATGGCTGCACTGTCATGGCAACAATATTTTAAAAGACCTTCCCACTGGAGGCCTGTGCCACTAATGTATCTCCGGTCCACAAGCTGCAACTTGTTGAGTTGCTGGGCTGGTTCTGTATCAGAAAAGTGAGGCGGCATTGTGTATTTTTCATGCTTTGGAAAACAGAAATATAATAATAACCAGACTCCGGTGATCTAAGTTTGTTGAGAATATTCCCACAGTCATAAATGGTGGAAAAATAAATAAAGGGAAAATATCATCTGGCAGTGGAAGGAAAAACTTAACAGTTCCTGGTCTGTGCACCACGGAATAATTAAGAGAGTAACTAAAACAAGCAGTTATGGCTGCCAGAAAACATGTCCCTAATCTCAATTTAGATGTAATTTAACTGTCTTATCTACTGATACCTTATTCCACAAAGATGCTATTGCTATTTTCCTCTCTTTTGAGGCTTTCTTTGTTCCAGAATTTAGTCTTTTCAACTATGTGTAGGCCAAACCTGGTGGAAGCAGAAATACATTTAGCAGTATAAAACAGGAGTAATTTCCTATCTGTGTTATTCTTGAGTTTGATTCAGCAGAGAAACCTTATGTTTCTCCATGGAATTCTGGAAAGAGCCTTTTTAATAAAAGTAATTTAATTAAAGAAGAACTGATTTAGACTGAAGGCAAAGAGACAAATCAAAATTGCACATTCAAGTTAGATGCCTCTTTTAAACAAAGACTCGGCAATAATGCACTTATCAGTTTCGAGAGCAACTATTGACATCAGTGACCACCGGAATCGTCATTGTTCCTGTAGGCACTGGGGAGCACTTTCCAATTAAAAAAGTAAATCTCATAAGGAGACTTGGGAATGGGCTTCATTGAAAAAGAAGTGAATGAAGCTACTAGAGATTTGACAACAATAGTCAAAGTGATTTGTAATCATGAAGGGTGGAAGATAACATATAATTTGCCTTGGTAAAAATAGAAGGATGAGTGGAATTCACGCAGATCTTCTCTTATCTTCTACGCAATGTCCTTTCTCAACTTCCTTCTCAATGGAAAAACAAAACAAAAACCCATAGCAGTCTCAACTCCCACAAGTAAGACTGCAGTTTAAGATTAGTCAGTATTGCCATGGGAAAACTTCTTTCTCAAAGGTATTTTCTCCTTAGTTGTAAAACCTTCATTTTATTAAAAAAAACACCAATCAAGCTTCTAAGATGAGGAGTGCAGTTTAGGACCCAAATTCTAGATACATTTGCTTATAGACCACAGTGTGAATGGTTCAGATCCACAGTGGTTTTGCACACACACACACACACACACACACACACACACACCGCCATCCCATTCTGGAGAATTCCCTGTGGCCTTTCAAAGGGATGGGGAAATGGGGGTAGTGAATTGCAGGAGGCAATAAAACCCCAAAGTACAAGTGGATAATAGCTTGTTTTCTCTTTCCTGGATGCAGGACAAAGGGGTTTTCTTCAATAATATAAATGCCTTCTTGGACAAAAATGCTGCTTAGGCAACTCCTGATTTACCATCAATGCCTAGCATTATATTAAATTACTCAATATTGTTTAAAAAAAAGAGAAAAAGGGAGGGAGTTTGGTGGGGATCTGAAGTGGCACCATGCCTTTTGTCATACTGTAAATGTCAATTTAGTTTGAAATAGTGGCAGATAATGAAAGCTGTTCATTTTTTAGTGACTCACGTGTAATATACTGCATATCCTTTTATAGGAAATGATGTGCGAACAAAATCCATAGCTTCTATGATTAGTAGTTGCTGATCTTCAGAGATAAGTAGCCAAGACAAAGTGGGAAAGGGGGTGGGGAAAGTGCGTCATTTTCTCAGCAAGAAAATCTCCTCAGATAGCAGAAGGATGAGGCTGTAAATAAAAATTATTGTAATGAATCATTTCATTGAAGTGCACTCTAACTTATGTTGAAAGGAGAGCCCAGAGGGCATAAGAGGTTGTAGCTGAATTCAAGAAGGGGAAAAAGACATGGGGGTGGGGGAGATGGGGAAAGTAAGGTGGACCTTTCTATTGTGGCCTTTGACAAAGGATGAGGGATATTTTAGGACTCATTCTATTTTCTCAACTGTAAAATATTCTAACTGGTTTTAATGCTCTATTTTAAAATTGTACCCTGCCCTGGGGCCTCGTTGTGAAGGGCAGGTAAGAAATCTAAATAATAATTGAAATAATAATAATATTTTATCTAAACAAGCCTAGACAGAAGTAGAGATAGAAACCTGGAAGGCATTAATTAGGATTATCTCAAACTTTACCTCAGCTTTGTGTGCAGTTTCTTTTAACCATGTGCCTTGTTTACTGCCTTTGATAATGAAAGGCTGGTTCAAATGACCTTGTGACGTGTTTTCTTTGGCAGTCATCTCTTGATAGCACACTGTGTGAAATCCATTCTTGTAGAGGGCTTAATCACAAATCTGGCTTCCACATCACTCCTGCTGGGCAGCACTCAGAAACAGGGATTGTTAGACACCAACGTCAATTTGTAGTGGTGGGGAAATAGTTTTTAGTCTCCATGGCAGATGTACCATCCCAGTTAGTTCAGCGATCTCAGCCTTTGATTATGAAGTTTTTGTCAGACTTGAGTCTCTCCAGCCCACATGCTCCATCATCCAATTCCCCCCCCCCACACCCACTCAACTTGAAGACACTTGCTGCCTCTGCTCCTGACCACCATGTACTCAAAGGAATGTGAGAATGGGTTCTACATATGCTCAAGGTTCCTTACTGTAAATACAGACTCTGTAGCCACACATAAAGTGCTATGTGCCTGTTTTTTTCATGCTCCATTCTATATATGGAGCCAGTGGTGTAGTGGAGCAGGAATACAGGTGAGTGGAGCTCTGGTACTTGTTTCATAAGTGATGGATGTTTCATAAGAGTGATGGAGTCATAAGATGAAGCAGGACTTTCCAGTGTTGCAAGTTCGGGAGAATTAGACGACAGGTCTGGACTGGCACACAACCTCTTTGTTAGGAAGGCTAGGCTCAGGCAAGATCACCCTGTGAACTTCATAACTAATCAGAGATGTGAACCCAGGTCGACACAGCCAAAGTCTAACATGTCGAGTGCTACACCACTCTTTGCCAATTCACTATTGACTGTCAACTGATCATGAATGGGTATTATGTTATATACTGCCTGCTTTGTAGAGCAGGGTCGGGGAACCTTGTGCCAAGGGGTCAAATGTGGCCTTTCTGGCCTCATTATACAATCCTTAGAACCTTCCTTGGCCCTTTCTTCTTCCTTCCCCAGGCAACTCCCCTCAATGGCCTTGCTCTGCATCCTCCTTCATTGCTTTTGGTTGGCTGGAATGTGTCCTTGCCTGGATAGAGAATAGAGAGGTGGGCATGTACATGAAGAAAGCTCTGCCTTTTCCATGGCTGGAATGTTAACTATTGCACTAAGGTAAGCAATGCATGGATTGCTCCTCCCACTTTTGTCTCTGGCCACACCCACCACAGCCAGAAGTTTCCTCAGAAGGGGATGTGGCCCTTGGACCACAAAACATTCTCTACTTTTGCTTTAGTGTGCATATAAATCAACACAGCTGCCATGGCTATGGACTTTCCTTGAAGGAGTGGCTGTGGGAGCTGACAGGATGAGCTCCCCTACTTCAAAACTACCACTGCACCATTACATTGTATTGTATGGTGGACAGGGGCAAACCCATTCTTGCATTCCACCAAATGCACAGTTCCCTGTTCGCATGATCCTGTTCCCATTCATACCACTGAATGTGTGAAATGGAATGTGAAAGGCTTAGAGAAGCTCCTGTAATCTTTTCTGCACTTGCAACTCTTAAAAGATACGATACGTGCATGTTTTGTGAACTAAGGTTAGTATATGGGGATACTAACAATGAAAAGCAAAGTTACCTTGCTGCCCTGGGTGTAGCCAGGATTGTTAGGGCGCAGGACTTTCGTTAGGGGGGGGCAGAACCAACGTGATTGGTCAGTTAGTAAAGTCTTTTTATTGTTTTACTTGATTGGGGGAGGGGGGTAGCTGCCCCTCCCTGCCTCCCCAACTATGCCCATGCTTGCTGCTTTGGCTACAGGGCATTCCAACAGCTGGATCAATGTTGAGGGACAAACATACCTGCCTATAAATATGTCTCTGCTCATGGATGCTTATGCCCACTTATTTAATATCACAGAATTAAAAACTCTGTACAAGAAACAATACTTACCCTGCATTTTAATACATGTGTAAAAACTTAGTTGATATCTGCAGCATTGTTAGTTGAATTGTCCACAGGCTTTTTTTTAGTGAGAGAGATCAACAATTATTGGTTTTAGCACATGGAAACCTCAGAAGCTGCCATATACTGAGCGAGACCATTGGTCCATCAAGCTCTGTATTTCGAAAATGACTGGCAAAGGCTCTCCAGGGGTTCAGACAGAAGTCTCTCCAGCCTCTACCTGGAGATGCCAGGGATTCAACCTGGCATCTTCTCCATGCAAAGCTGATGCTCTAACCACTGAGCAGCCCTTCCCCTTGCTGATGAGATTTATGAAGGGGAAAAAATACCACTAAAATTAGATTTTGCCAATACTGTGAATGTATTTATTCATGTCTGGACCAGTAGAAGAAAAACCATTTTCCATGCTATAAATTTTATTAAAAACAACTAATTATACATTTGTATCAATAAATTAACAAACAATTGAATTGGCACGCACTAATACAGAACGTTCACTTACAAAATTGAAGTGTAATTTCTCTTTATGCATCTTTTTATACTTGTGACTGATGCAAAAGAGGGGAAATTGCTAAGTGAACTCTGGAGTGCCCTCACTGTTACATGTGCACTCAAAACAATTACAAAAGTATTTGAAATAATACTTCCATTGGAAACAATTGGTGTGTGTGCTTGTCTTTTGCTCTCAATCAATGGATGTGTACACATGCTTTCAGAATCCATATGGATCCGTGTGTATTAGATAATACTAAATACACTTAAGGGAGAAAAGCTAGGATCAATACTGTTCTGATAATGGAAAAAATGATTTAGTAAGAAAAGATAAATGTCTGAACCCTAGAAAGGTTACATAAAGTTAGCTGCTTAAAATTAACATTACATTTCAATCACGAGTGACTTGTCTTGTTTCTCAAATATTTGAAAGACAAAACTCTTCAAGGCTGTTCTCCTTTCTGTTTTCCAGTTCATGTTCCTCCAGCTGATGATACTCAAATGTTACACGATTGATATGTTTGCCACTGGAGACCATTCGCAGCACAGTGTTGTCACATCCTATCTTCATTTGGGCTAGTCAAAAGATAAAGAACACCTTGTTATTGTTTGGAATAACAGACAATACACGACCATGTCAGCTGGAGCTGTCCAAAATATGAGGAAAGCACTATGTTTCTGAAGGTTGCATTCGTCTATATCTAAAGCCCATTTCTATGTAATAAAAAAGGAAGAATGTCACTGCACAGCTCCCACTGAAGGATTTGTAGAATTCTGGATTTGAATGACGTCAGGGTAGGGTGAGGGAACAAAAGTTGCACAACAGCAATGGTCATGGCATGGAAAAAAGGAAAGGAGGAATATAGAAAGGAAAAGTGGTGGTTTAAAATGTAACAACAGAAGTTTGAGTAAAGGAGGGGTGAAAGAAACTGAGAGGAAAATGGACGTTTTAAACAACAGAGGTTTGAGTTAATTGCATTCCTTATATGAAAGTACTATGAACTATTTGAGAGCTCAACATTCATTATCCCTCTCATATGAGGCAGTTAGGAATGGAAGTGTGTGTAATAGCAAAAAGAATGAAACACTGAAAGGGGGACAGTGCCAGTTTCTAAAATTGGTAGAGGTTTGAGTAATGCAGAAATGGAGAGATACTGAGAGGAGGAAAGTGGCCATTTTAAACAATGACAGAAATCTGAATAAAGCAGGGATGGGGAAAGTACTGATTTTAAACAATGGTAGAAGTTTTAGTAGAGTGGGCAGGGAATGAAACTGAGTGGGAAAGGTAGCAGTTTAAAACAAGGTTTGTGTACAGTGAGAAGGGAGTTTTGAAAGGCTCTGTGATGTTAGCTTTTTATGTTATATCCATCTCTGTTACTTCATCCTGTTAAAACTGTTGTTGTTTTTAAAAAGCTCAGTGTCATCAAGTACAGCACTGGCATAGTGAAACTTACCTCAACTTGGTGCCTCCAGATATTTTGGAATACAAATCTCATCAGCCTCAACCAACACAAACACGCTGACTGAGGCTGATGGGCATTATAGTCTGAAATGCCTGAAGGGCACCAGTTTGGGGAAGGTTGGCACAGTGTCATTCTCTTGCTCCTTAGCTAAGCACCATATACGATGGACGCAACAGATAGCAGTGTCAGTGCAGTCTCGCAGAGTAAGGAGTTATTCCAGCAGTGCAGGTAAATAGCAGCAAAATATTTAGGACTTGAGTGTAAAGCAATCAGATTTCACAACTCTTTCTGTATCATTCTTTAGAAACATTTGAACAGGTGACATTAAAGCAAGAACTCACCTGGGCCATGGAAGGAGTGACACAGATCAGCTAAAGGGAACATCTTAGAGGGATCTAACCCATTTCCTCCCAAGAGCTCCAAAAAATCTCCTACTCCTCCACAGCCTACGGTGGGTTTCTGTAAAAAGAGATGCAGAATTAAGTGCAATTGTATTGACCAAATATATTTTACTCTGAATTTTATCCAACTGCAGAAGGTTTCATGTAGCTCTTTAAATATTTTTATTTTTTAAATGGTTAACCTGCATACAGAAGCTTGTGCTACTTAGAGTGCTCATTGCCTAGGATAGATGCTGCATAGACCAGGAAAATTATCCACTGGTAGCCATTGGTGTGCAGCGATGCCATGCATGGTGGCAGCTATTGCTGAAGAATCATAGCACTGCAGCAGAGTTTATGGATCTCACCATGTAAGAAGAAACTGATCGTCAACCTCAGTCAAAGGTATTGTGTATCATGACCATTGGTAAGTTAGTTAGTTGAATTCATTAATCAATTTCCACAACAGAATGTCCCAAACTGTATTTACAAAATACAGTGAAACAATTAATTTTTTTAAATCAAAAACACACCCAAAGTAAAAACAAATAAATGCTCAAGTTGGTAAGTCCATTGTCAGCATGATTCTACTAGGAGAGCTCTCAATATGCAAAAAGCCCCCTTTTATATAGAAGATACTTTGCCAGTTTGCATTGCACTCTGCAAGGATGTAACTCCAGAATAAGTACAGATTTATGTTTACATAATGGGCTATTTAAAATAAATACTGGTGTGGCCTGTATAAAGGATTTACAGCATAACCCGATGATCCATATAAAATTTCCATTGATGGCTTAGTACAAAACCATCAACTCACCTTTAAGCGGAGGCCATTCAAGTGGCCCAGCATAAGATCAGATATTTTTATCACCACTGGGTAGATTATGGAAAAGCTGCAGTTCCTGCGCTGATGAGGAATGACCATGGTAAACCTTCCAGCAGGGGTCTGAGAGATGACATTGCAAGCTTTAGTATAGGGGAAAGATACAGAGTTACTTGATCACAATATGTTCAATGCAGACTTTTTACCTGATGCCTCAGGACTAAACTAAATGAAATGTTTCAGCATAAAAAGAGCCTGCTGGATCAAGCCACTGACCCAACTAGTGCAGCATTCTGTTCTTACAGAGACCCACAAATAGGAGCTGAGCACATGAGCACTCTCCCCTTTTGCAGTTTCCAGAAACTCGTATTCTGGGAGGAAATTGACAGCCGTATCCTCCATGAATTTGTCTATTCTTTTAAAGTCATCCAAGTTGGTGGTCATGATTCCCTCCTGTGGAGTGATTTCCATAGTGTAACTATCTGCTGAGTGAATAAATACTTTGGTTTAGATGTCCTGAATCTTCCAACATTAATCTTCATTGGATGTGCACAAGATCTAGCGTTGAGAGGGACCCAAAACTTTTCTCTATCCGCCTTCTCTATGGCATGTTTCCTCTGACTCTTTTTTTCCTACGCTAAAATACTGCAGCCTTTCCTCATTCCTCCCCTTGATCATTTTGGTTTCCCTTTCTAGAGCCTTTTCTAACTCTGCAATATCCTTTCTGAGGCAAGGTAACCAGAACTGTGCACTGTATTCCAAATGCAACCACACCATAGATTTGTATAGTACAGTATAGCATTAAGACATGGACAGTTTTATTTTCAGTTCCTTTCCTAATTGTCTCTAGCTTGGAATTCCTCAGATGCTTGCAAGATGATTTGTTTGTCCTCGTTAAGTAGCACAAGAGCTAGTGTGAATTGGTATATTGCTCCAGAAACTGGTGTGTTTAATTAACTCAATCTACAATAGACTATTCTAAATTATTTCAGACAAATGCTTGGCACCTGACACCAAACATTTGCAATGTCGTGATTGCCTGAAAGGCCACAATAATGGCCCTGCACCATCATCTTCATCATGATATTATGAGACAGCACTCAAGACTCATATACTACCCAATGTACTTGTTTTTTGGCAGAACAAATCTTTTGACTGGACCACAGAATATTTTATCACAGCACTGCTCATATAAATGTGCATATGAGATCACTGGCATTCTTTTTACTCAGATGACAACATGAAACAATGCTTACGGAAAAGGTTGGGCTTTTTCTTTATTGTTACTGTGAATCCATTTCCCAGGTCATGAATCCCAAAGAAGATCATTGCCACATTCTGTGATGACCTGATGGTGCTCCTGATGCTGTTGCCTTCACAAAAATCTATGTATCTTTCGGAGGTGGGGAGAGGATGGTCCAAGGAACTGGGAAACTTCTCACCTTTCAATATCCAGCCATCAAACACCTAGAGAGATGCAGCAACGAAAAGGACAATTAGTGTTTACTTTCTCACTACAATTCCCAGAAGCACAAGCCAGCACCTGAGTGGCACCTGTGTAGCAGTTTTCCCTTAAAGCACAACCACAACCCCATAAATATGAAGTTTTTTTATGCTGATCTGCTTTGCAGAGGCACAGAGCACAGTGCTCAGAGCTAGATATCCTGGAAAGGCCCTGCAGAAATGCAATGACTACTGCTCAGGAATAAATGGCTCGAGAGTAGAAGCTTAAGATCCCATTCCTATTTTGCAGATCCAGGAGGAATGTTAACACTTGGGTGGGAATGAACCACTTAACAGGCCTTGCCCATGTAGTTCTGAGCTATGCGAGAGCTTGTCTCCCATGTGTGTTTTTTAATTAAATAGGAGCCCCAATTTGGATTGGGAACACAGTGGTAATCCTTTTGGTTATAGAACAGTCCAGTGATATTTTTATTTGGAGTCCTGGGACCACTTCCCCCCTTCCTATCCCTTATCTGAAATGTTGACCAATCTGTTCCACGTAAGACTTGGCATTAACATCAATCATAAGTCATCACTTTATACCGCAGTGCTTAATTACTCTGACATTCCCTGCAGTTTTCCACTTCAAATATTTTAATAATTGTGTTTAATTAGAGGGGACACATTTCTGAAGCCTGGCATTTAAACTTGGAGCAATCTGAGTGATCAATATGCAGTGTCAAATGAGTGACAGCATTAGTATGTCAGGCTCCTTTTCAGCTCTTGCTCTCTTACTTGTCTCACTTTGAAGTTTGTGCCAGCTGTAAAGAAACAGATGCTGGTCCCTCCTCTCTTTCCCAAACATTTTCTGCAAAGCTTATATTGCCATCCATGACCTGATCTCGAGATTCTGGCACACAGCATAAGTTATGCACATATTTCCATGCTGTCTGAATTCATGCTTGCTACTCTCGGCTCTGATCACGCTAGGTCCTTAAGATATACAGAGAACTGTGAAAGATACTTCATATTTCAGATCTAAGAAAATTAAAATGCTTGCATGCTCTGTTGAGGCAGACAAACAAGTGCATTGACAGAACCGATTGCTAATTGTGTTTACTTAGCAATCACTTTAGATGCTCCACATAAGGCCTTTCCATGCGATCATCGTTAAGTGCAAATAAATGCACAGTTATTATTTATTTGTTGCATGGTGTCTAGACATTATCCTTCAAGGCCATGCTTTGCTTGTAGTGACAACATTTCCCAGCAGTGGATGTGCTTCATTTTCTAATTGGGAAAATGTAATTCTTCCTTGCAAGTAGTGCCTTCTTTGCTATTGAAATTGCTAAATGTGACCATAACTGTCACAGGCACCCTACTGGGCATTGCTGCTGATGTGAGCAGTGATGAGATACACGTCCCTGTCCTTCTATTAGGTGGCCCTTTACAGAAGGACCTTTTAAAGCAAGGATAGGGAGCCTGTGGTCCTCTAGCTGTAGTTGGACACCAGCTCCATCAGCCTCAGCCAGAGTGGTCAATGATCAGGAATAATGGCCAAAGAACATCCAGAGGCTGCAGGTTCATCCTCCTTGTTTTCCTTTATTTTCAGTGCTTCTTGTCAATGAAGCATAACTGGCCAAAACATGCTAGATTTGGAGCAAAACTCTGACAATGTTCTGCCAAGACTCTACCTCTCTGCTCTTGACCATTTTCACCACTGAACAGAATTTACTATGTGCTGATTCTTAGCCCCACTAGCAGCTATGAAGGAAACCAGGGGCGGCCAATTCTCTTTTGCTCCCTGAGGATAAAGGGAAGGTGGCACCCCCACTGCTGTCCCTCCTGCACTCTTGCAGAAACCTTGCTTATTGAGATCATGTGGCAGCTTCCAGCAAGATCTCTTGTGACCACTGTGGTACCAGGAGGTGGGTGGTGTGCCCACAGGGACACTGCTCAGTGGGTTTCCACTGCCTGAGGCAGATGCTTCAGTCTGCTTTATGGGTGGGCTGGCCCTGAAGCAAACATTAGCCCTGCAGCTAAGAGCAGACCTGCAGAGAAGGGATTCTGGTATTGTGAGTTCTTCCACTTGCCATGTGTGTGATTAACCATGTCCTGGGAAAATTTTGAGAATGGATTGGAAGGACAACCTTTGTTCTGACCCTGTTTGTGTATCCACTGCCAAATCAGCATGCCAGATCCTCCAAAAGGGGCAACACTTTTCTCTCTTCTGCCCTGCTACACACATTCACACATTCAGGACAGCCCTGCTAAGACCACCAGGCATTGCAAACCTCATACCTTCAGGAAATCTCCTGCTTGGCAGTCAATGTTGACAAAATCAAAGTCTATTGTGAGGAGCTCGGTTGGGTCTGCTATGAAGAAAGTAGCACAGTGCAGCTGGGGCTGCTGCGCCGTGAAGCTGAATTGTCCTTCTATGCTCAGCATGTCAATGCATCCTGGAGATGGGGAGAATAAAGGCAACCAAGTGATTCCTTTCTGTCTCACAGCTGATTCTCATTCTATATTTTGTTTTCAAACGGAGATACCAGAATGAAAAGTAAAAAAGCCTTTCATCAAGGGTGTTCCTGATGAGTGATGTATTGTGGGATCAGCAATTCTCAGGAACACAAGCTGCTTGCAGGGTCTGCACAAAATACTAAAACATCTCCCCCCCCCAATTTAATTGAGATTGCCCCCTTTCATGGAAAATCCAATTACCAAAGAAAACCTGTTCCCAATGACCTGTTTGTGGTGTTAAGCTCCCCTCTAAAACACCTTTTGTGCCCCTGCTAGGTATTACCTGACTCCTATTTATGTATTCAGACCTTGCTAAGCTTCACTGGGCTTACGGTAGCTCAATCTAAAAATGATGCTTGCTCATATTTCCATTTTGGTTTCCTTAATGGACAACTCTAATAAGTATTTTTCAAGTCATCAATTTAAGCTGATCTTCATGGAATCAAGACAACCACGGCTTTAACAAATTGCTTGCTTGTACCGCTTAGGCAACCAGAAATTCCACGCTGGCCAGTGAGCGAGCTGGTGGAGGATGGATGGAATTCTTGACAGCCACTGCCATATGGGCAAATAGTCTGACCATGTATAAGGCATCGTCCTCAGTTTTTAAATTAATCCAATAAAGATAACAGTTACTATCCTTATTTTGTTAACCTAAAAGCTTTAGAATGAATGGCCGTAAACTGTCTCTCTCTTATTTCATTGCCTTTTGACCCCACTATTTACAATTTCTCCTCTAAGTATGTGGATATGTGGTTACATTTGTGTGTGTGGAAGAGAGAGAAAGAGTGTGAGAGATCACACCCACACACACCCACACACACCCACACACACCCACACTGCTTCTGAAGGCAGCACTCCATGCATCTTATGAAGGGAGCTCTTACGTACAATCTGCCTTTCATTCGGTATCCATCTATTCCCAATGAGCACATCTCAATTCTCTGTCCCAGAGATGCTCTCTGCAGAACACCATCAGGAGCAGAACATTGTCAAGCCTTCCCCCCCACATCCTGGCATTCATTGCCTACTATTTCGTCCCCACTCTGCCCAGGGTAGAGCACTGTTTTCTGAGGTGGGAGCCGCAATAATCCTTGCTTAAAAGAATGGTGTACAGTTTTTCCTCCCAAAGGGAATCCATACCTCCTGTTTCTCCAGCTAGGGGTTAATAAACTTGGAAGTGCAAGGGCTCAGGAGTAACATAGCAATGAAGGCAGCAATGAAGGCCACACCCTAGGGTGCTTTTCTCTCAATACAAAAGAATCAAAATTAGAACTGACATATTGGGAATTAGTGGTAAGGGGATTCCAAAAGAAGCAGCATTCCTTTTAAGACGAGATGGGCCTCATAATCTCTCTCCGTACTACTTCCCTTAACCAACTTCTGTTCCCTCTTCCCTCTCAAAGGTCACCACAGCCCTCTGTACTCATATTTCAACAACACTTTTTCTTCCTCTCCCTCTCCCTCAGTTTTCTTTCCTGCCGCACTTCCTCTAGGTCATCATCTCCCAGTTGTCAAAACTCCACCACAAGAAGAATTCATTTGTAGAAACACTGGGGAGATGCTGAAGCTGGAAGTAAGCCCCACATCCTGGAAGTGAGCCCCATGAACTAGAGGTCCCGGCTCCTTAATTCCAGGGGGGAAAAGGATGCTTGACTGTCCTTATTTGTTAGAATCCGAAATGCATGGAGTGATCAGATGCAAAACAGAACAATATTTTTTAAGAGTGGAACAGAAGAAGGGATTTCTGCAAACTTCTCCTGTCAAACTGTTCTCTTCTATGTAGCTATGCAACTATCTCTGTACTATTAAAGAAATGGCTTATGTTGCAGATCACCCTAGAAAGGCACTTTCTTTTTTCTTGCCAACACTGTGCTTTGGCACTCAAGAAAAGGGCTCCATAGCTAATTTCCCATTATGTATATGTATTTATCACCTCATTCATTCCTTCCCTTTGTAACCTTTAAGCCCACCCCTCCTCCCCATCTTCCAATTTTATAACTTAGTTTACAGTGAAATCTTAACCACGCCTATTTGGAAGTAAGTCCTATTGAATTCAGGTAATTGGCGCCAGGACTGCAGCCTTCGGCTGAAAGAGCGTGACTGGCTCAAGGTCACCCAAAGAGCTTCATGGTGAAGCGGCATTTGAACCTGGGACTCTCCCATCCTCCTAGCTTTCTGCTCTAGTCTACACGTACAAATGGCCTTGGTAAGAATAAAAATGAAAGTGCTTCTGAGCATGTGCAGAGTGCCATTCTAGGGAGAACTAATTGAGGTTCCTCCTGTCCTGTGTCTTCAATAGCTATACAAAAGAGTTTGACAGGATGCAGAAATCCCATCTCCTGTTCAACTCCCTGGAGGGTCACAGGTCTCCTCACCTTTGCTCTAGCCACTACACTGCGCTGCCTGGCGCATTCCCCTGGCCTCCATCCCCTCCTCTCCCCGGGCTCTTCGGCTTCCATCCCTTCCCCAGCCCAGCCCGGAGTCCCACCCATGAAGTGGGCTCCCCTCCTGGTCCGCCCAGAAGGAAGCGACTCACGCAGCGCCCGGCGGTAGAACTGCCCCTCGGAGAGCTCCCTCTTCAGCTCCGCGTTGAGCAGCAGAAAGGGCTCCTCGGCGCCCGCGTCCCTCACCTGGAGACACAAAGGCAAAAAGGACAACAGCGGCGTCAGCAGCAGCAGCAGCGCGCCCAGCTCCCGAAGGAGAAACACGCTCTCTCTTCCACATCCTAAGTGCTTTCAGACTGGGGATCTCTAAGAGGGGAAGGGGCGTCCGAGCGCCAGGGCATTGCTCACCTCGAAGTACCGGCTCTCTCCCACCCGGAGGGCTGCCAGGAAGACCAGGAGGAGAGGACCCTGGAGCCGGAGAGCCATGCTGCTGTTCCCACGCTGGTCCTCGCTGAAGTTTGCTCTCCTGCCTCTGCTGATAGGAGGAAGCAGCAGCAGTAGCAGCAGCGTCGTCGTCTATGGGGCTCCTTCCCTCTCCCCCTTTTTCTTTTTATAGAGCACTTGGGAAGGGGAGGCATCCTGTCCCCTGTCTGATAGGGTAACCCATGGTAACGGGATTCCTGACAGGGCGACAAAGTGCGTGGCGATGACGAGGAGGGTCCAAATTGACAGCTGCGCGCCTCCTCGTGCCCACTCCCTGCTTGCAAAGCCCCAGCGAGATGTGCTGTCTCTCGCTCGCTGTTTGCCCACTTCCAGCTTTTGGGATAATTTAGTATTTCCACATCTAAACTGAATGCAAACTGCATACATCACAGAACCATAGAATCACAGCACTGTAGATTTGGAAGGGACCCCGAAGGCCGTCTAGTCCACCCCCCTGCAGCCAACAATCAATATATATCAAGATTTGCAGACCTGCTTCACTTCTGATAGGAGAGCTGTCAGGCTTTTAAGAATGCTTGCAAGGTACATTCCTTTACCTGACAGCCTTTCCTCCTAATCATCCCAGATGTGCAAGGGGGAGCTGGTGGGGGGAAGAAAGCAGTTGTCACATGCTCAGAGGCACTATGCTCTTCAGTAACCACCACAAGCCCCAAGGCTAAGTTTACTGCAAGCTGAAGACAGGCTCTGGGGCCAAGCCTTGGTCTAAATTAAGTCCTGGTTTTCCCAAATGAAGGAGGTACAAATAAACCTTTTTCTCTTTCCTCATCTCAAACATAGCTGGATATACACTATACCTTTTAAAGCGCATTCAAAGCACATGCCCTCCCCTCATGTACTGAGGTTTACACCTCACAGAGTTAGATTTCCCAGCAATCCTAAATGAATCCCAGTGACCAGCTGGCTTTGCTACACCATCAAATCCTGAGAAGGACACAGAGTCACCGTTTCTTCTAGCCAGGGTGGGTGGGACGCATCTCTCATCCTTGGGGCTGCATTCACTTGTGGACAACATTATAGAACCTATAGCACTAAGGCAACCTCTGTGAAAATAAACTCTGCCACTGTTTGTTATGTTATTACTGTGTGGTTGCACTTAACTTTACCTCACCTCAACCCTGGGTGCAGTATATATCCAAGAAGGCTGGCTATGGAGCTGTCCTAGCCTGTTCTCTGAAATAAATAGAAAGCACTCCAGTTGCAAATCTGCGATGGGGTCACCAACCTGATAGTCAATCAAGCCAACCTTTGCACAGGATTTAAATTTGTACCCCTTCACAAATACCATCTGGTTGCATCTTTTAAAGCAATCTCATTTCAGAGATGTTCTAATTCCAGCTTGACTCATCTGTGGATGCATTGTCAATCATTCTGATACTGCCTGAAGATTCTGGGTGTCAGAACTTTTGCCCCTTTATGCTGGAAAACCAAGGCAGGGTTGTAAATAACCCAAGAGGAGTTGCTTACTGCTTAGAGGGTTGTGATAAAACATTATGATGCACTGGTCATTGCAAGTAAGGCACACTGGAGTTGCTTTCAGTAGACAGATGGACTACCTTAGATACCCACCTAAGATATCAAAGGGGACTTGGCAGGGTATGGATGGGATCCAGAGGCTAAGTGAAATAAACTGTGTGATGGAGCATGTGATGTCAGAGAGGTATGACCTTCATTTGCAACTGTGACCAGCCTTTTAATAGCACCATCTGCTTAGCTATAGTAACAACACCACTTTTATGAGTTGAGAGTTGTATGTGCAGTTTCATATGATACAGATGAGGAAGATATTGAAACAAGGGAATCCTTATGGCTTAGAGCCATTATCCACTGAATATGAAAGAACATTCGAAAATTAAATTAGGACACATAGCTGATGAATTTGCTGAACAAAAGAAATGCAAAGTGATGCTTAAATTTATGGGAAGAAATATTACTATGATACGCTTATCTACTAGTTTGCAGATGGTAACATTTTTTTTTTTATGATTAACTGTAATGAAGAGTTGTGCTGAGCAGCTGAAGACGAGCTTCCATTGTGCTAGCTGTGTTCTGTTTGTTTCAGTTGGAGGAAAGGGATCCATACTGAAAACCTGCTACAAAGCCTATTTTCCTCTTCCTTCCGTTTCCTCTGTTCCTGGTCTCGGTCCTCATTATTTTTTGCAATGGTTGATTGAATGATGTCCACAATGGCCCATGACTAAATTGACTAAATGAAACCCATTTTAATTGATGGACAGTGTAATTCTATTCAAGTCTATCTGGAATTAAACCCTGCTGATTTCAGTGGGCACTAGCCACAAAGTTCACATCCTGTCTCCACTGGTTGCCAGCTGCTGGAAATTCAGGACAGGTGAATGCTGTTGTGCTCAGGTCCTGCTTTCAGGTTTCCCACAGGAATCTAGCTGGCCACAGTGAGAACAAGATGCCGGACTAAATGGGCCATTGGCCTGATTCAGCAGGTTCTTTTTATGTTCTTACCTGCTCTCCCCTGAAAGTATGCACAGGTTTGTAGCCAGAGTCCACTTCTGTGCTGTTTCCTTCTGTGCTGGTCCAGCAGAACCACACTTCCCAGTCTAAGTTATCCACCAAGGGGATGAAAGCTGTCTCCATCCAATAACCAGGCTTGAAACCAGCTTGAAATGGAGCTAGGTAACCAAGAAACCCCTGGAGCTGAGATGCCACCACATGCGTGGGATATTGGAGACTGGCTGACAATTATCCAGTATGGTGGGATTCAGGAAGGGCTTTTTTTGAGGAGGAAGGGCCGTCCTCCTTTAGGCATGTTGGAACATTGCCTTGTTGCAAGGAGGCACTGGCTACCCCCTCTACTCAAGTTAGTCCCCCACTGGTCTTTTTAATGAGCCAGGAAGGGCAAGGATCTAACACACACACAGTAGGAAAGTCTGACAAGCTGGCATTTGGGATCTAGTCTGGTCATCAGAAATCCTGCAGGAAGGGAAATCTGATGAAATGGGGTTCTAGCTGCTGTGCCGGCAGAACTTATTTACTTTTGTTTCTTAAGAGCTGCACCACAGAATTTCCAGTTTTATCTCCCAAGGCTCTGTCCAAATACTTCAGCAAAAAGATCCCTTAAGCTTCCCACAAACACAAATGGAAACAGAAACAACATTGTAACAGGAAACTATCACCCTTCATACCAGCCATATCCTTAGGCAAAAGGATACGGTTTCACATGGCATTCATTAAAATGATTTTTGTTAGCACCTGCTGGGAATCTTATTTGTTAGTATATAATCTAATGAAAACACATTAAGAGACTAACATTGCTTCAGGGAACATTAAATAATGTAGTTTTCTGCTTCATGTTATTGGGGCCTCATCTGCACTAGGAAATCACACATTCATAACTCACTGCCCAATTAGCCAAAAATATAGTTTTATACTGGAGATATAAAAACACCATTGTAGTTCATTGCACACTTCCTGCCTGGCTTCCACACAGGTGGCAGAAAGTTCAGAGCAGCTTTTAAATGGTTGGTTTCCTTTCCTATGTATTTATTGTACCTTTTCTATCCGGCTTTCTAGCCCTATCTTTTTTTGTCCTCATTATTGAATTTGCTTGTTTAAACACGAACAGGTTATAAAGCTTTCATAGCAACATCAAAACAGATTCCCCAAACCCAGCTCAGAACTAGGAATGGGAGAGAATTCTGATTCACTTCACCTTTAAAGCCAAATCTCTAAAATTCACAATTTCTGAAATAATATGAGAACCAAAACATAACCAATCCTTGGCATCTTCAGTATGGGCTGAGAAAGACCTGAAATCCAGTCTGTGCAGAAAATACTGATGTAGATGCCAGGCCATTGACTTTGTTTCCTCCTCTTTTTTTGTTAATGAGCAGTGCTATCAATGCAATGACAACAGACTGTACTTTTCTACATTTGTTTTCTTCTAACCTGACTGTTTACAATTCCCACCTTGCAACCATGTACTTGCAACTTAGGATAACACTTCATACATCAGAATAAACGTGTTAGTCTTTAAGGTGTCTAGCTGTCTTTGCTGCAAGAGACACAACACAACCTAACCCTCTGGGGTTTTTTTTCTAACTTTCCCAAATAGTGGGCAGCCTTTTGAAAGTTAGTTCTCAAACCTTCAGAGCACATCACAGAAGAGTATCACAGGTGCCTCATCTGCACCATACATTTCAAGCTTTAAACAATCATGGCTTCTCCTCAAGAATCCTGGAAACTGTCGTTTATTAAAGGCGCTGAGAGTTGTTAGCTCTGCGAGGGGAAATGGGCTCTTCCAAAAACTCTCAGCTCCTGAACAAACTATAGTTCTCCCTTTCCTTTCTATCTCTTCCTCTCCTTGGTGTCTAATGCCAGCGTCCATTGAAAACTCTGATGGCTTTTATCCTATGGTCATTACAGAAGTTTGGGATGTAATCCGCTGGGAGCAGTCAAGTACAACAATACCTGTTTTGCTAGAGTGGTCATACAGGGGATGTTGGTCCAGCCAGTCAAAACTTCCTGTTCCTCCTGGCCTGGAGCATTCTTCCTTGCATGTGACTAGGAGGTGGGCGTGACCTTTCCAGACCTGGTAAAAGGCTAAGTCACGCAGCTACCTTCCTTTCTTCAATCTTCCTTTTGTCCTGCGAACTTCCTGGACTGGACTGCTGGCTGCCAGCCAAGCAGTCCCCCAGGTTCTCTCCTCTACGGGGTAAACCTGTTTGTACATGTTTGTAACTTTAAGCCTAAAGCCTGCCTTCAGGAATCACACTGTGCTCTGCCTGATCAAAAAGTAAAACTACTTTTTATTAGTTATGAATAAGACTGTGGTGTCTTTATTCTTTTAGGAGGGATTCAAAGGAGTCCTACCAGGAATATTAGAACATATCTCAATCTGTGCAAGACAGATTGAATAGTTTATTGTCTTAAGAAACTCACATGAGTTGCAACTAGTTTTCTGCTGCGCAGGAAGGGGGATGCACTCTGCTAAGTGAAGAAACTTGCTAGCACAAGTTGGGAAGGATATTAATAAACAATATATCCTCTCCTGCCACCCTCAACATTCCCACAAGAAGAGGGAAGCTTCAGCAGAAGTGGGCAACCAGGAAGGAAATAATGAGACAGCTTCCTCAAGCTTAGACTTTGAAATTCACTTGGGGGGTGTGTGAGGAAGATGGAAAACTTGGCTGGGAGCTTGATAGGGTTTGTGGGTGCCACAGCACCCATGGGCACAATGTTAATGGACCAGGGGCCTGATTTGGTATAAGGGCAGCATTATACATTCTGGGCATAAAGCTCTTGACTTATTCCTCAGCACTGAAAGGATCTCAGATGGAAGTGCTTGGGAAGACTACACTGTAAATACGTGGAGCCTTTTGGGCTTTTCTCAAGGTCTTTAGACCAGGTGCAGAAGAGGACAGGCCTCTTGAACTTCTGCTTAAAAGGGGGGAATTCTGCAGGTATAGCTTACAAGTGGTACCTCAGGTTACAAACACTTCAGGTTACAGACGCTTCAGGTTACAGACTCTGCTAACCTGGAAGTAGTACCTCGGGTTAAGAACTTTACTTCAGGATGAGACCGGAAATCACATGGTGGCGATGTGGTGGCAGCAGGAGGCCCCATTAGATAAAGTGGTACCTCAGGTTAAGAACAGTTTCAGGTTAAGAACGGAGCTCCGGAACGAATTAAGTTCTTAACCAAAGGTACCACTGTATATGATGTCGAGTCTTTCCACCAGAACCTGCACATTCAAATAGAAGGTGCCTGTAATTTCATTCTGTTTAGTGTACCGTTGCATTACTGATTAATTGCCCCTTAATTCAGCAGCCTGTTCCCAAGGAAGTGGGGCTCAGTTACTCATTTTTAACTTTATTTTAGTTTGTTGCAAAATATTACTGAATGGGAAGAAATAAAAGGCAGAAACCACAAATAAGAAGCTTTAATTAAAGTTGCAAGGGAGTTCTGCTGAATTTTACTTACTTTTGAATAAACATTTTATATTTTATTCTGTGAACTACCCTTAAATCTTATTATGCAGAGTGGTATATAAATCTAATAAATAGTATATATATAAAAAAGATATTGGCCATGTGGATGGGCATTGCTGAAAAATGTATCACTCTATTAAGACCCATATGGAACCACCATTTTAGTTTAGTTAACTGCACACACCTTTATTTTTTGAGGCTATATGATACTAGGGAGCAATATTAAATGTGTTTTTTCCTTTTAACACCAAGAGATAACATTCACTGATTAATTCATTAGTTATCTTTTTTCAGTATCTTAGAAATACACTTTTTAATGATTTTATAATGCACACATTTGCTTAAGCTTTTAACCTATTATTATTCTAACTGGTGAAAAGGTAGATGACTTATCAAATAAAAATATTTCAGTGGCAGGCAACTCTACTAAAAAAAAAGGAATGAATTACATCCAAACCACATCATCAGTTAGAGTTCCCCCCAATTACGTAAGTGTTGTTTGCCCATCTATAAGAGTTTTAGAACCACTAAAGTTCCACAGTGTGAGTTACAGATAAACGAGTCCTTGTCAAAAACAAACTCTGAGGCTATAAAAGCCACACTGACCTTTTTCCTTTTGAGATTAAGCTGAAGATTTGGGAGAATTTTCATGGCACCTCCAATAAATTCTCAGAAGCTTGCTGGTAAGGTGGTATTATAAAACTCATGCTAAAACATGAGCAACACAAGATTTGTTGTGCCACTTGTCGCGCCCACAATCACATCCATGGTCACTCTCGCTCATAATCCTAGCCGTGACCAGCTGCAATGCCACAAGAAAACTCATGAGTTTAATGCCCCAAGCTATGCAAATTCTATTTTCCCCCATCAACCAGTCTTAACAATATTAGCTGTTACTTCTCACTTCTCCATATCCTGTGTAAACTTTCAGTTGAGTCAGGGGAAAAAAAACAGCTACCATTATTAAATCAGAGTTTTTGTGACCATGATTCTAGTCCCCCAAAGGGCTATGTTTGAATAATTTTTACTAAACGGAAAACCTCACTCTCTTTTCAATGCTAAAATTAGGCTACCACAATATTTTTTTTACATTTTGTTCTAATTACGCAGAGGCTCAAAATGCAATTGCGTCAGTGAGACTATAAAAAACAGTTGATGGCAAAATTCACAACCCTTAGATTGCACTATTCACTATCAAGTATGTTTTTCATTCTTCTTATAAACATTCCACAATCTGAACTGTGAAGGGAACTTAGAGACAAAATAAAGCTGATTTTTACAGGATAAGGTTTTTCTTTTCAAAATTGTAGCTAACTCAGTGGAGCAGTTTACCAGCCTTTCTGTGTCTTGGTACATCAATTTGAAACATTATTCATTTGAGAAAGAGAACCTATTTCTAGTTCTTAGCATGCATCTTTAGCTCCCACCAAGCAAACTGAATTGTATATTGGCTTGAATATGGAAGTAATTGAACCTTCACAATAAGTGCAATATTGGATACCTATATAGGAGACAAGCAGAAGAAAGCCAAGGGTGATAAAGCTCAAAGATAAACTACTGTCATTTTATTTTGGATCAATTGATAATTGACCTGGCATAAAGGATAATAAAGGGAAATCATTTTCTGGTTATTCTGCCTCCAACAGTAATTACATGGAACATTTTTTCTGTGGATGAATATGGCATCATTGACGTAGCTACTATTTTTGAATGTGGATGGTGCTGGAGAAACACAGAAAATCATTAGGTACTTTAGAGCATCTTTTTAAATCCGTAACCCTAAAGTACATACAAGATATGTACTTTCTTAAAAAAACAACAAGAGAGTTCCAGAAACAAACAAACAAAAAAAAACACACAAAAAAACAACAGACAATTTTCCTACCATGAAACTTTAAATTGGCAAGCTTTGGATCCATGTCATTTGTATTAAAATGGATGCAACCAAATCACTGCAATTATACTGGTCCTTCAAGCTGTTTTAACCACCATTTACTGTATTTCTGAAGTGCCTCCTTGAGTACCAGCTGTAAAAGGATATCAGAGATGCTTTGATTCCTATGCCTGGACCAATGATAACAAACACTCATCCGTATTCAGGAAGATTGGCCTTGGTCACCTGGTGTATCAAAAAGTCCTGTTTCATCAAATCATAGAGTTGGAAGGGACTCCAAGGGTCATTTAGTCCAAACTCCTGCAATGCAGGAATCTCAGGATGTGGTCCCCCGTACAATGTGAAGCCTGCTTATCTTTTGCAAGTGTGCCAGCTGTTTTATTGCTGCACCAGTATGGGGGGTATGGGGTGTTAGGGAAGACCAAGGGCCATAGTCAACTTACTGGTCCCACCACTGAAAGCACATACAAGGACTACGGCTAGTGCAGCGGGTCTTTCCCCCCAAATTGCCCAAGTTGCTGGGAGAAGGGCACATTCTTCCACCAGGTAGGCAGAAATGTTTGGGCTGCTGGAGTGGTCCACTTAGCACCATGTTGAATTCCTCCTGAAGCAAATATGTAGTTAGGTAAAAATAATAATGATCGCCATCATGGAATATTCCAGCCTCTGGTTGCATTTAGCTCTTCAAGCCATATATTTTGGAAAAATTCTCAAGCACCCTATGAGTCTGTTGTTTATAGTCTTCCTTCCATTGATTCCATGATTCAAGAACACAGTATCTTTCATTATTCCCCTCTACTCACAGTTTGTTTACTTTGTGTGATTTCAAAGGATGCAGTTGTGTCCAGACTCCTGTGGGCTTAGAAAATAAGCCAAATAACTGTAACAAATAACAAAGGACTATCTTGCATCTAGTAACATGTGGCTAAAAGCAGATAACATTGATAGTATAACTTGTTTGCCTCAGAACAATGAAGCCACACTTCAGTGGTGTGCAGCCAACCTAATTACCTCTGAATAATGGAGAATTTGTTAATTATTATCCCGTCAGTCAAAAACTCTTATTAGACATGGAGATGATGTCATATCACTGCATAAAAAGCATGAGCAAGATAAACATGTATAAACACTAAGTAAACAAATAAATCTCAGTTGTTCTGTAGACCATTTTATGACTTTCCGGTGCTCTCTCTAAGAACAAAGAAAGGTGTTTTTGTGCTAAACCTAGAACTTGCTTATGACTGATTCATACCAGCCTGCCCTTCTCATAAGATTTTCTGGAGAGGCCCTTATTCAACTACGCAGCTGAGGTATACTGTGCCTTGACAAATATTTATTTCATGGTGGCACAAAGTTGGAATGCTCTCCTTAAGGAGGCTGGTCAAGGAGGGTCATTATAAGCTTTTTGATGGCACATGAAGACCTACCTATTTGCTCAAGCATTTTAGGGCACTTCCAGACTGTTGCGATTTATGGGCGGGACTCAGTCACATAACGTCAAATTCAAGTAGTGCAATTATAGTTGATTGTGAGGGGGTGGTGTGTAGCAACCCACTTCGGCAAAAGATCAATCTTTTTGCGATGAGGAAGGCGGTGGGAAAATACACTGAAAAGTGTGAGATAACACATAACAGATGCAATGTCATCTAACCTCCCTGCAGACAAATCAGAATGAATGCTCAATAAACAGGTCTTCTGGGAGAGGCCTTAGATTACAGATGTGTTTTGCAATTGCATTCTGTTTTTGGTTTTTGGTTCATTTTAATGTGTCTTTTTTGTGCTTATTTGTTGGCTTCAAATTTCTATGCTGTGTTAATTTTATCTGCACTTTTTGTACACCACCCTAGATTTGTTCATGAAGTACAGCTGATAAATACTTAAAACAAAGAGTAAATAAATAAAATGAATCCTAAGGAGATGGTGCCTTCAGTACAAACCTACCACCGTCCTTATTTTCACATGTGTAACAACCTGAATAACTCACAGCACAGTGACGGTTTAAGAATGCTGAATGTATGGTGTGTTCCTTTGAATGGAACCAGATTCTTCCTCGTAGCTTCTGCAGGTGCTTCATGACTTTAATGTCAAAATGCATCTCATTCCTTCATTTGCCGTTCTTTTAATGACACTTGCTATACTAATATACTATCAATTATCAAACAGAGGGAAGGGAAACACAACCCAGCCGTATCCCCCTCAATGACATTTCCAATTTCTTCTTCTCCATTTACCGCAATATTTTGGTGCCTAGAGTTTCAAAACACTCACTTGTTCTCATTTTTAACTCTGGGGTTCAATTATGCATTTCCCAGTTCACCTTGATAGTCTCTGCTCTTGAGCCATTTGACACAGGCTACTAATGCATGAGGATGAGGAGGTGTTGCCTTGACATGGGTTTACTTGGAGAGTCAATGCCTCAAAGAACTGCAGAATTCTGAAGCAAGCAGCAGCTCATTGATGTCATCAGGCACCTTATCCTGATTTCTGATTGGATAAAGCACTTGAAGATGATGATGATAAAGCTTATTGAAACAGAACTGCCAAATACCAAAATACATTAATCCAGTAATTTCCCCCAGTGCTGCTTCAATGGTCATTTAGACATAAAAGGAAATGTCAATGCCTATAAGCTTAAAGGCAATACAGTTTGTTTTCTAAGCAACTTAGGGACATCTAATGCAACCGGGATCTTGTAGACTCTTAAGAAGTGATTGTTTGACACTGCTGTATTTTTCCTGATCTCACATGTACAGAGGAGGATATTAAACCATAGCTCTTACTTTTCTATTGATTTTTTAAGGTAGACTCTCTGATATAGACTCCTTTCTTAATTTAAGTGTTTAATGGTAGAGCTGAGGATGTTTGGATAAGCCCATGTAGTGAGCACATTTTCCATTGTTCAAAGGGGGAGGCTAGTCTAAATTCATGATCATGGAGCAATTTAATTAAAGACAGCAGATAAATCTCCAGTATCTGACTTTGCTTTCCTCACTCCGTCTCTGCAATTGATCACACTAATAGAAAATACAGCATTGTTTTGTCTAGAACAAAGAATTATGGGCTATATCCTTCCTGTTGAAGAAAGTGGATACACTCCCCATTCTCCCCCTGCCCCCAGCCCCCTCAACACATGCAGCCCTTCTGCTGTCAACCATGTAGCTCCTTCCTAAATACCAAGACAGCTGCAAAAGAGCTTTTAAGGTCTGTTGTTCCATTTCCTTGCTTCAAAATGAGACATGGAAAAGGACTATTGCTTACCTATTGGCATGAGAAAGTCTATTCCGGTTCTCTAGTGACTCTAAGAGTTTTAAATAAAAAGCATATTTCAAGCCCCAAATGTCTTTGATCAACTAAATCTGTGATGAAAATCTGGGACAACCATCCCCAGAAATTAGCACCTACAGTAACACCACTGCCCTCCTTCTTAACAAATCAATTTAGAGGGAAAAGGTTACCCCACAATGACAGATGCATCACTCAGGACTCGGCAAAATATGTCATACTTTCTTAACTGGTTAAGAGACAGAAGCATAATTTTCACATAAAGTGTCTCGTGTACCTTTCATACACAAATCCCAACATCAGAGTCTCTGTCTAGTACTTTATTGTGGTTTATTTAAATGACATTAAAAGTAAAGAAAAGCATATACAAAACGTTAATGGGAGAAAAAACAAGCCATTCAGCAGAACCACCTTCATCCTTATAACAATAGAACCCTAAGCCCAATAATTCTAAAACTGGACCCACAAATGGTTTGTGAAAATAATTTGGATGGGTTTTTCAAACAGATTGAAGAAGATACTCAGAAGAATGCAAGATTGAGAGAGGAGATTTTTGAGTCAGGAAGATGGGGTGCTGAGTCTGGGGGACAGAGTGTTCTTTTGGTGAGTTCTTAGAGCAGAAAAAGCTGAATAACGTTTGTTAACTTACTGGCAGGGTACTAGGGATGTGATGGGGCCATGATCCATTAAAGGTGAGGCTATCTCAGGCTCTTGGCTCAATCTGGCCAGATGAAACATTTAGGAAGCGTGCGTGGCCCTGGCTTTCCTCTCTCCCCAGGCTGTTGTTTTTAGCTAAATATTCTTCTCACCAGGAAAGAACTGGTCAACACCTGTACTCTTCCTATGGCCTTGCAGTTAAACTAGTAGCTTATAGAGCAATGGAAAAGATGTCGCTTACTCATACACTTGAAACTCTGCATTATGGGTGGAGTCAAGTGACCTCTGAAAAACCTTGCTATAAATGCCTATACCATGCGTGTGTGGCTGTGGCCTGTAGCCATACAGTTAGTTCCAGCATATCTACCTCTCACCATCTGCTGAGAAATCCAGAGAAAGGTGGCAATGGTGTGGTTAACCTTAAGGTAAAAATCACTGTTACATCAGGCTCTGCACACTACACAGCTATGCAGCTATTATATGGCTCTGTTCCAGCACTACTCAAAAGGACTCAATAGAATTGAACTGGTTCAAGGGTTGACCTACAACACAGCACCTATTATGCCATGTGATGACAGATCTAAAGGCCCAATACATACAGCAGCCATATTTATTATTATTTATTATTATTTATTATTTATTAAATGTGTATACCGAACCATAGATCTCAGGGTCGTTTACAACATAAAAATGCAAGATAAAGAAACACAAAAATACATAATAAAAACAAGAGCAAGAACTAAACAAACCAATAGACCCATCCCCCAAACACATTTAAAAGGGTAAAAGGATGTTCATCAGCCAAAGGGCTGGTTAAAGAGGAACCTTTTCACCTGGCACCTGAAAGTGTATAATGAAGGCACCAGCAGAACCTCCTCGGGGAGAGCATTCCACAAATGGGGAGCCACTGCAGAAAAGGCCCATTCCCCTGTTGCCACCCTCCATGGAGGAGGTACATAAAGAAGGGCCTCAGATGATGATCTCAGGGTCTGGGTGGGTTCATACAAAGAGACTTGCTGAAAGTAAATGGCTGGGTTTTGGAACGCATCTTGCCTATGGATGAACTGCTCATTGTGCACTGATATAAAAACAGAAGTGGGAGTGTTGACAGGAAACCTTGTATTGCTGGAAGAGAAGGGAAAGCCAAACACAAAACAAAAAGTGAAATATTGGTTCCGTTGAAGTTGCTGTCTCCCATCCTGTCTCCCAAAGGCGACTGCAACCTGTCAATGCAAACAGAGATGTAGCAGGTATTTAGCAATGACATCATCCTTAGGAAAAGGAAATTATCCACATTAAGGTGCATACATTCAGCTTCTTTTGTATTTTCTTCCTTTCTCTCATTTTTCATATTGGCAAGTTACATTTGGATGGACATTCTACACAAGGAAGTGAGAGGAAAGCTGAAATGTCTCCATGATAACTTCATTTGTTATCCATAATATCCAGGTTCAATGAGCTCAACCATTAGACAAGAAAAGTGCTACAGTGATAATTAAACATGCTTCACCTACCATTTCTATTCTCCCCTTTTCCTCATTTGCTCTTCAAAGAAATCATTGCATGCAACAGTCAAGGCAGCAACCAGAACCACAAATTCGTTAAAATCCACTTCATTGTCTTTATTGCTATCAAGATCTTGCATAATCTTATCAACCAACTGGGGATCCTTTTGACACTATAAAGGCAAAAACAGATAGATAGATAGATAGATAGATAGATGATAGATAGATAGATAGATGATAGCTAGATAGATGATAGATAGATAGACATATAGATAGATATGTACATTTCAATATTGGTTAGAGAATCTTTTGAGATGTGTGTTAAATTACATTAGAGATTTCTTTTTATTTCCTTGAGGGCATGTGCATACACTGTCCTTAACCCTCAGGGAATTTCTTATTTGTACTGTGATATTTACCAGTGTCTGCAGCAGGTACATGAGGTACCTCAACTTTGAACAACACAATATTTATTTCTAATAGTGTAGATGGTTTACTTTATTAATAAGCTAAATGTCAATGTTTTCCCACTAGGGCCATCATCCAATGTATTGTCTTAGTAGATCAGGTATCTGAATTTTAGACAACAAACTGGTTATATCTGCATATAAATAAAGCTATACCCTAAAAGAAGAAAGGATCTTGTTTTTAGGGACCGCACACACATGTTGCAAGCAAAGAGCACAGAGAGGTGTTCTCTCATCTAGGAGGGAGAAGAGGGAATTGATCTTTGAAGATGGTAATCCGATACAGTATACGTATACTCAGAACTAAATCCCATAGAGTTCAATGAAGCTTACTCCCAAGGCAAGTGGGTATAGAATTGAATTGCAACCCGAGTTTTGATAGTCAGCTCCCGAAACTCAAAATATTGTAGTAATTTCCAGTATCTGTATCCCAATTAATCTAAACCTAGAATTTACCGTAATTACCACCAGCTGTATAGATAACCGCTCTGCGACCCTATGTATCTTGCATTCTAGATTTATATGAACTTCTGTGTACTAGTGAAATTATTTCAAGGGCATTTTCACATGTGAGGTTTTCAGCTTCTTGCATGCTAATGATAATGGCTGTTTGTGTAGAAGACGAATTTGCAATGTGAATTAGCATTGTGGCTCCTACAGTTTTTAAAAATCATCATTACAAACCCGACAGAGGCAAAAGCTGCTTTAATCCTAATGTGTGAAATATGCTCTACAAACCAGGACTAAATTAGGAGCACTGGAAGCTAAACATGTGGACTCAACCTAAACCAGATATAATCCACAATTTCTGCTTAATCTTCAAAAGTCTGAAGCACATCTAGTTAGTGCTTGCTGATTACTCTGGGGACTGGGTCGCTACAAACAGAGATATTTTATTAAGATGGAATGCAGGAGAGAGAGAATCCAATCCGAGAAAATTGATGACAGGTTCCTTTTTTTATTTCTTTTCCTTTTTGCAGAGCTGCCAGTTTTTAAGACTATGAGATTTCTTAGGATTAATAGACTACAGGATGCCACTTATATATCAGATCTTTCTTTTTTTAACACAAGAACTTCAGCGGCGTTATAAATTAGGAACAAAATAGAGGAACACAAATCACATCAAGACTGATAATGTGTCCTGTAGCGAGAGCTCTTCTCAGCCACCTCTCTGCTCAGGATAGATAGGAAGCTATATTTAGAGTCCACAGGAGTTTCCAATCAACCTATGAATAAAACTGCATGTGGCTTCAGGCCCGAAGAAGCACTTAAAAAGCAAGAAAATTTCCAGACATAGACCAAAGTTCATCGGCATACACTTTGATCTACATATTCTCTCTTTCTGCCCATCTGCCCACCTTACTAGCATGGTCAACAGCAATACCACCAGAAAGGTGGAGGAGAAGATAGCAAGTTACGATTGAGATTTGTTTAAACCAAGGGTGAGTAACCACCAGGCCTCTCCATCTAATTCTTGGGGCTCTCCCCAGCAGCACAGCTCACCTGTCCTGATCTGCTCTCTCCTTTAGTTCTTTTGCCAAGTTGGAATCTCATCCTTTAACTGTGATATGTAGCCTACTTTACAAAGTTAAGAGTCACATCCATTGATCTGCCTACTTCACACCTCTGCCCACAATGGTATGCAGCTCCCAAAAGGTTGCACACCCCTGCTGTAAACTTTCACCTAGGCATTATCACTTATTAGTCATTTGACTCGTGGAAATACAGTGGTACCTCGCAAGACAAATGCCTTGCAAGACGAAAAACTCGCAAGACGAAAGAGTTTTTGTTTTTTGAGTTGCTTCACAAGACGAATTTCCCTTTGGGCTTGCTTCGCAAGACGAAAATGTCTTGCGCCTTTTTCTTAAAACCGTCAATGCATTCCTATGGGAAACTGTGCCTCGCAAGATGAAAAATTCACAAGACGAAAAAACTCACAGAACGAATTAATTTTGTCTTGCGAGGCACCACTGTAGTTCAAAGAGGCTTACAGACACAATAAAAATACCCAAAATGCCTCTTCTTTCTAATAATTTGCCTAAGGGAATATTATTTGCTCTGGGGAGGCATCAGTACCTTTGAGACATTGGCAGCCATTACACCAGGCATAGGCAAACTCGCCCCTCCAGATGTTTTGGGACTGCAATTCCCATCATCCCTAGCTAACAGGATGATGGGAGTTGTAGTCCCAAAACATCTGGAGGGCCGAGTTTGCCTACGCCTGCATTACACTAATCCCTACCCTCATATCAGACCTATTTGCATGCTTCTCAACCATTGCATTACATACTAAGGAATGGGGCAAATAATGTTATGCTTGACATGGCCGCAGCTGAATAGGTCTGAAGGGAAGAGGGAAAGGACTCGAAGAGGCAGGGGTGAGGTTGCCTTGAGGCAGTTGGGGATAGCACCCTGTGGCTATGATTCAGCAGCACAGATGGTGCAGAGAGAGCCTATGAGGCTGACAGAGTGAGTAAGACTGTGTATACAAAAGCACATTTTCCCCTCAAAACCCCAGACACTAATCTGCCTTCACGGAGATAAAGTTCCAATCACCATTCAACTACAGTTCCCAGGATTCTTTGGGGGAGGGTAATGCATGTGAAATGTGCTTTAAATATATGATGTATATGCAGTCTAAGAAGGAACCAAGAGAAAGGAATGCAAGTAAAAAAAACCCTCACCCACCAGTTTTCCCATACCTATTTGTACATTGTACATGGTATGAGTCACGTGCAGCTAACTGACCACATTAAAACCATTCCCAAAGAGAACCTATTGTCACCATAGAAGAAAATAGAATCTCTGTCTCATAACCCCAACCCAACTTCCTTCTGTCCCTGCTGCTTCCTTCCTTCTGCTTTAGCCTAGTGAATAAGGTATAGCCACCCCTTGCTGTTTGCATTATTTTGATACCAGAGGTTTACTGCCTCTGAGAAATGTAATACAATTAATACACTGGCCAAGATGGCTGAACTGGAATGCTTGGATTTAAAGAAGAGTACAGCTATTGTGGGCATAACAGAAATCCTGGTAAAAGAGGAGAAAGCCAGTGGGATGAGGTTATCTTTGGATACAAACTCTATAGGAACGGCAGGATGCAGCAGAGGAATTGTTCTGTACGTCAAAGAGGACATTTAAGTTTTCTGCTCTAATTTGTATGTTGCACTGGATTCTTTTCTATATTGCATTTTTGTGGATTTGTTGTAAGCTGCTTTGAGAGCCGCAGCTGAAGACCGGCCAGTAAAGAATAAAAGGAAAACAAATAAATAAAACAAATCAGATGATTCACTTCTGCAGCACTTTTGTGAGCCTTCCATATTCTTAGACTAGATAGGTAGTTTGTTCTAAATAACATGGCACTTGAAATATTCTTAAACTCTTAAGCAAAAACATAGCAGCTGAGAATTAGTTTTGCTTTTATTGCTAAGAACTGTTGAGTGTGTGCACTTGTGTCATTCATTCAATACTGAAGCTGTGTTCTGTGGAACACAGTTTTTCTACTTTGAAAAGGAACATCGCCTCTTCCCCAGTGAATGAATAAAATCAGCTCCCCATTCATTTAGATATTACATTTGCTATGGGGATCACCATGACTACTGTGCATCTCCTACCTTTCCCATCCCATTACTTGTCTTCATGTACCAAGTTCGTCCACCACTGATCCATGTCAGTGGGGGCAGGCAAGCTCACAATGCACAAACTGAGTTCTACCATATTGGTTGTAATGGCTAGACAAGATATTCAGCTGAGCTATGGCGTGAGATTTTCCCACAGCCAGCCCGCAACTTTTATAAGTTAACTGGGATTTGAACCCAAGACTTTCACATCCATATCGAAACTTAACATTATGGCTGACTATTTGGATAAAGGTTTCTAATAATAACATAATCAAGGGTCCTAAGTACTTGGTCACCAAAGCACATTTCCTTGGATGTGGCAAAATATAGCAACTATTTTTGCACACAGTACAGCTGCTGTTGCAGAAAAGACTTAATTGCATGTCTGGGTGAACAAACGGCATATGAAATACTCGTCAAGGATCCTCCAGTAGCTATTCCCCCTCCCCATGTCCAGCAAGCAGTCGGTGAAAAAAAGATTTAACCATGACTCTGTCTTACCGAAAGGAAGTCAGTAAGTTCGCTGGTGAGGAGCTCCTTGAGTTCTCCTTTATTGAGTTTATATTTGTCCCCTTCTTTTCCTGAGTAATGGTGAAAGACCTTGATTAAGGTGTCCATCGCACCTTCCAGCAGTGTTGGCATACTACAAAGGGAGATAAAGGGAAGGCTTATAGCAACCTTGCATGAACCATCTAAAACGTAAGCATTTCTGTATATGCACAGAGATAAACACAGTTGCCCAGAAAGTCAATATAGGATTCAGAGCTTCTGTGATACTAAATATTTATCATCTGACCAGCTGCACAAACTTGTTTACGACGCTAATTTAGGAGAGCACTTTTACAAATGAATCCAGGAAGACATGTATTGAGCTCATTGGATGTGCAGTCATCTCTAAGTGGCCACACGTTTTCCTGAAAGGGCAAAGAAGCAAAATACATCTAACAAGGCAAAATTTAAGCATTTATTCCTACCTGTTCTGAAATGGTCCAAATAAAGTATTGTCTCCAGCAGGTACAGACTGTAGTCAACTCTATTCTGAGGGTTCCACCCTAGCTTACCAAATTCCCCTGGGGTTTCTAGAGGGAAATCACCAATGATAAAATGTCTCCCCCTTCCTGGGTTTCACTTTATTTGTGACTGCTTGTTATGCGTCAACAGGTGTAGGTATCTTTCCCCAGGTGGCTTTCTTGAGGCTGGCTGGCTTCCCTGAGCATTCAATAAGGAGCTAGAAGTATAAAAGTGGCAACTTCATTAAAACATCGAGGATGGAAATCCAATTAGTTGCTAGGAAGCCAACCACTGGGAATACCACAAATACAGAACAAGAAGATGCAGTGCTTTGCCTTATGATTTATTTCATTTATATCCCATCCTTCCCCTAAGGAGCTAAGGGAAGTATACATTTCCTACCCCCTATTCCCCCATTTCATCCTTACAATGACCCTGTGAGGTAATGAAGGCTGAGAAATAGGGATTGGTCCAAGATCATTCAGTGAGCTTTATGACTGAGGGGGGTTTGAACCTGTCTCCTCCCAGTGCTACTTCAACATACTAATCATTACACTAACCTTCCCCTGGTACCTTTGGGGTGTTTTGGACTACAGTTCCCATCAGTCCCAGTGAGCCAGCACAGCCAATCCAAACTGAGGATGAAGGGAGTTGTAGACCAAACATTTGGAGGGCACCAGGTGAAGGAGGGCTGCATCTGATTTCATAAGATATTGATCTAAGTTCAGTCCAATGTGAGACCGGATTGTCACACTTCAGAAGTTAAAACCGAACCTTCAGCATATAATTTCCAAGCTCAAAAGAGTACTGGAGACGCAAAGGTGTGCAAAGCACAGGTGGTGCCACTAAAAGATAGCCCTCTTCATGAAAGAATGGCAGGAAAATTCACTTAGAAAACACTGTAGCTATATGCTGTTTGCAACTTACTAATTCACTAGAAGTAAGAGCAGAAGGGTCCATCAGTTTTGATTTCCCAATTTCTCATTTTTTTCCAATCTAAAATTTGGCTCTTCACATTTCTACAGCAATTTGATTTTTTTTCTAATCCTAACTTTGGCATTTGAGTACGAATTTCTAACAAACACATTTTTTTGTATGTACACATTTTTGCAAGTAATTTTTCTTAACATAATGTCTTTTTATATGTCATCTTCAAGAAAATATTCATATTTATGCACACTTTTACCTAATATGTGCATTTTGTAAACTTTATTTAGTTGGGGAACTGCATCACAAAATTTCAAAAGATGGCTCAGTTCTCATTTTGCTTTGAAAAATGCAGATTCGATAGATACAACTTTTACATGTGATCTGAATCGAATTTCTTCTCAGTCCCTACTAAAAAGTAAATACAGCAAATTGTATTTCTACTAATTGGCACTTAGGGCTATGATTCAGAAAACATGAAGTCGTCCTCCCTAAGGAGGTGATGAGGTTGCTCTGGAAGGTGTAAGATCTTTCCTACTTGTGCTACATTTTTGGGCGTGTCTAGGGTTGCTTCACATGAAGTGAGATGTTTGCATTGAGGGGATGCGTGGAGGTGCAAAAAAGAGCATGGGTCCCAAGGAAATACAGTGGTACCTCGAGTTACAAACGCCTCAGGTTACAAACTCCGCTAACCTGGAAGAGTTACCTCGAGTTGAGAACTTTGCCCCAGGATAAGAACGGAAATTGTGTGCCGGCGGCGCAGCAGCAGCAAGAGGCCCCATTAGCGAAAGCACACCTCTAGTTAAGAACAGTTTCAGGTAAAGAACGGACCTCCGGAACAAATTAAGTTTGTAACTAGAGGTACCACTGTAATGGGGAATGTCACTCCTCAGCAACGGCCCTGTTACCCAAGGGTGCTTGTTGTTGGGGTTCTGCCCCCTGCCACAGATTTTTGGCTCTGAGCATTTCCCCAGTAAGCCTGGTTTCATTTCTTGGGAGTCGGTGGAACTAGCAGGTTTATGTTAGGGACAGCCAGACCACAGAGACACTCAATAACTTTGAGACATCTTGAGATGCCTTGTGAATGGTGCAATCTGACGAACTGAAGTTCATTTCTTAATTCAGGGAACAAACAGAGCCAATGTACACTTCTATTACAGGGTTCAGATATACCGTATTTTTCGCTCTATAAGACGCACCAGACCACAAGACGCACCTAGTTTTTGGAGGAGGAAAACAAGAAAAAAAATATTCTGAATCTCAGAAGCCAGAAAAGCAAGAGGGATCGCTGCGCAGTGAAAGCAGCAATCCCTCTTGCTGTTCTGGCTTCTGGGATAGCTGCACAGCCTGCATTCGCTCCATAGGACGCACACACATTTCCCCTTACTTTTTAGGAGGGAAAAAGTGAGTCTTATAGAGCAAAAAATATGGTAAATGTTGGTGAAATTTTTGTGTGCATTATAAGTCAAAATTTTATTTGGAGTGTGGCTCCCCCTTGTGTGCTGAAATGGAGTTGTATGATGTTTACTTTAGATTTACCATAACTGGCACAGTTGAGTGTTTTCTGTGCTATCTTGCTAGAGAAGCAAACACATAGAAGTGGAATCTACCTGCTTAAAAAACCCTTAAACAGCTAGCTAAGTCCTCTAAGCTGTGAGTACAGCAAAATAAAAAAATATCATGGGAAATAATAGTTAAGCTTTGTGCACCTCTGATCCCTGCAATTTATTGGGACAGCTAGAAGAATAACCCTGATCACCAGCTGCCTCTAGAAATAAAAAACTCCCAAAGAACCTCATGTTTGTGGTACTCAGTGGGGCCACATGCACACACCTCTCCAGTTTGGAGGAGTGGGTAAGAGCTACCTTGGTTACCTGTGGCCATCCCTGGCAGCAGATACTTACCTAGGTGTTTGCCAGGTTGGTCCTTGCAAGAGCACAGGTGCAGCGGGTGCAAAAATTGTGCCTCTCCACTCTGGCTTGGAGTGGGTAGAAGCCTGCCCCTTCACCCACTGCTCTAGGCGACTGGGTGAAGTGCACAGGCTCTTCTGAGTGCCTCAGCAGAACTCCTTGCCAAGGGTACAAGGGACCCTAGGTACTTATACCTCTGCCTGGCAGATCCTCACAGGTGGGATGGATAGATAGATAGATACCGGTAGATAGATAGATAGATAGATAGATGATAGATAGATGATGATAGATGATAGATAGATAGATAGATAGATGATAGATAGATAGATGATAGATAGATAGATAGATAGATAGATGATAGATAGATAGAGATAGATAGATAGATAGATAGATAGATAGATAGATAGATAGATGATAGATAGATAGATAGATAGATAGATAGATAGATGATAGATAGATAGATAGATAGATAGATGATTGATAGATAGATAGATAGATAGATAGATAGATGATAGATAGATAGATAGAGTGTCCCTGTCCTTTGAAGCCTTGATGTCACTCTCCACTCATGTGGAGCTGCCTCACTCTAATGGTAGGGCCTGCCCCAGTTGCAAATGAGGAGAAGCAGCAACAACAGGAAGCCAGGTATGGATCAGCAACAAAATAAGTTCCTATGAAACATGTTATTATAGGTTTTGGCCTTGCTTTCTGTCCAGTTATATTTTAGCCCTTTTAAAGGAGATTTTGATTCAAGTTCTAGTTTGACCACGGGTAGTCAAACTGTGCCTCAAGCAGTGGAAACTTTTGACATTTCAAAGTGAGGGTTCATGGACCTCGTTAAGGGACACAAGCAAAATGTGGTTTGTTTTGAATTTGTTTTAGGCCTGTGGCCCTCCAGAGGCCATGGTACTCCAACTCCCATCAGGCTCAGCCAGCCTGGCCAATAGTAAAGGATGTTGGGAGTTGCAGACCAATGACATCTGGTTGGTTGCAGGTTCCCTATCTCTGTTTTATGCTTATACCAGCCCAAAATGTGATTCATTCAAAAACATTGATAAGCTGCTGTTAGGTTTCCAAGGGGTTGCTTGTGCGCAAGCAGGCAAATCTCTCCCTGGCTGGCTGCTAATGTAAACTAAATCTGTCCGGAGAGCCACTCACCCGTGGCTGATTCAATCGCTGGCAGAATCCGTGAGTGGGGCGTTTCTTAAACTTCCTCCAGCACAGAAGCTCCTTGACGCCCAGTCTCCGCCTTCCCTCTCTGCGCGAAAGCCTTCTGCGCAGAGAGGGTATGGGCAGCGGAGGACCCCTTCCTTCCCCGCTTGTCCCAGGCAAGGAGTCATGGGACCGCCTCGCCACTTTCGACTCCTGCACCCCCTCTCCACTAGAGCTGCGTTTATTCTCTTCCCCAGAAGATGAGCTGCTTCTCCCGATCCCTGGAGGCTCTCTATAATCCCTCTGGCTTTTGCTTTCTCCCTCCGGCGCTGATGGCAGTTCCCTGACAGCTGCTTAATAGTTTAAAAATCTCCAAGCTGTGTACAATATAAAGCAAACAGTATTAGTCAAACAAAAATACCACTTAAAACCAGAGAGCCGGATGTGAGAGCAGGATGTTAGATGGGCTATTGGTTTGGTCCAGCAGGTCCTTGCTTTGTTCTTATCTGTTATGGTGCCCTCCAGATGTCCTTGAACACCCCCTCCAGCCAACCCCAGCTATCATGGCCAATGGTCAGTGGTGATCAGAGTTGTGGTCTACTCTGCCTAGGCCAGAAGTCAGTGAGAAGCAAGAGCTGGTCAGAACCCAGCAAGCAGAATTCCTTTGAAAGCAAAGGAGGAGCAGGAGATAAGCAGGAGTTCTACAACCTTGGTGGCAGAAAGTGAGGAGGAATTAAAGAAGTTTTTCATGAGGGTGAAAGAGGAGAATGCAAAATATGGTCTGAAGCTCAACATCAAAAAAACTAAGATCATGGCCACTGGTCCCATCACCTCCTGGCAAATAGAAGGGGAAGAAGTGGAGGCAGTGAGAGATTTTACTTTCTTCGGCTCCATGATCACTGCAGATGGTGACAGCAGTCATGAAATTAAAAGACGCCTGCTTCTTGGGAGAAAAGCAATGACAAACCTAGACGGCATCTTAAAAAGCAGAGACATCACCTTGCCGACAAAGGTCCTTATAGTTAAAGCTATGGTTTTCCCAGTAGTGATGTATGGAAGTGAGAGCTGGACCATAAAGAAGGCTGATCGCCAAAGAATTGATGCTTTAGAATTATGGTGCTGGAGGAAACTCTTGAGAGTCCCATGGACTGCAAGAAGATCAAACTTATCCATTCTGAAGGAAATCGGCCCTGAGTGCTCACTGGAAGGACAGATTGTGAAGCTGAGGCTCCAATACTTTGGCCACCTCATGAGAAGAGACGACTCCTTGGAAAAGACCCTTATGTTAGGAAAGATGGAGGGCACAAGGAGAAGGGGACGACAGAGGACGAAATGGTTGGACGGTGTTCTCGAAGCTACCAACATGAGTTTGACCAAACTGCGGGAGGCAGTGGAAGACAGGAGAGCCTGGCGAGCTCTGGTCCATTGGGTCATGAAGAGTCGGACACGACTCAACGACTAAACAACAAAAAGCAGGGGCATAGCATGGGGAGGGCCGTGGCCCTGCGTGTATGATTTTGAGGGGGCGCGAGTAAGGTGCCTCACACAGGGATCCCCATCCTGCCTGCCACTGGGGGTCTCTGGGCCCTGGAGCCCAGCCTGGCCTTGCTGCTGCACACCTGGCCCCCTCGCTGAATGGCTGCCCAGACAGCATTGGGGGGATGCATCCACCAAGGGCTGCATCTGTCAGCCACCCGACCAGGCTCCCCACTTCGTGGGCAGGCAGGCAAGTGGCAAACTGCGGCCCCGTGAACCATCCATGCTCTGTGCCTGTGGCAGGGAGGGTTGGGCTGGCACAGTGGGTTTGGTTCAGCCTTCAAGCTAATCTTCTGGTCCTGCCTGGTGCATGAGCCTTGGGCACCAGCAAAGGGCACAGCGCAGCTGTGAACAAGTCACAGCTCACATCTCAACAAAGAGGGGTGGGGGAAAGGGATCCCAAGGACACAAACTCATCTCTCAGGTGTAGTGAGAATCATCATACAGTGGTACCTCGGGTTAAGAACTTAATTCGTTCTGGAGGTCTGTTCTTAACCAGCACCACTTTAGCTAATGGGGTACTCCCGCTGCCGCCGGAGCACGATTTCTGTTCTCATCCTGAAGCAAAGTTCTTAATCGGAGGTAATGTTTCTGGGTTAGTGGAGTCTGTAACCTGAAGCATCTGTAACCTGAAGCATCTGTAACCCGAGGTACCACTGTATATTGAGAACTAAGAAGCAATATTTAAATCTAAGAAAGATATTAGCCTAAATCTTTAAATTAGCTAAGGATCGGAAGACCTTTTATAAAGGACCTTTAATATGAGCTATAACCAGAAGAGGGAGCTCTTATGACATATAGAATACACTATATCTATTCTAATGTATGAGGACTTAAATGTACCATCTCAAAATTCGGCTAGTAATTTGTTCCTGCATTTTGGAAATGTGAACCACATATTATTTCTTCTGTCTAGGTGATACATGTGTTTCCCTGGAGTTAAAACTTGCTTTTGGCATAGCTGATAGTAGCCTGAATTTTTTTTCTAAAACAACCACATTTCACTGTCCCCTGTGATGTGCATTTAGCATATCATGGTTTTGGGATTATGGAGTACTCACACCTCCCTGCTTCATTTCCTTTTTGCTCCTCCTGCTGCTCATTTCTAGTCCTCCTGAGTCCTCTCCCCAGGGCTGGCCCACCCATGAGGCAAGGTGAAGCAAATGCCTTGGGCGTTTCTAGATATAAATCATAATTATTTTTATTATTTGTACCCCACCCATCTGACTGGGTTGCCCCAGCCACTCTGGGCATCTTACAACATAGATAAAAACATAATAAAGCATTAAAGGTAAAGGGACCCCTGACCATTAGGTCCAGTCGTGACCAAATCTGGGGTTGCGGCGCTCATCTCGCTTTATTGGCCGAGGGAGCCAGCGTATAGCTTCCGGGTCATGTGGCCAGCATGACTAAGCTGCTTCTGGCGAACCAGAGCAGCACATGGAAACACCATTTACCTTCCCTCCAGAGCGGTACCTATTTATCTACTTGTACTTTGACGTGCTTTCAAACTGCTAGGTTGGCAGGAGCAGGGACCGAGCAACAGGAGCTCACCCCATCGCAGGGATTCGAACTGCCGACCTTCTGATCGGCAAGTCCTAGGCTCTGTGGTTTGACCCACAGCGCCACCCGCGTCTCTTAATAAAGCATTACACATCTTTATTTCCCCCTTGTTCCTGATGTAGATTTTCACTCAACCCTTCTTCCCTAGCAGTTTTTTTGTTTTGTTTTTTGGCCATTTTGTTGTTCACCTCAGATGCTAAAATGCCTTGGGCCAGCCCTGTCTGCCCCATATCTTTCAGTTATTTTCTTCAGTATATTGTATTTTAATTTTAATTTTTTAAAGAAGGAATAATGTTTTTATCTTGTCTACCTGAGCTCCACCATAACCAGCAACCTTTCCAGTGATGTTGAGCTGGACAAGCATATTGGCAAGGCAGGAATGCCAATGGCTGGCCTCTCCACAAGGGTATGGGAGAATGTGATGCTAATGTCCAACACCAAGATTAAGGTCTACCAGGCTTGTGTGTTGAGCATGCTGCTTTATGGAAGTTTGTTTGGGCAACTGACATCCACCGGGAGTGACACCTTAATGCCTTCTGTATGTGCTGCATCAGGAAAATTTTGGTCATCAGGTTGTATTTTTCTAATGGTTGCTAGTCATCCTGGACAGAGTCCAAGAAATGTATTATCACCATCATAATGATCATAATCAAGTTTATTATTCACACAAAAAATGGCCCTGTAGATTTGGTATATTAACCCTAAGGGCATGAAACCTGGAACAAGAAACAGTAATAATCTTGTTCTGCAACATTCTTGGCTTGATTAGGTATGAATACAGTACCTGCTTGCTTTGTGTATTTCAGATTCCTCCCTTTGCTTCCGCTGGGAAGGCAACTCCCTGAGCGCTTTGTTATTCCTTACATAACACGATTAGGACACACAAGAGCACTTCCTTGATCCAAAAACATGAGATGGAATGAAAATGATATACAGTATCAGGTATTACCTGAACTCCCAGGACCATGAACTTTGCAGTGGCTCACTTCCAAGTGCCAGAGTCCAATTTATTTCTCCATACAGTAGACCAGAGCACTCATTCAGGCTGGCATGATACCAGAAACTCCAATTAGCCCTTTCTTATATATATGTTGAGACGCGGGTGGCACTGTGGGTTAAAGCCTCAGCGCCTAGGGCTTGCCGATCAAAAGGTCGGTGGTTCGAATCCCCGCGGCGGGGTGCGCTCCCGTTGCTCGGTCTCAGCGCCTGCCAACCTAGCAGTTCGAAAGCACTCTCGGGTGCAAGTAGATAAATAGGGACCGCTTACTAGCGGGAAGGTAAACGGCGTTTCCGTGTGCGGCTCTGGCTCGCCAGAGCAGCGATGTCACGCTGGCCACGTGACCCGGAAGTGTCTTCGGACAGCGCTGGCCTCCGGCCTCTTTGAGTGAGATGGGCGCACAACCCTAGAGTCTGTCAAGGCTGGCCCGTACGGGCAGGGGTACCTTTACCTTTTTATATATATGTAGTTTGTTAAAGGTACTGAGAGTTGCCAGGCAACTCTTATTCCCCTCCTACAGTTGCAGTTGCCAGAGTGGTTTATCACTCCCTACCTCTTCACAGGGAACTCAGGGAACTGTAGCTCTGTGAAAGGAACAGGAATCTCCCAAAAACTCTCAGAACTGTTAACAAACTACAGCTCCCGGAATTGTTTTCTTTTTCGTGGAGGGGCGGGTCATGACTGTTCAAAGTGGTATCAATAGTGCTTTAAATGCATGATTTAAATGTGGCCTACACAGGGAGATGGTGGGCTCTCCTTCACTGGAGTCATTTCAGGAGAGGTTGAACCATTATCTATAAGGGAAGCTGCAGTTGCCTCTGGCATTGCAGGTCCTGCACTGAGCAAAGGCTTCAACTGGTGTACCCCCAAAGTCACTTCTGACTTTATATTTCAGCCCACTAAATTGGCATGTCCATAGGTCAGCGGTTGAGCATACATTATAACACAGGAGAACTCAGGTTCATTTTTTTAAAAAAAACATCATGGAGGACAAGTGGCTGCAAATCATGGTAGCTATATGCTCTGAGGGCCAACTGCTGATAGCAGCAACCAGAATAGAAGAGGGCTATTGTCTTCTTGCCCCACTTGCGGACTTTCTGGAGATGTGTGGGTAGGCTGCTAGGGGAAAGAAAATGCTGGGCCAGATGGTCCTTTATTTCGATGATGCACCAGAGCTATTAATTTTTCCATTCAAGGTGTGATGACACACTTTATGTAACTAGTGTTTTCTGAACTGCTTAGGTACATTTTGACCCTTCACTGAATTAGAAGCACGACTCATTCTTGTACTCCAGCTATTAAGAAAGTTAGAACAACTGGAGGAACCAACTCCTTCCAGTATTTCTTCATGAATCATTGTCATTCAGAGCATGATTCTCTTCTAGTACAGCCCAGTAGTGGCTGGTTGTGCCAAAATGAAGCCAGCAGTCCCCTGTGAGGGTGGGTCTTTCTCCAGTGACCTTATGATGATTCAGTTACTTCTGAGTCAGAAACATGGCAACATTGACCAGTCTCCCCAGCAGCTGACTCAGAGGAGACAAAGTAAGAACACTAGCTGGTGAAACAGGAAGCTTCCTAAGTAAAATGGTCTATAAGAGCCTTTCATTTCTCATGGCATGCTTTGGGAGTTAAAGAAAAAGTTAGGGGTTGTAATTATCAGCAGAACCAAGCAAAACACAGCACCAACCAAATTCTTGTTCCATGGCTCAGAAACACAGTGGCCCACTTTGCATAACACTTTATTTATGTTTATTATTTATGTTTTTTTAAAAAATTGTATACAGCCCTTCATCCGTA
Source organism: Podarcis tiliguerta (assembly GCF_965153285.1). Classification (NCBI taxonomy): domain Eukaryota; kingdom Metazoa; phylum Chordata; class Lepidosauria; order Squamata; family Lacertidae; genus Podarcis; species Podarcis tiliguerta. Next base: position 35,475,256 of record NC_139544.1, on the reverse strand, counting down.
GATCTCTCTTTTTTTTAATAAATAATTTTTATTCACTTTCCAATAAACATTTTTTCCAGATTTAACATTTGTTTTGACATAAACATCTTTTTTGACTTCCATCAGCCTATCTGAGAATTCTCCATACTCTCACTACGTCTCACATTTCTTACATTTATATTGCACATTATATCTCTTAATCTTAACCTTTCTTTTTAAACAATATTTCTATCAGTCTTTTTCACAAAGCCTCCTGAAAGCCAACAAGCGTTAGTTGCTCCTCACATTCAGTTTTGATATATTCTGTAAATTTACTCCAGTCCTCAGAAAATCTCTGATCACGTTGGTTCCTTATTTTTCCAGTCAATTTGTCCATCTCTGCATACTCCATCAATTTCATTCTCCATTCTTCCTTGGTCGGCATTTCTTCCTGCTTCCATTTCTGGGCCATCAGAATTCTTGCTGCTGTCACTGCGTATCTAAACAGTTTCACATCTTTCTTACTAATTTCATTCCCTACTATCCCAAGTAGAAATGCTTCTGGTTTCTTGATAAATGTATATTTCAACATTTTCTTCATCTCATTATAAATCATTTCCCAAAAGCATTTCACTTTTTTACATTCCCTTCATCCGTAGATCTCAGGGAGGTTCACAATATAAAATTGTAAGATAAAAAACACAAAATACATAGTAAGAACAAAAACAAACCAATAACCCCCCCTCCCACAAACTCATTTAAAAGGGTATTGATGTTAATCAGCCAAAGGCCTGGTTGAAGGAATGTTTTCGCCTGGCACCTAAAGCTGTATAATGAAGCTGCCAGTCAAACTTCCCTGGGAGAGCATTCCACAAATGGGGAGCCACTGCAGAAAAGGCCCTGTTTTGTGTTGTCACCTTTTGGACCTCTCATGGAGGAGACACATGAAGAAGGGCCTCATTGAACCAAACTATGGCTTAGCAGGACTGTGCAAACATATTAGTTCATGGAAAGCTCACTCTTGCTTTGTTCCTGACAAATTCTTTTAGCTCAGGTTTGGCTTAGTGTGTGTCATGCATACTAGTCACTGAAGTCCTCCTTAACCATGATCTGTACCCGAGAAAAAACCTTGGCTACAGATCATGGTTAGAAAAAAAGAACTTAAGCACAATTCCTGTTTTTTATAACAGGCAGAGCTTAGCTGCTGCATTATGCAGAGCTAAAAGAACCAGGGAGGAACAAAGTGGCTGCAATCACCATTGCAGAAGACGGATCGTTTGGCTTAGCATGATGTGCAAACGTGGCCAATAAGTCCTTTTAAAAATCTGCAAATTTATTTTTCAAACTGGATCCCATAGTCCCTCATATAATCCACATTTAAGAACTTGCTGAACGGAAAGGTCATTGGTCAGTTTGTTACCTGTGAGCAGAGCATACAAATATCACAAGGCACCCTACCTTGGCTCAGTTCATGGGCAGAGCAAGTTGCAGGGGTGCCACTTGGGAAGAGTCCAGAGAGGTCTGGAGGACCACATTTGGGCTCCATGGTATGAGGTTTCCCACCCCTGCTTTCATGCTTTTTGAGACAATATTAATACCTTAAACGTAATAGACAAAAATCGGAGTTTATTAAAAGCACCACTTTATAAAAAGTTTAAAATATTGGAAACAAAATTACTGCAAAGTACATTTCTGAAAAAAGCACATAATTGCATGCTACACTGAGACTACATTATTGGTCTCATTGCATATTCACAGCATATTCAAAATATAAAGAGTTTTCTATAAATTATATATATAAAAAAACCTTAGATATATATCTATATATATCTCAGTGCAAACAATACTCACTTGGACATCAGTAATACAATAGGGCCTTGAGATTGGCAACAGATAGGTTTGGCAAACATAACTGAATCATCTGTCTACAAACTGCTACCTGTGTGTTGTAAGACTTATCTCATGAAGGACTGTGACCCTCAAAACGCAAACCTTTTAATTATTACTGAAGATTAGTGATTACATAAGACCATAACAATAAGCCTGGGAACTAGCAGTGGCTATCAGCATTTACGCTGAAGGTTCCCTTTAAAACCAACTAACTTGTCTACAGAAGCAGAAGCCTGATGATTTGTTTAGCACAAGTATCAAGCCAGCTGCTTTTGGTTTTTCCATCCCACAGGAAAGATGGAAGGATACAGCAGTTTGGAAGTTCTTATGAAGTTCTGTAAGGCAAACACTGTTCAGTTTTTCGCTGCCAACAGGAGACCAAACTTCCATCCAAATATAAATTTAGTAGGTTGACTTCGTAGTCTGTGAACCGGAGGAATAAGAGGGGGACTTTCTTGGGTATCTGTTTGACGAGAGAGAGACTTGCATCCTCCTTGTAGTGCGCACGCTTCGACAGAGGAGTGCGTTTTTAAGGTTGTCCCTAAAGTCCTTTGAAATGAAGTAATAGACAAATGGATCGATGCAGCTGTTTAGGGAAGAAAGGCACAACGCTACAATGTACAAGGCATATACATTACTGGTGTTGTGGGTTGTGATCTGGGCGTAGTGTAACACAAGCAGAACATTACTGGGCAAAAAACAGATCAAGTACATGGAAAGCACAGTAATGATGAACTTGATGGCTCTTTTCCGTTTCTTCCCAATGTTCTCATCTGTAATGGAAGCGTTCAGAGTCTTTATCATGAGGACGTAGGAAACTGTGGTGAGAACAGCAGGGAATAAGAAAACTCCAATTGCTAGAGAAAGGAAGTAGTTGTACATGTCTTTAGCCAACACTGCGTGAGGCAGGACATCATGACAAGTGGTGATGTTGAGGTTAGAAACATAAACAGTTTGGTCAACGAGATACAATGGAATGGTGCCAAGGAGGATGAGTACCCATATTGCAGCTGAAATCCCCACAGAAATTTCCGACTTCTTTCTTGAGTGCAATATGGGGTTCACAATCACCCAATACCTTTGTACGCTGAGGCATGTCATAAAAAGGATAGAGCAGTACATGTTTCCATAGAAGAACCCAACGAGTACTTTGCACAAGCCTTCGCCATAGATCCAGTTATTGCCATTAATATGGTATGCAATCTTCAGAGGGAACCAGATAACAAAGAGGAGATCCGCCATTGCCAGGTTAGCCATATAGACCACTGCTGGGTGCCGCTTTTTCGTTCTCAAGAAGAAGACCCACAGAGCCATAGCATTGCTTGGCAAGCCAATGATGAACACTAGAATGTAGACCGTGGGAAGGAAGACTGTAGTCAATTTGCCAGTGAGGATTTTGGCTGCAAAAGCATCCACAGTGTATGCATCTTTAGAGGTGTCGCTTGCATTGACCTTATGACCAATAAAGCTTCTTCCTTTTGTCCGGTTGGTTGGATTTCTCTCTAAAAAGGAGATAAAAGCAAGAGTGTTAGTTGCTCATTGGTGAAAAACCAAGCATGATAATCATGAAGCCTACATAGGGAACACTCCTAAATACTTAATTGAATACTATAATTCAATTTGGTTTGGGGGAGTTCTACCATTGAACTGACAGGGCTTTTTGGCAAGCTTGACTCCATCAAGACGACCCACAATTTTAGAATCTTTTGAAGAAGAGAGTGTGAAGGCCATGCTTAATCTTTCCTATGCCTGTCCATTGTTCCTGGAAAAACTCTCAGTGGCTGTTCTTACCTTATTTATCCATCATGCTTAATCCTTCCTTATGCCTGACCATTGTTCCTGCTAAAGCCTATGGAGGTCATTTTACTTTATTATCTACCATGTTTTTATCCCACCCTTCCTTCAAGGAGGTGGACTGCTTCCCCCTCTTCATTTTATTCTCACAAACATCCTGTGATGCAAATAAGATTGTTTCTGAAGAAAGGTCTCAACCTTGAGCTTCATGGCTGAGTTGGGATTTGAACCCAGGTCTCTCCAGTACTAGCCTGGCACTCTAACCACTATACTTCATTGGTTCTCAGCCATTTTTGCCACCAATTAGGCTTATTATTTTGTGCCTTAAGAGTTTGTCAAGCAACCCAGTGAGTATTTGTATTGCATTTGTATTGTAAGTGTATTACACAAAGAATAAATGGTATTGGGGAAAGGAGGTGGAAGTTATGGATTAATAACCTATGCACTGCTATGAAAGAGTTTTGAAAACAAAAAGGACTGAACCCTCTTTTGGGCTCAAGGGAGAGAAACACATTGTCTTCATTCATTCATTCTCATCTGTATCTATCATCTATCTATCTATCTATCTATCTATCTATCTATCATCTATCTATCTATCTATCTATCTATCTATCTATCTATATCTATCTATCATCTATCATCATCTATCTATCTATCTCCCAAATACTTAACAGTACCTTTCTTCTGGGACATGGGTGGCGCTGTGGGTTAAACCATAGAGCCTAGGGCTTGCCGATCAGAAGGTCAGCGGTTTGAATCCCCGTGACAGGGTGAGCTCCTGTTGCTCGGTCCCTGCTCCTGCCAGCCTAGCAGTTCGAAAGCACAAAGTGCAAGTAGATAAATAGGCACCGCTCTGGTGGGAAGGTAAACAACATTTCCGTGCGCTGCTCTGGTTTGCCATAAGTGGCTTAGTCATGCTGGCCACATGACCTGGAAGCTGTACACCAGCTCCCTCGGCCAATAAAGTGAGATGAGCACTGCAACCCCAGAGTCGGTCACAACTGGACCTAATGGTCAGGAGTCCCTTTACCTTTCTTCTACATCAGTGATATAAAGTAAGCACAGGACTGGGAACAATATGTTTCATTCATAGCACATAGTTCTGCCTAACTAATGCAATAGTAGGTGGAGCATTAAGCCAAAGTGCTCTTCAGCGCCTGCTCCCAACTACCTAACATGGTCAGCACACTTGGTTGCAAGAGGGTTTGGCCCTGACTAATAGCAAAGTTGTTACACAGCTGCAACTCATGCCATTATGTAGTTAGATATTAACACTGGATGCTAACTGGAGCCACTGACTAAAAGGCTCACTCATTCATTAGCGCTATGAGCAGGAGAAAACTGGAATAGATTGTGCTTTGTATAGCACACACTCAAATGTACCTGAAAAACCAGTATTGAAACTTTTTTGTTTTCACTTTGTTAGCAAGTGTTTTTAGTGTACACAAATAATGAGCAGGAGGTATGGGAAAGAAGAGATAGCAAGAAACACGCCTCCTACTCCTACCTCCAGTGTTCTCTTAGCCCCTGGAAATATTACCCATGTCCTACCACAGAAAGGTCACAATGTGAAGTCTACACTAATTTCACTTTTAAACTCACTCTGCAGAGCCAACCCAATATATTTTGCAGCCCGGCTTAAAGGAAAAGATCATACCCCATTGGTCTATGTACAGGAACCAACCAATTTGACGGTTGGATCTTAATCAAATAGCCATTATAGGATAGCAACCTCATTTGTGCCCTGGAGGTGGTGGCTAGCTTAGGGGGTGCAGGAGAGGCCATGCAGCCCAGAGCTCCATCACCCAACATCTTGTCATCGCTCCACACCTTACAGCATCTGCAGACTATGGCAGCCAACTCTGTCTACCCAATGGTAGGGCCAGCCATCTAGAATTTTACAAAATGCTTTCTCTTCTCTCTCTCTCTTTTTTACAACATATTGTGAAATCCTCAGGAGCAAGGTTGGCGTCTGCAGCTAGGTCTTGCAACACAACTACACCCATTGATTTCGCACAGAGTCAAATATAGTCCCTTAGCCCTAGGAATGTTGCTCCACCATTCCTCCTGCAGTAGGAAGATGTAAACCACAATCTCCAGTGTCAAATTTGAAAAGGGCGCCAAGGCACATTGCAGTGGATAGTTTAGATACAGTGACATTATGTGTGAACAGGCAGTGTGCAAGTGGTAGCTACCCTTTCAGTACAGATCAGTATGAGAAGGCAGAACACACTCCCAAGGAACAAGGCAGACCTGGCTAGGAAAACCACCCACTCTCTTGGTACGTTCCTGAGTCAGACCACTAGTCCATCTAGCTCAATACTGTCTTACACTGACTGGCAGCAGCTCTCCAGTGTTTACTAGCCCTACGTGGAAATGCTGGGGTTTGAACCTGGGACCTTCTGTATGATTATCACTCCAGGAAGTACAGCTTATCTCCAACCACAACAAAGTACCGTATTTTTTGCTCTATAAGACTCACTTTTTCCCTCCTAAAAAGTAAGGGGAAATGTGTGTGTGTCTTATGGAGCGAATGCAGGCTGTGCAGCTATCCCAGAAGCCAGAACAGAAGGAGGGATTGCTGCTTTCACTGCGCAGCGATCCCTCTTGCTGTTCTGGCTTCTGAGATTCAGAATATTTTTTTTGTTTTCCTCCTCCAAAAACTAGGTGCGCCTTGAGGTCTCGTGCGTCTTATAGACCGAAAAATACGGTATATGTACTTGTCTCTGACCTACTTCTGCCCCCCCCCTCCAACTTCAGAATACAGGTTCTTTGAATGACAGGAACTGCCTTTTTGGTTTTACGCCAGAATGCTTCATGTGCATCAATGGCGTGGTATAAATGAGTAATTGTGTGTGTAGCTAGTTTGCCAGACTTTTTAGTCCACTTCATTGGCTTCTGCTGAAAGAGATGTTAGGGGTGGGTGCCATACTCCTGCAAATATATTACAAAATCTTTTGTAGATATTGAACCATTTTTTAAAACGAGAGTGGTTTTTCTAGAAAATTACTCAAGCTGATATAACATAGCAACAAAACCAGAGTCTAAATGCACAGATGCCATAGAAAAGAAGTATTGGATTGTTCTTAATCAACTGTGCTCCCCAGGTAGAAGTTGCAGGAACCATAAAAGGCATTTAGATTCAAACAGAAGCTTAACAGATGCGGAAACAACCATTAACACCATCACAAAATTAAAAGCTGCAGAGAAGCCACTGCAAAGCAGAAAACTTGCATTATCTCTTCTTAAATAAATAAATAAATACTCCTTGACATCGAGCAGTTTAGACACAAAGTGAATACCGGTACTTTGTTTATCCAGTCTTAGTATCTTGGACTGCCCAGTCAATTCTTACAAAAAGTAGTAAGCAAAAGAGGATGTCCATTTAGTGATCTAAGAAGAGCCTTCAATGAACTGGTATAAGGCCATTTTACAATTGTACAAGTTGCATTTATGCAAAATGAAGTCCTGAGAATGTTTGCACTGCAAGGCATACCCAGGAGGCATGAAAAGAGCCCCAAGTTACCAACACTTTCCTAACCTTTTAAGATTATGCATTCTATTCATTTACTACAAGCTAATAAAAGGTAAAGGTACCCCTGCCCATACGGGCCAGTCGTGTCCGACTCTAGGGTTGTGCGCCCATCTCACTTAAGAGGCCGGGGGCCAGCGCTGTCCGGAGACTCTTCCAGGTCACGTGGCCAGCATGACGAAGCTGCTCTGGCGAGCCGGCACCAGCGCAGCACACAGAAACGCTGTTTACCTTCCCGCTATAAAGCGGTACCTATTTATCTACTTGCACTTAAGGGTGCTTTCGAACTGCTAGGTGGGCAGGAGCTGGGACTGAAAGACGGGAGCTCACCCGCCGCGGGGATTCGAACCGCCGACCATGCGATCGGCAAGCCCTAGGCACTGAGGTTTTACCCACAGCGCCACCTGCATCCCTTACTACAAGCTAATACCAAAGCCTAATAAAATTATATTGAACCTCACAGCCTAAAGAATGGGTAGGCAAACTAAGGCCCGGGGGCCAGATCCGGCCCAATGGCCTTCTAAAACCGGCCTGCGGACAGTCTGGGAATCAGCATGTTTTTACATGAGTAGAATGTGTCCTTTTATTTAAAATGCATCTCTGGGTTATTTGTGGGGCATAGGAATTTGTTCTTCTTCTTAATATCCAAATATAGTCTGGCCCCCCACAAGGTCTGAGGGACAGTGGACCAGCCCCCTGCTGAAAAAGTTTGCTAACCCCTGGCCTAAAGTGTTATCCATTGCTCCCAAAAATCCCATCTTAATGCATGATAGAACTGTTTTGCTACAGTCAGGAAGATTATACTTTGATTTTTTCAGGAGATCAGATCCTTAGCACTAATGTCTGAGAGCTTAATTAAAGATTCATTAAGTTTTCTTTTTCAGACTAGGTTTTTTAATGTGGTAAAAAAAATCAGTCTGTGTCAAGCTATTTTACATACATATTTTAAATATAAACCATGGTTCAAAGGAAAGCATTGTCAAGATATCAGGTTTATGTAAGAACCTTCTGTCTTAGAGGCAATTTTTTATTGTTGCTATTTACAAGATTTACTGGATGCCTTACTGAAGAGATCAAAGTGAAGTATAACACCTAGTACCCATTCACAAGAACACAGATAATTCTTGTAGACTTCAAAGTAAATAAGATATTAACAAAATGTTCTAAGTCGTCCCCCCAGCCCCGCGCCAAAAAAAATATGTTTTAGGCACTGAAATTAGTCACTTGGTAGCTTTGAAGTGAAAGCCAAAAGGTGCAAGGAGGAAGTGTAAGTCAGAGGTGTTCGCACTTTCTAAAGGCAAATAAATCAGTGTGGAGAAGACTCCATAAAGTTGAGCAGTCTGAAAGCCACTGCTGAAGAGCTTTACTCCAGGTACACACGACTTATGGCGACCCAGAAGTTAAAAAAGAGGGGTGGGGAAGCATTCAGTATATGCTTGGGACAGCTTATACGATTTGCAGCCATGCACTCAAAGCAGGACATTAAGTTAAGCCTTGTTTACCTTACACGGAGAAATAATAATGGAAAGTGTGTGTGGGGGGGTTAACATCCCCAAAGGTGCAAGTCTCTCTGCACGTTTGTTTGGGAGCCCCACTGCACTTAGTTCCACTTTGCCTAAACAAGGATCCGATCCTGCTGCTCGGACTAAGAAGAGGCAAACCAAGTCTACCTGAGCCAAAGGCCAGCGAAATCTCCAGGAGGAGAAAGGGTGGAGGGCAGGCAGAGAAAAGGACCCCGCCACCTTCTTCCCCTCGGGAGCACAGGGCTCCGCGTGCCTTACCTGTGGCAGAAGCGAGCATCAGAGCTCCAAGCAGCACCACGAATCCCAGCCAAGCCCGGCCGAGGCGCCCCATTTCCGCGGCACGCGCCTCGCTGCAAAGGCGCCACCACCAACTTCCTCCTCGAGCGTCGACGGCGACTGGGCAGTTTCACTGATACCTAAAAAGGGAGAGGTGGAGGGCTCGGGAGGGGGCGGCGCCTCAGCAGCACCTCCGTGACGTCACCGCTCCAGTCCTCCCCTCCCCTCCCCCCGCGCCTGGCTGTAGGTAGGCGCTCTTGGCTGCCGTCGGGAGAAGGGCGAGGTGAGCTCAGAGCTCTGGAACGTGGCGCGGAGGCGGAGGCGCTTTGCGCGCCGCCATCGAGCTCGCGGAGCGCCTGCGAGCAGAGCCAGACACGTTCCCAGGTAGTGCCGGATTTACGTATAAGCTAAAGAAGCTGTAGCTTAGGGCCCCCCAAAAAATTTAAAGGGAAAAAAACCACTGGATGTACATTTCCAAAATATAAGATAAAAAACACTATTAATATACTTCTTAATTGTATTTCACTATTAATATACTTCTTAATTGTATTTCAGTTCAACAATTACTTTGATAACATACATATTTTGTTATGTGAAAATGGCTTTAGATACCTGTTAGGTCCATAAATTACCATATAAAGGTAAAGGTACCCCTGACCGTAAGGTCAAGTCATGACCGACTCTGGGGTTGCGGCGCTCATCTTGCTTTATTGGCCGAGGGAGCCGGCGTACAGCTTCTGGGTCATGTGGCCAGCATGACTAAGCCGCTTCTGGAGAACCAGAGCAGCACACGGAAACGCCATTTACCTCCCCGCCGGAGCAGTACCTATTTATCTACTTGCACTTTGACATGCTTTCGAACTGCTAGGTTGGCAGGAGCAGGAACCGAGCAACGGGAGCTCGCCCCATCGCAGGGATTCCAACCACCAGTCTTCAGATCGGCAAAAAATAGTGACAATTTGTTGTTGAGAAAGGACAGCCGGACATATAAAGGGCCCCATTACCTTCAGTAGCTTAAGGCCTCATCAAATCTAAATCTGGCCCTGTTCCCAGGAATCGCAGGCGCCAAAAGGCTTTACACGGCACACATTTAAAGCACGCCCCCGCCCCCGCAGGAATCCTGGGAATTGTAGTTTACCCTCACCCGGACAAGGCCCGGCACCCTTAACAAACTACAGTTCCCAGGATGCTTGGGGTGTTCGTTAATGGGATTTAAATGTAGGCAGCCTAAGGCTACGCTTCTAATCCTACTTAGCTGCCAGCAAGTCCTAAGGAATTCAGTAAAGGATACTTCAGTAAAAGTAATGGATTCAGTAAACTAGTCCATCACAATCCATGTCTACATATGGAAGCCAACTCCTAGGGGCTGAGGTCCCTTCGGGTTGATCGGCCTTGCCAATGCCATTCAAATGGTGTGCATTCACCATGTTTTGTGATCCATTATGCGAGGGCTTACCTGCCTCCTTTGTTTTATTGAAGTTGGCACCCCTGACTCAGAAGGAAGTCCCACTGAGGTTAGGGGGGCATACTCCCAGGTAAATGGGATTAGGATTGCATCCTTAACCAGTTAGTGAACCCAAGAGCCGTCTTGGGAGATCATGATTTCAATGGTACAGCTCTGGCATTCCTTTTCAAAACCTCCACCCACCCAACATCTGCAAGACTAGGTTTCCCATCCCTGTTTTTAAATATGGCAAGCTGTCTTAAATAGCTGCTAGTCTGTACTAAGTGCTCCTGATTAACTGCATGTCACTGACTGATGTGGTTCAAGCATGTTGCCACTGAACTATTAAAGAATTTGTAGAACCGGTTTAGAGCATTCACAGGTTAGTGGAACAATTATAAATGCATCACCTTTGCCATTGAATAAGTAAGTCATTAGGCACAATTGCTTTGAAACAAACACAAAGAAACAAACAAACAAACACACACAAACAAACATCTTAACTAGACAGCATGTGGAAATCTTTATCTGGTCTCAGTTAGAGGGTCTTCCTAAAACAGCACCACTGTGCTATTAGCATCGGATTTAGGGTGGTATGGGTGGTGTCCCCCCCCCCCCGAGTGCTGAGCCTAGGGGGCAAATAATAATAATAATAATAATAATAATAATAATAATAATAATACCTATATTTATATGGGTACCTACACAAAGCTGGGGGCGGGGAGCATAAAAATTTGTCCTCAGGATGCCATATTATCAAAGTCTGCCCCTGGTGCTATTTACTATTATTATGATTTCTTTTAATGGATTTCAAACACACTTTTTTAGGGTGGGGTAAAGATCCCCCCCAATGTGGATTAAAATAAATCAAAATACAAAATTAACTACAATTCCAGGGAGGGGAAGGGACGTGCTTTAAATGTATGGTGTGTAAAATAACTCTCACCTACTCAAATGCTGCTTGGCATTTTAAATCCTGGAAGTTTTAACTACAATTCTCAGTATTGATGGAGCATTAGAAGTTCCTTTATCTGAGTAGAGACTCATTCCCTTTATGCCATATGACTGCTAGTGTCAACACTGTGCATTAAACTGGTGTTCACATTATTGCATGCAATTTCTAACCTTCCTTTCAATCCATAAGGACCCCCAAGGTGCTCTAAGCATAATAATGTAATGCATAATAATAAATATAATAACACACTGCAACAAAATTGGGATTACTTCTACTCACTTCCAGCATATGGCATAGCTCTTGGGTAGCATAGGCTCCCTTCACCTCAAGACTGCAAATAATCAAGGACAGACAGGAAGCAGCAGCAGCTGCCTGGGCTTCAGGTGAACTGCTAAAAGCAATAACGGTTACATCTGCTGCTGCCTGGCTTGTATTTCTTTTTCTAAGGATTTCAGGTAATTTTCTTGTAAGCAGAAAAATGTCACCAAGCTTCTCAGTGCAGAGGATAAATCCTCCAGCAGTTTCTTGGGGGGGGGGGGTAGGGCTCACCATTAGCACATTTATTTTTATGTTTCCCCCTGAGGTTTTGTTGTTGCCATCACTATAAGTGTTGTTGTTGTTGTTTAGTCGTTTAGTCGTGTCCGACTCTTTGTGACCCCATGGACCAGAGCACGCCAGGCACTTCTGTCTTCCACTGCCTCCCACAGTTTGGTCAGACTCATGCTGGTAGCTTTGAGAACACTGTCCAAACATCTCGTCCTCTGTCGTCCCCTTCTCCTTGTGCCTTCTTTCCCAACATCAGGGTCTTTTCCAGGGAGTCTTCTCTTCTCATGAGGTGGCCAAAGTATTGGAGCCTCAGCTTCAGGATCTGTCCTTCCAGTGAGCACTCAAGGCTGATTTCATTCAGAATGGATAGGTTTGATCTTCTTGCAGTCCATGGGACTCTCAAGAGTCTCCCCTCCAGCACCATAATTCAAAAGCGTCAATTCTTCGGCGATCAGCCTTCTTTATGGTCCAGCTCTCACTTCCATACATCACTACTGGGAAACCATAGCTTTAACTATACGGACCTTTGTCTATAACACTATAAGTGTTAGCAGCAGGAATTGTATTGTCAGACTGGCCACCATTTTACACCCTCCACAATGCCCTGACCTAATGGTGGAGAATGTTTGGAGACTATTATGCAAAGAGGCCTTCCTTTTTCGAGAGATGGGGAAAAGAACAATCCCAGAAATTCTCAGCTCTATTTCCAGGACGGAAGGGGGGTGGATTTTGGTGCTGTCTCATAGTAACTGAATCATCCTTTCCTTTGAGCCTTTTCTTCTCTTGGCCAGTAGCTAGATTTGCCGGAGGTGAGAACAGGAAGCTGCACGCTGAACTCCCCTCTACGCTTTCAAGCTAGGAAAGCCCCTATTCTTCATCACCAAAGCTTTGTGTGCTGCATGTCCTGCTCATCCATCCACTTACCTTTCTCTCTCCCCCCCCCCCCCCCGGTCCCAGATACTTAAAATGTCCTAGTAATGGTTGAAGAAAGGTTTGGCATACACCCCCCCCCCCACTCTTTTGCATACACACACACATATACACACAGAGACTGGCAACTTCAACGACACCCCTCTGGAGGCTTCACCCGGGGCAAAAAACATGGCTAGTCCCCCCATAGCTGCAGCTCTGCCAGCTGCATCTTGAGAGCCACCCATTTCAGGATCTTACCCTAGACTCAGTGCAAGCGTTGTCAAATGTTACCAGTGTTTTATAAGAATGGAAGTTTTGTAACATATCAACACTTCAAAAGAATAGACTCACACTAGCAATGTGATGATTAATTTAGCCCGAAGAAAAACACAGGCATTCTGAAAGAAACTGATTCCAAAAGAGAGAAACGAAACACCAAACCAGGTACTCTTATTCCATGTTTTGGGTATTGGCACATAAAATGATTCTGACCCAGAGTTAACTGATCCCCAAAGGGATTCAGTGGTATCATAGATATGCCATGAAAAATGTGGAGTTAAGGAGCTCTGAAGATCCAATAGATCTAATTCAGCTAGACAGCAAGCCTGCATTCATCACAACCACACCCATGTTTGCTTTTCTTCTTTGTTTTATGGAGCAGAACTCTAATGTATAATTCCCCCTATGTAAATACTGACCTCATTCTCTGACTGGAGACTTATGTAATCAAAATAACACAATCCATCTGCAAGAGAGAACTACCAGGCAGCTCAGAGTGACTCCAAAGTTTGCAGAGGTACCAAAGAAATCCCAACCCTTACATGAAGAAGAGCCCTTGCAATTCATTGATTACTGAGGATGCTTAGGGGTCATTGAATGCTGACTGACTGGTCAAAAGGTGGGAAATGGAAAACAACCACCAGGATTGGTGGGGAATGGAATGGAGTATGCTGAAAAAAGACATTATTGTCCAGAACTCATTTTTCAGGTACGGATCCTTATGTGGCCAAAATGGCACAATGTATGTATGAAACAGATTTATCAGCAGGCTTGAGGAAACAGCAAGGATTGTGGAAGCATGCACGCATAACTCTTCAGGGGAAAATGTCTTGTTCAGGGTCTGTTCCTAAAATCAATAAAGATTGAGGTTGCAAACACACCTTACATTAAAGCATAGCCTCTCTAATGCTGGGAACTGTAGCTTGTTAAGGGCACTGCAAACTGTAGTTCTGTAAGTAGTAAACTACAGTTTCCAGGCTTCTTGAAGGAGAAAGTGCTTTAAATGTCTGCTGTATATGCATTCTGAGCGTGCTCTGTGGGCATAGAATACTGACTTTTGAATGGAATAAGAAACTGGGGGAATGGAATATCCTGGAATAAGGGCATTGTGGGAAATCTGAACAGGAGCATGTCATACAACAATACTTTTTTTGCAACAAATGCTGGGGAAAAGAAGGGGAAGCTGTTATCTCCCCTGACTTTCGAAGTAGCAGATTGTCCCCACTTCAATCACTCTTCCCCTTCTTAGGATTGCTCAACTACATGGGAGTCTCTCATCATGGATTTAACATATATCATTTCTAATTTAGACAGTCTGAAGCTGGTGACCTCCTGCTAACTCAAATAACCAAACACAGATACAAGATCTGACTTTTTAACTGCTGTTTAGATACTTAGCAGAAAAGACAGGCCATAAATTCAGGGTCATAATTTCCTCTGAAGTTCACATCTGTATTTAATTACAACTTATCTCCTTAATCAAGGTTCAGAATGACTAATATCAACATCCTATCTATTCAAATCCTTAATAGGCAAAAACTGTCTGGATGATTCATCTTGTCTGTTTACAATGAATTAGCACAACATTCCTTGCTTTGCTTGAATGGTCATAATCTAAAAGTTACACAATAATATACTTTCCCATTTTCTATATTTTATTCCTTAAGCTACTCTATTGTGCTGAAAACATAAAAGAGCTTTCTTAAACTGCTCAGGTTTGACCACTTTCCCACCCGATCCTTTCTTTTTTTCTTTTTTGCACAATTAAAGCCTGTTGTTTACACTAAAGGGTAAATGATTACCCTTGGCAATAAAACTGCATTCCTGGCTTATTAACTCATCTAAGTATATTCACTTAGATGGGCTTTCCTAGGAGCAAGCTGTACTTTATACTTCAGCCTCCTTTATACTTCAGGCTCCTTTTCAACTGCAAAGTGCCCTCAGGAAACATTAAGAGGGATGGGAGGGAAAGGAGAACTCAATACCTCCCCTGAAACTTCCTGCCATTCCCCAACTGGGTTTTGTCTCTGGCAATACTCCATGCTTACTCACCAAGGCGGAGTAGTGCCACAGAGGATAAAAGGAACACATAGGTGTGATGATCCAGGAGGTAAACAAATGGCAGGAGAAGGGTTCCCCTTCTTCACACTTGTCTCCTACCAAACTTCACCCTCCTGGGGAGACTTTTCAAGGCAAAACATTCATTAGGGCCTGCATTCTTCCCTGAAATGAAGGACAGGTGAAGAACAGAATATAGTAGCTCTAGAACCTATGCAATATAATCTATTTAAATAGATTTTTTCCCCTTCCCCTCATTCCTGCAAAAGGTCTGTAGCAGGTTTATTGTTTGTTTTATCTATTTCTACAGCACCTTTCAGTGCTAAAGTCCTCCAGAGGTGGCTTACAGAAGATATTTAGCTTCTCATATATAGCAGCATAATTCAGCTTCATATTATTGTTAGGATCATAGAATTGTAGAGTTGGAAGGGGCTAAGAGGGTCATCTAGTCCAGCCCCTTGCAGTGCAGAAATCTCAAATAGATCACACATTGCTGTTGTTTATTAATTTGTATGCTGCTTGTTTGTCAAAATGGCTTCTAAGCAGTTTACAGCCATAAAATAAATAAGAGTTTTTCACAAACTATGAACCAGACATATGAGATGAAAAGACAACTGTTATGTACTGAAGTTCTCACACTGGGCCATCAGGGGGATACTGTAGATAGTTATGCAAATAAGGGACCAAAAGTGACATTCAGTGATTGGATAGTTTTAGAAAATTGTTACAGTTACATTGTACTGGAGCTCTATATAAGCAGGCTGACTGAACCCTTCAGTTCAGTTCTGTCCTGGCCTGAGAATAAACAAGAGCTGTTTGAAGAATCGCTGTGTCGTCTGATATGTTCACCCACAACTTAACAACAACAGTTCCAGTTAGCTGGTAACTAGGGTGAAATGGTAGGAGACTGCCAACGAAAACTAGATTGTAACAAGGCTGAAGGACCCATGGGGAAAGTATGGAATAACTTCAGACAAAACTGAACTAACGATAATGGCTACAGTCTGGTTTCTCTTCAGATCGTATAAATCTTTCGCCTTTTACTGAATATGGCTGTGGAGAGGAACAGTTATGAATTTACAGCTAATTCTTTGAAGCCCCACGCTACTTCCTTGGTGTTAAAATCAGATTTGTATGTTTATTAACCCCTTCTCCCCAAGAAATAATGATAATGGCTGTTGTATGATAATGGAAAAAAGCTTCCAGACGCAACTGCAGTGTATATTTTGCAAATGGCTACATGTGGGGAAAGACCACACTTTCCCCATTTTGTCTCAGCTAAACTAACCAGTCTATCTGGAATCCACCCACCAAGAGCATTCTTTTAAACTCAGCGAATGTCATATTATCTTAAAGATGTGAAAGAATGTTCTGTCTTGTAACTGGTATGTGTCCAAGCACTGAGTAAGAGAAAACATTGCCAGAAGGAAACTTTACCAGAATTCTTTGTTTATTTCTAGGATGGTGGCCTTGATGGATGCAAAGAGAACATACAATGGCTGTCAACAAGAACCAGATCTAAGGAGTGATATCAGCTTGGAGTGATTTCTCTTGCAGAAATTCCCTCTCCAGATACAGATGTATTAGTCAACAATTTCCTGGCATCACATGGAATTTGGGAGAATGATGTAAAAGCATAAAAATATTATATAGCTTATTTCAGAGGTGGACAGATTTGAATGATGCAGTTGTTGCTTTTTAACTACAGCCCTGAGACCTACAAACTGGTGATTGGTGCAAAGGACATGTGTATAGAATTGAAGAATTCAGAGCCTAGGAATTTGTTGTGCATATCAGAACTGAATGGAGCTCATAAGCTTTTCATGAAACAATCCATTCCTGATTACCGCAATCTCTCTTCATATTAGTAGTATAAATTAGGGCTCAGAGGGGGCTGAAATTAGTTTTGTTGCTACTTTTGTTAAAACAGTTGAAAGTAAAAAAAAATATTGCTGATTTACTACAAATCACCCAGAGCTATGTGATTTCAAGCGCAAACTGGAACTTCGGGCTTTCACAGCTGACGTGGATTAAAGTGCTCTGTCACTTTAGCACAACAAAACCACTTTTTAAAAAAAAGACATTTCACAGTTTGGAAAGTGATGGCGGAATGCATTAAAGGTGGAAGGTTGGCAAACACCCCACAAGCAAATCAGAATGAATGCAGGGAAAATGCTCGTTGTCATAGAACCACTCTGCAAACATATCAGAATGAAACTGGATATAATCTGATCACTGCATAAGCTTTGTGCAAGAAAACCAGGATGTATGCTCAATAAGCAGGTCATCTGGAGGAGCTACCTCATAGGGTTGTTGCCGATTTTAACGAACCTGGAGGAAGGGCAAGATATAAATGTAACAAAATCAACTTTAGCCACGAAAAACAATCTTGAATATATCAACACTTTTATTACTTCTACAAATAGCTACTCTGATGTTTAGTAGTCATATAAAGAATGTTTGCAGGAGTTAACACCCATGGTATGTCAGCAGTTTAGCAATTAAATCAAGTAGAACCTTAATGGATCCAGGAGCTGAAATACACCCAGAAATAAATTGTCCCTTCAGGTGAATCACACCAGCAATTTTGTGTTCCAAATGAATTATTTTTGAGACAACACCTGGATATTTAAAAGTAGTGCTTCTTTCACACTTAGTACTCTGTCTGATTTTTAAGGTATCCTTATTATACATAAAACATTTTCACTCCTTGGCTGCACTTTAAACTTGAATTGGTAGTGCAATGAATGAACTCCAGACTTAACTTCATATGGAAGACCATTTATTTGGTTCATGTGCTTTGGGCACGAGGCTTGGCCACAGACCGCACCATTCATTTTCCTGAGAATGGGAAACACACCTTTTGGTCTTTTGACAGGTATAAATTAATTCAGCTTAGTTAGACAGTATTGCATCCATATCCCAATTCATGATTTATAATCTGTACTATAATAGCCACTCTTACTTTGCAACCCCATTCAGAGTGAATAATTCTTTCTATGATCGCCACCTTCTTTGCATCTCTCAAACTTGTTTTTTAGGGGGGGAGTTCTTTTTATGCTTTGTCGGGAAGACAAAAGTTCTCACATTAAATGAAGGATAAGAGAAATTAGCTCATATTTAAGAGTTGTATGTGAAATGCTTCTACAGCTGTGTGAAACAAGCTGAATTCTAAATGTGCAAGCAGGGTGGGCAACATGAGAACGGGCCTTTTCTGTGGTGGCTCCCCATTTGTGGAATGTTTTCTCCAGGGACTTCAGGCATCAGGTAAAAATGCTCTTCAGCCAGCTCTTTAGTTGATTAAACAATTTTGGACTTTTAAATGTGTTAGAGGCGTGTATTTATTTATTATTTTGCTATTATGTATTTCATGCTTTTATGTTGTAAACTGCCCTGTGATCTTTGGATGAAGGGCAGTATAAAAATGTAAGAAATAAATAATATATAATAAGTATTTTCCCATGAAAAAGAGCTCCAGCATATCACATAGGAGCACTGGATGAAAAAACCCCAAGAAACACAGATTCTGTCTCATCCCCATTCATCTGCCTAAAACCCACATGGGACCTCTGCCAATGGCTACTAGCCACAATGGCTTTCCAGACCATTCATGTTCAGAGAAGATATGCAGCTGAATACCAGTTGGTGGGGACCAACAACAGGAGAAGGTCTTGATACCAATTTCCTGGGTTTCCTGGAGGTATCTTGCTAGCCATTATGGTGAACTAGCCTGACTTGGTATAAGGCAGCTTCTTATGTCCTTCCAGTGATGAATGATTGCTGCCAGCTGATCTTCTTTAGGGAAGTTTGTTTGGCCTCAGTCTGAGAACTTCAGACCTATACACCTTCCTTTTGGGCTTGTGGCTGTAATTCCAGTTTTAGAGAAATTGAAAATCCTGATAAGACTGAAATGACCAGCAGCAATGACTCTATTGCACTATCATAATAGATTAGTGGGGTGGAAAAGGAGCTTAGGCAAGTAGCAGGCTCATGAAAACAAAAGCATAAGAAAAACTCTGATGGATCAGACCAGTGATCCATCTAGATTAGTGATGTGTACGTTGACTAGCAGTGGCTGTCCAGGTTTCAGGACACAGCCTTTCCCAACAAAACCTGGAGATGCTGGAAACTGAACCCGAGGACTCCTGCAACAAAACACATGTGCTCTGCCACGGAACTGCAGCCCATCATGATGGTAATAATGTCCTCTTTGGAGTGTTCTTCAGATCCATAGGAAAGACATCATCCATGAATGAATGAACAGGAACTTTGTTTATCCATTATTGTTTATTATTTTATTTCTTTTCCCCCTTTCTTCCAAGTTGCTCAAGGTGATGGCATACATGATTCCCCTCCCTCCCAGCCTTCTCCCACTGACATTCAGCTTCAACATTAAGCACCTGGAGATCTGATCATGTTGCTGAAAGGGGAGAGGAGGAACAAGTCAGTCCCTCAGCATTTTCCTACTGTTTTTTCAAACTACTCCAGGAGGCTCCTGCAGTTGGAGGAAGCCCAGCCGCACGGAGCTATCAGAAAGGTTTTTTTGGAGAGAGGGCAGCAGGAAGAGGTCTGCGTGTGCATCAGGATGAGCACCCTTGCTGTTAAGTTGGGGGTGAACTTATCAGACGACACAGCGATTCTTCAAACAGCTCTTGTTTATTCACAGGCCAGAACAGAACTGAAGGGTTCAGCCAGCCTGCTTATATAGAGCTCCACTAAAACGCAACAGTAACCATTTTCTGTAACTATCCAATCACTGAATGTCACTTTTGATTCCTTATTTGCATATGTGGACCTGAGTGAAAACTATCTACAGTATCCCCCTGCTGGCCCAGGGTGAGAACTTCAGTACATAACACTTGCCACATCTTGTTTTCATCAAACCTCCAATACTGCACTTTGTACTTAGCACACGCCCAGCCCTGACACAGTCTGCACAACTCCCTTGTCTAGTATGATGTTCGCATGTCTAAGGCTGCATCCAGTGTTAGTCCTACTCAGAGTGGACTCTGTTTACCTTAGCTTCATTAATTTCAATGAGTCTACTCTGAGTAGAATTTGGTTGGCTGTAACCAATGCTTAAAAAAAAAATGTTTTGGGGCACTCTCATTTTCCTATTCTTATTGAAATGCTGCCCCTCAATGAGGCCAAACTTAGATTCACAAAATGTTTAGGGGGTATGCGTACCCCTGTGTCCCCCCAGAAAAAAGCAAAGGCTGTAACCCATAGTCTGCATGCACACACATACACGATCTGCAGCCAAGCATAATTAAAAGTCTGAGCCAACTCCCCCACCCCCACAAAAAAAACCTATTGGACTCAATAGTCTATTTACATTGTTGTTGTTTAGTTGTTTAGTCATGTCCGACTCTTTGTGACCCCATAGACCAGAGCACGCCAGGCACTCCTGTCTTCCACTGCCTCCCGTAGTTTGGTCAAACTCATGCTGGTAGCTTCAAGAACACTGTCCAACCATCTCGTCCTCTGTCGTCCCCTTCTCCTTGTGCCCTCCATCTTTCCCAACACCAGGGTATTTTCCAGTGAGCCTTCTCTTCTCATGAGGTGGCCAAAGTATTGGAGCCTCAGCTTCAGAATCTGTCCTTCCAGTGAGCACTCAGGGCTGATTTCCTTAAGAATGGATGGGTTTGTTCTTCTTGCAGTCCATGGGACTCTCAAGAGTCTCCTCCAGCACCATAATTCAAAAGCATCAATTCTTTGGCGATCAGCCTTCTTTATGGTCCAGCTCTCACTTCCATACATCACTACTGGGAAAATCATAGCTGTTTACATTAGGCAACTCTGAATGTTTATCACTTCTAATTTGTTTGGTTACACTGAATCATGGAGTCTGACCGCTTATAAAGTACATCTAAGCTCTGCCTCCTGTGTCTTCTCTATTGGAAAAGCTACAATCTCATCTGGTTTGAGTGAATGTACCAATGCATTCTTTTCGAAAAGGGTTAAATCACATTCCTGTTTCAGAAGGCTCTTGTCAGACAAAAACCCCAAATTAATGACGACAAATAAGTTAATATCTGCCTCAAGAAATATTATTAACATTATTATATACTAATAAAATAATTGGGACAACAATATGTAACATTTACATATATATACAGTCCTCACTGGAACAAACCAGATCTCTGGATAAACATTAGTTTTAATGTTAACAGCGGCCAAAAAAACCAAAAAATAAATCCAGTTTGAAATATTTTGCATGATGCAGCAGCAAAGTGCTGTTCTAGGCTGCATCAACAGAAGTATAGTGTCCTGATCAAGGGAACTCTAAAATTCTCTGATTCTTTGATTTTATATAGCCTTTAATATAAGAAACAGCATAAATATTTTAGAGAAAGAATGGCATGGACATTAAAGACGTGAACTGTAAACAAATATTCACATCTTTGTCATGCAACACCTATATTTATTAATACTGTACCACACACTGTAAAATTCTATGCTTGAGACAAATTTTTCAGGCCACTAAAAAGATTGGTAGCATTACTGCTTGTTGTCTGACTGCTTTGTTCAAGATCAGACTGCTTCTTATAGCACAGGAGATCCCACACCTGCTTTTGACACTCTGAAGAGGCATAATAATAAATTAAGGGATCAACGCAGCAGTTTATGGTACCAATGCAGACCGCTAAGCTATAGGCAAAATACAGAATTTCAAGGGGTTGATCAGGTGAGATGCGCAAGTTGTGCACTAATAATAGGACATTTGTAGGGCCAAAACAAATAATAAAAGATGACAAGACTGCTACAGACAGGAGAATGGCACGTCTCTTTTTAGCAGTCTTTGTAGCAACACTGGATGAAGAAAGTTTCCTTATAATGCACACATAACAGGTGACAGAGATTAATAACGGTATAAAAAAGAACAAAATGGATAATACAGAAAAGTTATACCGAAATATATCCATAATAACAGAGATATCTAATGTATCGTGACAGGTCGTAATATTTAACTGGGATAATCTCTGTGTTTGCTCATTGACAAGCAGAGGTATCACCCCAGCTATAGCCAGAAGCCAGATGAGAAAGCAGACCAGCGAGGCCCGTCTTGCTGTGCGCCAGGACAGGGACTGCATTGGATACACCACGGCCAGGAAACGGTCCACGCTTATCACCATCATCAGCAGGACGGAGCAATACATGTTGCAGTAGAAGGCAGCAGTGACAAAATGACACATCACAGGCCCAAAGATCCAGTTGTTTCCAGAAAAGTTGTAGGCGATTTTAAAAGGAAGCACACTCCCAAAGAGGACATCGGCAGAAGCCAGGTTGAGCATGTACACCACTGCTGGCTTCTTAAGCCCTATTTTGACCACAAACATAAGGATTGCCATAATGTTTAAAGGAAGGCTCAGAATAACCACAGCAGTGTGGAGTGAAGGAACAAAGCGAGTCATCCATGGACCAGTCAAGTATTTCTCAGCTTGTTTTGTGATAGCCACTTGGTTTATGGATTGATTGTAGTTGTTCAATGTATCAATAGTAATTATTTCTTTATCATTAGCATTTATTTCCATAGCAGGGAAACTAGCAAAAGAAAGACCCTGGATGTCGAAGGATGAATCTGAAAGATGAAGCAATATGTAAATCAAATCTATGAATACATGTATAGCTAATGTTACAAACATCAATGCAACCACGCTAGTTTACTCATGTGACTATGAATTCAGATTAAATTATTGAATTACACATTTGGAGCTTAAAAAATTATTGGTGTAGCCGAAATTTACATATTTCCTATTGCTACTGAGAAACTTCAGCTATTCCGCCGATCCTGAAAATGTGCAAAGTAACCTTTAGACTATGGGGTCTACCAGCAATACTTGCTGGTTTTTGAAACCAAATACACATGACATTAGCCACAATGCATCTTCATCTTGCAGCTTCTCAAGAAGTATTCCTGTTTGATGTGCTTTCCCTCAAGCCAGCTTCCATCAGCTCGAAAATGGAAACTGGAGCTCAGTGCGGTGAAACAAATCTGGTAATAGACACCAGGTGAAGACATCCCTGCCCCTTCCCTGGTGTGTGCAGCCCTCTAAGAATGTGACTTGAAACTAAGGGAGACAGGGACAAGTTGCTGTGTTTCATGCTGCTAATGTATACATAGTCATATTCTGACATTGCCTGTGTACACACCATACATTTAAAGCAAAAGGTTTCATCAAAGAATCCTAGGAACTGTAGCATGTTAAGGGTGCTTGGATCTCTATCTCTTTGAGGGGAGAACTATGGCCAGCTTTTTTTGCCCAGTCTAATAGAGACAGGTTTATTTTTAGCGAAATAAAAGGTCTTATGCAGTAAAGAAATCCTTGATTTTCTGTGAAGTACATCACCTCCTTGCTCAAATATCAGAGGCAGATTGTGCAAGAAGAGACACTCTAAATTCTTTAGGGTAGGAATTTTAGAGCAACCCCCCCCCCCCAAATGCTTTATTCATTGTTCTTCCGATCTTATGTTATGACTTATGCTCTTAAAATGTTGCGGTCACTTAGAGATTTTTTTTAAGTGCAAGTGACGGATAAACTGAATATTACCACTGAGAAGTACATTTTTTCCTAGTACAAGGATATTCTCTCTCCTCCTTTACTCTTGCTGCTTCTGCATGGTTTTTCTTCCTTAGCACAATCATTCAGAAAGATCAGAGACAGTGAAATTTCCCTGAAACAATTGCACATTGCATATGCCTTGCTTTAACTATGAATATTGAACCATGGAGAAAGTGTGTTGGGTTGTACTTACTTTTTGCTCTTGCTGTGCTGAATAAGGTGAAGACCATACTAAACAGAGGAAACAGGATCTTCAGAGAGGGGTCCATTTCTCCTCCAGCGGCGAACCTCATCTTTTGGTTCCACTAGGTCTCTAAGAAGAAACTGAAGGGATCTGCCTGAAAAGAAGCTTCCTTTATTTCCTTCCTGAGATCTAAATCCACTTGTCATCTCCTTGCCTATTTTGGGCTTTAATGTTAGTTTATCTGTAGAAGAAGCTGAGCCAACCCACTCCGTCATAACACCACTTCATCCTATGTGGACCAGAGGGTTCTTGATTTCTTCTTTCTGGCTATTCCCCAAAGCACCAAATGGAAGCCCTCAGACAAGTCTTCTGTTTTCTTTACTTTTCTAAAAGACTCTTCCTAAAAGCATTCCTGGAAAGCCCATTATGTCGCATTAATAGATGAAAAAGCATTTTTTGTGGTTTTCGCCACAATATATTAAAAAGCAAAATTTGTATTTTTTCACCATCCTAAATACGTTCTCAGTGGATAAAGTGCTTTACCATTAATCAACATTAGGCTTGAATGAATGTTATATGAAATCCGGGTTGGGGAACCCTTTTTCCACCCAAGGGCTTTCCTCCCTTTTTCGGAGGGCCACATGGCCAGACGGGGAGAGGTTAAAAAGTGGGTGGATCAACAATGGTAAATGTTAACTTTGTGCTGTAGGCTATTTTCAACACACACTCACACATTCCTCTGTGGCAAATATTGCCCTGCTCGGGGGAAAATCTTAAGAGTGCCTTGTATGTAGCACACCTTTAGCATACCCTCCACCATTCCTCAGATGAATATAGGGACGTTCTATTCCACATGTCAGGGAATCTGATCCCTCCCTCTCAAGGCAGACTGCCAGCAATAGATAGACAATAAGTTCTTACTGATGTATTTTAGTCAATGTTCAACAGAGAGACTCAGAACCGTTGCCTCTTGGGTTAATGGTATTGATCTGAGTAATCTCCTCCCCCTTGCTTTCTCGTCAACAGCACCCCCCTCCTTACGGTGGCTGCTTAGGGCCAATCGCCTCTTAGCTCTCTGCTCTCCTACTTCAATTGCTCGCTGGGCCTTTGGAGAAGGGGGGTCTGGAATGCTCTCTAGTGATAATGTGTCAGCCCGCAGTTCCTGCTCTGCTTCTCCCATTATTTTCCAGCTTCCCCCCTCATCTAACTCTGACCTGTGACCCTCTGCAAACTACTCTTGTAAATCTATACTGTCCTCCTCTTTTTGGGAAGGTTCACCACTCCTCCTCCGATGTCCAGTCCCTGACACCACATCAGTATCACTGCTTGAGCATTTCCTACTGGTGCAGTACAAAATTTATGAAAAGAAACACGCAAATCTGCAGTATTTTAAGCACAGAAATCTTTGAATTTATGTATTACGTTTAGGGAGGCCTGTGGGGAAAAGAAAACCCCAAATCAATAACTACAACTATATGTGTGTGTTGTGACTATGTGATGTCATCATGCATTTATGAGCATTTTGGAAGCATGATAACTTTGAACAACTACTATTATTGCAATTGTGCAGGTGTATGATATGGCGTCTCCCAATGAACTGATGCAGGCTGACAAAAACACACATACTCTTGATGGCTGGGGGAACAGACCGGGCCAAGATAGTGCAAAGCATCTCCTCCCTGCTTAGTCCTCTGTAGATCTGCTCCCCCAATGTTCATCCTACGCAGAGTAGACCCATTGAAATTAATGGACAAGTCTAACTTGGGTCCATTAATTTCAGTGGATCTGTGCTGAGTAGAATTTTGTTGGCTAAAACCTATAGTCTGCACTTGCACACGCACACACACACACAAACATGTAGGCAAGCGTAATTCAGATTCTTAGACAACATAAACTGGATTCAGTGGTCTGCATACATTAGGCAACTCTGAATGTTTATTACTGCTAAGTTCTTTGGCTACATTTAATCATGGAGACTGACAAAAAGCTATGCAATACACCAAAGCTCTGTCTTCTCTATTGGAAAAGCTACCATCACTGCCATCTCATCTAGTTGCGTCCCTCTGAATCAGGGGTAGGGGACATAAGACCCGGGGGCCGGATGCGGCCCAAACACCTTCTCAATCCGGCCCACGGACAGCCCAGGAATCAATGTGTTTTTACATGAGTAGAATGTGTCCTTTTATTTAAAATGCATCTGTGGGTTATTTGTGGGGCATAGGAATTCATTCACCCCCACCCCACCCCCCAATATAGTCTGGCCCACCACATGGTCTGAGGGACAGTGGACCGACCCACGGCTGAAAAAGGTTGCTGACTCCTGCTCTGAATGTACCAACACGTTATTTGCAAACAGAATGAAATCATATTCCTGTTTCAGAAGGTTCTTGCCAGAATCCTCCCATTCCTGGCTTATTGGGTTCAGTTGTTGCAGCCTGGGGCCGTTGCAAGGAGGAAGTGGAAGCACCAGGAAGATTCTGTGTCGGGTCAGGCTCTTCAGAGCTGGGTGAGACTTGGAGCTGCGGTGAGGGGCTGGGAGCTGTGGGTGAGGGGAGGAACTTCCAGAGCAGACTAGATGGAAGGTTCTGGGAGTCTGGTCCACTCTGGAAGTATTTAAAGGGACCCCCTCCCCCGCTGCTGCCCCTCACTCCAGTTCAGAGCTGATCTCCCCACCCAGGCACACTTTTAATAATTTCTGTTGATTTGTTTCCAATACACTTTTAAATTGTCGTAACTGTTGTCGTGTAACAGCACTGCTTCTTTTTCTAGAAAAAGATGTGCCAGAACTCACCATGAAGACCTCCCTTGTTCTCTTATAATAGTAATGGTGCCTACCTGAGAGGTGCCAGAACTGAGTTTCAGTGAATTCCTGCTAAAAGAAAATGCCCTGGGTAAGATGCATTGAGCTAGTTCCTTAAAAGGGAGGTGTAGAGGAGGGGGCAGCTCATAGGGGATGATGAATAAGAAGAGTTTGGATTTGATATCCCGCCTTTCACTCCCTTTAAGGAGCCTCAAAGCGGCTAGCATTCTCCTTTCCCTTCCTCCCCCACAACAAACACTCTGTGAGGTGAGTGGGGCTGAGAGACTTCAAAGAAGTGTGACTGGCCCAAGGTCACCCAGCAGCTGCATGTGGAGGAGCGGAGACGTGAACCCGGTTCCCCAGATTACGAGACTACCGCTCTTAACCACTACACCACACTGGATCCCCTTGAGGGATCTTGAAGGCAGCAATTTCTGTCCAGAAGTCCAGCTTGTGGACTGACAGGCCATGACACTCCCTGCCGGTGGCCAGGGGAAGTTCATTGGATAGCAGTTCATGCCAGGGTGAGTAACCATGATGGTCAAAAGCAGGGGTCAGCTAACTTTTTCAGCAGGGGGCCAGTCCACTGTCCCTCAGACCTTGTGGGGGGCCGGATTATATTTTGAAAAATATATATGAACGCATTCCTATGCCCCACAAATAACCCAGAGATGCATTTTAAACAAAAGCACACATTCTACTCATGTAAAAACACCAGGCAGGGCCCACAAATAACCCAGAGATGCATGTAAAAACACGCTGATTCCCAGAAGGTCCGCAGGCTGGATTTAGAAGGCAATTGGGCTGGATCCGGCCCCTGGGCCTTAGTTTGCCTACCCATGGTCAAAAAATAAGCTTATCAAACAGCAAATGGGCTATGTGATCACATGGATTCATGCCTGATGCCTTCATCAAACCTGTTGCTCTGTAATCAGTAAAACTGTAGCCTAATTCTACCCAACTCAGGCTGGTTTTTCCTTATCCATCTCGCCACTACATCCAAGCACGGATCCAGAGACTGCCCAGCCTCCCCCAACACAGATGTTATGGAAAAAGAGACCTTAGTGTCATCAGCATATTGATGCCCCCTTGCCCGCAAACTCATAATTACTTCATATAGATGTAAAATTTCAACAGTTCAATTATTATTTGTTAATGTTATGGAAATTATAATGAGAAAATAACAAGACAACAATATATAATATTTATTTCTATACAGTCACCATTGGGGCAAATCACGTCTAGACAGACACTATTTTAACAGCAGCCGCAGAAAAACCATGGTCTGATACCTTATTCTGGGAATATAAGAAAAAGCATAAGCATTCTAGAGAAAGAATGTGTGGACATTAAAGAGAGATGCTGTAAAATAGGTGGCATGCAACAACTAGGTTTCCGAATGAGTATTACTGTACTGCAAACATATTTAATGTAAGATGCTATGCTTGAGACAAATTATTCGGGCGCTTAAAAGGTTAGTGGCATTGCTGCTTGTTGTCTGACTGCTTTGTGCAAGAGCAGAATGCTTCTTATAGCACAGGAGATCCCACACCTGCTTTTGACACTTTGCAGAAGCATAATAATAAATTAAGGGATCAATGCAGCAGTTTATGGTACCAGTGTAGACTGCTAAGATGTAGGCAAAATACAGACTTTCAAGGGGTTGATCAGGTAAGATGTGCAGGCTGTGCACTAGTATTAGAACATTTGGAGGACCAAAACAAATAATAAAAGAAGACAAGACTGCTACAGACAGGAGAATGGCACGTCTCTTTTTAGCAGTCTTTGTAGCAACACTGGATGAAGAAAGTTTCCTTATAATGCACACATAACAGGTGACAGAGATTAATAATGGTATAAAAAAGAACAAAATAGATAAAGCAGAAAAGTAATGCCGAAATATATCCATAATAACAGAGATATCTAATATATCGTGACAGGTTGTAATATGTAACCGGGATAATCTCTGTGTTTGCTCATTGACAAGCACAGGTATCACCGCAGCTATAGCCAGAAGCCAGATGAGAAAGCAGACCAGCGAGGCCCGTCTTGCTGTGCGCCAGGACAGGGACTGCATTGGGTACACCACGGCCAGGAAACGGTCCACGCTTATCACCATCATCAGCAGGATGGAGCAGTACATGTTGCAGTAGAAGGCAGCAGTGACGAATCGACACATCACAGGCCCAAAGATCCAGTTGTTTCCAGAAAAGTTGTAGGCGATTTTAAAAGGAAGCACACTCACGAAGAGGACATCGGCAGAAGCCAGGTTGAGCATGTACACCACAGCTGGCTTCTTAAGCCCTAATTTGACCACAAACATGAGAACTGCCATAATGTTTAAAGGAAGGCTGAAAATAACCACAGCAGTGTGGAGTGAAGGAACAAAGCGAGTCATCCATGGACCAGTCAAGTATTTTTCAGCTTGTTTTGTGGTAGATTGATTGGAGTTGTTTACATCATGATTACAATATGCAGGGAAAGCAAAACGAAGAACGGGAGATGTGGAATCTGCAATATGTAAATCAGATATAGAAATGGCCATATTAACAATGATACACAAGTCAATACAACTCTGGTTTACTTATGAGAATATTAATTCAAATGAAGTTATAGATTTGGCTAAACTTAATAGGGTACAGTGGTATCTCAGGTTACAAACACTTTGGGTTACAGACTCCGCTAACCCAGAAGTAGTACCTTGGATTAAAAACTTTGCCCCAGGATGAGAACAGAAATTGTGCGGCGGCAGCGGGAGGCCCCATTAGCTAAAGTGGTACCTCAGGTTAAGAATGGTTTCAGGTTAAGAAGGACCCCTGGAACAAATTAAGTTCGTAACCAGAGATGCCACTGTATTTTTAAAATTACTGGTGTGGACAAGCTACAATCCATCTGTATCCCATTGCTTCATGAGAAATACTCTCATTCAATGTGCATTCCCTCAAACTAGATTCCATTCAAATTGAAAACAGAAGCCCCGATTAAGCTGAGGTACGAACTGCAATTCAGCTCAGTGAAACCAATCATTATATTCTATTATTTTTGTTTTGTTTTTAAATGATGCAAGTCACTTGGAGACTTTTTATGTGTCTGATAAACTGAATATTAAAAATATTTGGATATAACCACTGCAAAGCAGATTTCTCCCCATATTTCAATGATATTCTCCCTCCTCTTTTAAAACCCTTCAACTTGGTTCTTCCTTCATATAACAATCATTTGGAAAAGTAAGAGAAAGTGAATGTTCCCTGAAACAATTGCACAATATAAACACATTGCTTTAAATATTAAATTGTGGAGAAAGGATGTTGGGTTGTACTTACTGTTTGCACTTGCCGTGCTAAATATGGTGGAGACTACACTGAGGAGAGAAAAGAGGATCTTGAGGGAAGCGCCTGGTTCTGCCTCAGAGGTGCACCTCATCTTCAGTTCTGCCTAGAAGAAATTGCAAGGATTTCCCTGAAAATCAGCTTATTTTGCCTCAGAATACAGACCCCTCACTGAGATCTAAATCCAGCTGTCATCTCCTTGTCTAGTTTGGGCTTGAATGTTGCAGAGTCAACCCCAACTGTCATCACATTGCTTCATCCTAGAAGCAGCAGAGGGGTTTTTAAATCTCTCTCTTCTGCTCAATTCCCAAAGCGCTATATGAAAACTCTCAGGCAACTCTTCTGCTCTCTTTACTTTTCTAAAAGATGCTTCCTAAAAGCAAATAATTTCTGGGAATTGCATTATGAGGCAAGTAATTGATATAGAAGCAATTGTTGTGGTTTTCCATTTATCCATTTTCAGCAAAAAAAAAGAAGTTTTAGGACTCCTAAATAACATTAACAGATAATTTTTCATTTTATTATATATTTTCTCAGTGGATAAAGTGCTTGACTATTAATCCACTTTAGACCTGAATGAATGTTAGCCGTGGGCGTAGCCAGGATTTTTGCTGGTGGGGGGAAAGGACATTTGTTAGAACCATGCTATCTGTGACATGATGGGTCAGTTAGTTAAGTATCTTTATTTATTTATTTGAGCTGTTCCCCCTCTGCCTATGCTCATGATGTTAGCTGAAATCAGGGATAGGGGACCCTTTTCAAGCTGCAGGTCACACACTCTTTTTTTCCCTGGTGTAGTTGTGGATGGGGCAAGAGGCTACAGAATGGGCTCCAGTAGGTGATATTCATTCAGAAAGAGAAAAGTAGACATAGTCCGCTCCTTCACATTTGTGGGGAAGTGACATTTGGAGGTGACATTTGTGTTGAATTGCAGTCAAATATAACTAGCAAGCATGGAGTTCATTAATGCATGAAGGGGTTAAGACTACAGAAATGCATTCCTAGACTCAGGTTATGCCCCTCACCTGGGAGGAACTTAAAATTCCTCCTTATTTGTTCTCTTTCATCATGTGAACTCACTGCAATCGGGCGTGCTTGAACTCGCTTGCTACAAGCTCAGACCATATGCTTAGATGTCTTGAACACACCAGCCCAAAGCCAGGAAGTACAGCTTGAGAAGGCAGGCAGACAGGCAGAAGAAGAACAGAGAGACTTGCAGACTTCGTTCTGCCTGGATGCTGAGGTCCAGTGCTGAGGGCCTTCTGGCAGTTCCCTCAGTGCGAGAAGCCAAGTTACAGGGAACCAGGCAGAGGGCCTTCTCAGTAGTGGCGCCCGCCCTGTGGAACGCCCTCCCACCAGATGTCAAAGAGAAAAACAACTACCAGACTTTTAGAAGACATCTGAAGGCAGCCCTGTTTAGGGAAACTTTTAATATTTGATGAATTATTATATTTTAATATTTTGTTGGAAACTGCCCAGAGTGTCTGGGGAGGCCCAGCCAGATGGATGGGGTATAAATAATAAATTATTATTATTATTATTATTATTATTATTATTATTATTATTCTCAGACATCTGGAACCAGTGGGCTGACAACTCCCCCCTCTGAAGCTGGCAGGAATGCAGCTTATCACTCGGGGAGGTGAGCTGGAGGGAAGCCAGCTTTCTCAGGAATCACAGTCACTCACGGCACAAGGGAGGGAGAGCAGTTCGTCCCCGGAAGGGGAGGTAGCTGACCCCATCAGTCCCAGGGATAGATGAACGGGGAAAGTCCAAGACAGAAGACGACCCCTGAAACGTTAGGGTCAGAGGTTCTGAGGCATCTGATCAAGATTTATATTTTAAATTGAGCTTAAAAATATATATTTGCAGATGCTTGCTTCATGCCAGACAGAAAAGCAGCTGGCTCAGTACTTTGGCAATTGTTTTATTTTCCTGAACAGGGCCCCTCATTGACTTATGTACCTCAAAAGTTATAGAAAGGAAATTACAGGCTGGGAGCAAAGGTCATGCAGATTGTAGAGTGCAGTCGGGCTGCAGGGGCACAGGTTAAGAGTTGTAAATAGTTTATCTATGGGCTTCCCATCAGCCATATTTTCCTAAGGTTAAAGGGCAAAGAGCTAAAAATAGCAGCTGGCAGGGAAAACCTAAGGGGCTGCTCTAAAAAGTTGCTCTTAGGAATTACTTTTGAAACTGTTTTTACTAAGTTCTTTTCTGCTAAAAATCTATCTAAATATATTGACTTTAATGTAAGTATACAAAGGATTTAGAAAGTAAGAAATGTTAGATTCTTATATTAGATTCTTATTTCATTGATGGTGTGTGAGAAGGTGAACTGAAGATCTCTGTTTATGACAAAATTTAAAACCATGAGCCATCTGTTTTAGCCATCTGCTCCTGTTGCCAGGGGCAGAAGAGCAAAAGGGCAAAAGAGCAGAAGGCCAAAAGAGCAAAAGGGCAAAGGGTGATCTGGTAATTAAGGTGCCTTGTCGAGGCAAATGTAAGATATATGATAGAAGGAAATATAGCTCTTTGTCTCCCATAAAAGGTAATAGGAAATGGGTGTATCTTTTATGATTGGTTCTAGCAAACAGCCAATAGGAATTTCAACCAGGCTGATTGGACAGAGGCAGCCAAAGGAGGAGTAAGGAGGCTGGGCTGAGGAAATATAAGTGCTGGTCACCAGGGCTGGAGTGTGCAGCGCTTTGGTAACCATATACCACTGTGCCAATCATTTATTTGTCTGACAAATAAATTATTATTTTAATTTTTCTATTGCTGCGTTGAATATTTCATTCCAGCTAAGCATTAACCACAAGCAGGGTGCTACAGTTCAGGATATTCTGCAGGAGCCGGAAAGATTTTTCAGGAGAGTCAATTTGATTGTGATGTATGGTTGCTCCGAGAGGTGCCAGAACTCACCATGAACACAATGGTGCCTACCTGAGAGGTGCCAGAACTGAGTTCCAGTGAATTCCTGCTAAAAGAAAATGCCCTGGGTAAGAGGCATTGAGCTAGTTCCTTAAAAGGGAGGTGTAGAGGAGGGGGCAGCTCATAGGGGATGATGAATAAGAAGAGTTTGGATTTGATATCCCGCCTTATCACTACCCGAAGGAGTCTCAAAGCGGCTAGCATTCTCCTTTCCCTTCCTCCCCCACAACAAACATTCTGTGAGGTGAGTGGGGCTGAGAGACTTCAAAGAAGTATGACTGGCCCAAGGTCACCCAGCAGCTGCATGTGGAGGAGCGGAGACGCGAACCCGGTTCACCGGACTATGAGACTACCGCTCTTAACCACTACACCACACTGGATCCCCTTGAGGGATCTTGAAGGCAGCAATTTCTGTCCAGAAGTCCAGCTTGTGGACTGACAGGCCATGGCACTCCCTGCCGGTGGCCAGGGGAAGTTCATTGGATAGCAGTTCATGCCAGGGTGAGTAACCGTGATGGTCAAAAGCAGGGGTCAGCTAACTTTTTCAGCAGGGGGCCGGTCCACTGTCCCTCAGACCTTGTGGGGGGCCGGACTATATTTTGAAAAATATATATGAACGAATTCCTATGCCCCACAAATAACCAAGAGATGCATTTTAAACAAAAGCACACATTCTACTCATGTAAAAACACCAGGCAGGGCCCACAAATAACCCAGAGATGCATGTAAAAACACGCTGATTCCCAGAAGGTCCGCAGGCCGGATTTAGAAGGCAATTGGGCCGGATCTGGCCCCTGGGCCTTAGTTTGCCTACCCATGGTCAAAAGATAAGCTTATCAAACAGCAAATGGGCTATGTGATCACATGGATTCATGCCTGATGCCTTCATCAAACCTGTTGCTCTGTAATCAGTAAAACTGTAGCCTAATTCTATCCAACTCAGGCTGGTTTTTCCTTATCCATCTCGCCACTACATCCAAGCACGGATCCAGAGACTGCCCAGCCTCCCCCAACACAGATGTTATGGAAAAAGAGACCTTAGTGTCATCAGCATATTGATGCCCCCTTGCCCGCAAACTCATAATTACTTCATATAGATGTAAAATTTCAACAGTTCAATTATTATTTGTTAATGTTATGGAAATTATAATGAGAAAATAACAAGACAACAATATATAATATTTATTTCTATACAGTCACCATTGGGGCAAATCACGTCTAGACAGACACTATTTTAACAGCAACCGCAGAAAAACCATGGTCTGATACCTTATTCTGGGAATATAAGAAAAAGCATAAGCATTCTAGGGAAATAATGATGTACGTTAAAGACAGATGCTGTAAAATAGGTGGCATGCAACAACTAGGTTTCCGAATGAGTATTACTGTACAGCAAACATATTTAATGTAAGATGCTATGCTTGAGACAAATTATTCGGGCCGCTTAAAAGGTTAGTGGCATTGCTGCTTGTTGTCTGACTGCTTTGTGCAAGAGCAGAATGCTTCTTATAGCACAGGAGATCCCACACCTGCTTTTGACACTTTGCAGAAGCATAATAATAAATTAAGGGATCAATGCAGCAGTTTATGGTACCAGTGCAGACTGCTAAGATGTAGGCAAAATACAGACTTTCAAGGGGTTGATCAGGTAAGATGTGCAGGCTGTGAACTAGTATTAGAACATTTGGAGGACCAAAACAAATAATAAAAGAAGACAAGACTGCTACAGACAGGAGAATGGCACGTCTCTTTTTAGCAGTCTTTGTAGCAACACTGGATGAAGACAGTTTCCTTATAATGCACACATAACAGGTGACAGAGATTAATAATGGTATAAAAAAGAACAAAATAGATAAAGCAGAAAAGTAATGCCGAAATATATCCATAATAACAGAGATATCTAATATATCGTGACAGGTTGTAATATTTAACCAGGATAATCTCTGTGTTTGCTCATTGACAAGCACAGGTATCACCGCAGCTATAGCCAGAAGCCAGATGAGAAAGCAGACCAGCGAGGCCCGTCTTGCTGTGCGCCAGGACAGGGACTGCATTGGGTACACCACGGCCAGGAAACGGTCCACGCTTATCACCATCATCAGCAGGATGGAGCAGTACATGTTGCAGTAGAAGGCGGCAGTGACGAATCGACACATCACAGGCCCAAAGATCCAGTTGTTTCCAGAAAAGTTGTAGGCGATTTTAAAAGGAAGCACACTCACGAAGAGGACATCGGCAGAAGCCAGGTTGAGCATGTACACCACAGCTGGCTTCTTAAACCTTAATTTGACCACAAACATGAGAACTGCCATAATGTTTAAAGGAAGGCTGAAAATAACCACAGCAGTGTGGAGTGAAGGAACAAAGCGAGTCATCCATGGACCAGTCAAGTATTTTTCAGCTTGTTTTGTGATAGATTGATTGGAGTTGTTTACATCAGGATTATATGCAGGGAAAGCAAAACTAAGAACGGGAGATGTGGAATCTGCAATATGTAAATCAGATATAGAAATGGCCATATTAACAATGTTACACAAGTCAATACAACTCTGGTTTACTTATGACAATATTAATTCAAATGAAGTTATAGATTTGGCTAAACTTAATAGGGTACAGTGGTATCTCAGGTTACAAACACTTTGGGTTACAGACTCCGCTAACCCAGAAGTAGTACCTTGGGTTAGAAACTTTGCCCCAGGATGAGAACAGAAATTGTGCGGTGGCAGCGGAAGGCCCCATTAGCTAAAGTGGTACCTCAGGTTAAGAATGGTTTCAGGTTAAGAAGGACCCCTGGAAGAAATTAAGTTCGTAACCAGAGATACCACTGTATTTTTAAAATTACTGGTGTGGACAAGATTTACATTGCTATCTCTTCTCCCTGACTTTCCCTGTTCCAAATGAGAAACTTCAGTGTATGGTTTTACATGAAAATGTGAGATAATAACCTTTAAACAAAGGCCGATGAATCTTTTGCTGTAATCTGGAGGATAGGGGATCACCCTTTAATGCTTTACAGCCCAACAGCATATGGAGGACCATGCATTCCCTGTCTTAGACTTCTGACTAGGCTTTTCCTGCTTTTAGGCTGTTTACACATTACTGTTTATTCCTGCTCCAGTGTACTTTCACCATCAGTGTTTGAAGCCAGGTACACAGGATGTTAGCTACAAAGCTACAATCCATCTGTATCCCATTGCTTCATGAGAAATACTTTCATTCAATGTGCATTCCCTCAAACTAGATTCCATTCAAATTGAAAACAGAAGCCCCGATTAAGCTGAGGTATGAACTGGAATTCAGGTCAGTGAAACCAATCATTATATTCTATTATTTTTGTTTTGTTTTTAAGTCACTTGGAGACTTTTTATGTGTCTGATAAACTGAATATTAAAAATATTTGGATATAACCACTGCAAAGCAGATTTCTCCCCATATTTCAATGATATTCTCCCTCCTCTTTTAAAACCCTTCAACTTGGTTCTTCCTCCATATCACAATCATTTGGAAAAGTAAGAGAAAGTGAATGTTCCCTGAAACAATTGCACAATATAAACACATTGCTTTAAATATTAAATTGTGGAGAAAGGATGTTGGGTTGTACTTACTGTTTGCACTTGCCGTGCTAAATATGGTGGAGACTACGCCGAGGAGAGAAAAGAGGATCTTGAGGGAAGCGCCTGTTTCTGCCTCAGAGGTGCACCTCATCTTCGGTTCTGCCTAGAAGAAATTGCAAGGATTTCCCTGAAAATCAGCTTATTTTGCCTCAGAATACAGACCCCTCACTGAGATCTAAATCCAGCTGTCATCTCTTTGTCCAGTTTGGGCTTGAATGTTGCCATACATCAACAGAAGGGGCAGAGTCAACCCCAACTGTCATCACATTGCTTCATCCTAGAAGCAGCAGAGGGGTTTTTAAATCTCTCTCTTCTGCCCAATTCCCAAAGCACTATATGAAAACTCTCAGGCAACTCTTCTGTTCTCTTTACTTTTCTAAAAGATGCTTCCTAAAAGCAAATAATTTCTGGGAATCGCATTATGAGGCAAGTAATTGATATAGAAGCAATTGTTGTGGTTTTCCATTTATCCATTTTCAGCAAAAAAAAAGATTTAGGACTCCTAAATAACATTAACAGATAATTTTTCATTTTCTTATATATTATCTCAGTGGAAAAAGTGCTTGACTATTAATCCACTTTAGACCTGAATGAATGTTAGCCGTGGGCGTAGCCAGGATTTTTGCTGGTGGGGGGAAAAGGATGTTTGTTAGAACCATGCTATCTGTGACATGATGGGTCAGTTAGTTAAGTATCTTTATTTATTTACTTGAGCTGTCCCCCCTCTGGCTATGCCCATGATGTTAGCTGAAATCAGGGATAGGGGACCCTTTTCAAGCCACAGGTCACACACTCTTTTTTTCCCTGGTGTAGTTGTGGATGGGGCCAGAGGCTACAAAATGGGCTCCAGTAGGTGATGATTAAGACTACAGAGAAATGCATTCCTAGACTCAGGTTATGCCCCTCACCTGGGAGGAAGTTAAAATTCCTCCTTATTTGTTCTCTTTCACCATGTGAACTCACTGCAAGAGGGCGTGCTTGAACTCGCTTGCTACGAACTCAGACCATATGCTTAGATGTCAGGAACACACCAGCCCAAAGCCAAGAAGTACAGTCTGAGATAGAAGGCAGGCAGACAGGCAGAAGAAGAAGAACAGAGAGACTTGCAGACTTCTCAGACAGCTGGAACCAGTGGGCTGACAACTTCCCCCTCTGAAGCTGGCAGGAATGCAGCTTATCAGCTCAGGGGAGGCGGGCTGAAGGGAAGCTAGCTTTCTCAGGAATCACAGTCACTCAGGGCACAAGGGAGGGAGATCAGTTCCTCACTGCAAGGGGAGGTAGCTGACGCCATCAGTCCCAGGGGTAGACGAATGGGGAAAGTCCAAGACAGAAGACGACCCCTGAAATGTAAGGGTCAGAGGTTCAGGATATTCTGCAAGAGCCGGAAGGATTCTTCATAAGGGTCAATTTGATTGTGATGTATGGTTGCTCGGAGAGAGCGGTCAGAGGCTAACTGCTTGTAAGCAATAATTTTTTTGTTAAATTACTTCTTGCGTGCTGTTTCTCTAGCCGGCAGCCGGCCAGCTCCTGACATTAGAGCTATTTCACTATATCTTGTATTCCAAGATTTCTACCTGTGTTTTTCTTGCTGTTGCATGGAATAACACATGAATCTGACCTTTGGAGTTTTGTAAGTAAAGCATTTAAACTTACTAAATGGTGTGGTCTATTCACTGAGAGAAGAGTAGAAATGGGAAAGCAATGTTTGCGGACTAAATGGGATATTTAAAATAAGGTTACCAGATTTTTTTCAATGAATCCAGGGACGCAATAAATAAATAAATAAATAAATAAATAAATAAATAACATTCGGGACGTTGATGCTGCAGCATGAGCCTGGGCAGCCCCTGAGTTGTTGGTTCTTCGGTAGTGGTAGTGGTAGTGGTAGTGGTAGAGAAGCGGTGCATGGTGGGTCAGGCATGGAAGGTAGAGAAGGAGGGCCGAGAGCGCAATGCCTCCCTTCCCATCGGAGCAGCCTCAGTCCAGTATACCTGAAGGAGCTATTCTACCCCCATTGTTCTACCTGGACACTGAGGTCCAGTGCCGAGGGCCTTCTGGAGGTTCCCTCACTGTGAGAAGTCAAGTTACAGGGAACCAGGCAGAGGGCATTCCGGTAGTGGCACCCACCCTGTGGAATGCCCTCCCGTCAGATGTCAAAGAAATAAAAAACTATCTGACTTTTAGAAGACATCTGAAGGCAGCCCTGTTTAGGGAAGCTTTTAATATCTGATGAATTATTGTATTTTAATATTTTAATATTTTGTTGGAAGCCACCCACATGGGTGGGGTATAAATAAATTATTATTATTATTATTATTATTATTATTATTATTATTATTTCTTTATATGTTGCCCAGCCCTTTCTTATATTCAATTTTGCCCCACAAAAAATAGCTTTTAATGGGGAGAACCACCATGGTGTTTTCTGCTCTAACAATTTTTTGTATTTCTCCCATACCACATATAGTGACTTTTTCGCTAGATGGTTCGGGAATCCTCTGTGTACTTTAACTTTTTCATACCATAGATACGCATGCCAACGAAATCTGTCATCATGACCCTCCAAATCTAAAATATCTGTATTTTGTAATGTTATCCATTCTCGGAGCCAGCAAAGACAGGACACCTCATAATATAACCTTTAATCTGGCAGGGAAAAGCTGTCTCTATCTTTAGAATCTATTAATAATTTATGCTTTATTCTTGGCTTCTTCCCCTGCCAGATAAATTTTGAAATATCTCTTTGCCATTCCTTGAAGTGTCCTGCCCTGCTGATCACGGGTCCTGATTGAAACGAAAACAACATTCTTGGCAATACATTCATTTTTACCACAGATATCCTCACCCAAAATGATAAATTCATCCTTCCCAAACCTCCAGATTTCTCTTTACTTCTTTTCAAGTAGATAAATAATTATCCTTATAAACATTAATATTATTTGCTATCAACCAAACTCCTAAATATTTAACTTTTTATCTATTGTCAACTCTGTAATATTTTGTAGACCTTTTTGGATGATGCTCTGTCATATTTTTCACCAGCATTTTCATTTTACTCTTATTCAGCTTAAAGTCTGCTACTTGACCAAATTCATAAATCTTCTCCAATAACCTTGGTAAACTTGCCATTGGGTCTTCTACTGTTTAAACCAGGTGCCTTACTAATAATACTCCCATCTCAATATGTCACTTTCAGAGAGGCATAATGTCTTGCCCCCATTTCATAAGAGCAGATATTCAATGCCATAGCAGTGCAAAGTATTTTGTCAGGTATGCTGGCAAGCAAGGGAGCTTCCCGTTCTCTCCGGTAGCTTCTGATAAGAAATAACGAGCCTTTGGAAGGTTTATAGTCCATTTTATTTACAACAACATACTGAGAGCAGCACCAAGCTGTTCCCCTTCATGGATGGCAGTTGCTCACTCTAAGTCCCCTCCCCTTCTGCAACAAGAAGCACGCCACGGGCCACCTGTCCCTCCCTTGTGCTTCCGTTGTTCCTGGACCCTTTCAGTCCTCCGAGTTCTAGGGGAGGGAGGGACTTTTCCTCCACTCTCTATTGAAGAATGTCCTAAAGGCTCCCTCCCTCCTGGTTGCCTAGCTACTATCTCAAAACTGTGCAGCTCTTTCCCCGACTGAGCAGCTTCTGAACTGCTGGTCTCTCTGATTCTGGGAATGTGTTAAGGGGGGGGGGTGCAAATCCTCCCCCTTGCTCCTTTGTCAGAGGCTGCTCTGTCTGTGCCTGAATTCCTTCACCCTCAGAGTCAGACTAGTCTCTGGCATCCGATTCAGACATGTTTAAATGCTCTAGAGACTATCCTATAGAAATAAATACATAGACATCAAAGGCTGTGAATCAGTATCCACCTCTGTGACATGCAAAACCCAATTTTATGAATGAGTACATTACATCAGATATAACTGTGTGGTTGCAAACCAC
Source organism: Podarcis tiliguerta (assembly GCF_965153285.1). NCBI lineage: Eukaryota > Metazoa > Chordata > Lepidosauria > Squamata > Lacertidae > Podarcis > Podarcis tiliguerta. Next base: position 35,434,732 of record NC_139544.1, on the reverse strand, counting down.
CTTGAGATTTATACAAAAGGCAATTAATAAACGAATAAGATAAAATGCTATGCTCTGGACCAGGGTCCTCAAACTTTTTAAACAGGAAGCCGGTTCACTGTCCCTCAAACGCTGTTGGGGGCTGGACTACAGCTTTTAAAAAAAGGATATTTACGCGGCAGTCTCCTCTATTTTTTACCCAAGGGTAGACCCACTGACATGACTGGCCATGCCCAACCCGGGTCCATTCATCCAGCGGGCCTGCCCTCTGTGTAAAAGTTAAGTTGACATCACATCCCACCAGAGCGTAACAACTCCTGGGTAAGTACGCACCATGCAACGGTCACAACAATATTGTGGCAAGTCTCTGTGTGCGTGCACAAATCTTCTTGCAACGATCATCCCCTCTGCTTTGCATGCTCTGCTTCGTCGCAGGGAGGTGGAGAATAGCCCAAGCCTGGTTACCTGCAACGGCAGCGGCGCCTCTTTCTTCTCATACAGTGGTACTTCAGGTTACATACGCTTCAGGTTAAGTACGCATCAGGTTACAGACTCCACTAACCCAGAAATAGAACCTTGGGTTAAGAACTTTGCTTCAGGATGAGAACAGAAATCGTGCTCCAGCGGCACGGCAGCAGCAGGAGGCCCCATTAGCTAAAGTGGTGCTTCAGGTTAAGAACAGTTTCAGGTTAAGAACGGACCTCTGGAACGAATTAGGTACTTAACCTAAGGTACCACTGTATCCCTCACACCCGGAAAGGGGCCATGCAGCAGTGTCGGGGAGGAGGGGAAGCAGCAGCAGGAGCGGCAATGGCAGAGGAGGAGGAAGAGGTGTCGGAGGAGGCCGACAGGAAGCCAGGGGCCCTTGCCAAGTGTGCACCGTCGCCATGGGGAAAGCCCCGCTCAGGTGCCCAGGGCAGCAGCACCGCCTCTGCTCTGCTCCGTGCCGTCGCCTCCCGTGCACACAAATCCAAACGTCACAGCTTCGGATTGTCTGCAGGAGCTTCCTGCGGCCAATCTGAAGCCGCACCGGCATCGTCGCCCACCCAGAAGCCGTGCCAGCACCACGGAAGTCAGTCCTTGTACGGTGAGGCATCCGCAGTGTGCAGGGACTGACTGAGTGGTGGCAGGGTCCGCAGGCTGGATTTGTGAGCCTGGGAGGCAGCATCTGGCTCCCGGGCCGTAGTTTGCTGACCCTTGCTCTGGGCAAATGATTAAAAGCTATATTCATGAGGTTTCCATATTACTGCTTGAAAACTGAATGCTCCTTTCCAGATCAGAATGCTTTCTATAGCAAAGGAGACGCCAGACCTGCCTTTGACACTCTGAAGAGGCATAATAATAAATCAAGGGGTCAATGCAACTGCTTATGGAAGTGATACAAGTGGAAAGCGTGCATGCAAATAAGAGATTCGCAACCTGCTGTTCAGGCAAAAGGCTGAAGATTTGCAGCATAAACGTGACATTTGTTGGACCAAAACAAATAATAAAAGAGGTCAAGACAGCTACAGACAGGAGAATGGCACGTCTCTTTTTACCTGGCTTTGTAGCAACATTGGATGAAGAAAGTTTCTTTATAATGCACACATAACAGGTACCAGAAATTAGTAATGGTATATAAAAGAACAAAATAGACGCTACAGAAAAGTAACGATAAAATGTCTTAACTGTAGAGACAGCTAGTGAGTCAAGACAGGTGGTAATGTTTAAGCGAGGGAATCTTTCTGTTTGCTCCCTGAGAAGCAGAGGAATCACTCCAGCTATGGCTATAATCCAGATGGCAAAGCAGATCAAAGCGGCCCGCCTTGGTGTGCGCCATGACAGAGACTGCATTGGGTACACCACTGCCATGAAACGGTCAACGCTTATCGTCACCATCAGCAGAATGGAGCAGTACATGTTGCAGTGAAAGGCAGACGTGATGAAACGACACATTTCCGGTCCAAATGTCCAATTGTTTCCAGAAAAGTGGTAGATGATCTTAAAAGGAAGCACGGACACAAAGAGGACGTCGGCAAAAGCCAGGTTGAGCATGTACACTGTAGCTGGCTTCTTAAGCCTTATTTTGACCACAAACACAAGGATTGCCATAATGTTTAAAGGAAGACTGAACATAACAACAATAATGTGGACTGAAGGAACAAACCAAGTTACCCATGGACTAGTTATGATTATTTCAATGTCCTCTGAGAGGTGAATGGACTCTGTGTTTTGACTGTGGATGTCCAACTTGTTCTCATGTGTAGAAGGGCTGACTAAAACTGGCAAGAGGCTCCTAGCCGTCTCTAAGGATGAATCTGAAAGGAGAAGCAATATAAAATCAATTACCGTATTTTTTGCTCTATAAGACTCACTTTTTCCCTCCTAAAAAGCAAGGGGAAATGTGTGTGCGTCTTATGGAGCGAATGCAGGCTGTGCAGCTATCCCAGAAGCCAGAACAGCAAGAGGGATTGCTGCTTTCACTGCATAGCGATCCCTCTTGCTGTTCTGGCTTCTGAGATTCAGAATATTTTTTTTCTTGTTTTCCTCCTCCAAAAACTAGGTGCGTCTTGTCGTCTGGTGCGTCTTATAGAGCGAAAAATACGGTATGTCAACACCAGCATAACATTCAGTATTACTCTCTTCATCAGAATATAAATTCAGACTACTAAATTACAGATTTGTATTGTCCAATCTGGATTATTAGGATTGTTGTTGTTAATTTTGATTTGTGATCCCTTCCCTCTCACTGTAAGTTTGCCAGAGGGGTCTGTGCTAATACAAATAATGTTGAAACCCCTTCCTTCCTTTTTTATTTTATGCTGAAACACTTTATTACTTTGGAGGTCTCTCTACTACAAATCAGTTATTTCCTTCTCAATATGTCCCCTTTTCTGCTCCTATTCTATAGGAGTAGAGAGTAGAGAGTGTGCTGCAAATACTGTGTCCCATATGTTAAAAGCTATCAAGAGTCCACAGAGCACAGGTCAGTCGAAAGCGCTCCCAAGGAGTTGCTAGAAAGCTTATGCCTCTTTAAGGAGGTACATTTTGCATTAGTGGCTTAAAGAATGTCAAATGAGCATAAAAACGATAAAACAATACAAATTTCACTGCACAACAGAAATCACACAAATTTCAGAGATAGGACATGCAAAACCTAAAAATGATTTAGATGCACTCTAACTGATTTGGGGATGGAATTCCTTTTAAATCAAAACCTAAATATCTAATGTAATGCACATATATTTGAAAAAAAAAAAATTCCCAAAGCTTGTCTTCCTAATAGAAGAATATTCTCTTTAAGCACAATTGGTGCTATTCAGAGCTTTCTTTCCCCGGCTGGAACTCACCGGACATCAGTTCCGACACCTCTCAGGTGGATGCCATTGCCATTATAAGAGAACAAGGGGGTGTTCGTGGGGAGTCCCGACACCTCTTTTTCTAGAAAAATAGCACTACCATCCAATAAGAATATAAGAAGGGTCTGCTAGACCAGGAATGGCCATCTAGCCTAGCACCCTGATCTCACAGTGGCCTCCTAGAAGCGTGTGGGAAACTCATAAGCAAGATTCAAGAACAAAGCATTCTCCCCTCCTATTGTTCCAGCAACTGGGTTTAGAAGCATTTCTGTCTCCAGCTGTGGAGGCAGCGCATAGCCATCATGGCTGGAAACAGCACTAACAGCAGCAAGAGAGGAGCAGTAGAAGCTGGGGCAATGGCAAAGCAGGTAAAACTTTTGCCATCATCTCCCTTTGCTGCTACTCCCCACCCCACCCTGAAGAGAAGGGAGAAATGATGGACCCCCCCCCCCCCGGAGGATGTTGGACCCACCCGCTGTAGATTTGCAGCTGCTGGCCTGATGAGAGACTTCTAGGTGTGGTGGGGAGATTAAGGGGGGAACTGCTGGTTTGATGTGAATGATTTTTGGACTAGGGAGGGGGTTGAGGTTTGATTTATCTGCTCATTAGTGGATGGGAGTATTGCTTTGCTTATTGTTTGAGTACTGCTAATGTTGTTTGCTGCTGTTTATGGGGCTAGTGTGTTGTTATTCTATCACTTGTAAATTATATGAAAGATTACTGTATTATATGATTGCCCCCTCTTTCCTCATCCTATGGTAGTGTGGATGTGCACGTTTTGCTTTAATGTAAGCTGCTGGAACACCTTTGAGTGATACATGACTAATTAAAAAATAGTAAAGGTAAAGGACCCCTGGACAGTTAAGTCCAGTCAAAGGTGACTATGGGGTTGTGGTGCTCATCTTGCTTTCAGGCTGAGGGAGCCGGCGTTTGTCCACAGACATCTTTCTGGCTCATGTGGCCAGCATGACTAAACCACTTCTGGCGCAATGGAAAACCTTGATGGAAGCCAGAGCGCACGGAAACACCATTTACCTTCCTGCCGGAGTGGTACCTATTTATCTACTTGCACTGGTATGCTTTAGGACTGCTAGGTTGGCAGAAGCTGGGACAGAGCAATGGGAGCTCACCCCATCACGCAGATTCGAACTGCCGACCTTCTGATTGGCAAGCCCAAGAGGCTCAGTGGTTTAGACTACCGCTGTCCTCCATGAATTTGTCCAATCTTCTTTTAAAGCCCCCTAGGTTGGTGGCCATTACTGCCTCCTGTGGAACTGAGTTCCCTAGTTTAACCATGCACTGTGGAAAGAAGTATTTTCTTTAGACTGTCCTGAATCTTCCAGCGTGCAACTTCATTGGATGCCCATGAGTTCTAGAGTAAAGATGGTGAAAGACTTTTCTCTATTCACTTTTTCCGTGCCGGGCATAATTTTTTAATAATATTCTATCATGTCACCTCTCATGTGCCTTTTCAAACTGAATGGTCCGAAAATGCTCCGGTCTTTCTTCATAGGGGATTTGCTCCATTCCCTGGATCATTTTGATTGTCCTTTTCAACGGTAATGGTGTCTGCATGCCGGCAGAATGGACTTCCACTCATGGAAGGGGACTTATAGTCTTCCTGTCACACAAAATTGGGCATCACACAATGCTTAAGGCAAGATGGAATGCCAGCCAAGTAGAGAAAAGCGTCATAAATAAGTAGACCGCCCTCCCACCCTTCTGCTTGCCTTGTGCAAATTAAAGCATGTTAAATCATTCACAAACCACGGTAAGGGTACTTACTGTTTGCTCTTACTGTGCTGTGTAAGGTGCAGAGTATATTAAGCAGAGAAAGTATCTTCAGAGTTCGGCCCATTATTCCTCCAGACCTCAGCTTTTGCTGCCAGGTTTCTAAAAAAGGGCTGCAAGGATTTATCTGAAAGGCATGTTCTCCTGACCCATTAAGTTCTCTGAGATCAAATTCCACTCTTCATCTTTTCATCCAATTTGGGCTTGAATATTAGCTTAAAGCAATTGGAGACCCAGAGCCAACCCCCTACTGTCAGAAAAGCAACCTTCAAAGAGACAGGACTAAGGAAGAGGGAGGAATGAGTTTTTTATTTCTTCCTCCTAGCTACTTTTCAAAGCTTCATAAAAGACTGCTTTCATGAGAGTAACGAGAGTCATCATATTAATAGGAGGAATTATCTACATGGTTTGGCATCTTTCATGTTTGTTCTCAAAAGATGCTTTCTGAAAAACAAAATATTTCTGAAAATCACATTATGACCCATGTAATGGATACTGATGCATTTGGTTGGTTTTGAACATTTCCATTTTCAGGGTGGGACGGACAATTAAAACTCATTAATGAACAGAATGTATCCCTTTTCCCTATCTTGAGTACCTGTAAGTGCATGAAGTGCTTTACTATTAGTCTCTTTTCTCATCACAATAACTCTTGTGATGGGATTGTGACTTCCAGGATATTTCATGGCTGAGCATCCGTTCGAAGCTATGCGACAAATTATCCACTCCATTTCACTTTTGATGCTATTACACCATTCCAGAGTCCATTGTCACTGTGAGAACAAGCAAAAGGTAAGGCCAGATGTGTTTAGAAGTGTTAGGAGATTGTCCCATGATTTGAGCTGAGAACACATGCTACAAGTACCTTGCTGAAGTTGGGCATTACAACATTACCCAGCTGGATCTGGAGAAAAGCACATCTAGTCTAGACTCTTGTTCCCCATTTGGTCAGCTAGTGCCTGAGAAGCTTAGAAGCAGCACATCATTGAGGACAAGTCCTCCCCTACTGTTGTTCCACAACAGTTGCCATTCAGAGAGCAGAGCTCAGATGTACTGAAGCTAGGGGAGCCTCTGGTGGTCAAAGAGCACAATTGCAGTCAAAGCTAGGTGCCTGGCCAGGGTTGAGGTCTCCATGGATCTACAAATACAGCACTCTTGCTAATATTGGCGGTAGCAAGATGCAGAAAGGCAGCAGGAGTGTGTCTGCTTGGAGCCACTGGTATCTTCACGTGTTGGCTCTGTCCAAATTGTTTGGGAAACCTCCAATTCATTTTGGTCTCTGTACAGAAGTCTGTAAGGGACGTGGGTGGCGCTGTGGGTAAAAGCCTCAGCGCCTAGGGCTTGCCGATCAAAAGGTCGGTGGTTCGAATCCCTGCGGCGGGGTGCGCTCCCATTGTTCGGTCCCAGTGCCTGCCAACCTAGCAGTTCGAAAGCACTCCCAGGTGCAAGTAGATAAATAGGGACCGCTTACTAGTGGGAAGGTAAACGGCGTTTCCGTGTGCGGCTCTGGCTCGCCAGAGCAGTGATGTCACACTGGCCACGTGACCCGGAAGTGTCTCCGGACAGCGCTGGCCCCCGGCCTCTTAAGTGAGATGGGCGCACAACCCCAGAGTCTGTCAAGACTGGCCCGTACGGGCAGGGGTACCTTTACCTTTACACAAGTCTGTACATGCAGAGTCCTTCAGTACTGATTCTATAGTGATGGAGTTGTTATCCTGTCCATGTGCTCAGATAAATGTTTGAACAGTACTATTGCTTTTCCCTATTTAAGACAACTTCTGATAAGGTTTGGCCATTGTGAAAGTGGCACCTCCAGGGGGATAGATAGAATAATGGAATTGATGCTTGTTTTTCCACTTGGCTGGTGGTGCTTCTTGCTTGAAGGACACTGGCACCCCTCCCCATGCTTTCAGGTGTTTATGAAAATGGTAAAAGGTGCAAGTCAAAATAATGTGACCATGTTAGGACATGATTTTGCCATAGTAATGCCAACCCAACTGCCTTGGTCATCTACCATCAACAGTCCACTTTGGGAAGGATTCTGTAGGGTAACCAGCCTCATAATACTGTCCTGTGGGATTAATCTGAAATAGGGTTGCCGTATTTCAAAAAGTATAATTCCTGAGCTTTTTTCAAAGAAACCCACCAAAATTGTTAAGCTTTTTGGGGAAAACCGAACGACTGCTTTTCCCACCTGGTTGCCATACATCTGGGTTTCCTCTTGTCATTTTGCAGATTCAGCAAAATTCCCCCAACACCAATTTTCCTGATCTATGGCAAGCCTGCTTTGAAATAGGTGGATTTTGTTGTTTTTAGGCAGTGCATTGCCTACTAATTTGCACCCTTTCCAATCACTTTCTGTTGTAACTTTATAGACAATACACCTTGTCACTTTTATTTATTGTATTTTTATGTTTTGAGTTTGTTTGTGCCACATTTTTGTGTTCAAGAGTTATCCCCCTTCTGCCTTCCCCCTTTAGTTGAATGGCTGGTGAGTGAGAGTTCCTTTTCATTCCTGTTAGTATCCTTTATTTCCATTTGATATTGTGTATTTTTGCAGTTATCCCCTTTTCCTCTTCTCAGATGTCTACAAATTTTCAGACCAACTGTATAAAAAACAATAGACGGGAAGGATTAACAAACATTTTATTCACCCAGAAATGTTCACTTTTGCCCTTGTGGAAGAATCACTATGACTATCAGTTTTAAATCTAGCAGGTTTCATCTCATGGCAGTGAAAGAGATAAATAGATATAGATGATAGATAGATAGATAGATAGATGATAGATAAATAGATATAGATGATAGATAGATAGATGATAGATATGTCATACAGCTAAGTCAAAACGCAGTCAAAATTCACAGTAAAAAAGAAAAAATTTACTGAGGCAAACAGACTTCTTTATAAACACTGTACAAACAATAATGGGAAAGAGAAAACTATGACTTCCTGTAACTGAAACAATATTTGTACAACTTAAGGGTTCCTGCTTTGGGAGATATCTGCCTGCAATTTGGCAGGCTTAATCCACTCTGGAGAAACTCCCCTTCCCGTAAATTTCATCCACATCAGTAAAAATGAGGGCGGGGTTTAGCCATTTTCACATCTCTATAACAATGAATCATGGGAAACAGAGCTTCCTTTTTAACAAAGCTGATTTGGACACAGATTATGAGTCAAATGGGATATATCAACTTGGAAAAGTTAGGGCTGTTTCATAAAGCAGTTCTCTTGGTCCACATTGATACTCATAAAATGAGATGCTTATATGTCCCAACGCTGCCACACATACACATTCTGGAACTTTTTGCAGTCCAGGTATAAAAGAACTGCAAATACTTACAGGATTCAACAAAGGCTGCAATTAAGTAAAACCCTTGAAAGATTACAAGAACGTTTTATCTGGGATGGTTATAAAGAAGCTCAAAGGTCAGTTCATGATCCTGACCCACTATCTTGCCCAACTCATGGAGGCACAATGGAATAATAAAATAGGTACTAGACACAAACACATGCAGAGAAACATAGTGTTACAGAGGTTGGGTGCCATCTCTGCTCAGCTGTAGAAAGATTCTGGGAAGACCCTGGCGCTCACTCATGGTCTGAGTTCAAGATGTGGCGGAGGCTGTCATACCTTTAAGAAATATGACCTATTTGCATATTTACACCTGAATTGAGATGGAAGGAGCCCAGATCTTACAGCATAGTCATCTCAAGAGGGGCTTCTTCCCCACAGCAATGCAGCACCGTTCATCATGGTTAAAGGCTTGGCTTATCACTCGCTAGCTATGTGAAACTGCCTTGGTTTGTGATCCTAAACTGAATGGCTCTTCTGGGTTTCAGTCGGGGGAGATTTCCAGCCTTACCTGGAGATGCCAGGGACTGGACCACCTGGGAGCTTCTACATACAAAGCAGATTGTCTAGCCTATGAAGTAGGCGTGCAATGGAAGTGAGATTTTTAAAAAGCACAAATATAGTAGCAGTATTGGATAACCTTTCTGTTGTCTATGGATTCAGCATTTTGGAGCAGAGCAATCCTACCACAGGGGGAGATTCATGGTGGTGTTACCACTATTTTGTAAACCGTGTCAGCTAGGGCAGGCCAGGGCAATTCACCTCCAATTTAAAGGGATGAACCATTTCATGCCTTAGGCCAGTGCAGCTTTTGCCTGTGGGCCTGAAGAACCTTGACTGGCCCGACATGCTGCCAAACTACTTTTTCAGTTCCTGTACCATAGGCACCACAAAGACTATAGATTGCCCCTTCATTGTAGTTTAGCCTCATTGTCACTGAACAATAATGCAAGACCAAAATGGCTGATTCCTACGAACTGCCACAGTTACTTGTTTCTAACATTTTAAAATATTATCTTTGTTGCTGTGGGATACGGATAGAAGATTAGTTTTAGGCAACCTGACTGAAGCTTTTGGAATATTCAAGGTTTATATGTTTCAGACCAGCAATTTTTAAGTGAAAATATATCAGACTGGATATCATGTATGACAAACTTGTATCATGGCATAGGTATGAACACACAACAAATGAAGCAGATAAAAAGTTTATTATTGCTGCAGGTTAACTCAATTTTCAAACATAATAATAAACATCTGTCTATCAACATTATAGTTTTAAGAAAGCAAATACCATAATTTATTTGGTTAATATGAATATATAATAATATAACTTCCAAAAATTATGAAATATTTACACATTTTACTTATGTTTGTACATCAATAAAATTAAAAATGTATGGTTAAATTACTTTACATTAAATGTATTTTGATAGGGATTTGACCCAGGAAGAAAATAAAGTCAATACTGGGTCATATCCAATGTCAGTCCAGCTCAGAGTAGACCCATTGAAAATAATGGACATAAAGAACTTAGGTCCACTATTTTCAATGTGTACACTCGGAGTACAACCTAGTTGGTCACAACCGTTAATATTCTTCCTATAACAGGTATTTCCTCTGTATCAAACCCAACTAGATACCCTTTTATATCTTTTCACACACAAAAATGGAAAACAATATAGTAATGCAATACATCCCAAATAAAATTGTTAGAATGCTGAAAATACCTGCTGACAGATTAGCAGACACTTCTTCTCAGTTTTAAAATGCTGCTTCAGAGTCTGAGTTTCAGGATACAAGCCTATATCTGCTTGTTTAAGAGCAACGGCAATTGAAATCAACAGGACTTACTTTTGAGTAGATAAGTAGTAGTTTTACTTCTCCCATTTGGTAATTATATTATCTACACTTAAACAAAATGTATGTTTAGATGTTGCTCCGGCAGAGGCAACTGTTGATGGAAGAGGAAGGGATGCAAATTTTGCTGATTTTCACAGCCTCCGGCACCACCCAAAAATCTGTTCTGAAGGTTTGGGAGAGCATCCAGAGTAGGTTTTTCATAATTATGAAAACAGAAGGGAGGGAGAATGGGCAAAAAGTGTCTCCTTGCCTCTTGCATTAATGGATGCCTCTGTTGGATCAAATGCTTTTGCACTCACTAGATGCAACACTTTACATTTTTGTTACATTAGAAACCCTATGGGATTCTAGAGTAGAAACCTACAGTTTCTGTGCTAAAGAAATGCATCAGCTAAAAACCTAAATTCAACTGCTAATGAAAGTAAAAATACTTTACATAAAGACAAGTAATATTTAATTTATTTTTATGTCCCAGGGCTCACTTGTAATTTTCCATTACTGAGTGCGACTTAATTAGATTTTTATAATGTTGCAGTGCCTCAGTCTGTTTTTTAAATGCATTTCACACACATGATCAAGGTATGACACATTTTAGGAAAAAACTAAGCTACAGAATAACTAAATCATGTGTGGGGAGGTGCCCACTCAAAGCAAATAACTGTAGAAAATATATTCTGAACAGGATACATTGGAGTTTCACTCTATTTTAAAAGTAGAAACACATGTTCAGCATAAGACTTAAAGCAGAACCAGTTTGAAATAAATATGCCAGCATACCTTTTCTCTGATTCTTCAAATATTTGGACAACTCCAAACAACTTGGTTGACAGTGTGATCTTGTCCGTGTTAAACCACATTAATAGAATGTAACTAGGCTATTCAGTGCATAGTTGTGATGGGTACACAGTAACACCAACTAGCAACCAGTTCTGGCTAGTTATAACTTTTTGCTTCTATTCATGGAAGGATAACTCTGCTCATGGAAACAGCCATTTTATAAAGTGCTGTGTCTCTTTATAAAGGAGCAAAAGGTCAGGATGCAAGCCAATCTGTTCTGTAAAATCAATATCCAGGTCTCAAACATGAGTCAAAAGTCCATTGTTTATATTCAACAGAACAATAAAAAGGCTTATCATGACTTGAACTTTGTGTGACAACACCAAATTGCAAATATTGACTCATTTGTCTTTTAAGGAAATCTTTCAGTTTTTAGCTTCTAAGGCAGCCAAAATATGTAGAGCAAAATCATGAAATATGCAGAATGCATTTCAGAAGGCTCAATCATATACTACAAATTAGAAAAGCAGTGTTAAAAAAAGACCACTGATTCATTTAATTTCAGGAATCATCAAATGTTGTAATACAAATAATACTTAAAATTAGAGTACCAATAAGAAAAGGGATATATAAACTCAAATATCTCTTTAGTCATAAGGCCATTAGGCAGCTTTGAATGAAATCTGTGTCTCTTCGCCAATTTGTAAATGGAAACAGTGATTTCGTTCAGAGGGCTACTGTAATGTGGCAAACAATGTATAAAAATTTGAAGTCTGTTTAACAGTTTGTAGATTTTAGTTGTTGGAGGTTTTCAGCCATAAGTGACCTATTTATAACATTGTCAGCAGAATCAGATTAATACTTCTCTCTCTCTCTCTCTCTCTCTCTCTCTCTCTCTCTCTCTCTCTCACACACACACACACACACACACACAAAAAAAAAAAATAGGGATGCAGTACATATCTGGGTAAAGTTTTCACAGGAAAACACTGTTTCAACACCTCCTTGAGTCTTTATCTTCCCTCCCCATACCCTATATCCTTTTTAATGACAGGTTATCTGTTAACAAACATGTTAATCATGTGAAAAATGTGATATGGCTATTCTTCAGTATAACAGCTTAAATATATAGCTATATAAATAATAAGTGCACAAAATGTACTTTTGTCCACAAAACAATATGAGTTGTAGCAAATGTTTCTCATAGTAAGAACAGACTCACTGAAATTCATGGATGTAACTATTTGGGTCCATTAATTTCAGTAAGTCTACTTTGAACAAACCTTACCGCTAGCTGATTGCAATCCTATGTTAATAGCTTCCTGTAGACACTGTTACCAAGTGTACTGGTGCAAGTACCCCTTCTACTGGTCCTAGTCATTAACTGGCCACTGGTACTGGTACTGCAAGATTCAGAGGTCTTTTTACAGCAAAAAAGATTGATAAGGTGTCGCTGGCATTCAGAAGAGGTGTAATAATAGATCAAAGGATCAATGCAGCAACTTACACTGCTGGTACAGACACAGATGAGATAGGCAAAGTAGATATTCCCCAAGTAGTTTTTGTAAGAAAAACTGATGTAGTGAATTAACAAAAGGACATTGGTTGGACCAAAGCACATAATAAAAATGGAGAAAACAGCTACAGACAATAATAAAGCCCGTGTTTTCTTGCTCTGCTTTGCGGCAACATTTGAAGAGCTAAGAGTCCGGATGATACACACATAGCAAACAGCAGAAACAATTAATGGCACAAAAAAGAAGAGAGAAGAGAAAATGGTGAAAAAAATAAGGTAATAGCCTTTAAGATCATCTTTGTTCGACACATCATGACACGTTGTAATGTTTAACTGAGGGATTCTTTGGGTTTGCTCATTGATTAGCAGAGGTATCACTCCAGCTATTGCTACAAGCCAGATGGCAAGACAGACCACAAAGGCACGTCTTCGTGTGCGCCATGACAGGGACTGCATTGGGTACACCACGGCCAGGAAACGGTCCATGCTTATCACCATCATCAGCAGGATAGAGCAGTACATGTTGCAGTAGAAGGTAGCAGTGACAAAACGACACATTTCAGGTCCAAATGCCCAATTGTTCCCAGAAAAATGGTAGACAATCTTAAAAGGAAGAACACTCACAAAGAGAACATCAGCAGAAGCCAGGCTGAGCATGTACACTGCAGCTGGCTTTTTCACCTTCATTTTTATCAGGAACACAAGAATCGCCATGATGTTCAGAGGAAGACTCAGCGCAACAACTAGGGTATAAACTGATGGAACAAAAATGGTCAGCCATCCACTAGTCAGGTACTCCTTGACATCTCCAGAGATCCGTTTAGGTAGCAGCATTCGTGTTTCTCGAAGGAAAATACTTTCATTGATAGAACCCGATCCAATTTCTGAATCGTTTTCAATGTCATCGTCTCCCAATGGGATTTTTTCATATTCTTCTTCTGTTGAATAGGGAAAGGTTTTTGGTCCAATCTGAGCGAAAGATTCTAGAAAATGAAGTTTATATAAGGTTATTAAACATATTAGGTAACTCAGACATTTAGCAGAAAATACTTTTCTGAAGTAAAATTCTTTTGTGGACTAGAAAAAGGCATATTCACTGCCTTTTCCATTTTTCAAATATCTTGTACAATTAGCATGTTACTTCCTTTATTCTACCTTTTCATTCCCCCCCCCCGTGTTTATGATAGCTGCTTTTAAGTAATTTACATTCTGTTATTTACAATATCTTGTCTGCACCTATTAAGATGACATTAACGTATAAAACAGGTTCCTATTCATCACCTCTGAAATTTTAACAACAGCAGTTACAAACTGCTTATTATTCACTGAATATTCATCAGATACTTTCCCAGACTATTTAAATATATGTTTCAATGCAAGAAACATTCAAATTCCAAAAGTATTTATCTTGATTATCAAGTGAAACTTTGCCGAAAATCATGGACTTTCCCTTGCCTCAGTAAGCTAAAGATAGCGTATTGGATAGGACACAATTCTTTAGATAGGACACAATTCTTATTACAGTACATGGAATGTTTGTTCTGGGTTAACATCTACCTGATAGCCCATGTTGTATTGTGCTTTGTTCTGAAAGGCTTGCTCATATTTCGCTGCTTGAATATCACATCAAAGAATTGGAGTGCTATGATAAGAGAACTCAGAATGATTTTGTTTCTATATTCCCCATTAAAATTGGCCATCGTTGTTCCGGTATACAGCACTTTGAGCCTGTAGGTTTTCTTCAGACAGGTTGGAGAAAACCCGGTACTAATTGTGTCACCCACAACGACTTATCTTTTAATTCCTACCTATATCTTAGACAAAACAACTCTCTTAAAGTTTTTGGTGTCCAGTTTCATGCATAAAGAAATAATTAGTAATAACAAGAATAACAACAAAGTGTATATTATACAGGAAATTAGTCCTTTAAAAATCATTTCAGATATATTCTAACCCCAACCTCACAGCCTTCGCAGGACACAGCCCTCATCTGCACACTGTCTGGGGGGGGGGGTCCCCTAGAGCAGTATTCAGGGGACCTGGAGCTACAGGGGAAGGAGACATCACCTCATTCCTTTCCTCCACTGTGACCACAGCTCCATCACTAATATGGATTCAATCATTTATGACTTCAGAAAAGAACTACTGTGATAGATGATCCAAGATGTCATTTGTGAAAAACTATAAAATGTCCATAGCACATGGAAAGTAACTGATGCTGAAGTTTGTTCCCCAGGGGTTGTATACTTTAGGCTGTCTACTAACCCAGTGCCTGTCAAGCTACTGAAAAGGCATGACAGGAAAGATCATTTAGACTACTGGAATGGCATTCACAGTACAAAAGAATGGATCAAAGATCATGTGACTTCTCATCAGCCTCAAAGTGTTTTTGCACTGCTAAACAAACTCAGTATTCTGTAGACTGTACTTTGGTCATTCAGCATTATTCACAAATAAGGAAGAACAGAAGAGCTGGAAACATCAGCTTCAGTGGGGTTTTCCTCCATATAGGGCTTTCATATCCTAAAACATTAGTTGTTCCAAATGCTCCTAAACTTACTGATTTTATGAGGCTTAATAGAGTGAGTGTTGTTAGGATAAAAATATGTAATAGAGAGTGGCACATATCTATTGTTTGTGCAACAAGCATGATGTCACACTGACCTTTCATGATCTAGTTCTTAAAAAAAATGTTGCTACTGAAGTTTAATCCTCAACACAGATATCTCTTAAATTGATTTTAAATAAAGCACTATTGTGACTTATTTTGACACATCCTGTAATGGTTCTTGGGGTTGCTCGTGCATAAGCCGGTGCTTATCTCCCCGGCTGGGTGCAAACACCTGGCTGGGTTGCCTAATTGAACCTTTTCTGTCCGGACAGCCACTCACCCGTGGCTGACTCAATCGCTGGCAGAATCCGTCAGTGGGTGTTTCTTAAACTTCTTCCAGCAAAGAAGCTCTTTGACGCCTAGTCTCCTCCTACTCTCTCTGCATGAAAGCCTTCTGCGCAAGGAGGGCGTGGGCAACGGAGGACCCCTACTCTCCCTGCTGGTCCCAGGCAAGGAGTCATCTGCCCCCCTTCTCCACTGGTGCTACGCTGATTCTCTTTCCCAGAAGATGGGCTGCTTCTCCCAATCCCTGGATGCTCTCTGGAATCCCTCTGGCTTTTGCTCTCTCCCTCCGGCACTGATGGCAGTTCCCTGACACACCCGTTCACTTTATGCCGAAATTCGACACACAATCCCAGTCCAGACTAAGTTACTCCAAAACCATGATTAATTATTTGTGCTCAACATAAACAACAGTCTCTGCCTAGTATGGAGAGCCAAATGAAGATTAGAAACTGACACATTCCTAAGCAAATTTTGTAACTTAAAATGCATTTGCTTTCAATTACTCCCAATATTAAACCTTCCAGATGTATCTCGCAAGAAAGGTATCTTTAAAGAACACCAACAGTCACTGAATACTTCTCGTGAGTAAACAGTTCCAACAGCTTTAACAAAAATACAGCTGTTAGAAGATAGACCCAAGGCCATGACTGCTATTCATGACTGCATTTGGTGCAGAAGCATCTTTCATAAAATGTCAAAGTCTGCAGATGCTGGTCAGGTGAACGGAGTTGTGGTGCTTATAGTACAAAGCTTTTGTGGTTGAGGCATAAGAGAAGAAAGATTGAGTCATCCACCACATCCAGCCACTGAGGGACATCTTCTATAAAACAAATTAAGTACAGTGGTACCTCGGGTTACAGACGCTTCAGGTTACAGACTCCACTAACCCTCTTAACCTTGGGTTAAGAACTTTGGTTCAGGATGAGAACAGAAACTGCGTGGCGGCAGCGCGAGGCCCCATTAGCTAAAGTGGTACCTCAGGTTAAGAACAGTTTCAGGTTAAGAACAGACCTCCAGAACGAATTAAGTTCTTAACCAAAGGTTAATTTTCACCTACTTGGTTGGAAGTGCCATCCAGTCTCTCTCTCTCTCTCTCTCTCTCTCTCTCTCTCTCTCTCTCTCACACACACACACACAAAACACAACACCTTGATGACAAAGTGCCTCTCTCAGTTGCTCCAGCTGTTTGTGTTTCAAAGACACATCTGTAAGATTTACTACCCCTTTTGTACTGCTTTTAAAATTACCGTTGCATTTGTGTGGGAGTAATTTATTATTTAATGTTATTACTTACTGAATATATATATATATATATATATATATATATATATATGAAGAAGAGTTTGGATTTGATATCCTGCCTTTCACTCCCTTTAAGGAGTCTCAAAGCGGCTAACATTCTCCTTTCCCTTCCTCCCCCACAACAAACACTCTGTGGGGTGAGTGGGGCTGAGAGACTTCAAGGAAGTGTGACTAGCCCAAGGTCACCCAGCAGCTGCATGTGGAGGAGCGGAGACGCGAACCCGGTTCCCCAGATTACAAGACTACCGCTCTCAACCACTACACCACACTGGTGCTCTCTCTCTCTCTATTGTTTGTGAATATATATAACAGAAAAACACACACACACACATGCACACAAATCGGTCCACATATTAATTCCCACTGATTTCAATTGGTCTGCTCTAGACATGATTATGCCAAACATGATCCAGTCCAAGGCATGAACACAGTATTCAAACTGGGCAATTGAAATTAAGTCAAATGTGAAATCAAAGCCAGAGTTAACTTGGAAAACACACTAGATCAGACCTGGAACCCACCTTTAACTCAAACCTGCATTTAGGCACCAGTTTCTTAACCCCCCCCTACTGCATTTGTATGGTGGTAGTGTTGCTTCTTCAACACAACTTGATTTAGGCCCTTACCTGGTGGTGGGTCCCACTCACCAGCAGATGACCAAGGCACGAGGTAAGAGAGCCAGTATAAGTCAAATAGTGTTGTGTTCCCTAGTGGTTGGAATCGTAATCCTCAAGCTGCAAAGTCTATTTTCAGGCAACTGATCTTTATTGAATTACAATTATTTACCCATCAAGTCCTTCTGTTAATTTAACTCTGTGCCCTTCTGCGCATACACCCAAACTTACTAATGTCTTGTTAACAAGAGCCGCAGACTGGCGTCTATAGTTTTAAAGTATTCACCCAACACGTATTTTTTTGTCATGGGAAGCAAAGGCAGATTGATCACCAAGTGGTGGGGAAACAAGTTACAGTGATACCTCGGTTTACAAACTTAATCCATTCCGGAAGTCCATTCTTAAACCAAAGCATTCTTAAACCAAGGCGTGCTTTCCCATAGCATCAGGGGACTCAATTTACAAATGGAACACACTCAACAGGAAGCGAAATATGTTCTTATTCCAAGGCAAAGTTTACAAACCGAAACACATACTTCCGGATTTGCAGCGTTCTTAAACCAAATGGTTCATAAACTAAGCTGTTTTTAAACCAAGGTACCACTGTACTCTTTTTCTTCTTGTACTAACCACAGTTGATATCCAAAAGGAGCAACTTTAAATTTAACACATGAAGTTTGTCTTTCTCATAAGTTTAACAAAAAACTAACCTTGAAGTAAAAAATAACAACCATCTAGATAGATAATAAAACGTTGATGGTAATGTTCAATTTGATCCACTTTTCCCCTGTTCTGTTCATGGTGATAAGCAAATGACTCACTCAGCGTTTTAGGTCAACATACTATCTGTCAGCAATGTGAAAAATATAGCAACAATGGAGGAAAATAAACAACCAGCGAGATTCCCTCTTCCCTACACTGCCGTACTTTATGAGAACAAAGAAAGAGAATGGATCACAGAGTTCCTTTGCAATAAATCCAGGCAGTAAAAACTCCCCCATGAACTCACAACTTTTTCAAGTTGTCAAAACATAAGACAAATGGCAAACATTTGATCTGTTAAGGCAACCATTTGTTTATGTGCAGAAATATCAAAAACCACTTCCTAAGCCAAGAATTATCTTTTTTACTGATTAAAATACATCATGCATGGTTTATAAGCCATATCAATTCAGAAAGAAGTTACTCATAGAAAGAAAGCAAACAATGACTCTCAGGTTCTGTAACTTTCACATTCCATATCTTTTTATTTATTTTATTCATTAAATTTCCATACCGCCCTTCATGTATGACATCACAGGGTGGTTTACAATATAAAAACACAAAAATACATAGCATAGTAACAAACAAAAATAATAATTCCCCCCTGTAGTTTAAAAGGCCAGTTCTCCTGTTTCCGCCCACCAGACCTCTCATGGAGGAAGCACGTGAAGAAAGGACTGTGCAGGGTCCAGGTTGTTTCATATATATTTTTACTGTACAGGTGCAATGGACTGATGTACTGAAAATTGGTTGCTCATCTCCCTTTGACATTAACGATATTTAAGGAATCTAAGAGAAACCCTAAAAACTTAAAAGCCTTCCTTTGTATCCATGCAACTATGGAGGTGCTCCCCAACAACCAACAAAACTTTATGTTCTGTGAGAGTTGCATATCCCCATTTATTACTCAGTCAAGTGTTCAAACCCTACGCATTCTTGCCTGTAAAAGAACTTAACGGCATCTACAGGATTGCGCTGAATAAACGCCATAAATAGGAGGAAGAGAGAGAGAGAGAGAGAGAGAGAGAGAGAGAGAGAGAGAGAGAGAGAAAAGGCGACGGTAAAGATCCCACCCCCTTCTTTTGAGGAAGAGCCCCCTCCCCACCCACATCAAAAGGGTCGCATCTCCGGCAACTTGGCGGCAGTGGCGTCAACAACCCTGGCATCCTGTAACATGAGCCAGGAAAGAATAAGGCGAATCGAAGTATCAAAGGCATTCCTGCAGCCAGCTTTGTTCTGTCAGAAGGATTTACTTTTACATATTGCACGCGCGCCTCCGCCAGCAGAGCTGCTTTCCTCTTTGGCTCCCCGGGAAAAGGACCCCTAAGAAGAGCCCCGCAGGATCAGGCCAATGGCCCACCTAGTCCAGCATCCCCTTCCCGAGTGTTTACCCCCCCCCCCCACTTTTCATTGGCTGTGTGCCATTCACACCAATGGAACTCGAGTATGGATTACTTGTAATTCAATCCGACGCGACTTCCTGGAAGCGTCCCTCTCGCCCCCTCAGCAGCCCCGGGATGGTGTCCTCCGAAACATGGCTGAGCTGCCTCCCCGCCTCCCTCCTCCTCCTCCCAGCGAGCGACCACCCAAAACCTGGCTCCCCTCTGGCGGGAGAGAGCCCCGTCGTCGCCACCTACCATTTCCCAACGAGGGAAGGCAGAGCAGGGGACACACCAGCGCTGCGCTGCAGCCCAGCAGCAACAGCGAGACCGGCGGCTGCCCCATGGCCGCCTCAGGGGGCAAAAGCACCGAGCTCGCGGGCGCAAAGGGTCAGCTCCCGCCGCCGCCTCCGAAGTCTCCCCGGGCTGCTTTGAGGGACCGCAGGCACCGCAGGCGGACAGGCGAGGAAGCGCGCTGAGTGTGGCGGAGGCGGCCTGAGGGAAGAGTCGCCGCCCCAAAGGCGGAGGAGTGGGCGGGAAGCTCTGACGGGAATCCGCCCTCCAGTGTCGAGCGCCAGTTCACCGCCTTTACTACTGATGGTTTTTAAGGGCTCTAGGAGATAATTAAAATGCAAAAGCCACAATAAGCTAAAAAGCCACAAAAATAATAGAAGCCACTACTAACCCAGAGCTAATATTTGTGTCTCACCAAGAGCTGTTTTGTGAATTATCATTAGAATACATAGTTGTGTCACTGTACTTTTCTACTAAGCCGATATTTTACAGTTCCTCCCCACCACGTGTATAATATACATCTGTAACTCAGAATAACACTTCATGCATCTAAGAAAGTGCACGGAAGTCCTCAAAAGCTTTTGTCATAATTCAGTGGTTCCCATTTGATGGTCCAGGAACCCCAGGGGGTCTGTGTTCTGTGGCACCATTCACACGACAAAAATATCATTTTCAAAAGTAGGGGGTCCATGGCTTGAAAAAACAGGGGGTCCACAGTCCTTAGCTAATTGGGAACCACTGTCATAATTTATGTACCATATTGGTCCTTGAAGGTCTCACACAAGGCTTGTTTTTGCTGCAAAAGACAATCAGGGCTACTCCTCTGGAAATGGTTCAACGTTTTATCAAAGCAGCTCTGCAAAATAAAAAAAGTTCTTTGTCCAGTATCTTAAAAACAATAAGATATGTACCGAAAGAGCATCTCTGGGTAGAATTTTCATAACTGGAGTGCCACCGCTGAAAATGTCCTCTGTGGCCATTACAGTGGTACCTTGGGTTACATATGCTTCAGGTTACATATGCTTCAGGTTACAGACTCTGCTAACCCAGAAATAGTGCTTCAGGTTAAGAGCTTTGCTTCAGGATGAGAACAGAAATCATGCTCCCGCGGCACGGTGGCAGCAGGAGGCCGCATTAGCTAAAGTCGTGCTTCAGGTTAAGAACGGACCTCTGGAATGAATTAAGTACTTAACCCGAGGTACCACTGTACTAGCATCTCAAAAGACAGAGGTACCGTATTGGCCCGAATATAAGCTGTATCTGAATATAAGCCACACCTTTAAAATTCAAGGGGAAAAAACAAAAAAAAACACAATCTCCGAATATATTCCACTCCATTTAAATTCCGCAGGCACATCCGTTCCATTTTACTATATGTCTGTTTCAGCAGCGATATAGTAAAAGCCAATTTTTGTAAGGTTGTGAATTTAACCCGCACTTTACCTTTTCACGGAATTTGGAAAAAAGTGAGGTTTATATTCAGGCCAATAGAGTACTACAGGAGTCACTCAACATCTTAATGTGCCTATATAGAGACAAGCTACCCTGGTCCTAAGTCATGAAGGCCAAAACCTTACTGTATCATTCTTTAAAGATCACATCAGATCCATTTGTACCCCTGTTCAGTACTGATCTGAAATAAATAAGATATATTCACCTCATTTTCACAGAAACACAGGAAAAACACAGAGGAAGCCTGCAACTTACGTGGGGATCATGCCTAAAGCAAAAATCGTGCATGGTCAAAACTCATTGGGCTCGATGGTGGGAGGGATTGCCAACACCATTTTTACAGAACCCTTTTAAATTACTATTATTGGCCACACATATAAAGCTGAATGCACACAAGTTAAATATGTGTAAGTTGTGGGATTACTGTACTTACTCCAGTACACTTTCCCCAACTGAAAGTATATCCGTTCCTGAAATATAAATGCCAGTAACAACCCGGCAGATGCTCACTTATTTCCTAGATTTCACAGTGGAACATGAATGGTCTCTCTTCCTGTTAGGAAGATCTATGGATTTGCATATGATCAAATACTAAAAAGTAAAACACATACGTAGACAAAGTATCTAGCTGCCCTCTTCTCAAGCCTAATTCATTTGTCATCCACAGCACAGACAATAGTACCAGCCCTCTAGAGAACAGAAGAGCCTCAAAACCATGCATCTTTGTACAGCAAGAACAAACAGCTAAGTAATTAATTAAGGAATGCATAGAGTTCAAGCATTTTTTTCATTGGAGACCTGACATGTCTTTTACAGGCCTCTGTCTAGTAGGGTAAATGATGCAATGATGGAAGTAACTCCACGAGTTTGTGTTTGATAATGATGCAGACTTCTTTTGCATTTGTTTTCGTTTGTTCAAGAGCATCAGTTGGACTGTTTCAGTTTTGTCTCAATACCAAAGCAACAAACAAAAGTTGCAAGGTTCTTTGAATTCCTGTCTATTTTTCTACTCTCATCTCAAAATCCAATCTGTACAAAGATTTATTTCTTACAAGGTATTTTACCTGAAAATGGAGCTGTGACTTTTCCATATCCACACCTAAGAATTTAGCTTTGATATCAAAGTCACCTACCTCTTTATCAGGTGTAATTTCAAACATCACATTCTTAAAACTTACAAGAGAAAAACACGTATATGAGAGTACGTATTTTGGTAAAGAATTATTGAATTGAAAACTACAAACACAAATGAAACCCCAAAAGCTGACAAATGTTTAATAAGAGACAAAATCTAAATAAGGTGTTATAAAATAGTTAGGTTAAATATTTAATAGGTAAAGAGCAGAGCCAATGCTCTGATAATACTGGGTGCAAAACCTATTGGTTTGGCTAAACTCCATCAATTCCTAGTATTACACCCTTTTCACTGCCATATACTTCAGTGAAATGCTCTTAAGTTTGTTTTCCTTCCCCTTTGTTTTCCATTTAACTTTATTAATCTCTGTGAATTTATGTAAAATGTAAAATATGTAAGTGGACATTAACCCACACACATTTTCCCCTTTGCTGAATAAAGGCAGATGTTTTTAGAACAATTAACCAAGCTAATAGACCTCCTACATTCTATCTGTTTTTAGAACAAAGGCAGCCATAACATGCCACATGATAAGGCTTTGTTCGATCACATTTTGGAACGTTATATTCATGAGCAAAAGCAGTAATATTTTAGGATTGAGGAATCAACTTTTCCCTTCCCTCCCCCCTCCATGCAATAACTTTTCATCAGTCACCACTGCTGGCAGGAAGCTGAATCTCCAGCTGCCTGGGTGAGATATTCCACCCCTTAGGACAGAGGAGGGGAAACTTACAGCTCAATCCTCCTCTTCTTCCCTCTCTATCTGGCTCTCAGAACCCTCCCCATGGTCACTCCCTTGCTTCACAACCCAGTGTTTTTCCCTGCATGGAATTTATCCTTGAACTCTGAGCATGCCTCTGAGACTTCCCACCACATATTAATTTTCTACTAGAAAGCCTTTCTCTTGTCTTCATTTTTATACCTGTAATTGTTGCTTTGTTACTCTTTTTTTGCAACCTGGCAGCTAATAGTTTGGATCCCTTATGCCCATATTAAGAATATTTTTGTTTTAAATATAGTAATTGTTCCGTTGTTTCCTCTATTTCTATTCATCATTTTATCTATTTCTATTGCTTCTAGTTCTTTTTGCTTAATTTGCTGCTGTTTGCAAATTTGTTTTGAACTTGTTGTCGTGTGTGGTATTAATCTTTTTTTAAATACATATGCGTCTAAACACTGCCTTCATTGTTTCCCACAGCAATCCTGAATTTATTCCTTCTACAGTGGTACCTCGGGTTACATACGCTTCAGGTTACAGGTGCTTCAGGTTACAGACTCCGCTAACCCAGAAATAGTGCTTCAGGTTAAGAACTTTGCTTCAGGATGAGAGCAGAAATCGTGCTCCGGTGGCGCGGCGGCAGCAGGAGGCCCCATTATCTAAAGTGGTGCTTCAGGTTAAGAACAGTTTCAGGTTAAGAACGAAACAAATGACCTAAGTATTTAACCCGAGGAACTACTGTATATTATTTTTCTTTATTTCCCCCCACCCGTGATGTCTTAAATTTTTCATTTACCATTTGATTGGTTACAAGGACAGGACTGAAATACCAAATATGGTTCCAACTAATTTTTCTGGCATTGCATTCACTTTATTTATTAGAGTCATCATTCCCTTCCATGTTTCTGTTATCCTTTCTTTAATGAGAATACATTGAGCACTGCATTTGTATCTATTTCCGCTGTAACTTCTGCAGTCTTAATTGGACTAGATGCCATCTTATCTCTGTGCTGGCTCATTGCCCTGGCTTCTCCCCAATGTTGCGGCGGCTTGAGAAAGTCTGTTATACTACCTTATTTTGATCTCAGCGTATCTGCTGACATTCCCCTTCCGAGTGGGGGTAAAAGCTTTCAAATATTCCCAGTTAATGAGTTGTTTTGAAGAGAAATTATGTACCTGAACGCAGGAGCTCTGAGTTGTGCAGTCTTCTTGATTGTGAGGTGACCATATTCCCCTCCAGGCATCCTGTTCTAATAGATTAGCACTGTCAAAACAGATTCATTGTTTTATGTTTGAGGGTTGTTGTTTTTTTAAAAAATGGAAAAACAGTATCAAAAGTCTTCCATGGAAGGATTTTTTGTTGGATTATTCAAACATTCAGTAATTTTCTGATGTGTGATGTCCAGTACATATCCTGATCAGAATGGGTCAGTTTTGATTTTAGTTGGTTTGGATTCAACTTTCCAGACCCACTACCAGAAGCCAGTGCAAGGATCACCCGCTTCTCTCTCCTCTGGGATCCTCAATCTGCTCTGGAGGTTAAGAAGAACCGCCAGAACAGTGCACGGGGGGCGGGGGGGAGTTAAAATGTTCACCTCATTTTTAAAGTGCTTTTACTCAGCTTTATAGACAAAATTGGCTCCCCATTTCCTTCAAACCTCCCTGTGATGATTGGTCTTCTATATTTATATTTTCCTCCCACTGTAAACTGTTTTCATCTTGCACAACATTTCAAAAACATATCACAAGCAATTCACGTTGTATATTTAGTTTCTTACAGTGATCTCTGAAGATTTCGAAGACGAGCTCAACAAAAAGCATGTGAAAGATTTTAAACACAAATATTCCCATGCATTCCCCATTTTCACATGTTTATGCGACGGAATCAAATGAACTCAAGTTCAAACTATTTCACGTACAAAGACCATCAAAATGTTTCCCTGAAACATTAGAAAAAACATCAACAGGGGATTTTAACCATGCTAAACCAAGCATTTGCAGGTAAGTGTGCTGTAGATCCTTTATGTTTTGTCTCCAATTGATCTTATAGCTGTGATTTAAATGTGTATTTGGAAGAAATCCCTACAAAATTCAACAAAATATAAGAGCTGCCATTCTATAATAGGAAAATGTTGTGGGCCAAAATGTATTTTGAAATGCTATTTGCAATAATTACTGACCTATTTAGAAAATATATATATCAAAGCTTTTCTCAAGAAACAGGCTGCAATGGCTAGATAGGAAGATTTGGATCACAGAAACCCAGGTTCTCTTCACCTACCCATAAAAGTCTGCAGAGTGGTCTTGGGCCAGTAAACTTTGAGCCTAAGGTACCTTACAGGGTTAACGTGAGGATAAAATAGCAGGGGGGTGGCAGGAAAAACATACATATAGGCTATCTGAAGTCCCTTAGACAGCAGGGGAAGGAAAAATCTGCTTGTACAACATTGGACATTATCTAACAGTTTAATACAAATACAAAAGCCCAAGCATTTTTATTCCTTGCAAAATCCACTCTGTATAAAATGGAATACAGTGGTACCTCTGGTTACAGATGCTTCAGGTTACAGACTCCGCTAACCCAGAAATAGTACCTCAGGTTAAGAACAGTTTCAGACTCCAGAACGAATTAAGTACTTAACCCAAGGTACCACTGTACTTTAAGGATGGAAGTCTCAGAAATATTAAAATTGTGTGTGTGTGTGTGTGTGTGTGTGTACTACACTGCCATTGAATTGGGTTTGGGTTGTTGTTGTTTTTTGCATTAATGGGGAAACATAGTTGGAGAATTTAACAATATTCAAAGTTTGCTATTTCATTATTTCTTGGTACTTATTTTTGGATGAAACCAATCCAGCCTGTTCCAGTGTCCGGAGGTTCCTCAGTATTTTCCTTTTCTTTTGTTCTAGTGGTAGCTACTTGGAGGATCTTTGGGATTAGATATACTACCGCTACATGAATGCTATATTAATACAAAGGACTTAGTTATTCATGCATTCTCCACAATCCCTTGCACAATGACTGTTACTATGCTACTATCCCTGTAGCACAGTATTCTTGATGGGCATGTGAGATAGGAAGGTTCCTGCTGTATCAGTAATTCAGCATCCTGCTTCTCATAGTGGCCAAACAGATTCTTCTAGAAAGTCCCCAAGTAGAGCATAAAAGGAAAGGCGCCAGGCAAGCATCCCAGGGGAGAGCACTCGGCAAATGTGGAGTCACCACAGAAAAGGCCTGCTTTCATGTTGCCACCCTCTGAACTGCTTGTGGAGGAGCCACACAAAGATGATGATGACTCCAGTGTCCAGGTCAGTTCATATGGAGAGAGGCGGACCTTGAGGTATTGCAGTTCTGAGCAATTTAAGGCTTTATAGGTCAAAACCAGCACTTTGAAATGAGCTGACACTTTACCAGAGCATACATGACAGAAGTTACACTATCCCTTTCTAGATAGGGGCAGAGCTGGACCACAAGCCAAAGCTGATGGAAGGTACATACTCCAAAACTCCAGATAACCCCATTCAGTGGTTTCATGTAAATGTTAAACAGCATGGAGGATAAAGTCAGACCCTGAAAAACCCTACATTGAAGGCTCCATGGATCCCAAAGAGCACTCCTCAAGCATCACATCCTGGAAACAACCATCCAAATAGGACCAGAACTATTGCAAAGAAGTGCCACACACTGCTAACTCAGACAGCTGCTCCAGAAGGATACCATGGTCAATAGTATCTAAAGCTGCGGAGAGGTTGAGGAGAATTAACAGGGACACACTTCTCTCAACAGGGCAACCAAAGCAGTTTCTGTGCCAAAATTGGGCCTAAAACCCAACTGAAATGGATCTAGATAGAAAGTCAAGTTTCCAAGAGCACCTGGATCTGGTCCACAACCACCTGCTCAAGAACCTTGTCCAAGAAGGGGAGACTGGCAACTGACTGGTAATTACTTAGATTTTCTGAATCCAGGGAGGGTTTTTTAAAGGAGTGGTTTTACCACTGTCTCCTCTCATAAGGAGGCATTATTCACCTCTAGGGACAATGATTCACTGTAAGAAAAGTTATATTTGCATTTCTTACTGCTGAGGAATATTATCCTTCATATGGGAAGCTGGGCTTGGGCATGTCTTAGAAAAACTCTGCGCAACTGTTCCCTAAAGAAGCAAGAAAAGCACTTTTGTGGGAATCCCTGATTATTTAAAGGGGAGCAGGTTGAAGAAGAGTTTGGATTTTATATTCCACTTCATCACTACCCGAAGGAGTCTCAAAGTGGCTAACATTCTCCTTTCCCTTCCTCCCCCACAACAAACACTCTGTGAGGTGAGTGGGGCTGAGAGACTTCAGAGAAGTGTGACCGGCCCAAGGTCACCCAGCAGCTGCATGTGGAGGAGCGGAGACGTGAACCCGGTTCACCAGATTATGAGTCTACCGCTCTTAACCACTACACCACACTGGCTAACTTAAACCAAGCTCAGGCTGTACTGAGCTAGTGGAATGGAAGTAGAACACAAGAGAGGTAGAGGATAAGGACACTGCCTTGGTTTTGTAGTCAAACCCTTTCCCTTCCGAACCATTTCAAATTTAGAGAACGTCACTCATCTTTAGAAATGGAATCGTTTCTTTAGACAACTTCTGAGGTTTCCACACTTGCAAAGGCAGACACAGTAGTACTACAACAGTTACTAACCACACACAAACATACACACAAGTTATAAAAACAATACAACAATACTGAAAGAGAGCATTTATAAGACCAACTACGTGCTGATTTATTGCATTTTATTTGTGGATTTTTTTCCTTTTCTTACAAAAAAGACAGGCACAATTTATTTCTTTAAAATACCTCAAGTACATTGCAAAAAATTGATCACTATTCAAATTGCCCCTTTACACATAAATTAAAAGGATGTGTATATAAGATTTCAATGAGGCAGTAGTGCATTTTAGTAGGAATGAATTGCAAAATATATATTTTATACAGTAAATGTTAAATTTATAATTACCTATAAAAACTTTGAATTGCACAATAATTCACTTTACAATTGACAGATCTCTGGAAAAGAGCCATAGGCTTTAAAGAAACATTTGCCAAAAGTATTCTGTAGAGACACAAATTAGGATTTATTTTCCCTATGAATAATTGTCTAAAATAGAATTGTATTTGGTAATTGGGGTATATAATTTTTAGTGGGAAAGTAATTCTATATATGCTGTCCAAATATATGTCCTGCATATTTAAAGAGATCAGAGACACAGTGTTTCAATGCCACTAAATCATATCCATTTTAACTGAGTACCTACACCACAGAAATCTGGAAGTGTTTCAGTTGATTCATATTTTTGTATGCTACTACTGTTTTATCAAAGGATGAAAAAGGCACATAAGTACATTCTTCTGGACTTTCTTGAAGAAACACCTGCTGTATAATAGCAAATAGTTAAAACACAAAGACCCATAGCTGCAGATTATTTGAAGCAGAGTCCAATAAGATTAGGCTTCATTTTCCATAGAATTTCTTGTTCAGCAGGAATATGAGGAGGTTTACATTTACTTTAGCTTTATCGAACATTTTCATTACAGAGACACCTTCATACTGCATTTGAAGCAAATCCTGCAATAAATAAAAACTGATTTTAAAACCATAAATTTTATTTCAATGTTGCATTCAAATGCATATCACATACTAAAAATAAAAATGCACAGACAAAATCTCTAGCAACCCTCTTCTCAAGCATCTCATAATTTGCCATCTAGCGAACAAAAAAGCCTTAATACCATAAATCTTTGTACAGCAAGAGCAGACAGACAAGTGCTTAATTAAGGAATGCATAGGCAAGCATTTTTTCAGGCCTCTGTCTGGTAAGGGCAGTGATACAATGATGGAGCTAACTCCACCAGTTTGTGTCTGATAACAATACAGACTTTTGCATATATATATATTGGGAAGAGGACACTTTTTAGTAGTCCAAGAGTATCAGATGGACTGTTTCAGGTCTGTCTCAAAAGTAAAACAAGCAAACAAACACTTTAAAACATAAATATGACAACAGGCATAATCTACTAAAATGACTCGAAATTAAGCAATAAGTGATGCTGCATAGCAGTGAGAGTTTGAGCTGAAGTCCCCATTTAAAACCTCACATCAACCATAAATTCAAGGCCATTTCATCTTGTGCATGTACACTGATCCTTACGTGGGGGTTATGTTCCAGGCCCCCATGCGCATAATTGCAATCATGTAAAGTGGGGAGCATGCCACTTTAATAGGGAGAGCAGGAGAGAGAGAGAGAGAGAGAGACACGTGCATTCAGATAATTAAAAGCAAGATTTACCTGAAAATGGAGCTGTACCTTTTCCATCTCCACACCCAAGAATTTAGCTTTGATATCAAAGTCACCCACTTCTTCACCAGGTGTAATTTCAAACATCACATTCTTAAACCTTAGAAGAGAAAAAATAATTCAAAAATGTAAAGAAAGTTATAAGATAGTCAATTAAATGTTTCATAGTCAAAGAGCAGAGCAAATGTTCTGAAAATACTGGGTGCAAAACCTACTGGTTAGGTTGAAGTTCATCAATGCCTAGTATAACCCCCTTTTCATGCAGGCGAGCTGCTGTATACTTCAGCGAAATGTTCTTGAGTTTGTTTCCTTTCTCCTCTTGTTTCCCATTTAATTTGATTGATCTCCGCGAATTTCTGTAAAGTGTGAAAGATGTAAGCAGGTGTTAGCCCCCATACAACATTACCCCCTTCCCTGATAAAGGCAGATGTTTTTAGAACAATTAATCAAGTTAATATTCTTCCTACATGCTATCTGTTTTTAGAACAAAGGCAACCATAACTTGCCACATGATAAGGGTTTGTTGGAACACGTTTTGGAACAGTATGTTCATGAGTAAAAGCAGTAATATTTTAGGACTGAGGAATCAATTGTTTCCACCCCATAACTTTTCATCACTCACCTCTGCTGCTGGGAAGAGTCATGTGATACAGAATGTCCAGCTGCCACCACTTAGGTAAGAGGTAGGGAATGTGGCCATCCATACCTCTCTAATTGGCTCTCAGAACATTCACACATTGTCCCACCCTCTTTTGCCTCTGTTCCCACTCACCACTGGCACCTCAGAACATTACTCAGGAGGGATCAAGTAACCATGGCTGTACCACTATGCAGATAAGTTAGCACTGCCAAAACTTAATTCTGTTTTGGTTGGTGAGATGGATGGAAGAGCCAACCTGATGGTGAGGGAATTTATCAATTATATTTTATCCCTCCACAGACACACACATGTGTGAGTTAAAAAAGAAGAAGAAGAGTATGTCCAGGCACACTTTTTCATAACAAGAATACAAAGCTGAAAATGAATGAACTGCAGCTAAAATATTATGTTCAATTTTTCACATGGTCTAGTCCTTCCCCTGCCCATCCCCCTAATATTCTTAAGTCTTCTTGAGTCTTCAGAGAGTAGCTGGAAGTGGAGATGCAAAAAAAAGGGTCCTCCTTTCCTTCCACTCTGAAGAAGAAGAAGGGTTTGGATTTGATATCCCGCCTTTCACTCCCCTTCAGGAGTCTCAAAGCGGCTAACATTCTCCTTTCCCTTCCTCCCCCACAACACTCTGTGAGGTGAGTGGGGCTGAGAGACTTCAAAGAAGTGTGACTGGCCCAAGGTCACCCAGCAGCTGTATGTGGAGGAGCAGGGAATCGAACCCGGTTCCCCAGATTACGAGACTACCGCTCTTAACCACTACACCACACTGGCTCTCTGCACTTTTAATCAGAACTCTTAGGCGCAATACAGCACCGAGAGCTCGCAAACAGCTCACCCTAATGAAATTTCCTGTCACAAAATGCATCTAGAACAATGGCAGTTTCAAACACTGACCCCAAGTCTTACATTAAAGCATGGGTCAGTTTTTGTTTTAGTAAATTTCAAGGGATTTCTAGTGATTCAACTATCCAGGCCCGTCAGCAGAAGCCAGAGCAAGGACTCCTGCTAGCACAAGCATCCCCAACCTGCGGCCCTCCAGAAGTTTTGGCCTACAACTCCCATGATCCCTAGCTTACAGGACCAGTGGTCAGGGATGATGGGAATTGTAGTCCAAAACATCTGGAGGGCCAAAGGTTGGGGATGCCTGTGCTAGCATAACAAGGCTTCCGCCACCCTCTCCTCCCTCCCCTGATCTGTTCTGGAGGGCTGGTGAACTCCCAAAACGGATGCAGGGAGAACAGAATAAAGATCATTATGTGGAGCAAGCAGAAATGCTTCTGTTGATGGAACAACATCTTTAGTGCTACATTTAATTCCATCCTGTAACTTGATAATATTGAAGCTTTCTACCTATGATGCTAAAGTGCTGAATTTTCTTTTTTTAAAAAAGTATTTCACTTACTTTCTTGTCAAGTTATCTAAACAGGTTTTGATATAAGTGTTGTAATAATTTATTTGATCTTCATAAAAAGCTTTCTTGGAATTGAGTGCATTTAGTGTCTGCTGGAGTTTCACTAGTTCTGCTTTTCGATGCTGTCTGTATCTTCGTTGATTTCTGATATCCTAAAGAAAGTTTTCACATAATTAGTTGATTTCTTTTACATGGCAAAGATGCATTATTATTTTTTTACTTCTACAGAGGTGTCAGGCTTCTCATTTAATTGATGGGGAATGCTTTTGTAAGCAAACTACCTGTTCTTGAATACTTCCATTGAGCAATGAATGATTCCAGCTAAACTGCTATGGAGAATCTGATGGCTATAGGAGTCATACAGATTTGTATCCAATGTTGTGAAAGTGGAAAGCAGCTTGTGAAACCGTGTCTACTCTTCCCTTCCTCCCCCTCCCCAATAACCCTTTACAGACAGTGAGAGTGGCTACTAAACATTACAGGCTGCTGTGAAATGATGGAATTACCCAAAATTTAGTGGAGAACTAGCACCATGCTTACAAGGAAACTGATTTTGTGTGTGTGTGTGTTGCAGTACGGTTGAATTATTTTCTTTTTAGTATCAATGGGGAAACATAGTTGGAGAAATTTATCAATATTCAAAGTACCTTTGCTATTTCATTGATTATTTCCTGGTACTTATTTTCGGATGAAACCAGTCCAGCCTGTTCCAGTGTCCGGAGGTTCCTCTGGATTTTCCTTTTCTTTTGCTCTAGTGGTAGCTGCCCTTCTTCAAGAATAGATTGACTGTGTTTCATTTTTTCTGGAGTTTTAGAATCCAAGATTGCACGTTTTTCAATTATTTTTAAGTGCTCAGCTTCCTAAGAGAAAGAGCAGTTTACACCTTTATACAAACAATGAAGCCTATTAACTATGCATGCATTAACCTCATGGGTGTTTATAACTTTCCCACGTGGATTAATTAGCTTTTGGATTAGTCCAGCTTTCCAGACAGAATTGGACACCCAGTTCCTTCAACCTTTCCTGTAATGGCTGTAATATTTAGTTTCTTACAGTGATATCTGAAGATTCTGAAGAATAACATTACATAAAGTGTGTAGAGGTTTTAAACACAAGTGTTCCCATGAAATTTCCTGGCTTCCCCATAAAGTTTATGTTCATGTGGCAAGCCAAATAAACTCAAGTTCAAACTACTTCATTTCATATACAAAGCCCATATTTTTCTTCTTCCTGGAAAACTAGTGAAACATCAACAGAAAATTTTAAGCAAGTTAAAACAAAGACCTGCAGGTAACTGTGCTGTAGAGCCCATAAAGTCTGATGCTAAGTTTGAGCTGTAAACTCAAATGTGCATTTGGAAGGAATTCCTACAGAAATCACCATAATACAAGAGTATTGTACAATGAGAAAATGCTGGGATATCAATTTATTTTAAAATGCTATATGCAATTATTACTGACGTATGTAGAAATAATGTATCAAAACTTTAATCAAGAGCCATCATGCAATGGCTAGATAGTAAGATCTGGATCACAAAAACCCAGGTTCACTGTTCCACCCAGGCATAAGTTACCTTAGTGGGTTGTTGAGAGGATAAAACAGCAGGGGAGCAGGGGATAAGTGACATATACACTGCCAAAAGTCTCTTAGAGATGAGACATGGGGAAAATATTACAGTGGTACCTCAGGTTACATACGCTTCAGGTTTCATACACTTCAGGTTACAGACTCCACTAACCCAGAAATAGTACCTCAGGTTAAGAACTTTGCTTCAGGATGAGAACAGAAATCGTGCTCTGGCGGCCCGGCGGCAGTGGGAGGCCCCATTAGCTAAAGTGGTACCTCAGGTTAAGAACAGTTTCAGGTTAAGAACGGACCTCCGGAACGAATTAAGTACTTAACCCGAGGTACAACTGTATTTGTTTGTTTGTTTAATTTGTATACCACCCTTCATCCAACGATCCCAGGGTAGTTCACAGCAGAAAAATACAAAATGAGAATACAAAATAGATAATCAAACAAAAACAAATGCATAACCCCCCTTCTACAAACACATTTGAAAAGCAATAGAATGTTGATCAACCAAACGCCTACTTGAGAAAACATTTTTGACTGGTGCCTAAAGATATGTAATGAAGGCGCCAGGCAAGCCTCCCTGGGGAGAGCATTCCACAAATGGGGAACCACCACAGAAAAGGCCTGTTCTCATGTTGTCACCTTCTGGACCTCTCATGGAGGCGGCACACAAATGAGGGCCTTGAATGATAATTGCATGTTGAAGGCTGATTCATACCGGGAGAGGTGGTCCTTGAGATATTGAGGTCCTGAGCCTTTTAAGACTTTATAGGGCAAAACCAGCACTTTGAATTGGGCGTGGAGGCTAATCGGCAGTCAGTGCAGTCAGGCCAGGATGGGTGTAATATGCTCAAACCGTCTTTTTATGGTGAGCAACCTGGCTGCTGAATTCTGCACCGGCTGAAGTTTCTGAACTGTCTTCAGAGGCAACCCTCAATATAACACATTGCAGTAATATAACAGAGGTGACCTGAGCATAAACAACAGAAGTTAGGCGATCCCTGTCCAGATAGGGGCACTGGCCGAGGCTGATGGAAAGCA
Source organism: Podarcis tiliguerta (assembly GCF_965153285.1). NCBI lineage: Eukaryota > Metazoa > Chordata > Lepidosauria > Squamata > Lacertidae > Podarcis > Podarcis tiliguerta. The sequence goes on along the minus strand of NC_139544.1, from coordinate 35,400,549 downwards.
CTGCACCACTGATGCCACATGAGCCTCAAGTGATCTAGAAGTACTCCAAAGCTCCCAAGTGTAATCCCATCCCAAGTGTAATCCCATCAAGAGCAGGCAACCTTCCATCCATCTGGTCTCGGGAACCACCCACTAACAGTGCCTCAGTCATCATATCTGATGAAATGATCTCTTCTCTTCTTTCCACCATATGCTGTTCTGGGGTTTCTCCAGACCTCCCACAGTCAATTGGGGAGAGGGTGTTCAGGGGGAGAAGAGGGGTGGGGAGCCCTCTTTCACTAGTTGAATCTACCCTATATGTCTTCAGATTCCAAACATTTTGCAAAGATGCCAAAACAGAAGAGTACATTTTGTTTTAAGGCCTGGTTACCAACAGTAAAACCGATGTTATTCTACTCAGATAGAAGGAGGATTAGATTCAGGTAGGTAGCCATGTTGGTCTGATGCAGTTGAAAAAAAGAAGGAGGTGGAAAAGAAGGATTAGTTACCTGAATTTCAGTTGCTGGTGTTTCCAGGATTTTTACAAGTGTCTCTCCTGGCTGAGTTCGTATCACATCAATAATAAGCCTTTTTGTCCTTAATGAGGGGAAAAGTTGGAAAATTCTGAATTATTACGATTTTTACAGAAAGGCATTTCAGTATCAAACAACATCATCCAATGACGTCCACCCAACTGCACAACTGATTTCCACTTGCAAGCAGAGTCTTTTTCTCACCCTCTAACTTCCTGCATCGCCATGAATCCCAAGGTTCCCTCAACCCCTCAGAGAAGACGGCAGTGGAAGGAAAACACTGGACATTATCTAACAGTTTAATACAAATACTAAAACTTAAACATTCTTCTTCTTGGCAATATTCACCGTAAATGGAATATTTTAAGGACGGAAGTGTCAGAAATATTAAAATTCTAAAACCAGGCAAGAATATTTTTATTCACTCAGACATTCAGTCACAGCATGAACTGGTTTTAGTTGTGGTTTTACCCACTTGGCTGTATTTTTGAACTGGATGTATGTTTTTGATCAGTTTGTTTAATTCTGATTTTATATCAATGTTTTTGCTGAATGTCACAGGAAAACGCTTGCATAAATAGTTAAAAATATAAACCCGGTGGGGTGGGGTGGAGGGGAGGGCTCTAGATGTCTGAAAGTGGGGAAAAGCTGTGCCATTTTACTCTCTCTGCATCAACATTAGCAGGTAAAATGGCAGCAGAGGGTAAAAGTACAAGTTAATTTTGACCACATTTGTACTCTGAATATATGTGCCTTTTTATTTAAAGAAGTTCTTCCAGTGTATCTTTCCTTCTAACAGTGACAAATTCAAGACAGCTGTTTCCTTTGGTTCTCTGTGAAGTCTTATCTGTATCCTGTTCTTCAAGCATCCTCTTTTTACAAAACCTTATTAGGGAACAGTTCCTGTGTGTTCTTTCTATAGGTTTTCCAAGAGTATCCCATTGTAAAGTTGCCTCTGAATACCAACATACAAACCCAACATTTACATTTTGAGGTGTCCATATACAGTGTGGTTCTGTTTGATTAAAAGGTGCAGACTTTGCTTCGGAATATGTAATAGGGATTGGGACAATGCTCAATTATTTGCTTATTGGTTTGCCATCTGTCTATTGAATCCCTTTTGGTGAGCACACTTTCATGGGAGCTCTGCTGATTTCAATGTGTGCCACTGTGATTAGGGCTTGAACCAATGATTTAAAAATAATTTAAAGAATGACACTTTATCATACAACTGCTTGCATGGCTTCAAATACTAAATCTTCCTTAGCATAAATTATATATGTTGTCCTTAAATGTCTGCTCATCTATTTAAGGCTCACATAGAATGGAAGGTCTTCTTTGGCACAAGGCAATAAATTGTACAATTAGTAGCAAATTACAGTAGTAAAATTGGGCAAAAGCATTATTTAAGAAACATACTTCATCATCAGGCCCTTAATATCTTGTTCTTCACCTTCCCGTAAGTCATACTTCCTGGTCAGTGAAAGAGAGATTTCTGTCTTCACAAGCTGACCTAATGTGTTTTCCTTGTTTGGGTCATTGGGATCTACAGCACCTTCCCCTGTAGAGGGGAGGAAAAAAGTATAATTTAGGATTGTAAAGAGAGATTAAAGTTGGAACAAACTAAAAACAGAGTAAGATATATAATATAATAGCCATGGGTTTGTGTACCCTAAATAATAATAATAATAATAATAATAATAATTCTACACCAAAGCAAGCAATATTTAGAATCTTTTATGTACAGTTAAGAATATGTATTCAAAGTTGACAGATCCTTCCATCCCTTATTGGGAAGAGCAAGGCTGTCTGATACTTCCCACATAGATATGCTATTATAACAGCACTACATTATTTATCAGCATGTAAAAGCTATAAATAAAAAAATGATTACCCTTATAGTTATTTGATAGCTAATTTCTAGAAATAGAACAGGTACTTCTGGAAGATGTGCAGAAACCAAACCATCATCTAGTTCAAGGCCGACTTTTATTTTACATCCATAGACAAGTTAGGCCTATCTTTCAAGTACATATTTGTTTTCTTAGCTTACCAAGGAATGTCTCCACATCAGGAACTTCCCCCAGCCCTTCCAGGAGCTCATTTAAGACATCGTTTTTGTCAGGAGCAATGGCATCCTGATGCTCTAGCAAAAGCTGTAAAGAAAATTGCCCTTGTTGAAACTTTTGCAAAAGAACAACAACAACAATTTTTTTATACCCCGCCCTTCCTGGTTCAGAAAACCGGGCTCAGGGCGGCTAACAACAATTTTAAAACAAAAAACAGCATAAAACGTGAATAACAATAAATTCAGAAATCAAAAATCAGTTTAGGGGGAAAATCCATCCAATAAACATTAGATCATCACCAGGGCTAGCTTAGTCCTATTTCGGCCAGCGAGGAGACCCAGGGAAGAATTAGCTGTGGGATTCCAGAGTGGGTAATCTTCATAAAAAGGGGGAGGGGAGGAAGGAAGGGGAATAAAAGATCAGTCTAAGTTCAAATTGAAAGCCAGGCGGAATAGCTCTGTCTTACAGGCCCTGCGGAAAGAAGTTAAATCCTGACATGTTACTGTATGCTATTATTAACTCATATATCTATTTTGTCCATTTTTTTGGTTGGGCTATTCAGTACTCCTAAAAACAGGTAGCAGATTAGAAGCTACAAATTTAATAAGTAATAATAATAACAAAACTTCACCAACACTAACACATATTTATGCAAACCCCATAAGTTTTAGGAGGTGTTTACTTCCACTTACATGTGCTATTATCAATCTGTTTGCAAAACTATACTCAAATTATCTCATTTTGCAAATTTTATTCCCATATTCCAAAAACTGCACAACCCAAATTTAATAGGTACTATTTCAGTGCTTTCTAATTCTCCTTGGCACACACTTACTGAATGTGTGTTGATAATTTCTTCAATAGAAATGTAAATAACTGGCTTGCTTAGTGTCACCATATCAGAGTATTCATCAATATTGAATTTTTCTTCAGGTTCAGGAACACCACATGCTGCTTGAAAAAAATTCCTGAGGAGGAAAGGAAATTGTAAGTTCACTAAACAAGATGGGAGTTAAGTCTTTCCACACACAAATCTACTCTTGCCCCTGGTCCCAAGCTTTATTCATTTTAACAGGAGAATTTAGGGCAGGAAAAATTGTTGTTTTTGTCATTGCTAAACAATTGGCAACCGGAAACCCTTGCTGATCCACTTCAAGTCACCCACAGATAAATCAGTACATTCTGCCTACCCCTGATCAATACTAAAGCCACATTGAGGCCATACAGCCAAAAGACAGAATTTGTTTTAAATTTAAACAAAATCCCTCACTACTTAAGGCAGGCTTCCTCAAAGTCAGTGTTGAGACTACAATTCCCATCATCCCTGACCACTGAGTCCTGCTAGCTAGGGATCATGGGAGCTGTAGGCCAAAAACATCTGGAGGGCCGAATTTGAGGTAGCCTGACTTAAGGTTTCAAGCAAGATTGCCACATGCACTGAAATAACAATCAAAGAAAAAACCTATTGGATCAGGCCAATGTCCCATCTAGGGCCAGCATCCTGTTCCCACAGTGGCCAACCAGATGCCTGTGGCAAGCCTGCAAGCTGGACATGGGCACAAAACCACTCTGCCCACTTGTGATTCCCAGCATCTGGTACTCACGAGGCCCAATGCCCAGTGGCGTAGCGTGGGGGGTGCAGGGGGGGCCGGCCGCACCGGGCGCAACATCTGGGGGGGGGGCGTGCTCGCAGCTCTCTGCCCCTACTAAAATCCACGGGTTAGGGGGCGCAAATTACTTCCCTTGCCCCGGGTGCTGACAACCCACGCTATGCCACTGCAATGCCTCTGACACTGGAGGTAGAACACAACTGTGGTTAGTAGTCATGGATAGCCTTGTCCTCCATGACTCTGTCTAATCTTCATAGAATCATAGAATCTTCTTTTAAGCCATCTAAAAAGGAGGCCTTTGTAAATATAAAAACGATAAACAGTGCGGCTGACAACTATTTTAATATTCCAGCTAAAAAGTTATTTCTGTACAGTTTATTTAAACTCAAAATAATTCCCATGCAATGATGGCACCACATAGGCACTAGCGTTACTTGGACCAAAGAGCACAGCTTTCCCAACGTTTTAGCATGAAATCCAAGCAATATTTCCTACCATTGTCTTACAAAATAACAAACACACTTCTCTTCTTGGCTGGAAAATTATTTCCCTTAATAAAATATGGTGTGGTAATTATTTTCCAAGGAAAGTATAACTTGTGCAATGTAATGACAATTACCAATTAAGCTGGAAAGTTTGCATTAAAACGTCAGTGTGCATGAATTCGCATGACAAGCTGAAATAGTAAGAAGTCTATTTTCAAAACACCAAGAAAAGTATTTAGGTTATCTACAGAATACCAAAGTCTACGAGAAGCCTAAAACAACTGGCTACTGACATCTAAAAGAGGTAAATCTCACAACAAAGTTTACTGTTCACACCCCTACTTTGCACAGACCTGAATTTCTCATATGTCTGAGAGAGGTAACTGTTCATCGATGAGAGATGTGCATTTTCCCCTTCAAAGAGGTTGTTTGAGGCAGCATGTTGAAGGACTTTGGCCACACAACCCAAATTTCTCCTCTGATCAGAATGGATCTGGCCTCCAGCTGTCATGTCTATGATGTCAAAACCATCAGGTGCAACAATGGCTGGATTCATAAATCGATAGTACAGGAGATTTCCAATGATCTATGGGAGGAAAGCATTTTCAGATAGGTCTTCTCCTTAGCATGTTTATACATATAATATATAATATATATAATATAATATGTTTATTTCTTAAAACAAAATTTCATAATTTTTTTTTATTTGTTATGAACACAAGTCAAAGGTTTGGGTGGGTGGGGGGGGTTGGGGAAAATGTTTGACACAGTAAAAACCCTACTGGGTCTTTTTGCTTCATATCTTGTTTGAAAGCAGTATTTATACTTTAGGGTCTTATTCACCCATATGAACTTGCCCACATTTTCAGATCAGCTTTTGAGCTCCTACTCATGTGGCCACATTTAAGATCTGTTAGGCTGTTAGGATACTTCCCAGTGGTGGCTCCTTCCCTCTGGAATTCCATTCCAAAAGTTATACAGCTGGCTCCAGCAGTCCAGGTTTCGGAATCTGTTTTCCCTGGCTGCTGATGGGAGCTTTTAAACACCATCTCAAAACTTCTTTACTGGCATTGCTGGCACCATCATTACCTATCCTTAGGCACCAGGCAAAAACATTTCTTTTTCATCAGGCTTTTGTGCTTTTAATTATCTACGACCTTGTTGTGTGGGGTGGAATGATTTGAAAAATAGAATTTTCTTTTAGATTTTTAAAAAATGCTGGTTTTAGTGTATGTATGGGTTTGGTTTTTGCTTTAAGCTTTAAGAACAGCAAGAGTTGCTGTGGCAAAAGCAGACTGTTGCTCAAATACCTTTTAGCTTCTCTCTTAGCCACTGCTAGAATGACAGTGGTTAGTAGTCGGAAAACGTCATCGTACTTTTCTCTTGCTTCCTGGTACAATTGGATCTGACAGATTGCCCTTCCTGAAAGGTTAACTCATAATACCAGGGTTTTGAAAGATCAAGCCAAGACAGGTTAAGAGGTTGGAGTAACTTGGTTTCCTTCATATCCTTCAACAGCAGGAGATATTGGTCCATCATACACTCAAAAGTCCTTCTGGAGGGACTTCTTTAGTGATATGTATTGAGGAATGCTAAACTCTCCCCAGCTCCTTCCATTCATCCAGAAAATGTAATGGTATAGTGAACAATCTGTACAATTAACTTTGTTCTTCTTCTGGCTCATTGTTGCAAATGATGTTTGTTTTATCCTACACATTTTAACATTGTTTGAGGGAATCTCCAGACTGTTTCTTTTACTGTGGTTGTATTTTGCAACATGTATATGACACAATAATACTGCATGCATGAGAGGTGGGTTTTATTCTGCTTTAGTTTGGTCCGAGATGCTTCCCCAATGTTACATTAAAGGTAAAGGGACCCCTGACCATTAGGTCCAGTCATGACCGACTCTGGGGTTGCGGCGCTCATCTTGCTTTATTGACTGAGAGAGCCGGCGTACAGCTTCCGGGTCATGTGGCCAGCATGACTAAACCGCTTCTTGCAAACCAGAGCAGTGCAACACTGTTTACCTTCCCGCCGGAGCGGTACCTATTTATCTACTTGCACTTTGTGCTTTTGAACTGCTAGGTTGGCAGGAGCAGGGACTGAGCAACGGGAGCTCGTCCCGTCATGGGTATTCGAACCGCCAATCTTCTGATCGCAAGCCCTAGGCTCTGTGGTTTAACCCACAGCGCCACCCGCGTCCCTGCTGTCCAAATGGGCAATAGCATAACAAATGTGGGGCAAAAGTAAACTGGAACATTTGAGGTATAAAGAGTTATTGGAATTCAGCCTATAAAAAGTTACAGGAATTGTCTGCCCTACCAGGAGACACCAAGAATTGAGCCTGTCCCCTTCTGTATGCTAGGTAACTGCTTTACCACTGAGCTATGGTCTTCTCCCCACTGCAAGCTGGCCAAGTAAGGGCTGTCATCCTGAGAGGCAAAGTTCAATTTATGAGATGATTATGGGGAAAATTATGATACACTATGATGAAGTACTATAACATACTTTTTTTTGTAAGTATACCCAAGATAATAGATGTTTTGCTTACTGCAATTTATGGAAACAGTTTCACCTACCTTCACCTAGTGCAATCTCTCCCCCAAATCCTGAAATGGGGATCTATTTAGACCTCCCCTTACCAGTCTAGATCTTCCTATCAGTCACAGAAATGGCTGCTGCACAATGTAGATTTCAGCACTCTGGGGGTGCAAGCTTCAAGCTTTTCTGCACCAGCACACTAAGCAAGATGGTTGGCTGTGAAGCAGCTCATCACCTACTCTGAGGAAGGGGAACAAGGTGTTCCTGCCTACTTCACTCCTCTCCAAACTGAATTATGAGTCAAGTCAATACTTCTAGCCATTTGTTGGATGTGACAAGGATATTCCTACTATAATTGTAGAGACGTTTCTGGATTGGATTGAGGCCACTGTTGTCTTGAAGTTTTAGAAAATAGGTCTTAATTAATACTTTAAAAAATTATATTCACTGTATTAAAAAGATCAATACAGGCCATCTTTACCCTAATTTTTGAGTTAAGTCAGGTTTAACCATCCTTGGATCATTCAATATTTGTGACTACACCTAAAGAAGAGCAGCTATGCCCAGTTTATGGAAGTACACTTTCTGCCAGGTATCCTAAGAGTATTTTGTCAGTCAAAAGCTTCAGCTTGGATAAATGCCACACTCCAACATGTTCTACAAACTTCTTCAGAACATGTACAGTGGAAAATTGTTACTATGTCTTACCAACCCTTTACTCTAAGGTTGCAGGAAAATTTATTTGTCCTAATGTTATGACAACTGAAGTTTTTGTTTTTGTTTTTTTTGTAAGTATTCATTATTTTAGGGGAAATAGGCTCACCCCAAAGCATTTATGAATAATCCAGATTTAAAAGCTGCTATGCTAAGCCAGCAGTTTATAGAATTAAGCATTAGTGTCCTAGAATAACAATAATTAGTTAATTATGAATTGCTTCCCAAGAGGCAGCCTGAAACTATTTAGCATAATGAAAACAGATACAAAAACAGATACATATATATAAAACAGTTAAAACAATTGCTTATCAATGTCACTGCTGCTTTCCACACACTACCACTAGTATGAAAACAGCTGTTAATGATCCCATACAACCTGCTACTCAGGAGCCATTTGATATTGAGCAGGGCAGAGATGTGCCTCTTTGGAGATATGGGAGATGGATGCACAAAAGCAAAAATGTGAAAAGCTAGGAAGTGACAATTAAAATAGAAAACCTTGCAGCCTTAGAGATTCAACAGCTTGTGTAGAGCCATCTCTGAGAAAGAGTATATATAAGCAGTAAAGTCCAACAGCACTGATGAGAATCTTTTAGACTCCTTCTCCCTACCCCTCTGAGTTATGCTGCTTCCCCAAGTGCAAAGAAATTTGCCTGTCGGCATAATCAGAAAGCACAAAGATGCTGACAAATCACCCTCACAAATCTACCTTCAATAGCTCATCTTCTGTGGCCTCTGGAAATTTCTCATGGAGCGAGTTCTTCAGAACTTTGGCTATATATCTCATTCCATAACTACATGCAAAAAAACAGATGAAAAATGAAAATAATGGAAAGATACTTAGGATGAAAAATAACTAATTCAAGTTAACAAAAAAACAAAACAAAACAATACATTTTGCTTTAGAACCAACTGAACAAGGTGACACAAAAGAAAATTTACATCATGAGTACTTATTAGATATTGATAGCTTATTGATGATGGAGAGAGAATACTCCTCTCTGCTGGTGAAGTGTCCTTATGAATCAAAGCATATATTTAAACTAGTATTTTGCAAAAATGAGAGATGGCTTTTAAAAACAACTTGCTTATGGCCTTTCACTTACGGCATTAAGTTCAGAGAGGAGAATATGGAAGCAAGGACGTTATCAGTCACTGCTCTGAGGCTCTGAATTGAGGACTCCAGTCGATTCACTACTTCCGGATGCGCCAATGCTTGTTCTGTTGTTACATCATAAGGTAATTTGCTGGGGAAATAGAGAGGAGATGCTATACACAGCAAGAGAATCGTGTTTTCGTGTTTTGAATAGTACACCCCCCCAAAAAAAGTTACAATAAAATAATTTTATATGTCTAATTATTGAATTTGTTCAAATAGTTTTAATTACTTGCTCAGTTGAGAACTTTGGTCAAGCAGTGAATTATAAACCCGTAACAAATAATTCAAGGTGGGAAGGAAATCATATTATTAGGGCCTTCTCGGTAGTGGCGCCTGCCCTGTGGAACACGCTCCCATCAAGGAAATAAACAACTACCTGACTTTTAGAAGACATCTGAAGGCAGCCCTGTTTAGGGAAGTTTTTAATGTTTGATGTTTTATTCTGTTTTTAATGTTCTGTTGAAAGTCACCCAGAGTGGATGGGGAAGCCCAGCCAGATGGGCATGGTAGAAATAATAAATTTATTATTATTATTTTTATTATTATTGGCCCCACTCATGTTCCCCCCTCTCTCTCTGTCTCTCACACACAGGGAGAACATCTTCCATGTGATCAAAGTAATTTCTGAATTAGGCTCCAAAGTGAAAAAAATCCCTAGAGCAACATTAACACAGCACAAATAGCTAAGACTGGGAAACAGTAAATCAATATGTTACATGATTGCTATTGAATAAGTATTTGAGTTACTTATACAAGTTTACTTACATCTTTCATTTGAAGATCATACGATTTGTTTTAACACTTCATATTCATTTTAATGTCTACTGATTAATCATTTCATTGTCCTAAAGGAGTTCTATGGACATTCTTCATAAATAAATACAATTGATTCATGTTGCACACTTACCTGGCCTCTCCAGTTTGCATTTCTAATTGGTTGACCCATGCCTTGTAGACCTCCACGGGACTTGTGTTGATGACTAGAGATTTATCATCCATGATGTCTTTCACCACTGGTGCCAACAACTGACGTAGAGTATTCTGCCCTCGAGCACCTCGATTAAAGCTAACAACCATTTTGATGACTGTAGGATTTCCCGTGACAATGTCTTGAATCTGGTCTACTTTGGAACTGCAGTAAAAATAACCAGCACTCACATTACAGTTTAAGATTTAAAACCTATGTCTGTGATTTTTGAATGGGCACAGTGAAGCACAATGGCTCATTCCATTTTGTCCATTCACTAGTAACTGTTCAAGAACAAACATGAAAAATTTGGCAACAAACAATTCTGTTCAATGTAAAGATAACTAAAATGAAGGGTGGTTTTGATACAGAAGTAGAGAATATGGCTTGCATATAAACCATTACTTATATGATTTACGGTTTGATCCCTTAAATTCTGCTTCAGTTAATATGATGCAAACACCCTCTGTTTGGCAAATCTGCCTGCGATGAAAAACCCACTTATATGCACAAGAGACAACAGAAGGGAATTTGACAGTTTACAATTTTGTTTAAACAGGCAAGACATAGATGTCTTATGATTAAAAAATGGAGATAAAATGTAGGGCCACTGTGTCCTTTAATATACGCACTTTATTTCTTCTTCTAGAGCAGTTTTAAACAGCTTCAGAAGCAAGTATTCTTCTCGCTGATTAGAAGCATAGTTGTACAAAGTAAAGATAACTGTATCCATAAACTTGGTGGATTTATTCTGGGGCATCTGGAAGATCAGCTTTGCCAGGTAAGTTGGATTAGTCTATGGAAGAAATATTAGAATGACTGAAAAAACATATTAATCAAAATGGTGAAGTTTTCCACTGCCTGCTTTATTAGCACTGAGTCCTCAGTGCACTTTCATTTGTATCAACACTAATCCAAGCTTGCCAATGACTGAAAGCGCCATGGTAGAAAACGCTAAGTGCTACACCACTTCCTGGTATCAAGTTTATTACTCTTGAAAACTATGGTACAGCTCAAACCCTCTGGTTATCTACACAGGCCAGCCATCTGACAGCCTTTTTAAAAGAGAGCATGACTATAAATAAAGTTTCTCATTGCGGTTTCAACAATGGCTGTGAAGTGAATGAGTGAATAACCTTCAGGACAGCAGGAAGGAAGAGATAAGGTTGTTGACGCAGGCCTCTATATAAAGTGAAACACTTTATTAAAGCTAAGCAATATAACTGTATGGATAAACTCGTTTAGGAATCCTATTTGCCACCCTACTTTTGTGTTTCTACCGAAGAGCCCATAACTAACAGCTTCTGAATAATCTACATTGCAACAATATATGTTGCAAGTGAACAGGAATGCAGGAAATTTGTTCAATCTCTCCTGCTTTCTGATTTGTCTGATCTCTCCTCCCTTCTCTCCTCTGCATGGTCTCTGCCCTAAAATGGCTGCTGCTGACCATCAAAGCACAAACAAGCAAGAAAGTAAGGAAGTGGGCAAACTCTGGATGTATGGATATCAAAATCTGTGGTGTGCATAGAAAGGTTTGGATAAATGAATTTTTGCATAATGAGTGGGTAGATAGTGGGACCTACGTGTATATGCTTGAAGTCAGAATGTGATATTTACCAAAGGTTCTCCCCCGTCCCCCATGATGAAATTCATATTCAAGCAGACATGTATTATGAAACTACTTAACATGAATCCTCAACCACCACACAGCTCACCTGTAGAAGGTAAAACAAGTGTTGATAGGCCTCCAGCTTTTTCCGCCTCTCTTTGCTCAAGCCTTTGATGCCCTGCTTATCTCCAGACACCATCTCTTCTGCCTGATTTTTGCTTTTTTTGTTCAGCTTCTTGCTGTGCGATACAACATCCTGGAAAAACAAACAAATGCAGAACTCAATTGTTAAGGCAAAGTAAAGCTGCAGTTCTGTAAGTAACCTAGAAAGAATACCAACATTAGAAGTAGAACGTGGGCAACTGCAGTCTGTTACAACCAAATAAAACAGATGTAAGAAGGCTAAATATTAAGTTAGCAAGAAAAAGCTGCATACCATAGTTCTGAATGTCAAAAAATGACATCTAAGCAACAGGCAGAGGGTCAATGGATGAAGCCCAGCTAGACAGTTGTCACACAGATTCAACCACTTATTAGTTCCATGTAGCAGGAGACAACACTGCTTGACTGGGGGCAATAATCCCTTAGGCTATTGTAATTGTAATTGTAATTGTAATGGAAGGTACTTTAAGGGGCTAGATTAAAAAGTTTGGCATGATTTAGAAGATAAAAACTTTAGGCTATGTAAACCTTACTGGATTAAAATGCACCTAGGGTCATTCTTTTTCTCAGTTCAGATTGAAGCTGGTTCAAGGGGAAATGCAGTATTTCATCAGACAGGGTAGATATGGATTGTGACTAATGTTGTGTGAACATTGCCTCCCAACAAGTGTGTGTGTATAGGAAATTATTCATTTAAGAAAACACAAGGATCTTAGATAAATTTATTTTGGTACTCTTTCAGTTATCAAGCAGCTGAGCTACCAAAGTAAGGAAATGGGATAGGACTCTCCAAAAGACCCCTTGGCTGGGATCTCACAACCACCGTCACCCGTTTAACCAACCTGCAGAGTTATTCTGTTTTTAACCAGCAATCCTATCTTGATATCCATCAGGTTCAGATCTTTCTCCAGCTGTTGACTAGATCGGATATTTGTGACCACCTCCTCTCTTAACCTTGTTACTTCTAGCTCTTCTTGGAAGTCTAAATCACTCTGATCCATGAGATAAGCAAATTTGCGAAGGACATTCAAAGGAGGATTTTCAGAACCAGCTGCAAGTTAAGTAAACAAATCGTAATTTAAGCTCAGGAACTTTAGACATTTCATTCTAATCAAAATTCCTCAAACCAGTTGCAACATGTGTGCTGGTGTTTGTTAGGCATTTATCTGCCCACTTAATTTATGGCCAAAAAATATTATCCAGCACTTACTCAGTGTCCTGTAGTCTTCCCTAGCTTTGTTTGCTTTAAGGAAGGCTTGGATTTTCACAATTTCTTCATTCTGAAAGAGACACAGATTGTGCATTTATGGACATCATCACACAGGAAACAGTCTGTAATAGGCTGTAATAATTATCTACCTGTACATAATGCAAACTCAAGCATGCTTTTAATCTCTTTTCCTCTGTCACCGAAGCTATGCCATCCCATGGTAGGGGGCAAATGTCTGATCTATTATAAATTTGTTTTTGTCCAGTCAAACTGAAGGCAGTAGGACCCAGAAGATCTACCCAGTACAGAATAGGAGGGAAGGTGGGGAACCTTACATGATCTTTGAAATATTGCATCCGTTTCTTGTATGTTCTTCTTGCTAACCACATTTTGACCCACGATTGAATCTGGAAGTCAAAGAAGAATGAACCAATAGGTAAAATATTTATTTAGTTTTTATTTATTCAATTCATATTCCACCCTTCCTCCTGAAGGAGCACATGGCAGCAAACATAGCAATAATAAAACTGATTTTAAGAAAAACATTAAGAAAGCAGTAACCATCCATTAAAAACATTTTTTTAAAATCAATTGCAGTTGCAATAAAACAATGAACAACTTTTTAAAAATTCTGTTTTTGAAAACTTCTATGTTTAAAAACAATTTATTCACAAACTACACGATGACATGTCTGGTCTTTTGTATAATGCATAGGAGCACATACAGTACATATCACACATGAAGTTAAAAAACTAAACATAACACTTATCCACTGAAAGTTCTCCATATAAAGATGGAGCAAATTCCTCTGTTTCAGTTCATCAGCCTACAATCCCAGAGTGACATGGACAGACACTGCCTCTTTCAAGTGATAATTTCAGGGTTCTTCTTGACTATACAATTATGCACATTCCTAAATATCTCTACAACAAGAAGCAATCAGATAACTGCTATTACTTAGCTCTCAAGAACTAGATCTACAGACACCATAAATCATGGATTTTTCTGTTACACCTAACCTTTGTCATTTCACCAAGCTACTCAAGGTTCACATGCTTGATTAAGGTGCACATGCTGAGCACCAGCTTTCAGAAACAGACATAGTTTGCATATAACACTAAGCTAAACTATGGCTTAGTGTGAGCGAGCAAATGTGTGTGAACATTATACTGATAATGCAGCTCTCCTGGTTCTGCCTGGGGCTAAGATGTGGTTTGACTTTCTGTCAAAACCTGGGTTTGTGGTTTGTCTCCCCCAGACAAATCATAAGTGATCAATCAACAGCAAACCTTGACAACTCCTGATAGTTTATCTGGAGCAAGGCAAACTACAAACCTCGATCTGGATATAATGTAAAGTATTAACTATAGTTTTGTGCTGTGTAACAGGACTGGGGAAGGAGTGCTCCAGTCTCAATTTTTGCTCTAGGAATCCACACATATATTTGTTCATGCTAAGCCATGGTTTAGCTTATCATTATGTGGGAATCAGGTCAATGACCAAACACCATAAAATAGGTACTGGTCCACAATAACAGCCCCTTCCAGAGAAGAACCAGGAAGATAATAACAATCAAGACACATAATATATGAAGTTAGCACCGGTGCTCTCCAAATAAAGGAATACATTTTTTTTGGAATAATTTTTATTAGTTTTCCAATTTTACCCAATAACAACAATTTTACCCAATAACAACCCAATTATAACAATATCAATTAATATAGGAATACTTACCTTGATAACAGAAGCAACATTTCTTTGCAACATTTGAAGTCTTTCAGAGTAGGTTTTCCTTTGCTTATAACCTTTCCAGGATGCCTATTTATTTGGATTAAAAACAACAACAAAGGAACAGATTATTAGGACTAAGAACAATTCTAGATATTATTTTATCTTGAAAACCATTTGGAGCATTTTCTAGAGGAAAAGAACGATGACATTTTTAAAGAAACACCACCATTTTTTTTAGTTCATTCCTCTTTGATTAGTCAACAAACTTCTCAATACACATCTCAGCCCTTGTTTAAGGCTTCCTATTCTGTGGCTCACGCTCAAATTCAGAATAGACAAAAACTATTCTACTGTAACTTCAAGGTTTTGAAATGAAAACATAGAGTAGATGAGTGGAAATTGCCTTTTTCAACAAACAGTGATCTGTTTATGCAAACTGCAGCTATGACATAACTAATTTTACTTGTGGTTCTCAATCCCATCATTTGAAAGTGGTCTGTTGAACATGTTTGCAAAAGACAGCACTATATATCATCTGTACAGTAATAACCATTATTAATCTGTTGCACAAGACGCAGGATAAAAAAAGTCAGGTTGACACACAGAGGTCTATCTGGGTCCAGGCAGATGACTGTTAGGCTGATTGGGATAGGGACACTACAATCAGCAGCTAGCCAGCCATAAACAGAGAACTATATCAACATCCTAGGCTATACTAGTGCAAGATTTGTCTCACTACAGTGGTACCTCGGGTTAAGCACTTAATTCGTTCCGGAGGTCCGTACTTAACCTGAAACTGTTTTTAACCTGAAGCACCACTTTAGCTAATGCGGACTCCTGCTGCTGCCGTGCCGCCGGAGCCCAATTTCTGTTCTTATCCTGAAGCACTATTTCTGGGTTAGCGGAGTGTGTAACCTGAAGCGTATGTAACCCGAGGTACCACTGTATTGGGTTGTTCAGTTAACAGCCAGAAGCAGCCATGGAGCTTCACTGGATGATCATACCTGTAACTTTATCACTGATGGCTCCTGATTTTGGAGATACGCCTTTCTTTCCTTATATTTTTTCCTGACAAGGAATCCCCTTGCTTTAGCTTGTAGCTGAATGATCAAGTCCTCATTTGCAAACCACAGCTGTTCTCTGTTGTAATCAGATGTAATTTGGGCAACAATATTCTAAGAAAAGAAAAAGATGATGCCAGATATCAGGCGTAACTTAAGTAGCCAAGCAAAACAGTTTGTGCAGCTAATTGCATTCCAGTTTCCATTTGAGCCTAATGACCACCCTTACACTGTTTTCCTCCCATTGAGTTTTAATATTTGTTCTATAATTCATGTTGCTACACTGTGAACTGGTACAAGGGCTTCATAAAAACTGCATCCATCAAGTGAATTCCACAAGGGTTATTATGCTAGGATGTTCTTATCTTTAAAATGCTGCCAGATTGATTAGCAATTCACTGTGCAACTCCCTGCATCTCCAGTGTGCAAAATGTCTCTTTCATAATTTTCTTCTTTGTAGTTGAGAACATTTGGCCGGGATAACATTAAAAAAAATGCCTAGCTGAGACCAGACTTACAGTCTATGGTTCTCATGGCAATCTTTGCTTAGTTCAGAAGATATTAATCCTTTTGGGGCATAATGAAACATACCATAATAATATATGTTGCAGGAAAAAAGCCCATATGTGACATCAGGTGTGTGGTAGATAAAGTCACAGCTAGGGCAAAAAGGGGGTCAGCTGATTGATGGCGCCTTTAAAAAGCTTTTGCAAGGTGCTTTACAGCCCTGTCTAACAGCTGGTTGTTGGGGCTTTAAAGTGCAGTGCAGAATTTTCTGCAAGCAGCAAGGATCAGCTTGTTTGTTTGTGCGGAAAGAGAATCTTGCAAAGCTGAAGCCCAGACAATCCGCTGGCATCAGCATTCTACTGAAATCAATTATGCTTCCGGAACTTCCTAATGCTGCCATGGGCTGCTGCAAGAAGTGGCTCATATCTGAGCACTTTAAGAACAAACAGCTTTCTAAGGAAAGAGAAAAGTGCTCATTTTCAGACACAGCGTCTTTTATATCTTTTCTTTCAAAAGGAAGCAATTTTCATTCGAAGCACCAGAGGAAGCACTAAGAATACAAACTGCTTCCTCTGCAGAAAAAAGAATGCTTCATTTTTAGATGAATCTTTCCCCCTGCAGAGACTTCAAAGAAGCTTTCTGTAACCAATCGGCTGTTATCAAATGACTTTGACAGGTGTCAACCACCTGACATCATTATGACATCATGCAATTTACAGGTGGGTGGTCCTGCCCACCTGTCAAATTTGGGCTGCTGGGGGCAGGGGGAGAAGAGATAAGCCCTAAACGATGAGCCTTGGAAATATTTGATGCATTGGTTTTGTCATCTGAACCATGACAAAATGAATTTATAGTGCATCTATGAACTCCCCATCTGTAATAGGTTTTAAAATAAATATTTAAGAAAATTAAATGTGGAATGCTAAATATGCAGAAGACATTACTACCTTGAAAAATATTTGCAACTCTTAACATGCATAATTAAGGCTAAATATAAAGAAACAGATATTCCAGAGTGGTTCAGGTCTGAGAAATAGCACTACAGCCGTTCCATTTAAAATGAAAGGCTATCTTCTTTGCCACTGAGTTTCATTGCCATCTTAACTATATTCTTGATGCCCAGCAGTGTCTTCCTCATCACTCTTTATCATTTTATGTGCACGCTGCCTATTGATAGTTAAAGCCATGCTCAAAGCAGCTTCATTTTACACTCTCCTCAAAAAAATCCAAAACTAACACAGAAACGAACCACAGCAATTATTTTGTTCTACCTGAATCTCTTCACCAGTCAGCCAAGATGTTTTGGGTACAATTCCTTCAGGTGGTACACAAGTTCCCTTTCCAGTTTCCACATTATAGTAATAATCATAGATGCCTTGCATTAAGAATTTGATCCATGGGCCTTCATCAGGATCTGAAAGAATTTAAAGACAATAACTTTATTGTTTAGACATTGCCAAAATAACATAAATGTGCTTCCACCCTCCCATTTCTAATCCTTCAGCACCAATACAAATGCAGACTTGTGGTTGCAAGGAGAAAAAGGACATGGTGCTGAGACAAGGATTCAACCTTCATGTAACCTTCACTCTACTCTGGGGGTTTTAGAACACCACAACCTCACTTCAATTATAAATATTTGAATGATCTAGAGCAGTGGTTCCTAGTTCGCAGACCTCAGGGGGTCCACTGGACCATTCACATAACAAAAACTACCACAGAGATACCAAAATTTTCAAAAGTAGGGGGTCCATGGTTTTGCTTTTGAAAAACGGGGGGCCTGCAGTACTTAGCTAATTGGGAATCACTGGTCTAGGGAAACTGACGTCCTCAGAAGGTGGTGGACTCTCCTTCATTTGAGGCTTTTAAGCAGAGTTTGGATGGTCATCTGTCATGGATGCTTTAGTTGAGATTGCTGCATTGCAGGGGGTTCAACTAGATGACTAGTTCCTTCCCTGGCACCTCCTCCCTAGACCTTAATTAGGCCAGCTTACTCTACAACAGTTTAGGGTTAAATTGCACATGAACAAACACAATGTGAAGGCTGCTTAAAACCATCACTACTGCAGCCTCCACAATGCAAGCTCTGCAACCACATTGATTGGCCAAGTAGAAGAGACTTCTGCCTTTGCAGCTACCATAAATTTACATTGCATTCACAAAGGCTCCAAAGCCACTTAGGGCATTGAACTCAAAACGACTCATGCCCGAAATACCTGAAAGACCACCTCCTTCCCTACAGACCCTCTCAAGTGCTAAGATCCAGCCTGGTGCTGGTGGCCAAGGAGAGGTCATTCTTTATGGCAGCCACTCTAAGTTGTGAAACTCCCTCTGCGCAGAGATACACCTGGCAACTTCATTACTGTATACAGTTTTTGGTGAATGCCAAAGATTCACCTCTTTAGCCTGGCCTTTGATAATGGAGATGTATTTCTTCAGGACCAACCTTACTTTTCGTTACTGCATTTTTTAAATTGTAAGTTTTTGAACTGTTTTAAACTGTATTTTAAAGTGTTGTACCTGCCCTGGGACTTTAGGGTGAATGGTAGGTGACAAATTAAGATTTCTACTACTACTACTACTACTACTACTACAAACAACAATATATCATGTTGAGGACTCTCAGTAGCTTCCCACTCAGATTACTCCACCCAGATACCAGACCAATACCAGCTCAGCTTCAGCAATGATGCAGCGACAACTGTTTGAGACTATACATTCACTAGGGAACTAGTAGACTTAACAGAGGCAACAGAACCACTTCAAGAGTTCTGAAGCTTTGATTCACAACCTCCTAAGTCTGCTTTAGAGAACTGTCCAGAATCTTGTGAGGTGCATCATTAGAAGAGGTAGCTAGCAGGACCATATTTACCCACAGTACCAACAGAGGCCTACAAAACATTTTCTTTGTGGTTGGGGGGGGGGGAGGGATAATAACACTGCAATATGTAGGATTATTTTTTTATTAAGCTTTAATCATTCAGTACAAGAAGGAAATAGGCATGAAGTAGCCAACACTATGTCCTTTGAATAATGAGGAAAGAAGAGGCAGGTCTCTCTACCCTGGTGCAAAACAAAATGAAATTTATGTCTCACAGCTGCTGCTTACATCTTTATCAGATGTCACACCTCATGCACACTTTGAGAGAAAAAGATTGAAAGTAAAGGCTGGTAGAAAACAGAAGTTAATTAGTGGCAGGAGCCTTGTACCAGATGTTTGTCATAGGAAGCAAACTAGCTAGTCATTGAGAGAAACAGGATGCTGCAGTGAGTGAGTCATTGGTTTGACCCAATAATATAGTTCCTATGCTTTTAAACAATCAGATCTATGCCTCTGTTGTGGAGGGTCATCATGTTTTTATAGTCTTCATATGGTGCACATGCACAAAGCCACAGTCATAAGCAATGCTATTCGGTTGAATCTGGGCGGGAACACACAGTTATAGAACTACAAAATGCAGGAATTCTGGAATGCCAAGCCTTCTCCAGAGGCAGCTTGTCAGAAGAAACTCAGCAGCAACTTCTGAGGCAGCAGGAAGTTCTGTGGAGGGCTGCTCTCGTTTGCAACAGAGATCAGAATTGTGAAACCACAACTGCTTCCAGCTCAGCTCCTTCTGTGTTTAATTAGCAATTGACATTCCCCCAACTAAAACATCTCAGAAGACCTTTGTCAGAGTATTTCAAGTACTGCTAATCAAACTAAAATCATTTCTTTCAAGGGCAAGCAAGAACAAGACATATCTAAAATGGTTCTTAACTGGCATATGTTAAGACTAGCAATGCTTTTAACAATAGGAGTAGACAAGCATGCAAAACATTTATAAAAACTTCATATTTAGCCAGGTCCAATTTCTTGTGCTGGTTGTGACGGGTTAGGGTATTACCTTTGGTTTTTAGATTCTTGGTTTCCAACAGACTGTTGTAGTATGTTTCCGCACACTCTGGGACAGCTCTTAAATTGAAGTTAGGAGGCTGCAGAATGGTGACTATCTGTGCAGAATCACCATTTTCTAAACACTGGTTTATCATTGTTGTCCCAATGGCCACTAAAAGACAGAAAAATTTTAAAGGTTATCAATTATGCATTTCCAGCATAAGGGCCCTTAAGCAGATTTGTGGCATAGGGTGAAACCACCGTTTTCTAGTCCAGTTCATGGTAACTGACAATGACCGCTCCACGCATAAAACGGGGGGCAACCTTTGTGTGGACGCGCGCAGCCCCTGGATCTGGAGCGGCTCCATCAGCATAGGCTTGGCTTCGCCTTCCCTCAGGTGGGATACCTGGAGGTCTCCGCCTACCCCAGTCAGCTGTCCAATCCCACCTGGGGGAAGCGTTGCCAAGGAGATCAGGCCAGGTAGGGGAGGGATTACCTGCCCACACAAAGGGAACTCATGGATTGGGGATTCATCTCATACACAGGACATATGCTTTACATCAGATTATCGTGGGGAAAATAATCTGACTAATCCAACAATAATCTGAATGTGGGAGTTATTGATGACTCTGACTTTATTAAATATTTGCACAGCCATTCAATGGTTAATTAAAGTTTGCTGAAATTTAATGCAATGCGAATGCTTAGAGAGGAAGTTGCATGCTATAATGAAATGTCCTTAAAAGAGATATCTGATTTTGACATATTTCAGAGTGGCTGGGAAATCCAAAGAATGCAAATGGTTATGCTAGTCATATATTGCTTAATTTTTGAGAGAGTAATTAGGAATGATTTTTTTGTTAAGTGGGAGATGGGCTTATGTGTTACACTGCCACTGGGGGAGGAAAGCCTTCAAGAAACTAAGCAGAGTTAAGCTACCATGTTCCGAAAAGTGGCTTATTTGAACTCCATCAGCGTATAGATATAGAAACAGATATAGATATCAGTGGTAAACTTGCTTTGGGTTCAGAGGCTTCACTGAGTTTGGAGACTTATCCCCCAGAAGCTGTGCTTGGTGTCATGTCTAAGCCTCGGAATATGTTACAAATAACTAAGTATCTGAAAACATCCAGAGTGCTTTTTCCCATAACCAGCCTGGAATGTGATCAGAGCAGGGACACAACATCATACAAGCCTTAAGATATATATTTAATGTTCTTATAAATGAATAACACTTCTGAAAGTATCATATGTATGCTTTTTATTCTTTTAATCCCCCCCAACTGCCCCTCCTCTTCCATACTGCCTTTAACAGTTAAGCTTGAACTTCAGAGTCTCTTAATTCACAGAAGAACTTAGTTCCAGTGCAGATGCAGAACTGCTCAAGGCTGGGCACGGCAAGTTTTAAGCAAAAGTGGCATAGCAGCTAGAGTTCCAGACTAGGACTGGGAAGACATGGGAACAAATCCTCACTCAGCTGGAGAAATAAAGACCCACATATGCCATCTTGAGCTCAGAGAAGGAAAGCCCTTTTAAGTAGTGATCTTTCCAAGTCTGCATCTGCATTGGTATTATTTTCAGATGTTTTAAGTGTTTTATTTTTTTGTGCATTTGCTGCCCTGGGTTTAGTTGGGAGGAAGGGTGGGATATAAATTTTAAAATAAAACAACAACAGAAAGAAAGAAAGAAAGAAAGAAAGAAAGAAAGAAAGAAAGAAAGAAAGAATTGAACACTGCTTCCCACAATGGTCTCACTTTTCTTTTGTTACATTCTTCCCCTCTGGTCAAATAGGTTTAGCAAATTTTAGTAAAGATATTAACCCTATAAAACTTGCTTATAAGGTTCAGAGCACATAAACAGCATGAAAACATTCATATTGTAAACAAGGAAATAAGGAGTAGTTTTTAATGAATTTTATGTGGGTTTTAGATTGTATTAGCCGCCTTGAGTATGGGATGAAGCGATGTAAAAGGTAAAGGGACCCCTGACTGTTAGGTCCAGTTGCGGATGACTCTGTGGTTGCGGTGCTCATCTCGCTTTACTGGCCGAGGGAGCCGGCATACAACTTCTGGGTCATGTGGCCAGCATGACTAAGCCGCTTCTGGCAAACCAGAGCAGCGCACGGAAACACCGTTTACCTTCCCGCCGGAGCGGTACCTATTTATCTACTTCACTGTGTGCTTTCGAACTCCTTGGTTGGCAGGAGCAGGGACCGAGCAACGGGAGCTCACCCCGTCATAGGGATTCATTCATATTGTAAATAAGGAGTAGTTTTAAATGAATTTTATGTGGGTTTTAGATTGTATTAGCCACCTTGAGTGTGGGATGAAGCGATGTACCAATGTTTAAAATGAAGAAAAACCCAAACAAGCTTGCAGCTCATTTTGGGTCACATCTTCTCTCCTATACTTGTCTGCTTTACAAAGAACTTTATCACTCAGGTGGAAAATGGCATAATTACTCTTTCTCCTCTAGCATTAAAACGGGGGGAGGGTTCTAATATGTAAGTCTAGTTAGCCAGGGAGGAGGGTTCTACTTTAGGCTAACTTTCTCCGATATTTGCTGGTTTTCTAAGCAAAGGAATGCAGGTTTATTCCTAATTTGGGTAGCAAACATATAATACCCAATACAGTCGCTAGAAGGATTATATCACACACTACAAAGCAGAGAAGGCAAACCAATGAATCTAGTAAATCAGCAACAATATCCAAAATTCAACAGCTTGTCATTTTTAGTGTTTACTAAATCTTTGGTCCTTTTTGAGGGAGGGGGAGTTTCATCCTTGGGCAATCAGCAAACAATTCAAGCAAAAGCAAACTTAAGTTAAATGATGTCATTTTCTTTACATAAAATAGTTGAGAGTCAAAGTAAACAGACTTGGGTCCATATAGATTGTATATTTCAGAATGTGACTTGCTAGGTGTATATTTGACTTGGGGAGGGGGACAAAGTTCCAGGTAAACAGGTGTCAATACTTGGTTTCAAAGTTCATGTCTACCTTTTCAGGAAGGGAACAGCAAGTACTTTTGACAACAAAAGTAGTGTTCAACATACTGAAGTACTAAGCTTTAACAACGTCTACCATCCACAAGTCAACATGGCTTTATTCTAGTTGGTTATTCCATACCAGCAGCAGCTTTACTGCATTCACCTTCACAACAATCATATGTGATTTAATGGATGGGAAATTGTGGGTCTAGGAGTAAAGCTATGACAGAGGTAGAAAAAATAGGAAATTGCGTTATAATGAGTCAGACCATTGGTCCATCTGTCCCATTGTTGTTTGCAATGACTGACAGCAGCTCTTTAGGATTTCAGACAGGGGTCTCTCCTAGACTACTTGGCAATGCCAAGGTTTGAACCTGGGAACTTCTGGATGCAAAGCAGATACTCTACCACTGAACAAAGGCCTATCAATAGATGAGATAGTGAGATTTATAATTCTATATTACCAAGGTAGGAAATGAGTCAATATCTTGGTCACTTAGTTGAAATTCACAAGATTATTCAAGGGAAGTTGTGAAATTTTTTGGTAAGCTTACATCTCCGCTATCAGTTGCATCTCTATACTAACGAAGTTCTATCCTTGAAAGCCATTGCACACAATCATGCAAGTATGAATTCCCAAGGTAAATTGGTCGTGTGAAATGGAATTTAAATGGCCTTGTTGAAATAGAGAGTGAGCCTTTTACTGCTATTGCAAAATAACGATTAACAGTTCATAGAATGGATTCAGGTGGGTGCTTACATTTTGATGCATCTTCTATGTTTGTGTTGGCATCATCAATTCCCTTCTGTATCTCATCCAGCCAAAGGACTGAAGAATCATCATGAGATTCCTGGAGAAGGGAGAAAAGGGCACTTAAATTAATACAGTTTCTTGGATCTTAATTTGTCCAATGAAAAAATCATGTTTACTCAACCTTTCTGAAATATTGCGACAAGGTATGAGTTTGCGAGTTCTGAAAGCTACGATACCAGATGGGATGAAAGGCCATGAAAAATGAAGAGTTTTGTTTTGTTTTCCTGGGTGTACACACACTTAATATATCTTATTTTGAACATCATCATCCCATTTACTTTGCAGAGACAGCAGCACAGTATGTGTGCTCTTTGCTTGTGATGCATTGTAGTCAGGATAATATCAGGTGGTATAGGGGAGTTTGCAGTGTTAAATACTTGGTTCTTGAAACTGGGAATGGAAGATCAGCTCCGCATTTTCTAATTCTATTGCTAGACTGGAAACTTCACAAACTCTGGGTTGTTTGGTATGTTAATAATGTTCATTAACAGACATGTGGGTTTAAAGTTTATTCCCAGAGAAAAACAATGAATGTATTAGACTTGCACAGGAAGATGACTCAGTGCCCATGAAAGAAAGCTGGCTTGCAATCTCAAGATCTTTGCAATATGAAGGATGTGTGCGTGCAAACAAGTAAAAAGCCACATCACCCAACTATACCACTATGAACTTTATAACACACACACACACACACACATTTCAGCTTAGGGTTTAAAATACAATTAGATTCCTATTGCATTTGGAAAATGAGGTTGACACATTTTTTAAAGCTAGATAACTTTTTGCATTTACATAAAACAAAGCTCATTTCACCAAAATTCGGCTTCAGGAATTTGGTAAAAACTCACAACTGACATACAGGTCTGTCACCATCAAGTCTAGTTGGGTCTTCAGAGACTTATGCACAACTGAACTGGTAGTACTCATGGTGATTTTAATTATTATTATTATGGCTTAATCTGATATGTAAACCAGGCCATAGTTTATCAATAAACAAAATTATTTGTTTCAGCTAAAGTCTTGAGTCTGTGGTCTTTTATCACTGGTTATGCTTTATTCCCAGGCATACTGGGTTGCTAGAATGCAAATTCAAGCCCAGATTAGGCCAGCAAGTTAACACCAAGTTTTCCTCCTCTTAAATAATTGTTTTGGAAGTCCTAGAGACCGAACACCCATTCTTCTCTCTACTTATGGTAGTTCAAGAGTTAACTTCACTCTTGTTAAATGAAGCTAATCTCTGTGTCAGCTCAAAGCTTAAGCAGCTTCGCCTGTTTCCACATTCTGGTGTGTCACACCCTTCTCCAAAGAACAAAACAGCGTTTCCTCAAAATCGCTAGTACATACAGGATGAGTTCAGTTCACAGATCTGACGCTCTAAGCATTTCTTTCCCTATAAGGAGGATTAAGCAGCAACGGAGAAGCTAAAATGCATATTTTTAAAAACTGAGTTTTGACTACAGCTACAATGACATCTATACTCTTATTAATAAGTGGACTGCTCTTCATATCCTCCTGCTTATCCCAGAAAGGTAAGAAGTTCACATTTGTGTTGTGTCTTAGTTCTTTTGACAGAAATTGACCAAGTCAAAGTCATATCTGTGTCTATCTTTTAATGGAGTATTAAAATCTCAAATGAGGCAGATTTCTATTTCAGTGATGGTATCTTCATGGGTAAAAAGAAGTATTAATGCTCAAGTATCTTGATGGGAGAAAACAATATATTTAATGCTTAATTTTCATTAGTAGTACTTGGTTGTAATGTGTCACTGCCTTTGGTAATGTTCCCTATTATACATAGGCAATGGCAATCCATTGTGGAAGCTTAACTTTTCATTATATGCTCTTTGGTTATTTGAAAATATATTAATGCATTAATACACAAACAAACAAACAAACAAACCCCTACCCCTTTTGAGGACTTTACAGAGTACTAATCTAATAGCATTCCTAAAACACATTGCTAATAAAAATAACATCATCCCAAAGTTGTCTGAGTATTAACGTAACTTCTATACACAATGAAGTTCTGTATATATACAGTGGAAAACAAGTTTAGCATAACGTAACGGGGATTAAGAACAAGCAAAATACTTGATTACTACTTTATTTTGTCTGTTTCAAGTCTCTTTTCAGTCCTGCCTTCATATCTGAATAATTTCTCTATTGACAGGATGATAAATGAAGGCTGCTTGCACAGTAAATGTTTTATTAGGAACTAGAATCATTTGTTTACTCAGTTATGAGAATCCAGAAAACAGCCCTGCAGTATTTCCAGTGTTGTCTAAGTCTTTAAAGACCTGCTTTATTGTAATTTCCCCAACTTTAAACATACACTGCAGTGTTGGGCTTTTCCAGCCTTGACAGGCAAAGTTCTTCTCACCTGATACAAAGGTTCCTACTCACCTAATACAAAGAAAGATGTGACGTGGTTTCACAGTTACTGCAGGAAAGATAGTGAAACTTGCAGGCCTCACATTAATTGGCACTCAAACAGTTTAAGGTTGCAATCCCAAATTTTATTTACAAGGGGGAATAACTTACGTGGGATAGTAATTTAACTGTGGGATACAGAGCTCACCCCCCAAGCACAGAAGTTAAAGTAACAAGCAGACCATGAAAGCTAATTTTGTAGGTGAAGTTTTTGTGTGTGTGTGTGTGTGATACCAATCCTTGGATGGCAAAGAAAAAGTTTTTTGCTTCCCAAGCTGACTTCTGAGAGCCCTTTTCTTTCCCTAAAATTAGCAACATATTTGTATCATGTATTGCATTTATATACCATTTTTTTCTCTGGGGAGCTTAAGATGATGCAAATGGTTCCCCCCTTCATTTAATCCCCACAACAACTCTGTGAGGTAGGTTAGGGCTGAGAGACAATGACTGGCCCAAGTACATGCTTGTTGGCTAACTGGCAATTTGAGCCCTGGACTCCCAGGTCCTAGTCTGACACCCATTGTATACCGTATTTTTTGCTCTGTAAGACTCACTTTTTCCCTCCTAAAAAGTAAGGGGAAATGTGTATGCGTCTTATGGAGCAAATGCAGGCTGCGCAGCTTTCACAGAAGCCAGAACAGCAAGAGGGATTGCTGCTTTCATTGCGCAGTGATCCCTCTTGCTGTTCTGGCTTCTGAGATTCAGAATATTTTATTTCCTTGTTTTCCTCCTCCAAAAACTAGGTGTGTCTTGTGGTCTGGTGCGTCTTAGAGAGCGAAAAATACGGTATATCATATTCAGGGAAACACTGTTCATTACACACACACACACTCTATTTGAGTATAAATTACTGCAACTACCCCTTTTTCTTTTTAACTTTTAGACAGAGAATGTAACAACAGCAGCAGCCTGGAATGTCAAGGTAACAAACTGCACCCCATCAGGACTTTCCATGGGGCTCCACAAGGTGCTTATGAAAAGATACCTCATTCTGCCATGGAAGGCGCAACAAGGACCAATCACAACCAAGAAAACAACTGCTCTGTGAAGAGGTCCCACATTTCAGTACTGAAAGTACGCAACACCACGTTGGAGTACCTTACCAGCCCTCTGAGTGTAAAGCTGATTCCAGCTCTATACATAGCTGTTGTTTTAATAGGGGTGCCCGCAAATGCCTTTGTACTATGGACACTGTTTTTCAGAATCAGGTCGGCCCGGATTGCTATATTCTACACAAACTTAGCCATTTCGGATTTTCTCTTCTGTATCATGCTGCCGTTCAAAATTTCCTATCACCTCAGAGGCAACGACTGGATATTTGGAGAACCAATGTGTCGAATCATGACTGCCATATTCTATGGCAATATGTATTGTTCCACACTCCTCCTCACCTGCATCAGTATCAGCCGTTATGTGGCCATTGTTCATCCATTTACTTACAGGAGTCTGCCCAAGCAGCCCTTAGCAACAGTAGCATGTGGAGCAGTATGGACAGTTGTTTTCTTATACATGCTGCCTCTGATCATAGCGAAGCAAAGCTATAATCTGGATCAACTAAACATCTTTACCTGCCATGATGTCAGCAATGCCTGCGAAACTCCATCATCCTTCCAATACTATTACTTCATCTCGCTGGCAGTATTTGGATTTGTGATTCCGTTCTGTATTGTTATTTTTTGTTATGTTTCAATTATCCGAACACTCAAATCTTATGATCAAAAGTGGCTGTGGTACATCAAAATCAGTCTTCTCATCCTGAGCATTTTCGCTGTCTGCTACACACCCAGCAATGTCATACTGATCGTTCATCATGTGAATTACCATCGCAATTCTACAGACAATTTGTATTTCTTTTACCTTATTGCTCTATGTCTAAGCAGCCTGAACAGTTGCCTCGATCCATTCCTTTACTTCATGATGTCCAAAACCAAAGATAACACCAGCGTTTCTCTCACCATGGTTAAAATACCCCGGGATGAAAAGACGTGACACACTTCTGCTGTGATACTTGATGAAGTTGTATATACATCATTTGTTCATAAA
This sequence comes from Podarcis tiliguerta, assembly GCF_965153285.1. Taxonomy (NCBI): domain Eukaryota; kingdom Metazoa; phylum Chordata; class Lepidosauria; order Squamata; family Lacertidae; genus Podarcis; species Podarcis tiliguerta. The sequence goes on along the minus strand of NC_139544.1, from coordinate 35,372,053 downwards.
TTTACTATTTATCTATTTTTATAATGGCAAAGCTGAATAAATTCAAACTATTTTAGGGTTGCAAGGTTTAACTGATATCGCTGAGGACAAAATTTAACTGTTGGGGATATACATTAAAGACATACATCTGTTTACTTTTTAAACCTATTTTGATTCTATTACATTACCATAATTGGAAGTGAAAAAGATATCTATGGGCTTTTCCTCTAGCAATGAGCACTAATTTAAATGTAAATTACTTTATAGTTCATTCACCATCTCAAAGAGACACCTATATGGAGGTTCTGGTATTATGTCATCTTATTCCAGTTTAGCTAATTAAACATTAATCTGCTGGTGCACAGATTAATCAAACAAAATTATTCAACTTGTTGATCATCCCAGTGTTTCTCTTTCTAAAACAGAAAAGGCTAGTAACGGAACACAAACGCATTACTTTTCCTTAATCTCAAAATATGTCTTACTTTACATGCTACATTTTAGTTGTGTCGTTGCTACACCCCTGTGGTCATTTCCCGCACTGCATTGCTAAACCTGAACATTAAATTTATTGCCTAGAATAGTATGTTTATATAAAGCAAGTCCCACTGCACTCGGTACAACTTAAATTTTGAATAAATGTTTAGTTTTTATTCATTGGCATTTGATATTGGTTCCGTTAGTTTTTTAAGGCTAACAACTCACAAATGCATCTTTTTTTGTAATACCAATATTATTATTATTATTTTTAAAACAACTTTTAAAAGCTTGTAAACATGACAACAGATAACAGATCTGCCCTCTTTTTCCTGCATTGGAAAGTGGCTTCAGAACATTATGCAACTAGCAACACTGTTTCTTGCTCAACACTGCAGAGACAGTTTCTTTAGGAAATTCAACTTCTGGCTAAATAATAACCTTCGTAAACAGAACAAAACTCTGTTTAAATTAAGTCTACACATACTTAATATCATTCTAGGTATTCTGCTACATGGCAACCAAAGACATTGTGTGTGTGTAGGAGAGTGTTATACAATTCTGAAAAAACTATATGCAGTTATCCTGTACTTCAGTCTTACAATGAAGGGTGAATTGTGTTAGATTAGTCTGGTTTGCTGTGAAATATGGAGATGACTTGTGCTTGTGACACAATCACTTCCAAAGGCCCTCTCCCTATGACTGACTGGTGAGCTGTGGACAATGAAGCAAGAAGGGCGGTGGCCAGCATGCAAGTAGCAGGAAACTCACTGTCAGCCAGACAGAACATGAATAAGACCATGCTATTAAGCTAATCTCTGCAAGCGAGGACCATGAAGAATGAACTATTTCCCACCTTCATTGTATCTCGCAGTAGTGCCTGGCAAGTTGTTTAGGGCTTGCCTGTCACAAGCTAGCCTGCCTGGGGATGTGAAGGGAGATCTGAAGGCACTCAAAAGCGTCTAAAATTCACTGTTATGGTTGCAACAATTGGAGGGCAGTTTATGAAGGTGGCCCACAGACCCAACTGATTCAGCATTGATGGATGAGTTTTAGTTACTGAGGCCCAAAACTTAATTTCTTATTCAGGTAATGCAAAATAAGTGGATGAAGACCAACAAACTGAGGCTCAATGCATCCAAAATGGATGTGTCATTAGTTGGTGCCTTATTTTGAACAGGGTTCCACACCCTCTGAATGAACATATTGACAGTTTGGGTACTCCTTGAGCTCTCTCTGCCAGGAATTACAGGAAGCTTTGACATTTGCAAAATATGAAAGACTTTGGAGTAAAAACTACCTGGCATTTGAGGGTTTTTGCATTCTTCAGAACATCCTGGTAATGCTGTGCATTTGCTTCTTTCACACCATGAAGTTTTGCTGTAGGGAGTAGCAGTGCTTCTACTGTTTTTGTAGGATCTCCCTGATCAATGGCTTCATTAATGTGTCCAATTGCTACAATCCCTACACAAGAACAAATGAAAAGTGTACAGAATGTGCAACAACTAAGATCAAAAGGATTTGGCTTTTAACATGATTTTCTGAAAACCCTTATGTTTCAGAACAACCTGTTGAAAAAAGCAACTGGCAATGAGCTGAGCATGCTGAAGCAGCTTTTCCTATGCTACTGAGTAGTAATATAGGAGTAGAGGTAGATAGCCTACATCGAGGAAGGCCAGTTAGAGCCCCCTGCTTCGCCATATGTTCACAGAGCATTCTATTAACCGTCTGACTTCTGCAACTTGCTAATGGCCTTGGTAACAGACAAGGCACACTGAAGCCGCACAGAGGCATTGGATACCACTGTAGTTCATATAGCCAATGGTTAGCATAGATGTTCAAGGCCTTTGTAAAGGCATAGTATAGACTGTTGTTGATTAAGAGAAAGAGACCTATTAAATCCCATTGGAAGTGCTCCTAGTCTGGTACGATTTCTTTTTGGGTATATGGAAGTCATGCTTGCTCTCTAATCTCATGCAATCTGTCTGTTCCTTTCAGAATGCAGTTATCCAAAGAGGCTTGGGAGGAGGGATGAAGATGGATGTTTCTGATTTCAGTGGTTAATGTGGGTTACTCCAAAAGCCTTAAACCGAAAAATCTCTAATGGGCAACTCTTTGTTGATCAACCGTGCTGAAAGTTAGGCATCTCTCAGCAACCCAGAATTGTTTTGAAATGGTGGAATGAATGAATGAATGAATGTCATTCAAGAAAGAGATTATTTATAGATAACTACTACTAAACTGCACTGGATTAAATTTGTAGGCCAAACCTAGAGGGAACAACAAAACACTTACTGTCATTTTCTTCTTGAATTTGTGAATTAACCATATCAATAGCATTCTGAATATCATTCCAGCTTAAATATTCTTGTCCTTGAGATGACGCTTCTAATTTAATAGACATCAAGGTATCAGCATAACTGTAGGAAGAGAATTAGAATCTTATCACAATATGCAATTAAAATCTTATGCATTGTAAGAGTTGTTTTGGGCCTAATGCTATATAGAGTGGTACCTCGAGTTAAGTACTTAATTCGTTCTGGAGGTCCGTACTTAACCTGAAACTGTTCTTAACCTGAGTACCACTTTAGCTAATGGGGCCTCCTGCTGCTGCCGCGCCGCCAGAGCACGATTTCTGTTCTCATCCTGAAGAAAAGTTCTTAACCTGAAGCACAATTTCTGGGTTAGCGGAGTCTGTAACCTGAAGCGTATGTAACCTGAAGCGTATGTAACCCGAGGTACCACTGTATATACTTTACTATAGTTAAAAGACTACTCTAGCTGACTACATAGTTTTACATACCTATCAACAGGTGGAAGCACACAGAACATGCACCTCTCCTCACACATACATGCAGCAGTTTGCAATCAGCTAGCATTCTTGTAATTTCCTACCCAGTAAGCATTCAGTAATATGAAAGCAGCCCTATCTAGAATGGAAGCTTTTACCGCTGCAAGTTCTCTTCTTCCAGGTTATTAAAGCCAACACATGGGTTGCTGAGATGAGTCTTTGCTGCCACTACGTCCTTGCTTTCCAAAGCCTGGTTTAGCAGCACCACCGCTGATAGCATTTCAACAGCAATAGAAAGTTCATCATGAGCCAAGTATTTCTGAAAAGAATATATTCTGATCAGCAAACAAATAAAGCAGCTAGCAACAAGTTAAAAAGGACCTATAGCTTAAATTCAGTTTTTTTAGATTTTCGAAAGGTTAGAAAAGTCTACTCTTAAGTAACTGTTGAGGGAAGGATTATTAACTAGCACATGACCTCATTGCAACTCAGTCACATTAAGTCATGGGAGAATTTTATTGATCTACATCAATAAGACACTAAGGAAACCCAATGCTTTGCCAGCCATATTCCACGCACTACTGCTTTCTTTTTCTTCTTTGCTTTTGTCATTTTCTCCTTCCGTTCTTCCCCCTCTTCTACTTCCCTTTTCCTATTAAGATATTAAAGTACGCAATCAACTGATTCCGTCTTACCGCAGCATTCTGTTGCTGAAGATTGAAGAGTTCAGTCTGATAGACATTAGCAGCAGATGGGTAAACATCACACAACTGAGCCTCGGGTTTCATTAGAGCAGCAATTGTCTTACTGGGGTCACAGTTACGAATTGCAGCGTTGATACTGTCGACTGCTATAAGTTCTAGGGGCAAGAGGAAAAACGACATCAGAAGTCCCCACACATCTGCTTTGTTTAATACTGTGTACCTTATATTCCTAGTGATACCACTGCCCAAGAAAGCAACTCAGACCACTTTTGCAACTCAAGGGGAACATCACTCCAGACCACGAGTAGAAATGTCAAGTTACTGAGGAGAAAAAACCTGCAAAGAAAGTGTGCTCAGAATAGTGCAAATGTTTAATTTATGCTTGATATTTAATTTACATGCCTTGTTTGAATTACTTTTTTGGGGGGGGGGGGCTTTTAATTTAAAAAAGATTACAGTGACTGGTAAAAGCACAGCACTTTGAGTGAATGGGCAGATATGATTACAAAGCAAGGGGAGAAGTGCCCACACTGAACCCAGACATATTTCTTTCCACCTTTCTTTCAAATGAAAGAAAAGAAAATCTTATTATGATTTTGCCAGGTATTAAGCCTAGTCTAGAAATCCCTGATACTACAAAACTGTTCAGATGCACCTATGTACACATGCCTGTTGTTGAAAGAAAATGGAAAGCAATTTAGAGGCTGAGGTTCTACCTGTGTACAGGCTTTCCCAGGCACACAAGGATGGGCTGGAACAGGGCTCCTGCCCTTAAGTCTAATGGACAGCAGTAAGTCTAATATTGCAATGAAGTACATGACATATGCATAACTTTTCAGGGCCTTTTCAGTGGTGCGTTCCCAACTCTTGAATATCTTCCCAAGAAGGCACAATTGATGCCAACAGGACATGCTTTTCAGCACCAGGTTACAGCATTTTTATTTTCTCACGCATTTTACAAGGGTTGTGTAAAAGGTTTTGAATTATTTGGGGCAAGAATTATCTATTGGCAAGATATCTGGGTTCGCTGTTAATGTCACCGAATCCGAGCTCTTGTGTATGTATGCCTTGCCAAACCTGCAGCTGCACTGGCACAAAATGGGTGGACTGGAACTCTGTAATGCCTGTTGTAAATACCTGGAAGTGAATATACCCAAGAATCTATCTAAACTAGAATAATTGAACTTTACTACCTTGATAAAAGATTTAACAAGTAAGCTCAAGAATTGGTCAAAACTAACATTCTTAAAGTTGGGTAGAGTTTCTATAACAAGTATGGTGATATTACTGTGCCTTCTTTACTTATTCAGAGTTTTACTTATGCAAAGCATACCCATCTCTTTCATGTTAATAATCTACTAAACTGTATACATGCAAACAAGAGGCATTGGCTACCTCAAGAAAGAAGGGGGTATAGTGATAACTAACCTGAAGTGGTATAAAGACTCTGCTCACTTACAAAATATCTTTTTGATTTTACAAGGCTCAGACCAGGTCCAATAGTTAACATTGGTGGATGACAGAAGTCAAGAGTTTATGAGTTTACTCCCTTGTCAAAATGGACAACAAGACACTAGAAGACATCATGTGCCCAGCTACATTATATGGAATTATCCCCTGTATTAAATTAATAGAATAATTACCTTTTAAATAAACACTTTGTGAAGAATGCAAGTACTCCACATAGTGCAGCAATACACTTTTAAAAATTGGCCAAGTTGGAAGAAACCCCAAACAGAGATCCCTATACATATCCCAACTGAAATAAAAAATGCACTGTCCCATTTTCTGTGAATGCATAGCAAGCAAAGGACGATTAGTCTGCTGAATTAAAATGAAATGATACAGAGCGAAAAGAAGACTTAAGCCACAGAAAGCATGAGATGAAAGTGAATTTCAAGCTTAATACTCCCAAAGATGAAGGAGAATTCTAAAACTTCAGGAATACAAGAAAAGCAACAGATAGAAATGCACCTGCAAATTTAGAACCCCTTAACTTAAGAACCAATTGTGAGTGTGTGAGGTTTTAAAATTCTCATTTGTGCATACAAAATATGTGAGCCGGGCATAAGCAAACTCCTTTCGAAAGACCAGACAGTGTACTTAATACATTGACTGAATAACTGTGACAAGAGTAAGAATGCCATCTTAGAAGAGAGTATTAATGACTCTGTAATGCTGACACCTCCAAAAAAGTGACAAAATAAACCTTGAAGAAACCATGATTCTAGTAATTGCCATAGTTGTCCAGCCTTAAGGTTAACCATGTGATGAAGATACAAGAGAAAATTAAGAACAATTTACTCACTAAATTTACGAAAGTCTGCTTCCTCATTGGCAACACTAACTTCGTTCTGTATCTCACTTTTGTCGAACATAATTGGAACCCCCGCTATCTAACGTATATGGGGAAAAAAGATTTTCATTATATATTTCTAAATCAAAAGAAAAATGAGTAATCTGTACAATGACTCATTTTGAACTGGTGTGTTAGTTTTCTATGGAATGGGAAGTTTTATCTGCTCCAAGTGCTTTCATTAAGCAACAGTTTACAAGTATTTCTTCGAAAAGTCAGCTCTGTAGGCTTCCAAGGACGTTGTTTTTTTCAAATTAGGATTGAATATTTTTTTTCTGTTATAGCTGAAAAAGCACATGGTGCATTGCCATTGTGTGTTTGTGTGAGTGCGTGTTTATTTGAAAGCTTCTCTCTGCTTATCATAAGAGAGCCACAGGTAATGTTGAAGTTGTATAATAATAATAATAATAAATAATAATAATAATAATAATAATAATAATAATAATAATAATAATAATAATTTATTTATACCCCGCCCATCTGTTTGGGTTTCCCCAGCCACTCTGGGCGGCTTCCAACAAAACACTAAAATACAATAACCTATTAAACATTAAAAGCTTCCCTAAACAGGGCTGCCTTCAGATGTCTTCTAAAAGTTTGGTAGTTATTTTTCTCTTTGACATCTGGTGGGAGGGCGTTCCACAGGGCAGGTGCCACTACTGAGAAGGCCCTCTGCCCGGTTCCCTGTAACTTGGCTTCTCACAGCGAGGGAACCGCCAGAAGGCCCTCGGCACTGGACCTCAGTGTCCGGGCAGAATGATGGAGGTGGAGACACTCCTTCAGGTATACTGGACCAAGGCAGTATTTTAAAATTAAAGAGGTTAAGGCAAACTCAGGTGTCACACTTAGGTGTTACATTCAGTTACCTGCATCCTCTGCTCTTTAGAGTCAATTAACTGTGCTAGATACAATGAGGAATTTTGCGGCAGAACTTCAAGCAGGCTCAGTGCAGAGTTCGTCAAGCCTGCCATCAGTGCCCCTTCATCTTGCCTGTCAATAGCCTTGTTCACTTGGGTTAAAGCCACGTGAACTGAAAGGAAAACAATGCTTACAGACAGCAGAATATTTTGAACAAGTTTCATTCTCAAAGCCCTCTCTCACACCATTTCCCAATGAAACATACATCAAAGTGTGCCGGATGCTTCAGAACTAAAACTTTCTTAATTCTAAGGACCCGGGGCTAAAATGCAGCTTGTAAGAGGGGGTCAAAATTTACAGTATTTTGCAGCTAGCAGAAGAGAGAGAGAGAAGCAGATAAAAGTAGTTATGCATCAATTATCAAGTCCGCTGTTATTAAGAATGCAAAGGCCAAGGAAGAGTATCCTCACTCAAGTTTGTAATACAATAGCAAGCCGCGTTCCAGAGAATAGCATATTACTGCAGATGCACTAATATATGTAAGGTTTAAAAATGAAAGGAACTGTGAAATAAAATTAAATATTCTGATATTTCCCACTGGAATAAAAGCCAAATACACAACTCTTAAAGTTTTGGGACTCTGGGAAGATTACTCACTGTTGACCTTATTGATGTTTCCCTGTATCTCAGCTTGTGTTAGCAACTCTTCATACACATCTCTTTCTTCCTCCAAAATTGAGCCATTCTGAAAGCAACAATACCGTTACTGAACAAAGGACAATGTCCACTCCTGATTTCAAGGTGGGTGGTGTTTGTGTAAACACAGAGAAATTTCACTATGGAAAGTAAATTTCAGTGTGGGTTGGGGGACTTGTAAGGGCCATTATTGATACAAAATGAAACTGTGCAAAAGCAGCTAAATTAGAAATCCCTCTTTAAAATATAGCAATATCACCAACATGAGAAAAATGAGCGCTGTATGCCTTTACTTTCTAACAATTTACAAGCTTTAGTATGCTTACCCACCAATTGTTTATAAACAGTAGTCACTCAGAATGCAAGTAGGAATTGTACGTGGGTTGAACAAAGACCTAAGGAGGAAGAATGCAACACCCCAAACCTGGCACAACTGTTTCTTTTTTAAATTCCAGGCTCTAGATGCTTAAATAAACTGAAGGAGAAGGAGAAACATGAGTCACAGTCCAGCTCCCTTGCCAGAACCAGGAATTCTATTCCAAAGTCATCCATGTCTAATTACTTCCTAATGACCTGGATATGACCTCAAAAGGTCACTCAACCATTCCCCCTCTTGCATTCTCAATGTTTATTAACCTTCATTTGTTAGGAATTTCAATGGCATTATTGTCACAAGATGACATGAATTGAAGAGGAGCACTGCATGAACAAATGCTTTGCTAGTAACAAGCCAATTTGCCACTGCAAGGTTTTACAAGCCTGGAGTTTTAGTACTGTCATATAAATGCATAAGGGTACTTTAACTGTTCCGTAGTAACTCACATTCCATTGAAGCAAGTATAATAAAACTCTGCATTCTAAGTGGCTTATATATTGGTTTTTAGAACCAGAACATTTTGACACATATTCTGAAATGATGTTCTGTCAATCACGGAGGGTCCAAATAAATATTGTATTTCCTAGATTGTCATGAGCAGATGGAACATACACAACTCATTATTACATGGCCATGAGTAACTTCAAGGTATCTGCCATTGTGTGCTATTTGGTTTGATTTATGGAGTATTGGTGCTTAATCATGCACCATGCTATTTTATGTAAATAAAACTAACTGAAATTGAATTCATATCCAGTTTTAAAAGAGTATTAGAATATTCCATTAGAGTACCTTCAGTCTTGCATTCTCTTCTTTTCTCTTTTTAGCTTCTGATAGTTCCTTCTGATACGCATGGGCAAGATTATCGTCCACGTTAACTAACATAGCATTGGGATTTTTCAGTGTTTTGATAGTTTGATCTGCTACTCCTTTCTCAATAGCTTCATTAATTGCAATTACTGCAGCATGCACTGAAAAGAATAAGAGTCCAGCATTTAAAAATAGGAAATGATTGCCAGAATTGAAATTAAATCTGAGTTTGCCTAATCTTCAGGAATCCCCAATGCTTTTAAGCCAAGGGCACATCTGGAAATCTAAGAAATTGACATGGCATCACAAAATATCCATTTCATCAGAGGAAAACTGGTGATACTAAGAAGACCCCTTGCAGGCAAAAGACCTATAGGTGCAACACCCACCCACCCCCCAAAAGAGCTAGGAAACCAGATAGCTTCTGCCAAATAACCTCACTTACAAACAAACAAACAAATATTATTAGGGGCATGGAGCCATAGAGCACTGTAGCTCTATGTAGCTCCAAGGGAGTCACATTGGTGACCCCAGGCAATTAGAATGAGTCATAATTAAATGTTTTTTTAAAAGCATTATCATTATCACTTTTTTTACACACCTACATACAATTACAAATATACATGGTATAGCTTTCTACAAGAGAGCCACTGAGCAGAAAGTAAAGCACTGTAAAAACCAGTGCTCTTTTATTGGCAACATCCTTAATTTCAATTTATCATACCTTCAACTAAGGCTAGGTACACATTAGTGGCTTAAAACACAGTGAAGTTGTGAACTTGTATTTGCATGTTGCTGCTCACACTAGAAAGAGTGCAGGGTGATCTTTTCACCCCTGCACATTACCTGTTTGGTTTCCCCATACCTGAAACCGCCTCCCCAACTCCTATTCATGAAGCTGTCATCTGCAAATGCACACACAAAGGCTGGCACAATGTACACACCTCACTTTAAATGTGAAGTTTTCAAAACAGCTGGAAGCTGGTTTGAGGGAAAACAAATAAAACAGCAGTATTTCTCAAGATAGTCCAGGACAGATATGGGTTATGGCTAACGTCATCTGCACACAGCTTCAAACACCGCACTGAATGATAACATGTACACATAGATTAAGTCTACTTTGGATTCTGGCCAAAATACAATCCTACACTTATCTACTCAGGAATATATCTAATTATATATAGGACTGCTGTCTCAGTGTACAAGAATCTACTGAATAGTCAAAGCAAAGATACAGTTCTCCAGATGTTGTTTTTCAGCTTCCATAAGGTTTAGGCAGCATAGGCAACTGGTCAGGGATGATGAGAGCTGCATCCCAGCAACATCTGTAGCCACAGTTAGCCACCTAACTGCAGCTGGAGATCTAAAGATTATGTTAGTGGAAATACACACCAATCCAACACCAGAACAGATTCATACATGTCTGTCTAGTGCATGGATGGAAACTTGTAGCCCTTCAGATGAAGTTGACCTACAACTGCCATGACCTTTGGTCACTGGGCCATGCTGGTTTGGGCTGATGGAAGGTAGGTCCAACATTTAGTGGGCTACTGGTTCCCCACCCCACACTTAGAGACTAACATAGATTTTAAAAATAAAATATAAGGACAACACACTTGTAAAATAAAAATGTAGTGCTAACTTATTTTAAAGGGCATAAAAGTTATTTTCAGCATTATAAAACCATTATGAAGTCAAGTTGGCCATTTGAAGCTGTAGCAGGCCAATCACCAATTTAGACGAGCTGTCCATAAATGCTTTGTATTTACGAATATTGATTCCTAGAAGGGTTTTTAGCTGGCCCTTGGACTTGCAGAAGGGGGCATATGCATTTGCTATGTATCTACACTCTTACATGGATAGTTTGTTTTTAATCACAGTGTGGGGCCCAGTGAACTGGATTATGCTCCTAACCATTCTCTCTCTCTCTCTCTCTCTCTCTCTCTCTCTCTCTCTCTCTCTCTCTCTCCCTCTCTCTGTTTTAACCCCTTACCTGCAATTCTCTTGATCCAAATCAGAGAGCCTTAATTTGTGTAGGGGGGGGGAACATTCACCACCCCACCTTGATTTGGATCAGGACACAGGAGGTCAAGGTTAAAAACCTTTCCATCCCCTGCTAACAACAGGAACAAACTAGACAACACCTTCACTACATGAAAGATGTCTGTGTACTCAATACTGTATTTTTTTCTTTAAAGTTCAAGGCAAGAGGAATTGATTTTAAAATACCTTACACCACAGATTTTTTTAAAAAAAGATTTCTGTACTAATTAGTTTCCAAATGATATCTGAAGTTAAAGCAACTTTAAAACATGTTACCATATCTGAGATTATATGTCAGCGTGTTCTTACATAACACTTTGATTAGGGCTCACTTACACGCAGCTTCATCCACCGAAAGCTCACTGGCCAGGATGCCTCCAATTTTACTAAATGACGGCATCTGTATACCATATTTCTCCAATTCCTTCCGCATGTTATTGATTTCTTCCTCTAATTACGAAAGGAGAAAAATGGGAGAAGGCATCAACAAACCTAATTAGGCTTTCTTAGATGATAAAACATACACAATAATAATGCTTGGGGTAGGGTGGGGGCTGTGGCTTTTCACATCATTATACTTCCAATTCTGCTTAGGCTTTTCCTCCTGCCTGAGAAAAATCACAGGCTGGGAGAAAATAAATACAAGGATTTTGTTAACAAGCATCTTTTAATAAAGTAGAAGCACATTTTTCACATAGCTACTCTACACCCACTTCAGCATAAAAAACATGGAGAATGCTGGGGGAGTAGAGCATGGGGTTTGAATACAATAAAATATTTTCAAAGATTAAAGTACCTGTAAAGTCTACTTTTCCCAGCAAATCTTGGATCTGTGGAGCAACTCCTAGTTTAAAGAGGTAAAGGCTGAAAATGAAAAAGGGAAATTATGTGTTATATCACAGGACATTTATTTATTTGTTTGTTTGTTTGTTTGTTTGTCTGCAATTTCCTGGACAAGTCCGGGATTCAAACGGCTAAATTAGGATCCGGGACAGAATGTTGAAAAAAGTCGGCAAAATGTCCAGGTTTTTGACAACAGAACCAGAAAGTGTGTGTTTGAGTATCACAACTTTGAGGATGATTCCCCCCCCAAAAAAAAAAAACTCAACAACAAAGCTCTGGATTTTTACTTCTTGAAATATGGCAACCCTAATTTATTTCATAAAATTTATATACTGATTGGTTGTAAGAAAAGAACTCAAAGCGGTTCAATTTTATTATGAGCATTATTACTACTATTAGGAGCTGATGAAGTATATTCAGCCTACAAAAGTTCGTGCCTGTTACGAAAGGCATGACTATTCTCCTTTTTAATAAATGTAACCTGTTTTCCTTTGAAAACAGTATTTTAAGTAACACTTTTGCCAACTTTGGGATTCCCATCCTCAAGCAAATACTGAATAAAACACTAGGTTAGTAACCAAAGAAACACATTTTGGTTTTCCCCAAGCACTTAAATATATGTTTAAAATCAACTTAAATATATCTTTAAAATCAACTTACTTATCATTAAATACTCAAATGTTCTTAAATATCTGAAAGGAAGTAAAAAAAAAAATACACAAAGACAATCCTAGAACCCCTATTTTTGTTTCAGCGTTATTTGAAATGTCTGTATTAATACCATTCCAAAATGTGTATAGTGAAACCATCTGGACAACAGCTGAACAAATTCACATCTTTATTCATGTCTTCCTGCCATGTGAAATTAACAACTGTTAAGGATTTGGGGAATTTATTAAGATTACACAAGGGACTAATCAAAGTTGTTATTAGAAGTCATAGTCAAAGCAGCTCAAACCTATTTAGACAGCATAATCAGTGGTCTGGGCACTTTTTAGATCTAAAAAGAATGGTGAGATCCCACTTGGGGAAGCTTAACATTTCAAAACTTGGGCTAGCATGAATCAGCAAAGAAAAGGCAAGAATTAAAAGACTGTAAGCTAATATAGTCTCACACACTGAACTTGGTTTAGACTTTAGGTGCTAGATGTCAGAAAGGCAACAGGGGAAAATGCTAGAAGTTTGTAAAAGCTGACATTTTAACAAATGGCTTGAAAATATGTTATAATAAAAAAGTTTTTTCCAAGGGTGAGAGTTCCCAGAACTGATATCAGACCAAAAGAATTACTAGCTAGAGGTACAGTGGTACCTTGGGTTACAGAGGCTTCAGGTTACAGACGCTTCAGGTTACAGACTCTGCTAACCCAGAATAGTACCTTGGGTTAAGAACTTTGCTTCAGGATGAGAACAGAAATCGCACAGTGGCGGTGCAGCGGCAGCGGGAGGCCCCATTAGCTAAAGTAGTACCACAGGTTAAGAATAGTTTCAGGTTAAGAACAGACCTCTGGAACGAATTAAGTTCTTAACCAGAGGTACTACTGTATAGGCAAGTTTCCTAAGTTTCCCTGCCTTCTTCTGACAACAAATCCCCATCTTACCCTACTTGGTTTAGATTTTTTAAAAAGCAGCATTAGGCCTTCAATAACTATTTCCCTTTATTAGATGCTGTTCCAAGATTTCTGTAAAAACTCCATTTAAACTTCCTAGGATTAAGAAGAAGCCTACAAACTGTTTCCAGGTTGGCACTAATGCAATGTTTCATTGACACAACTGGTCACTAATACACCAATGATACCTTGACATGACAACTAAAATTTCCCTTTAGTAGCATATTCCCCACTGCCCAGATATCATTTGTGAGAATACTGTTTACCACTAGATGGCAATAGAATTTTGTTTTTAAGTTTACAAGGAACATGTTCATCTTAATATTACTACACATGCTTTGAGGTTATAATGACTACACCAAGAAACTTTATTTAACATGCTCCTTTCCTCAGTGTATAATATGAGGCGTTATTAACATGGATTGCTGTATTTGATGTTGTGCTAACAAACATTTTAAAACACCTGTACCTGAGCTGAGAATTTTAAGAACACACCCAAAATTGGTATGGGCAAAATCAAACTGCTTAAAAAACAAATAATAACTGTGAAGCCATAGAAATAAGAATTAAATTAAATCTAATTACAAGCCAAGAACATGGAACAAAGAACTATTAGAAGGCATTTGGATTTTAAGGGAAAATATATGTCAGTATACAGTGCACAGGGTATACATGTGAAAGGAAGACTAAAATATCGTATTTACTTGAGTCTAATGTGCCATCGAATGTAATGCACATCCATTTATTTGCAGGATAATTTGGCAAAAAAGGTGCATATTAGATTCTAGTAAATACGGTATGCTTTCAGCAAACAACTCAATTCTGATTATGAAAGGTGTTCTACATTATATATGACGAAGAAGAAGAAGTACTTAAAATCCACAGACAAACAAGCTATCAACAGAAGCCAGAAAAGTTAAATATGACATCTTCTTCTAAAGGTTTTCATTGACCAGCAAGAGGCAGATTTAGAGAAGTGCAGCCAGTTCGCCTGGACTGGTTACTGAGCTGAGAGGGAGCCACAGGGGCCACTGCAACAACGCCAAACAACGGAAGGTGAGAGGTGGAGGGACAAATCTTGGCGTCGCACAAAATGCCGCTGAAATTTTAAAGCCCCAAATCAGACTCTGAGACCAGAGCATTATGGCAGTCAAGATAGGAGCTTCCTGTTAAGTTCCACATTATATGACATTATAATTAAATAGTAGCATCAGATGTTCAAATCTGAATGCAAGTCGCTCTCTTATTCACTGTGGGACAGTAGCATAATGCTACAGGAATTCACATATGAAGCGATGAGCTACTGTTCTAACCCTGCGGAAAGCCATCTAATTAGACTTTAATTTGATTTTGACCTGTCTTTAGGAGGTAATGTAATTATTGTTTGATTTTATACTAATGTTTTCATATCTGATGTTAGCCGCCCTGAGCCCGACTTCAGCCGGGGAGGGCGGGATATAAACAAAAGTTATTATTATTATTAGCAATAATACAATGGGGAATATCCAGTGCTGCGTGTCTGTGAGTGGGATGGACTTCTCACAAGTGGAATGGGCCTGCAATTCACCATATACCCTCCCCATCTGTTCCAGAGGTTGGGGGAGGGGAATGCAGACAACTGCAGTGAGAAGTCCTGTTGTACAAGTGGAAGTCTGCTTGAATAGCATTAAGATATTGCCCAGTATTTCTGCTGTTGGCAAGGAAACCAGATCTGGAAGAAACTGGGGCCTTGCGTATTCATCTCCATGTAAGTGTAACAGCAAATGACGCCTCACATGTGCAACAAGCAACAACAGACAACACTGAAGAGTTTTCACATGATTTCAAAATGCAATCATCTTCCTGAGGAGAAAGTCCATTCATTCAACTGACATTCAGCTACCTACACAACTGCATAAACTGCACGTTAAACAAACTGAACCTAAGCACATGTACCTGGGACTGGGTGCCTTTGATATTTAAACTTCTTTCTTTCAAGTATTAGGGTAGTATCATAAAGCTAAATCACATTTTCTGCTGCACTTGATGGCTCAGATTGCATCCTAAACAAGGCACAGCTAATTAAGCGAGGTAAAAACCCGAAAGGCCATAATACTGCACAACAGAGTTAATATATATATAATATATGGGATATGCACTGCTGAATGCGAAAGGCTCTGTGCAGATGTTTATTATGGCAGTCAAACCATTGATTAAGCCATCTTCAGTACTCCAGCAGATATAAACATCTGAAAGCTTTGCTCTGTTCAGTATTCAGCAGAACATCTGAACAATTGTGACATCATTGGAATGGAACTCAGCAAACCATTCCTTCATAAGCTACTTAACATTAAGAGTCCCATGTGTGACCACTTCAGGAAACAGTTTCAAACTCGAATCTAAACACACTAACAACATCACTTTAGAATAGTATCACCCTCACAGCTTGTATATATATATATAATACTCGTTTGGCATTGTAAAAAGGTTCTTCATTTAAGAAACATTTAAAAATGCTTCTTATTTATTTATTGTGTGGAGCACCATGGCTTACATGAGTAAGCAAGACAATGAACAAAAACTAGAAAACATTTAGAGTTCATCCAAAATTGAATTTCCAGTGCTTTTCAGGAAAATAGGTTCACTATTTACTTTTCTCTTTTAAATCAGGCCATTAAAATAATGTACCCCCAAGCCACCTTTATAATTCTGAAATTGTAAAAAAAATGGGAAGGCTTCCATAATAGCAAGCCAAGAGTGAAAATATGAAGATTAACATTCTGCTTGAAAATGGGACGCTAGAGGCATTACTGGAGAAAATTAGAAAAAGTTACAATTAGGTTTTTGAGTTTCTAAAGGCTGGACACCACTTGCTTTCCAATATTTGTGGCCTGTAAATAATTATTACACAGAGATACTTCCTAACACACGAACATAAGAGCAATGAAGGAGCAGGCCAATGGGCCATCTAGTCAAGCATTCTGTTCTCACAGTGCCCTCCCAGTGGCCTGTGGGAAAGCTGAAAGCAGGACAGGAGTACACTCATCCTTCTTGCAGTTTCCAGCAACTGGTATTCAGAAGCATTACTGCCTCTGACCATGGAGACAGACCATAGCCGTCATGGCTCATAGCCATTAATAGCCTTATAAAAGCAGCAACGTGATTTTCTGTTGAGACACCCTGACTGAGACAACCCTATTCTGCGGAATGTTAACCGCACAGATTAGGTATTATGCCTAAAGACAATATAGCCTCTCAGATCAGGGATGGAGAAGTGGATCTGGTTAGCAGGCTAGAATCTTAACTTCTCCGTCCCCCCATAGGCAGGTAGGTGGGTGGGGCTCCTCACCTGTCACCCGACATGACAGTGATGTCAGGTGACCAATTTGCCTTTGAAATCAAACCACATGGGCAAAGACATAGTGGTTTGGAAGCACAGATAATCAGATGAGCTTGCAGAGGCATAAAGCTTTTTAGCTCTGCTGTGTCTTTACCTTTCCTACACTTGACATCCTATGAGATAGGTGGGAGTGACTTGGCCAAGACAGCCTTGCAGGCCAAATGGGGCAGCTAGTTAGGCCTGTGGGCAGGAGTTTCCCCACGGATGCATTACAGGATCCATTGCTCTGCCATGCATACAAGGAAATCTGCACAGGATGCTGTTGTGCGCAGGTAAGAAAAGGAATGATGCATGCATTGGCAGAACAGACCTACCAATCTATTTCCACATTCAGAAAACACAATGTGATGTAGAACAGTTAAATAAGTTTGTCACCCAGAGCTTGTTACTCAAACATTAATGCTGCAGTGAACATTATTGAAATGACAGTAAACATTAAAACAGGACAATGAAGAATAAGTAGAAAAGACTGCAAACAGTGTCCAAGGTAAAGAGTCTCTCTTATTTTTTTTAAATAGAAAAAGGTTAGAAATAGCTCAGAGTAGTAATCCTTTTATCTTTTCAAATGCTATTTCTATTTTTCTAATTCAAAATTGTTTTTCACACATTCTTTAATGAAAGCGTATTCACAGAAGGTTGTGTACATACATTTCAGAGATTCTTACAAGTTTTACTTCTCTTATGGAATATGCCATCACTTTTCCATGTCTATGTTGCCTTCAAAACCTGTAAAACTCTCAACATTGTAAACCCAGAAAGGTTTCGCTGCAAACTTCTAAAAAGATAGCAAGCATTTTAAAAATGTAGAACTTAAGACAAATTGTTAGCATAAATCTGGCTTACCTTAGTGCATGGATGCAATATATCATTCGAGGTATGTTCTTCCTATCATAGACATCTGTGGTTTCTGGATAGAAGATCTAAATAGAAAAAAGACCCACCCACCCCAAAACATTAAGAGTTATTTCAATAACAACATATTTTACATCCAGCCAGTCCCTGACACAGATGAATGATGAGGAGTAGTGGGAAGCCCTAGCCGGGGAACCCCCATAGGAAATCCCAGATGTTGAAGGCTCAGAGTCCAGGGATTGGTGGTAGGACACTGAGGAGAGGTCAGAGGGGGAAGATTGGGAGGAGGTGCTGAATACTGAAGGGACAACAGGGTTTAGTGAGCAGGAGGAACCTGTGACAGGGAGCTGTTCAGACTCTGAGGCTGAAGCAGAGCAGGGAGGTCAAAAAGCTGCTGAAGAATCCAGGGAATCTCCCTCTCCTGCTGTGACAGGTTCCCCTTCCCCCGGTCTCTAAGAATGCACAGGGTAAACAAGGACAGCAGAACAGAGATGGACAGACACAGTTTGAGACTGCTTGGAAAACATCAGGAAAAGGAGCCTTAGAAGGTGTGGATGGCAGGGATCTTCAGTCCTCGCAACTGCTCTATAGGGGCAAGACCTACTGGGAATTGTTTCTGACTTGTATGCCTTGAATAAAGAGTTAACTTCCTCGACTCTGGTTCTTGCATCTAACTCTAGCTCTGACAAGCCTGAATCTACTAAGGTCCAGGTCAGCATCAATAATAAAAATTCAAAAATAAGTAGTGCAGAAATGGGTCAGGCTCCTTAAGGATTATTTATTTGAAATTATGAAAAAGCAGCCTGAATGAAAAGCACACTGGGTGCTTTGCTATATGACCTACCAGTTCTGATATTCTAAGACTTGTGCAAGACTTGTGTAACATTCATTTCATCACAGGCTCTCAATTTGCCCCCAGATGCAAGGCTAAATTAGCACTACTCTACTGCTGTTTTCTACTGCTGTTCCAAAACCTTGCAGAAACATCAGAAGAAAAAGCACACCTTATATCAGTATGTTTCTTAATGCATCAAACAAAGTATCCTGCGTGGGCCACACAGGGGTGGGGCAGAGATATGAAGCAATAATGCGAACTGTTGACAGTACTGTACATTCAGTTGCCTAAGTCAGGAGCCCCTGAGATCTGAAAAAATACTTTACGGAGTCCCAAAAATGTGTGTGTGAGGGGGGGGAGAGACAATGGATTTGAAAGGAAGTGGAGAATCTTTGTAGATGTGCTATAAACACAAATTATGAAATCACAAGTCCTCAGAGCTTGCTTGCTAAGCTTGTGTTGATAAACTTGAACTGTGAAGTGCTGTTAATTCCCTCTTTAGAGACTCTGGCTTTTGTTCCCATCCCTAATGCCAGGTCTCCTAAGCTCATATGAGCTGTTTGACCCAACAGCACCTACTGAAGCCAGCTGGAATGTAAGCGAGCCTGTTCATGTTCTGCATGATACCAGCTGCCTTGGCAAAAGAGGGGGAGCACAAGAATTCCACCTCCTTCACTTAGATGTCCCACCCCCCCTCCCAGTTTTTCTACAAGTTAATAATTCCCAAAGTGCCAACTTTAGTTTCACTCTACTTTAATTGATATGCTCCTGGAATATGTCTTTATTTTAGCAAACACCTTAAAATTTGGGCATAACATACAGTCAAGGTTCAAATGCTTACTTTAGGCAGGCCGATGGACTCCATTGCCCTTAACCATTGCACAGTATTATCTGTGTGTCGGAAATGAAGACCTGATTTCTAATGAGAAGAGAAAGAGAAGAGAAAGGATTAATCTGTTATTTCTATTACTCTAGTCCAAGTCTTCCCTGAAATTTGAAACACTGTCAAAATCAGTGAAAAGTCAATCTATAGACAGTTGTTATAGGACAGCGTGAGCTACAAATTTTTAATCTACTTACTCTAGAGTAATGCTGTTGAACACGAAGTCAAGAGCATTGTTCAAAATTGTTTGAGGGTTGTAGCATTAATCAAAACAGAATTTCTGACTCTGTATTATTTGTTGAAAGAGCAGTATAGAATGGAAAGCTTATTTCTGGCTGGCATGCCCCTATTTTTCTCTTTTTCAATATTTGTACACAAGGTAAAAGCCTAACATTCTACAAATATATTTAATAGTTCAGAATGCTGGGTTGTTTCTGGGGAAATGAAGATGGCAGCTGCTCACCCCCTCCACGTGGTAAGCTCACCCCCTCTACATCGGGGGTGGGGGGAGGAACCAGAGTGTTGGTGGAGGACACCTTCCTTAGGGCCCCCTCAGATCTGATGCTGTTCTGAGGGATCATGCTGTTATACAGTGGTACCTCGGGTTACAAACGCTTCAGGTTACAAACGCTTCAGGTTATAGACTCCGCTAACCTGGAAGTAGTACCTCGGGTTAAGAACTTTACTTCAGGATGAGAACAGAAATCGTGTGGCAGCAGCGCGGTGGCAGTGGGAGGCCCCATTAGCTAAAGTGGTACCTCAGGTTAAGAACAGTTTCAGGTTAAGAACGGACCTCCGGAGCGAATTAAGTTCTTAACCAGAGGTACCACTGTACTATAATTCTAAGGAAACAGTGACAGACAAAGCAACTGCTGAATTACTACAAGAAGTAAGCATATTGTAAGTATGCCCTTTACCTTATAACGTGCTTGTTCCACATCATAGATCTTCTTGTCAGAAACCAGCTTAGGTGCAAAAAACTTTGCCAATTTGGCAAGGTAAACACCATTCCTTAATCCTTCTTCCAGTTCAGTAGTCGGTGGCAGCTCTTCATTAAGACAGACTTCCATCCATCTGCAAATGTGCAATATTAAACATTTCAGTTTTAACCAGCTTCTTTAATATGGTAAATATGTTATATTCACGATGCAACTCAACACAACACTAAACCACAAGTATCGTAACCCAATGTTTAGCCAAGATGCAACCAACTGAGGGTGAGTTTTATTTATTTTATTTTAATCCTTTGTAAGCAGCATCTTTTTAGTTACAGTTCATTCCTTAGAAGGAGGAAATAAATGTTTATCATATCAGCATCTCATGTATACCAAGTAAACTTATTCTATTAAAAAAAACACCCCACTAGCGTAGCCATGTAGGTCTATAAGAAAAAAACTCCAAATTCCACAGCTGGTCAATAAGGAACCATCCAAAAAGTTGCAACATTTGGCAAATTTTCAAGTTCTTCTGAACTCCTGCAAAGCAGAGTATGGTGGAGCAGGAAAACATTTAAACTTACTCCTGGACACTGCATAGTACATGAAAATTGTTTCATGGAGGCACATACTCTCCAGAAAACTCCTCAGGAAGCTACAAAACAATTAATCATCTTAGACAATTTCCGCCAGAAACAGCGCTGGATGAGATGTATCAACACCTACAAATATAAAAGTCTATTATGCTAGCACAAAAGCTATTGCAATGGTTACTCTTTGCCAGTTCAGCCCACAATGTTTATGCTTAATGAATGGATATATTCCAGAGTGTTTAAGTCATAACATTTCATTAATATGGAAAAATACACACACAATAGACATGACAATTTATCTTGCAGAAGAGGAACACGGAGGGATTAAATATGTCCCGACACCTGTGAAAATGAAATTTTCTTTCTGCAGAACAGTTTTACTTTTTTTATACACAGCTGTAAAGAAGGCAGATGGAGCAGGACTTTGTGTGCTGCAAACCTAATCATAGCCATTCAAACATGACTGTCACCAGCTCTTAGAATTAGATCTACTATAAATATCAGCAAAACAGCTCTTCATTTATGACATCATACCCATAATTTGGCAGAACTTATAATGGAGGATGCTGGTTGATCACCCTTCCAATAAACACTCTAAACACCGTATCTTTTAATTATTCTGACACTTCAGCGTCTCTTAATTCAACATTTAGCCTAGTGCCACACACTAGAGCATTAGGAAGGACTGAGAAGGGGGGTGGGGTGGAGTCAGACCATTTTGGAAGATAGAATTGTTTTCACTGCTTGCCTGCAAAAAAAGAGATGGGTTCCTCTATCAGAACAAATGGTTGCTTTAGAAACATCAGTTTTACCTATAAGGTTCACACTGCTGTAGGGTGGACTGCAGGTGATGCAAAACTGTCCAGCACTTCTGTTTCACATTTACTGCATGGCTCAAGTATATTAAATGATTCTAGTCCCTATCAAAAGCCAAACACACATTTAGGCCAAATAAAATGGGGTTATGTGCACACACGCAAACAAGGACAAAATGAAACTGAACACTACTTTTTCAATTTTAGTAGGGGAAACTAGTGCCTGTCACTCCACCACCACATTCTAGACTAGTACCTTAGCTGGCATCAAGCTACTTAGCCCTCTTCAGTAATAGTAAAGAAGTAATGATAAACAGATGCAAAATTTAAAAATGACAAGTCTAGCAAACCACTGTAAAATTGAGGTTACCTGAAAGTCTGTCCCCAATGCTTGAACCCTTCCCATGTTAAAGATGGGAGCTTCTCATACAACCTTGTTAAGGGGTTGTGCAAATTTATTCACTAGTTTTTATTAGGTTCAATTGGTTGCAGCACTCTCGACAAGAGCTAAATGCAGTTATTAAAGTAAAGATGTGCATCAGTTGTATTCAGAAAGCATCTACTATCATGTGAATAGATTGCTCTAATAGTCAGCATTGTCAGAATTTTTTCAGCGGGCACTATGGCTCATTTGTTTAAAATGGATGCATTGCACATTTATTACCAAGTGATAGAAATACACTCTTGTCAGTTGCCTGGTTCTATATTTTTCCTCTAAGTCAAGTTACAAATGCCAACATTTCTACAACTACTGCATCTGCAACATGAGCATATACATAATATCTGCAGAATGCTAAACAGATCCCTTATCTCTATTTGTCTGTAATAGCTTTGCAGCTAATCCCATTACAAAAGTAGGTTCAGATGACAAGTGTTGTTTTCCTGTACTTCACATGACCTGTTTCCAAGTGGCTGCTTGATCAACTTTGGAGTCCTCAAATTCCTAATAAGCATTATCTTCATGTACACAGAGACCACAATCTACCTTAAATATGTATAATAAATAAATTCATTTAGATGAAGTTGGGAGCCCCAGATCCTACTTGAAAACAATCAAGTAAGCCATTATTCCCAGCAAAATGTTTGCACAGACACCTTTACTTTAGAGAACATGAGACATATTTGTAGCTGTGATAACTGATATATGAGATTTTAATATTCTTGAGACATTATTTTCAACATGTTAGAGCATAAATTTATTTTTCCAGAGTCGCAGCCACATTTGTTGGTTTTGCTGCAACTGACTAAAAATCCTGTGGTAACCTAAAGATTAATAAATTGATTATGGCGTAACCTTTCATGGAATACTGTACTACATGGGGCCTTAAAGGTAAAGGTAAAGGGACCCCTGACCATTAGGTCTAGTCGTGGCCAACTCTGGGGTTGCAGCGCTCATCTCACTTTATTGGCCGAGGGAGCCAGCGTACAGCTTCCAGGTCATGTGGCCAGCATGACTAAGCCGCTTCTGGCGAACCAGAGCAGCGCATGGAAATGCCATTTACCTTCCCACCAGAGCGGTACCTATTTATCTACTTATACTTTGACGGGCTTTCAAACTGCTTGGTTGGCAGGAGCAGGGACTGAGCAACGGGAGCTCACCCCATCGCATGGGGTTTGAACCACCGAACTTCTGATCGGCAAGTCCTAGGCTCTGTGGTTTAACCCACAGCGCCATCCGTGTCCCACATGGGGCTTTATGCCATAATAAATTTGTTAGTCTTTAAAGTACCGAATGACTCTTTGTTATAATTATCTTAATCATGAATTGGGAGGTATAAGACCACATTTCACACCCTTGTCCCAAACTAAACTCTGCATCCATCAAGGCTGTACACACCTTTTCAGAAGGAAAGCTAATGTGATTAAGCATTTAACTGAAGCTTGCAAGTTATTCAGGGTCACTTCACCCACAATACTCTGTGCTTCAGATCCTAAAGGGGAAGTAAGAGAAGTCCTATTAAAAATGTCAGCCCCAAATTCTCTGGCTCATTCAAATTCTCCAGTGACCACACCAATGCAAAACAAGAAAGTTAGTCTGAGTGCCAAAGGAAATGCAACAGTCATGAAGCAGGAAATCTGAAACCACCGATATCTAGCTAAACCCCAAAACAAGAAATCGGCTTTGGAAGAGATTTAGCAGTTAGCCACATGAGAATCCAAGATGAACCAATTATCTCTAGAGCTGTCTAAAGCCTCAAAGTAGAAGGTGGCGCTCTGGAACCAGGAAGCCAAAATTAATCCCCAAGAGCAATTACAATTGGCATAAATTGCAGTATAAACTGCCAATTACAACCTAATTTATTGCAGGGAGCAGACAGGAGGGGGGAAATAGTGAGATAAAAATTATGAAATGTTTGCCCATTTCAATTTTCTGTTAGGAAGAAGTGTTTGCAGGGGAAACATTATTCCACACTCCCCCCCCCCCAAAAAAAAACCTGTCTGCTGCCATTGTTTTGTAGAGTGATTTCAAGTCAGATATGGGATTTTCCAGAAAGCAATTTAGCTGGATTTGACTATACCAGGCATAGGCAAACTCGGCCCTCCAGATATTTTGGGACTACAACTCCCATCATCCCTAGCTAACAGGACCAGTGGTCAGGGATGATGGGAGTTGTAGTCCCAAAACATCTGGAGGGCCGAGTTTGCCTATGCCTGGGCTATATTTAGGGCAAATGAAGCCTAATCAGAGTGAGGGCAATGTATTTTGAATTGGCACACACTTTAATGCTATTCCACATATGCAAATTGTATTCAAGATAACCAACATACTCCCTTTCAGCTCAGTCTTAATAATCAGAGATCACTTTTACACCCTTTCTTCCAATATTGGTCCCCAGGAGCAGGGGCTCACTGCACAACTGTCAAGAAAATCCGCACCCCCTTCTGCAGCTCCAAGGCTGCAATTAGTCAGGCACGCCAAATAGTATCTGCGTGTTCGCAACTTCGAGCAAAAATGCGGAAACCTAGCCCTGAATACCACTGAAGTGCAACCACATCGTTCTCATAATGTGAATATTATGATCCTGTCATATAGTTCACACAATCCAATTTACAGTGCAATCAGAACCATGTCTGCTCACAAGTACGTACTATTGAATTCAATGGGGCCAACTCTCAGATAAGTGGGGTTAGGATTGCAGCCTTAGGCTTTAGTTTAGTAACCAAACTAACTAAAATTGGAGCCAGATTATCTAAAAATTTGTCACCTCTCACACGATTGAACCTAGTCACTCAGGTCCTCAATGGAGGGCAAGTTCTATGTTCCAGCACCATAAGTGGCATGGCAGGTGGGCATATAAGAGGTTCTTATCTGTGGTGGTGCCACAAAGGTTATTAAATCCCCCCTTAACTGGTATTCAAATGCAAACTGGAAAACATTGACATTTCTGCCTAGAATACTCTTTCCTTGCTAGGCTCTGCCTCCTGCTGTTTCATCTGCTGTTCTGCATTTGTTCTTTAATTTATTGACATGTTCTTAATTAACTAAATATTAGCTGTTGTGGTGGAGGGCAGGTCTCTCATATGAAAGAAAGGCAGGGTATGGATATTTTAAACTTAAATACTGCTTTCTTCAATTGTACTTTGCAAATAGAGTTCTGCCTGGGACACAATTTCACCATTTCAGGCAAGTCCAATTGTCTGTTTTAGCAGATGCTTTGTTTATGAACATGCATTGTGGGAGGAAATATATCCAAGCAAAAATATCCACAGAATGTGTTTAGTTTTAGAAAACAAAATAAAAATGATTAAATCATCACCCCTGGAATATGTTTATTAAAAAACACACACCAATGCCTTTATATACAATCTTTGGAATTATTTATTAACAACCAGCAATTAAACATCTAGATACATTAAGAGAACTTTCACCAAGAGAGGAACTGGACTGCTGCCAAACTCTAAGGTAAAGTTCAGACCAGCTCTTCCAAAACAGGATGCTGAACTCTGTAAGGAAGCATATGGAGGCATGTTGGAGAAATTGCTGCCACCATTATTCTCCTAGACAGAAAGTTTACTGAAACTATATAAGCAGACAGTTGTAGCTTTAGAGAGGGAAGGCTCAAAACCTGCTGAAGGGACCCCAGCTACAAAGAATGGGGGTGGGGTTTTGCAAAGTGGAGCAACAAGTATTCCATAAGGAGAGTGGAATGTAGCATAACTGATAACTGTTCACACAGAGTGGACTGTTGGTGCTCTCCACATTAGTTCACTAGGGAATTTTCATTCAGAAAATAATTCATGCAGAAAGTGCTCCACCTGTACCCTAAAGTGTGATATTGAACGGCAAGCCCTGCATCTGAATGCCCATTTACAACTGTTCTAAATAGCCTATGGAGCAGCCAAAACCAGATATTCATATGCATATCCAATATTTCGCAGACACAGGATATTTGCCAAACCTAATCAAATGAGCCTTCACCTAGCATATTTAACCCCTCTGCCTGTTAAAAACGTGTTCTGTGAGCTATCAACACAATTATTTCAAGCCAGAAATGTTACTCACGAGTTTTAGCAAATCACTTGCGTTGTTCAAATATTTACCTTACTCCAAAAGGTTAAAAATGACTGTACACTTTTGAAGCAGCACAATTGCCTATTTCTTCTTTGTCATGCAGCCAAATCCAGCATCTCTTACTAAAAGACTTTCATGAGCAGGATGTAACAGACAATCAAAATGGGTTGCTTCCTTATTCTGTAACAGCTCTGTTTAGATCATGCTCTTTAGGTTCTCACTGAGAAGTAAGAAAGTACTTTATTCTCAGATTAAATACTAAGAACTCAAGAATCACCAAAGTATTTTACATTTACTTTAAATCAAGTTTAAATAGAGAAGCAATGAAGAAATATTAACATTTGCAGTTGTAGGCTGTGCTTAGCAAGTTAACCATGGTCACTTTACTATTGCTCCAATCCCCAAATCCAAAACTACTAGTCTGAAGAATCACTTTAGAAAATCAACATTATACACCCTTATTTTGACCTATAATACTCTAGCAGGGGGCTCTTCTCCCAAATATTATTATTTTTAATCTTTTCACAAAGCTGTCTTATACCATGTTGGGCATAGGAGAACAGAAGGATGATGAGATGCCTTTTCTAATGTTCTGCCAGGCATTTTCCGAACATCTTCCTATTTTTTTTTTCATCCTTTCCAGGCCGCTTCCCCTGATCTATCCCTGAGAGCATGCTGCTCTTTACCTCTGCTGGCACTAGAGCTCCCCTTTGACATCAGTAAGGCAAGAGCTATGGAGATTGTTGTGTCCGCAGGCAGGGGCTTTAAGGGGTAAAATCTTCTTCTTGAAGGTAAAGGTAAAGGGACCCCTGACCATCAGGTCCAGTCATGACCGACTCTGGGGTTGCGGTGCTCATCTCGCTTTATTGACCGAGGGAGCCGGCGTACAGCTTCCGGGTCATGTGGCCACCATGACTAAGCCGCTTCTGGCAAACCAGAGCAGCGCACGGAAACACAGTTTACCTTCCCGCCGGAGCAGTACCTATTTATCTACTTGCACTTTGGCGTGCTTTTGAACTGCTAGGTTGGCAGGAGCAGGGACTGAGCAACGGGAGCTCACCCCGTCGCGGGGATTCAACCCGCCAACCTTCTGACTGGCAAGTCCTAGGCTCTGTGCTACCCGCATCCTATTCTTGAAGAGAATGGCATGCTCTCCCTAGTCCCACAGCAACAAAGCCTTACAAGTTAAAATAATTTTAAAGAACAATCAAATTTTCACACTACTGCAGATTACAAACAACATTTAATACACAACTTCACAAATCTTTTCTCCTTTCCATGTAACACAATAACAAACTTCACTGAAATCAGTGTTAGAAACTAGGATAGAAAAATTAGGAGCCGGGTGGCTTCTGGGACCTCGGTTGTGGACGCCAAAACAGAATGCCTAGTCACCATTTGGGGGGGGGGTCGCTAACACTTTCTATTTATTATTTTGATAAGCATGAACTAATTCGCAATTCACATAAGTGATATATTGTTAATATCACATTTTTAGCTGAAATTGTCAATGCATGTTTAATTTGGTGTTTACAATAAAAAACATTGGTACCATACTTCAGTTTTCAAAACACTCTGCTCTTTATTGTTAAGCTCCTTAACATATTGTGTATCCTTAACATATACTTTGAGGCTTCAAAGCACATACATTTCAGTAATCCTTGAGTGTCATCCAGGAGCAAAAAAATTGTATCCAGACTTTTTGAGGTGCTTGCAAATGGAGAATCTTTAAGCACAAAATGCGTCTGGCACCCTGCTAATTTTGAACCCTGGCTGAAATATCAAGTTTTTTGAAATAACGAAGTTAATAATAATAATAATAATAATAATAATAATAATAATTTATTTATACTCCACCCATCTGGCTGGGTTTCCCCAGCCACTCTGGGTGGCTTCCGACCAAGTATTAAAAATCCAATAAAACATCAAACATTAAAAACTTCCCTAAACAGATGTCTTCTAAAAGTCAGACAGTTGTTTATTTCCTTGACATCTGATGAGAGGGTGTTCCACAGGGCGGGCGCCACCACTGAGAAGGCCCTCTGCCTGGTTCCCTGTAACCCCACTTTTTTGCAGTGAGCCAGAAGGCCATATACTGCAGAGAGGGCACATTCTGAAATGCACTCTTCTTTAAGAGTCAAGGAGAGACCTATGATGACCAATTATTTCACACATAGAAAGTGATACCCATCTACTTATTTCAGGGGATCTCAGACAATGCCCTGGTTTGCACATAACACTAAGCTCAACCATAGCCTAGTACGTGAGTTCCAGAGTGAAGATCGTGGCTACAGTACTCCCCTCCTGGAATACTAAGCCAATCCATGACTTGGTCTGCATAATGTGGAAACAGAAGAACTGGGAGAGCAGTGCTACAGTTGTAGCCTTCTCTCTGGGAACCAGTGTATTAGGTACAAACCAGGACCACGTACAAGCACATGTCACATTGAACAAAGTAGCATTTATTTTTTGAAAGCCTATTGTTATATGCTCCTCACTTCCAGGGCAGCCTTCCCCAAGCTCGTGTCCAGATGTTTTGGGCTACAACTCCCATCAGCCCCATCCAGTCCATCAGCCCCATGCAGTATGTTGGCAAAGGCTGTTCTAAAAAGGTAGTGCTGCAGGACTGAGTTTTCTTTGGATGGTAGTGCACACTGAAGACTCATGTTTGCACTATGTGACCTATTTACAAATACAGAAGCATAGTCCGGTGGAAACAAAAGACATTCTTATAGCAGTTAGCACAACCTCTGATTGCGAATCAAAATCCCTGACAGTCACAGTGGCAGCTGCTGCTTGTTTGCTCCAAGTTTCAGCTAACACCTGTTTCAACTGTTTACTTTCTGCCTTAGTAAGTCCAAATTGAAAGTTGGAACATCAGGAGCTGCTTTAGACAAGTGGCCTGGTTTGCATGCCCCGGTAAGCCAACCAAGGACTGTACAAACTTTCTGGCTTCCCAAGAGAAGCTCACAGTTGCTTTGCCCCTCCTCAGTCCTTTTAGCAGGTCTCTCCTCTTGAATCATAGTCTCCAGATCATAGTTAAGGAGGAGAGACCTTAACTGAGAACCTCAGTCCAGACAACATGATAATCCAATCCTTGGCATAGGTGCTGAGGTGAAATAATCACAGAGGTGCAAGGCCTGTGCAAGATCCTCTCCAGGGCCTAGAGTGTTTGCTTAGTCTCAGCAAGCCATAGTTCTGTGAAACTGGCCAGTATATCCTGCTCATGTTGTTTATACTGACTGGCTGCAGCTGCCCAGGGTTCCAGACAGGATTCTTCCCCTTAAACATAAGAAGGGCCTTCTGGATCAAGCCTATCTAGTCCAGGACCCTGTTCTCATAGAGGCCCACCCAGATGCCTGTGGGAAATCTATAAGCAGGACCCAAGCATAACAGCGCTCCCCCCCTCCCCTCCAGCAACTGCTATACTGTACTGCCTCTGACTGTGGTATACTGCTGCCATGTTCCATCTCATGATCAGCCAGGCTACAAGGTACCCAACTTTGACTCCTATTTATTGGAGCTGGAGGAACTGACATTGTTATGTACTGAAGTTCTCACCCTGGGCCAGCAGGGGGATACTGTAGATAGTTATGCAAATGAAGGATCGAAAGTGACGTTCAGTGATTGGATAGTTTTAGAAAGTTGTTACAGTAACAAGGTACTGGAGCTCTATATAAGCAGGCTGACTGAGCCCTTCAGTTCAGTTCTGTTCCAGCTTACAATTAAAGAGCTGCTTTGGAGAAATCGCTGTGTCGTCTGCTATGTCTACCCACAACTTAACAGACATATTTTTAAATCTTATTTTATTTATTAAATTTGTACACCGCCCCTTATCTGAAGATCACAGTGTGGTTCACAACATAAAATACAAAACAAGAACACAAAATACATAATCAAAAATCAGAAACAAATCAATAACCTCTCACTCTGCAATCTTGACATCTGTTGGGACAAAAGAATAGTCTGCTTTGAGGTTTGGCTCTACAACCAAGAGGTATATAAATCTTATGAAATAAATAAAGAACAGTCTACAACCTTTTATGAGCAAAACATGTGCTCTGTTACTGAGCAAAAAGACTTCCTTTCGGCTTCCCAAGTACCGGTAAGTTAAAGAGTATTGCCTTCTGAAAGCTGGAGTCACACCCCAGGATATCACAAAACTATAACCCAACCCTGACCCCTAATCAGGCAAAACTTTAGGAAAAACTAATGATAGACCCATTCATGGTAATCAAAAGAATCCAAACTCATGACACAACAGCAAAATAAGCCTGTAGCTCCTTGGTATTTTAATTCTAAAGCCATTTACTTATTTTAGTTTAGTCTAAACTTAACTGGATGTTTGCCCTAAATTTGATGGGGAATGTGAATTGCCAGTTTATCCAAGCTACAATTAATCCAAGATGTAAGAGACAAATGCAGACCACACCTATTCTCCAATGTCTATTTCTCAAGGAAAAAATGCACACTCTCCAATGGGATAGTCAGAGCCAGCTTTCACTTTAGTTCCTCTGTGACCCAGTAAATGCATGTCTGAGGCTCCCATTTCATAGTCAGAAGTGCTTTTGTTTTGTTTTCATCCATGTTTCTAAGTTTTTGCTGTAGTTTGATATGCATGAACTTGTCTATCTCGAGCAAGGCAGATGTTGGTGTTTAATGGCATTTCAGTCTGCTAAGCTTTTATTCTCCATTCACATATCTTCAACAAGCTTCAGCCTATTTCTTTCAGCACTATCAAAAAGGAGAGAAACCATGACTTATTTGCACAAATGACAACTTTACACAGGTATGCTCTCTCAAGGGAACAATAGGGCTGAAATTATCCATTTCTAGGTCTGCCCCCCCCCCCCGCCGCCCAAATGCAACTGTGGCACAGCAGTGCTTTCACACAGTTTAAGGTGGCAAGCCAGCAGCAACAGTTAGTTCCTGGAGAAGATGGACCTGGCTGAGGTCACACATGCCTTGGTTACATCATGGTTGGCCTATTAAAGATTGATTTCCTGGGGCTGCCTTTGAAAAATGTTTGGAAATTTCAGTTAGAGCAACGTAAGTCGTAAGTTTCAACCTTTTTTTATAGCAACATTTAAAAAACATCACCAGCTTCACTGTCTTCAGGCTCAACTCAAAGTGCTGATTATTAAAGTCCTAAATGGTTTAGCACAAGCTCTGTATGCAGAAGGTCCCAAATTCAATTCACAGCACCTCCCAAGTAGAGCTGAGAAAGACACAAGCCCCAAAATCCAGACTGCCACTGCTTGTCAGTGCAGGAAAATGCTGAGCTAGATAAACCAATGGTCTGACTCTGTATAAGGCAGATTCCTATGGTTACGAAGGTTGTGCACCACCCCAATTGCTTGCTACTCCTTCCCAGAAAAACCCTTGCCAAGCAACTCCTCCCCTCAACCCCTTTAATAGGTGAAAAATTCCTGTGTGACACCATGCCCACGTTGCCCTGGCAACCTACTGTAGGGTATTTTGCCTTGTAGAAGGCTTAATAGCAGGGCCATCATCTCCCCCTGTCCCTCTGTTTGGCAGAAAAACAAGCTCAGCCTGTCAGCTCTGATTAAATCACAGCAACCAAGAATCCAGAGGGGGAAACCTGGCACCCAGGGATCTGGGGGATCCCTGTCCCCCCCACAAACTCATAACACTCTATTCCTCAGATATGGGGGTTGTGAGGGAGTATGATACTTTCTGGGCAGTATCTTCCCATGTGAATCTACCCATTCACTTAAATTGTCAGAAAAATATTGGCTTCATGCCTCATCACCATAGAGGTATGGCTGGTGGCAGTGGAGGCTGGTCTTCTGGGGCGAATGGGAGACTGCCCCACCAATCTCAGTCTGCCCTCTGCCAGACCTTTACCTGCCTGCATTCTTACAACCATTCTTCCCGTCATTCACTCTGGATCCACCAACTGTTGAGTTTCCCTCTCTTCTGCCCTAACCATGCCAACTGGCACCAGCCACCACTGGCTGGTGGGAACATGGAAGACATACTGTCATAGTGCCCAGGCTTTGGAACATCTCTGTCCTGGAGATTTTCTGGTCCCATCCTTTACATCTAAATGCATTAAGGATGACTGAAAAAGTATTAGTTCCAGCAGGCTTGTGAGTTGTATTCATTTTTTAAAAAGGTTTTTTTAATGTTTTGTTTAGCTGTTTTAATATTAGACTTTTCCCCCTAAAAAAAGAATTGTGATATTAGCTGCCTTAGATGTTTTCTCCTCCCTCCCCACCCCCAAAAGAAGATATAGAAAAGCAGGACATTTTAAAATACATAAATAAATATCCTCAATTTTGCTGTGAGCTTTTAAATATCACAGTGGTGCAAGCTACATAGTGTTCTGGCAACCAGCGATGGCCGTCATTTCCCAAAACCAAGGAGAAAATCACGCTGAGGAATGTGTGATTCAAATATTT
Source organism: Podarcis tiliguerta (assembly GCF_965153285.1). Classification (NCBI taxonomy): domain Eukaryota; kingdom Metazoa; phylum Chordata; class Lepidosauria; order Squamata; family Lacertidae; genus Podarcis; species Podarcis tiliguerta. The sequence continues at coordinate 35,339,283 of NC_139544.1, read as the reverse complement.
TTATTGTTCCAAGAGAAAGTGTGCCATTTTAGCTCAAGTTTTATGCTCTCTGTACAGAAGACCACAAGTTACAAAGGTGCTAATGGTTCAGTCACAGAAAGACCATCCCTGTCCACAGCAAGCTAAAAGCCTAATGGTTCAGAATATTTGGGATGGGGGAAGAGAGAACAGGTACAGAGGCTGTTTCAGCCAGATGCTGCTTGATTTACCACCCATCCTGTAAAAGCAGAGATGGGGAAGCTGTGGTCCTCCAGATGTTACTGGACTACAACTCCCATCATCCTTAGCCACTGGCCATACTGGCTGGAAATGAAGGTAGCTGGAGTCCAACAACATTCGGAGGACCACAGGTTTCCTACTCCTTCCCATTCTCCCTATGCTGAACCAAGAGATAATGTGTAAGAGCTGGATGAGTGTAAGGAGACAATGATGTGGGAGCAACAAGCTGAAGTTGAATCCCAGTAAGACAGAGGTCCTATGGATGGGTGGTTGCCAGGTCCGAGAATTAGGTAGACAGCCTTTTTTGGATGGGGTGGCATTCTCCCTGAAAAGGTTATGGAGTCATGGAGTCCTCCTAGATTCAAAGCTGTCACTCAAGGTCTCAATGATAAGATCTCAGTGGCAAGTGGTCTCAGTTGCGAGGAGTGACCAAAGCCAGCTATGGCTATTTCGGGACAGGGATAATAACTAGCTACAGTGAGCCAGGCTCCCATAACCTCCTGGATCTGCCAACTGTGATGCACTCTACATGGGGCTTCTCTTGAAGGTTGTCTGATGCAGCATGCTGCAACTCAGCTGTTATCTGGGGAAGCAAGGTTGGACCCTGAGAGCACTGAAGTGGCCTCTGGTGAGCTACTAGGCTTAACTCAAGGTGTTAGTATTAACAAGCAAAATTCTGAACTGTTCAGGATCCAAGTATTTAAAGGAGCTTCTCCATATACCAGCCTGCGTTCTGAGATCAGCCAGCCCACGTTTTGAGATCAGAATGGGAGATTCTTCATGGGGCTGCTAAATATGGCACCACTTCCTCAATGGTAGCAACTCAGTTGTGGAACGCCTTTCCTATGGCGATTCAGTTATCCGTCTACTATGTTCAGGTGACAACTGAAAACTTTGGCATACAGTCAAGGAAATCTGTTAATATTCTATCCAATGCTGTATTTTTACAATCACAGTCTTGCAAAGTTATGTTGCATAAAAGTTGTATTTCAAATCCATTCTATTTCAACATTTATCACCATCATTAATTTATCATAAACACCAGCATTACCATAATCTATTACAACTCTGCCACAATTTCTAGTTCTGCCATTATTTACTGCAACAAGTAAAAATCTCCAAGTTCTGTATAGACAACAACAGCAACAAACCTCACAATCAGGTTAAGCGATAAGCGTTAATGCAGCATAGCATGTTTTCATGTGGTAAGTTTGTCCCATGGCAGGAACAAAGTCTGCATAATAATCTTCCTCCAACAGCTACTGAGAAGTTAGGTGACATGAAAACACCCCCTTGCCTGAAAGACTCTGTGCTTCACAGAAAAGCAAATCACTGCAGAAAGAAGAGCATTACCCACTTCTTGATAAAACCAAGCCGGCTTCTGATCTGTTAGCATAAGTACTACCCAGCTTCGCACTGAAGGCATGTCATCACCACCAATGCTCCAATGTGTTATCAAAGCAGTAGAACCAGTTCTTCTTCAATATTCCCCATGCCTGCCCATATACCGTGTAATTCTTTCCAAATTAAGCTTTGGCAATTTCATCACAAATAAATCCAAGTTCTGAACACAACTAGTTTATTTAAGAGATGTTGCATATTAAGGATTTTCGATGATTTCATATGTTATGTTGCTTACATGCCACTATATCTTTCTGTCATTTGGCAGAAACAAGGCAAAAGTGCTCTCCTCTGGCCTTTCAATTTCAGGACACTGCACAGCATGTTAAAGTGCTTTGGCCTCCTGCCACACAACATCTGGACTCCTTCCAAAGAGAAAGTCTCCCAAGCACACATGGTATCAGGTTAGAATTAATCTGTCCTAAAATGCAGGGGCCAGATTCCCCAAACCAATTGAATTTCACTGAAAGCAGGACTGGAAAGGAACAAAGCAGGCTTTAAAGCTCCTTTCCAACTTGACAACTGTCCAGTCCACCTCAGACTTAATTCAGAACAGCCAAAAGGGCACTTGCAATCTGGAGGGCTAAGCACTGCTGGGAAATAATCACACCAGAGCACAGCCACAACAACAGAAGCAGCAACTGCTCCTGGGTTTGGAGATTTACAGCTCTCAGGTATGCATTTTACAAGAAGGGAGATTCTTCTATGCCCAGATTCATTGCACTATTGGCAGCTCTCATGCAGGGGAATTAACTTACATTAACTACACTGCTCTTCTCCGATGTGCTTATAGACTATTCCTTCTGACAGGACAGTGGCAGCCTTTTGCTAAAGACAGCATTTTAAAAAAACTACTACTTAAGACTGAACACCTCTCAGGGTAAAGAAAACTATTTTCATACCAGTCTGCCTTGTGTAAAAAAAAAAAATACCATGCACATCAAAGATGTGAGATTTGCATGTGCTATGAAGCATGAGGAAAAATCAAGCTTTTCTTTTTAATTCACACTAGTAGCAGCAGCAGATTGTTATTTACACTCCTATTTCCTTTTAGCCTCAGTGAGACTTGCATGTGGTTCCCAGACAGTCTTTCATCAAAGCAGCGTTCAGTGCCAGATTTGCTTAGCTTCAGCAACAGAACAGTACCACATGTCTTCAGACCATTCCTTGACCTAAAGCATAGCTAACAATTGTCCTCTGATTTGTGCATGTGGGGCAATAGCTATATCCTACTCTGGGGACGCCACGAATTAATACAAGATTTACTCATCCAAAAGAGCATAGCCTCAGAACAAGAAAGGTTCACATATTAAATTCAATTTTAAAACACATTTCACAAGCCAAATAAAAGGCTTATTTTGGGTTGAGAATAAGTTACGGTACAGTGATCAAAGCAGAATAGTTCAAAGGTGAGTGATCTGTTTTAGTACTTCACCTTCTTCAAGCAGTAAGCATATGTAAAAATTACAGAACTATTTACCTACATGGAATTACTGCTAGGAACATTCTTAACTGCTGCTACACATGTCATATATTGTCTTCACTACTATAGCAGTCACTCCTGAAACTCTGCCTTTCAATGACCATTAAATGATCTACCACCCTTAAATCTAAAATTACTGCTGGGCAAGGGAAACTGCAAGGAAGTGTTCAAGTAGTGTAATGGACAGGCAGTTGGACATGGACCAGAAAAACCTGAACTCAAATCCCTTCTCAGCAATGAAGTTAACCATTACTTTAGGCAAGTCACTTTTTCCACCTACCTTACCTCACAGGTATGCTGTCCTGAACTCCTTGGAGAAAGGCCAGATTACCAACGGGGGTGGGGGGGTGGGGGGAGAACAGATGTGTTGCACAGATGTGTGACACTTTCTAGACTGGGAGATCAGATGTACAGATGAACCACGCTGAACCAACACTTGCTTTCAAAGCCATTAATGAACAACTCTGATGTAATAAAGGTAAAGGAGGAAAGCACAAAAGGAATGTAACCACGGCGTGTCTCCTCACACCGCCCCCCCATGCATCTACCACAATACAGTGGTACCTCAGGTTAAGTACTTAATTCGTTCCGGAGGTCCGTTCTTAACCTGAAGCTGTTCTTAACCTGAAGCACCACTTTAGCTAATGGGGCCTTCTGCTGCCGCCGTGCCACCGGAGCATGATTTCTGTTCTAATCCTGAAGCAAAGTTCTTAACCTGAAGCACTATTTCTGGGTTAGCGGAGTCTGTAAGCTGAAGCGTATGTAACCTGAAACGTATGTAACCTGAGGTTCCACTGTAATTAAAACCTGAAAAGAAGTATACCTACCACACAGTGGCGGCCAAATCGGCACTCTGGTGCATGAGTGCCCACATGCTTCACGAGGTCAGTCAAACTCAGAAACTGCATATGATTTCATCATACAGTATAATCATTTTTGTTCATTTTTTATTTTTTCTCTTGACAGCAATGCATGAGGTCTGAAGCTTGCCCACTGCTACCGGAGTGACCTGTTGTGGGATTTTACCAAGACCCTACCTGCCTATGCCCTGTCTTGCCTAAGTGGTACATGCTCTGGTTATCTCCCACTTGGACCACAGTAATGTGCTTTACATGGAGATACCTTTGAAGAAGACTCAGAAACTACAACTAATCCAGAATGTGGCTGCCAGACTGGTGACTGGGAGCAGCCTCCGGGACCATATAACACTGGTCCTAAAAGATCTGCTTTGCTTCCCAGTACATTTCCAAGCACAATTCAAAGTTTAATCTTCAAAGCCCTAAATAGCCTCGACCCTGTCTACCTGAAGGAGCATCTCCACCCCCATCATTCATCCCAGACACTGAGATCCAGCTAAACGGGCTTTCTAGTGGTTCCCTCATTGAGAGTAGTGAGATTACAGGGAACCAGGCAGAAGGCCTTCTCGGTAGTTGTGACCACCCTGTAGAAAACCCTCCGGTTAGATGTCGAGGAAATAAACAAGGATCTGACTTTTTAGAAGGCATCTGAAGGCAGCCCCATATAGGGCAATTTTCAATGTTTAATGTTCTACTGTGGTTTTATAATATGTTGGAAGCTGCCTAGAGTGGCTGGGGCAACCCAGAAGGGTGGCATATAAATAATAAATTAATATATTGTTGTTACTAGCTGAGCTAGGCACTGACATAGTGATGTCAGTGTGCACACCTTATGCCATCCAACTTTCTGCTAATATATTCTAATTTGCCATGTTAACAAGTTATATAAACTCTGAATATATGTACTTCATATTTAATGAAACGGCTCCCAAAATGTACTTCATGCAAGAGCCCACAACAGCATATGGCCACCACTGACCTCCCAGTTCCATAAGGACACACAAACACAGGACACTTGACAATGGACTAGACACTAAAGAGCAGAACGACAGCAGGTTCATTTCGGCAGGACGTGGAGTCTAGCAATTTGGCAAGATCGACCAGAGGGTGAAGATCCCCTTGTGGCCCAGAGAAATATTTATGACTAACATGTTGACAATTAGTCACAAAATAAGTTCCTCCACAAGATGGCTCTTATAATCGGGGTTTTATTTCCATGCTACTACTCCAAGGTACTTCTCTGTACTTTTCCAAGACTAAGGCTATGTGCTGAACAAATTCTGAGGCCTGAGCAAGGAAAACAGTTTGGCATAGCAAAAAGATCAAACCATTGTACAAGTCCTGGAAAGTTTTCTCCAATGAGTTTGTGCATGAATCTCATGAACACATTATAAAGGCATTTCACATCTTCCACTGAAGGCGTTTACCACTATTTACTGTTCCAACACCAGCTGTCCTTACAACTTTTACTCTGGTTCTTTAGCTGCATGAATCTGTGCTTTTACTACTTACATGTTGCTACAGTTCCATTTCACCTGTTTAAAAGTGAGGTAGTGCTGGGAAGGAGTGCAATGCTTTATATTAAACATTAGTTTAGAAATTATTCTTAATTCACACACACTTCCAAACTGATTATTTGATTTACTGCCAGCACAAGATCTGTGGTAACTGTGTTAAACACCCTGTGGTAAAGATGGTTATAGGAATAAAGACATCAGTTTCTAAGAGTATCAAGGCAGTAACAGTGACAAAAACCTATGCATTTAACTACAGAGGTTGTCAGTGTGGCACCCATGGGTGCTCCTGAAGTTTTCCTTTGGTGCCCATGAAGACTCTGAGCCCCCCCCCCACTACTGCCCTCTTGGTTATGAGGTGCTGAGGGTGGTTACTTTTCCCCTCCCTTGGAAAGCACCATCAAGCTGAAGGAGAAAGTTAGAAGAGGGACACCATTTCCCACTTTGTCTTTCAGCTCTATGTGTTTTTCAAGGCTCAGATCAATTCTACTCTATCCAGCTTTTACCCAGATCCCTTAGAAAAGTGAAGTATGTGTGCATGTGCTTTTTCTGTGCCTTGGGTGGGTGGGTGATCCAAGGATTGGGTGAGATAAGTGGCCAGAAGGTCTGGTACCCACTTCACTCACTCTAAAATCAACATGTGGATTGGCAATCCTGACTTAATTTTAGCGCATTCCCCTAGGACAAGTCCCATTTGCCTGTTGCTGAACTACAACTCCCATTTGCCCCAGAAAGCCTGGCTAGTGCCAGGGATTATAGAAGTTGTAGCTCAGAAACAGCTGCAGGGTCAAAGGTTCCCCACATCTGCAATAAATGAACAGAACGGCTTTAAAAAAAAAATTATCAACAAGTGTTTCACAGTGAGAGAATTATAATCATAGTTCCTGGACAGGGTGTAATCATGGACACATATTCATTAATACTGGAGATACTATATAGCCAGTGCTGCTATTTCTTACCACCAATTAATATGTGAGGTGAAATGCAATTCCCTTATCTCCAGCAATATAATAGCAACTTTAGTCAAGGAAACACGATCACATGGTGGCATGACTAATGACATAATATTTTAAGGTTTCAGGATGCACTTTAAAATGTCTGAAACATTAAAACATAAAAACACACTTATTTTAATACAGAAAATTTGGCTGCATTAGTCACTGCTCTTGCTTCGACTGCAAAGCAGGAATGCCAAGCAGATTGCAACAGCATCCAAATTTGTGAATAAAAAAAGACACTCATTGTTTCAAGGCTTGGAAAATGTTGTTCATCATTAATGATCATCCCACATTTGGCTGCTACCAAGTTACCATGTAAGAAATCACAGCTAAGCATTAAAATAAGCACTGATCTCAGTATGCCTCATTTCTCCAGTAATCTGAAGTCCACTCTCAGCAATTCATTTCATAAAGGTAACAATCATTGATGTTGATCTTGAAATACTAGCCCATTATGAATACTGTAATGTTGGTTTTAAACCTTTAACTATTGAGAAGAATCTGGTAAAGAGAAAGTGGGGGGAAATGCCTATGGCTCAGACATTCCAAGGTCATTTCTTGGAGAAGGACCAGCCATTTTAGGTCAGCTCTTTCACACATTCCAGAAAACCAAGATGTGAAATACACTGGATTGGGGGGGGGGGGTGTCAAGTTTTTCTGCAAGCAGCTCTGGTATAGGTGGGACTTTTAGACAAAAGGAGGGGGGCTAGTGACTATTAACTCCACTACCCCTAAAGTGCCAGCCATGTGGGTCAGTGACTATTTTGTTCCAGCACACTCAGGGGAACCCCTTATAAAGTCCTCTCATTTTGACACATTTTGCGATTAGGAACTGCCAGGTTGTTAAACTCTCATCCTATTAAGAGATTGAAAACATGAGAAGGGAGGGACACAAGGGTTTATATCCAGCACTGCCATTGCATTCCTTCAACCAATTTCTGCTTGTGCAACGAAACCTCCCTTTTCATTCCCCTGCACACCCTCAAAATCTGCTCCAGAGGGTTCGAACAAATTTTTGGAGCCCATGGGGACAGGAGGGGGAGGGGAAGTTCTATGCTATAAGCAGAACTCTGTTCGCACAAGATTCAGATTTGCATCCTGTTGTGTGTCAAGAACAAGTGAAAATATTCCCTTCCTATCAAAAGCTGTTGTTATATTACGCACACATGCACACACACACACACTTCACTTTTTTATTGAAAAGCTTGTTGACCAACAAAAATAAAGGTAGCCAATGATCCCCCAGCCATTTCAGAGATGTTGTGCTAGATTCAGCCACATCTCTACCTGGCTGCACATATGACATCAGGTGTGGGGCAGGTGGCTGGAGAAAACAACCTCATGGGCTAAACTGGGACTCTCACAGTGCCAAATTTGGTGGGCAGGCTGAAGGTTCCCTGTCCCTGAGCTAAAGTAAGATGTGCCAATAACACACATTTAGGGCTGGTGTGCCATATAGTAAGAACATATCTGTCTACTGCAAAGAAAATATGCAGGAATTGTAGCTGTTTACTTCAATATTTTCTTGCTTATAGCAACTCAGTGCCATAGCAACATGCTCCACACAATTCTAGCAACAGCTGTAAAAAAGCAAAATTATCCCCTTCATTTCAAGAGCTAACATTCTCAATCTTATTTGACTGTCGTTGTGATGTAGTGCTGACCATGCTGACCAATTAATTTTGCAAGATATGGTAATTCAAAAGTTTTGGGTTGTGGTAAGATGGTTCTCCTTCTTGTGAGCATAACAGACCATACTTCTGAAAAAGGGGGAAATGTTTACAGTAATTTCCATACTTGTGAAACACCAAATTACAGCACACATTGAGATTTTGATTAAAAGCGCCAACATTAATGTTCATTCACTATTTTAATGAAACACACCCACAAATGATTGAGTTTAAGAGGTGGAGGTTAACTATTATGGATCAGGCAAGTTAGAAATCAAGTGAGATACAAATGATGGATTTTAGGTCTTTCTGCCCAGTATTGGAAATATCACTGCTCTGGCAAAGTAGTCACAGTACAGTGGTGCCCCGCAAGACGAATGCCTCGGAAGACGAAAAACTTGCAAGACAAAAGAGTTTTCCGTTTTCTGAGCTGCTTTGCAAGACGGATTTCCCTATGGGCTTGCTTCGCAAGACGAAACGTCTTGCGCCTTTTTTTCCCAAACCGCCAATGCATTCCTATGGGAAACCGTCAATACACATTGGTGCTTCGCAAGACGAAAAAACTCGTAGAACGAAAAAACTCGCAGAACGCATTAATTTCGTCTTGCGAGGCACCACTGTATATTCAATTGCATATGAAATTGCATATAGACCCCAAATTTGGTTGAACAAAACTAGTCCATTTTGACTTTCACCTCTGGCGTGCACAAGCAATCGTTCTCTGGTGTCATTATGGAAATAAAACTGCTATCAAGGATTATTGGTCTCATCACATGTAATCAAAATGTATGACTAAAACAATGCAGAGGTATTTGGTAAGAGACTGTTCTGATCAGGAAGGAGCCACAGCTTTGCTAGCAAGTGCTGCTATTTAGTAGGAAACACAGGTATAGAAGAAACCCACTGCTTTTGTACTCTCACACTGGTGACACAGCCCAGTAAAATACATGATGTGACCTGGATTTACCCTGGCATACAGATGTTTGCCTCTTCCTGGTGTGCTGCCTCCTCCTGATGTGCTTCTAAGAAGACAAAGACTGGCTATAAGAAAGAAAAACCCAATCCAATCACCTCTCTCTCTCATATCTCCTTCCTCCTCCCCTCTGCAGCAGTCTTCAATTATTCACCTTGACCTTTATGTTGCTTTATGTAATCTGTAACTCGCTCTGCTACCTAGATCAAAGTTTCTTACATTGCCCATGGTGTGCTACTTACTGAATATCATAGGATGTATTGGCTAACAGGCAAGTTCTACCACACTGCCAGAAGCTTGCTCTAACAACAGGAACAGAAACGTGCTGCTGCCGAAGCCTCCCTGATCTGTGCTGGGGGGCAACAGCTGCAAAGCAACAGCAACAACAAAGGTTTCCAGTAAGATCACACCAGAAGCCAGCACCACTGCCAGCATCGCTTTTACGTCAGCAGCAGAGGGGCAGCAGGAAGAAGAAGAAGAGTTTGGATTTGATATCCCGCCTTTCACTCCCTTTAAGGAGTCTCAAAGCGGCTAACATTCTCCTTTCCCTTCCTCCCCCACAACAAACACTCTGTGAGGTGAGTGGGGCTGAGAGACTGTGACTGGCCCAAGGTCACCCAGCAGCTGCATGTGGAGGAGCGGAGACGCGAACCCGGTTACCCAGGGCAGATGGGGCACTGCCACTTCAGTTTCCACTGCCCAAGGTGGCTGCTTCATCCCACCACATGGGTGGGACAGCTGGAAAGATTCCCCCAAAACTAGTCATAATGCCACAAAGGGTTTTCTTCTCAGAACATGGAAAAGCGGGTTTCAAACATGATAACCTACATTCTAAGTGTGGGGGCCAATCAGGACTGCACTACCTCTCTCCAAATGAACATACCCATAACCCTGAGATCATCATCTGAGGCCCTTCTTCATTGGTCTCCTCCATCAACATCATCATAATTTATTATTTATACCCCACCCATCTGGCCGGGCCTTTTCGCCCATTTGTGGAATGCTCTCCCCAGGGAGGTTTGGCTAGCGCCTTCATTATACACCTTTAGGCACCAGACATTCCTCTCCAACCAGGCCTTTGCCTGATGCCCTTTTAAATGTGTTGTAGGAGGGGGGATTATTGGTTATTTTTGTTCTTCTTTTTTATGTACTTTGTGTTTTTTATATTGCAATTTTATGTTGCGAACCACCCTGAGATCTCTAGATGAAGAGCAGAATAGAAATTTAATAAATAATAATACAGTAATCATCCTAGTCTCTATTTAGTCCCAAATTGATGGTGTTCAACAGAGACTTGCAGGTATAACAGGGCACAAATGTGGGTCCCTAACTGAAGGAACTCACATCTGTAGCTTGCATTCCACATTTGCAAGTTGTTGCTTTTGCCAATTTCAGTCCCCAGGTGGGCTGATTAGCAGAAGGATTTGCGTCATTTACAAAGGCTCCTCTTAAAGAACAAAACATGGAGTGATCTACACCCCCCCATTGCTTTCCAATGAGGAAAAAAGAAGTGATACAAGCATCTATGGAATGATCTTTTGAAGTGATCAGAACAAGTAATCCCTTTATACTCTGAAGTAAGTATCTATTGCTTACTTTACTTAGCAAAAAAGATCACAAAGTACAATGCCCACTATCTAAGCTCAGAGATGCGTGGTGTTTCAAAGACACTGTGATGGAAGCTTGGGGAAATGGGATAAATGTTGGTTTAGAAAATAGTAAACATTTGCATTTACTGACAATAGCAATTGTATCCATCTAAATATTGTGCCTGCCTAATGGTGTGCTGTGTCTCATAACAAATCCAGAAACACAGGTTTCCTACAATTGTTTTTTCAAGGGTACACAATGAGGCAAAAGAGAATAAAGCCGGTGGGTGGAGGGTTACTTTCCATAGGGAGCAGAAGTTCTTGAGTCCCTTTCTACCGTTTAACCACTTTTTAAAATATAGCATTCTTGCGCCTAAGTGATGTCACTAAACACACTGAACTCAGACACTTTTCTCACCATACATTTTTCAAAACAAGAAAACACCTTTTCCTCAAGTGTTTCTGCACTGGACAACTAGAAAAACCAGATCCCAATATTGGGATAAATGTAGGCTGAGTCTCTTTCAAAATGCACCCCTCCCTTCCATTCTAGACAGGGCGAGGACAGGAGAGAAAAATGGACAACACTCTGAAAAGACTGAGTAGTGGCTGCATCTGCAGGTACATTGCTCAGACTTTTTCTTGTTCTCATGGTGTGTGTCAGGACGCGCCTGTGCTTTTAGGGGGAGCTCTGGGCCACAGAAACCACTTTTTCAATTTCCCTCTTTTAATCCATTTTCTTTCTGTGGAACTGGGGGAGGCACCCTAGGGATTTTTCCTATTGCTTATGACAAACAAACATGTCATGGACCGAAGTTCAAAACCCAATGTGGACAATTCAAGATTCCTCTCTCACCTTCTACCATTGCCCCAACACTTCTGACCTGATCTTCTGAAAGCAAAAAGCTGTAGTTGAACATCCAGTGTAATTTCCCCTCTAACGCGAACAAGGCTAATGAAAAGGGAAACCAGCATCTCAAGATGGTGGTAAGCAGAAATGCATTCTTAAGCTACTGCCTGTTAAAATAAGTTTGTACATTCAAATACAAAGGATAAAATGGCTGGGGGTGGGTGAAATTAAAAGATGTTCCCTTAGGAGAAAATCAAAGAAAGCTGTGTCCATTTCACAATCACAGTCTATATAGCATGCACAATCAAATTACGGTAACTAAACCTTTAAAATGTCCTCAGTACTTTGCTGACACTCTGAAACCTCTTCTGATTAGCTTTCTATACTAGCCACTTAATAAATCTCAGTTCTCAACTTCCAACTCCTACATTTTTCTGTAAGCGTAGGAGCAATTTACAGGCCTGAATGTTTACATTAGTAGGTGTTAGGACACACATTCTTCAGGAACTGTAGCAAGTGATAAATGTTTCAATTGCTGTCTTACTATGAAATTAAAGCAAACAGAGTATTATGAACCCTATATTTGAACACTTGATTTCCCCATCAATTCTGCAAGCTTATAATTAGGTATTTCTCTTCCAGTTGCCAGGCAAACATTCAACCTGTGTTCAGGAAGCCAAAATAGATGTTTTCTTTTTCAATATTTCAAAGACTAATGGGAGGTTTTGTAGATTAAAATAGACTCTGGAGAGAGAATGACAGACTAGACAAACTTTTATGTGTGTTTTATAGGCACATATTACTATGATACATTTTGCAGGAAGAAAATAAATAACAAATTTCTAATGGTGGCTCCACTGTAAACATGTAAGTTGTACATGTAATTCTGATTCCAGAAGTGATAATGAATTCCTCTGACGTATCACTTGAACCACGCTAAATTGTCTTGGGTTTAGTTAACAAAACAAAACTATACCAAGTTAGATTATTCAACAATATTATTTCATGCAACTCCACAAGCAAGGTCTTTATATTTGCTTCTCTTACATAACTTCCAATTTCACTAGGAAAGAGAGTAGAGTATGGCACTTCTCAGTTAACTATACCTAATAAGCTTCTACTCCAAGCACAGACAGTACCATTGAATGAAGGAGAGATGGAATTTACAATCAAAGTGGAAACAGGGAGAGACAGACAACACTATCCTCCAGCAAATCCATCAACATCTTCTAGAAACTGTATTTAGGTATTCTGGCAAAACTTATACCTTGTCTGGTTCTTCTACATTAAATTTTCTCTTACCTAATCACCAAATACACTGTCAGAAGATTTATGACCATTTTGCTCACCACCACATTCACAAAGCCATTAAAGTCCTGCCTGGACATTTAGAAGAAGCAGCAAATGAGGAAGCAAAAGTGCCAGGTGTGCTCTCACTCTTTCTAGTCATACTTGAGGGTGCAGTAGAAGGAAAGACATCCCCTGGCAAGATATAACATTCTTTTCTCAAAACTGAAGCACATCCACCTCCCATCTCCGTACACAGTCAAGGAGAAGGGGACAGCATGAACCTTCCGTGCTTCCTCCAGTTTTACTTTTCTTCAGGAGACACTCTAGTCACCTATATAAATATAGTTAACCTACAAAGTAATCAGCACATGATATTTGTATATACAGAACCAAATGCAGTCCTCCAGTCAAGAGGGCCTTTCCATTTGGCCCTTGGGACATTCCCTCCTGCCCAGCCACAACCCTCACCAGCTCCGCTTTGCACCCTCCTTGAGTGGGTTTGGCTTGGCTAGAATGTCTCCTTGACCCACCTTGTCCCTTATGTACCCAGTAGGTCACTGCCTAGAGCTTATCCTGAAAGTTCCAAAGATATCAAAAGCCAGTTCCACAGTCATTTGGAGCAGGGCTTTCAGTTGCCCCAGTTCTGTGGAACAACATTCCCCTTGAGATTTAGAAGGTGCCCACTATCTGAACTTTCCAGAACCAAATAAAGACATTTTTGTTCCTGTTGTATGAATAGGTCTCTGCCATTGGTGTCTATTTTGTTTTTTTAAAAAAAAACTTGTAATTTTTGTGTTGTGTTTTAACTGTTTTATTTGCTTTTACAGTGGAACCTCGGGTTGCGGATGTAATCCGTGACGGAGGCATGCCCGCAACCCTCAGTGGTCGCATCCTGAAGTGCCTCTTCTGCGCAGGCGCCTGTGCGGTTTGGCGCTTCTGCGCATGCACAAGCGGCGAAACCCAGAAGTAACCTGTTCCGGTACTTCTGGATTTCCCGCGGTCCACAACCCAAAAACACGTAACCTGAAGCGTCCATAACATGAGGTATGACTGTATTATATTTTGTACATCTCCTTGAGATATAACTATAGAAGGAGATTAACAACAACTAATGATTCTTGCTTGCTTGAATGGCAATGGATGTGTGAGTGTGCATTGAAATAAGCATACCTTCCAAGAGGTAAAATTAAATTTGTTTCTTTCTCTACTTTTCCTTCTGGCCTCACCCGCCACTGGCTTAGAAGAGAATGCAGCCCTGGTCAAAAGTGATTCCCCACCCTTGATCTACAGAAACATCAAGAGTTTAGATTAATATGTAATACTTCTTAGCATATATGTAATGCATTCTGAGCATTCAACAACAGGTCTTCACAAATATCCCTTATCCCAATTATTTCCATATTGCTTATGAAGAAGTATGACAACTTTGACTGGCATAAAGCAGCCAAGTAAGTTCATGGCCAATGTGAAATTTGCTCCAGGAACTTCCCTATCTCATAAAATGTCACTGCGCTAAACAAGCTTAATTAGGCCTACTTCTCACTGAGGTAGTAAAGCCATAGGTTGATTGCTCCTCCATGCATAAAAACATTTCCACAGAAAATAAACTTGTCAGGAAGAAAACTAGACCCCCTTCTGACCAACACACTGGTTTCTAGATGAAGCTTATTATTATTTGTACAGAGGAGCATTTAGTCATCTGATTCCTTATCAACAGTATCAATGCTACATCATGCAGCAATCATGGCTAGTAGTGTTTTGTAATTTTATCTTCCAACCTTCCACAAATTTGTCTAACATCGTTTTAAAACCATCCAAGATGGTGGCATTACAACATCTTGTGGAAGCAAATTCCAGACGTGCCTCCTTTCATCTAACCTGCATATTCCAGCATCCAAGTTCTAGTATAATGAGAAAGTGAGAAAGGCTTCTGTGTCTGTCATCTGACTGGATATAGGTATTGACCAAGAACTATTGCAGATAAATACTTGTGCAAATAAGGAATTCTGCAAGATTAGCTTTCCCAACAGGGAGCGGCCTTTGATGCATAGAGTAAATGAGCGTTCTGTATTGGTGTTGACATATGATACCATACCATAATCATTTCAAGTATGCTGAGCTTTGAACCTTTGAAGACAACCTAAAAGCAAAAAATCACTGGGTTCAAACTCAAGCCATGTACTGCTTCTGCTGCATGAGACCTATGAAGATTTATTCCACATTCACTGCCACTGAGAACCAAGGGGCTAAACTTTTGTCAATAGTCTGGCAAGACACACAAAATATGGTTTAGGCAGATAACTACATCAGGGCTGCACTAGACTACGCAGTCAGGTAACACATCAGTGATACTACCAACAGGACTTCCCCTGCCAATTACAAGGTCTGAAATAGTTTATTTGGTGTAGGCAATCCTCTAAGTACTTCGATCCAAGTTATTCTGGGCTTCGCACACCAGCACTATTTTCTTGCATTAGGCCAGGTAGCTCACTGAGAGCCAGTGCAGCACACTCAGTACTGGTGAAACATAGTCCCTATTGGAATGCTCATTTACCAACCGAGCAGCTGTGTTCTGCACTAACTGCAGCATCCAGAAACCAGCTTCAAGTGTAGCCCCGCAAAGAGTACTGTAGTAGTCCAGATGGAAGGGAACTAGAGAATTACCGACTAAGGCCAACCTAGAAACAACTGCAACTGGTGGACCAGCCTAATCTGCATATAGGCAACTATGACCACAGAGGCCACTTCTACCTCACAAGGATTCACCTCAGTTTTGGCCACCCATCCAGCCCATCTCTGCCACTAGGCATCAGAGCAACCCCTTTACTGTGTATCCCAATTCAGATGGAATGGAGAGATAGGCCTCCTGTCATCAGAATGGTGATAAAACTATTCTCCAAATCCCCAGATGACAGCTCCAAATAGTTTCATGTGGATACAGAATAGCATAGCAGACAGAATAGACATCTGCAGAATCCCACAGCCCCAAAACCATGGGGTTGGAGCAATAGTCTCTTAATGCTAATTTTTGGTAGCAACCTTGCAAGACAGGAGCAAATCTACTGTAATACAGTGCTTCCAACTCCCAACCTTTATTCTCTCCATGACATCATGGTCAACAGTGTCGAAAAGTGCTGAGAGATCAAGAGGAACCAACAGGGTTGCGCAACAGCCTCTCTACGGATAAAGTTCATCAGTCAGGGCAACCAAAGCTGTTTTAGTGCTTAGAGCAGCCTTGAAGCCAGACTGAAATGGGTAAAGATAATCTATATCCTCCAGGAACACATGCAGTTGGCTGCTCACCACCCACTCGAACATCTTGCCCAGGAATGAAATATTGAGAGTGGGTGCCAGTTATCTAAAAAGCTCTAGATCCAGGGAGGTCCACTTCCTGAGGGGGCTCTCCACCACCCCTTTCAAGGCAGTGAACCATGTTTGAACCATGTCAGGGACCCACTCAGTCAATCCTCTCCTACTAGATTTCCCAAGCATTGATGGACAGATTGAGCAGACATGTGGTTAGCCTCACTGCTCCAGGTGTCCTGTCCATTTCTTCAGGCCACAACAACTGAAAAACATGTTAGGGGAAATTCAATACATGGAACTGGAAGTGCACCATAGACTGGACCATTTTTTAAAAAAACCAACAACAGGCTAACTCTAGGAATCATAGCTTTATAACTGAGGAAAGCTTGCCAAGTTCTTCAATTGTCATGATATTCGCAGGAATATGCTTTGCTTCATTAGAGGCATGTACTTTTAACTCTGCCTACTCTTTATCATAGTTTCTTCATGACCTCTAGTAGAGATCAATAAAGAAAAAGCGTTCCTCTGGTAATCAACTCACAGAGAAACTGTCCAAAAACTGTGCAAGATTTATTATACTAGCAATGAGTTTAATTTTCTTGCATGGTCTGAAAGTGGCAGAACAAGGGCAGGCAGCTTGGCGAGTACCGATGCCCACATTGGTAATTTCATGACCTAGTTTGCTTCTTTTAGCCGCCAGCAATTAACATACTTTGGACAATTATAAACTGCATAAATCAACAGGCTTCCCGTATCATTTCAAGAACACTACGGATGCCAGGCTCAAGTTGGTGGACATGCTGTAATTACTCCACAATATACTTATTCTTAAATTGTTAACCTTAGATGAAAAAAAACAAGAGAAAACCTTGAATCAGCCCTTGTTAAGTTTTGTGTCAACTTGGAGACAACAGTTCAAGAACAATGAATTTCTGGATCATTTGCACTAGCCTCCCATTTCCAGTCTTTTAGCATTTTTTGCCATTAAATTTCAGCTCTCCCAGAGGGCCAGTCTCCTACGTTAACAATGCAGGGATTCTCTGAATTCTGGGATTCTCTGAATTCTTAAGACTACACATCTGTGCATTGCTCATGTGGTGTGGGGGTGGCAGTGAGGAGGTAGAGAGAAAAGGTGTTTGGGTTGAGAGAAAGAAGGAAATGGCTCTTTGAAAGAAGACAGAACAGGGCACTGTAGTAGTAGGCGAGAACTTCAAAACTGATGCCACTCTGATTAGGACAGTATGTTTCTAACTAAGTCAGGGATGGGGAACTTGTGGGCTTCGAATCTTGTTCAAGAACATCTCTGGAGTACCACCAACTCCCCACACCTAGTGCTTCAAGTTCTGCCTGGATGTGAATTCTGGGTCATAACAATCAACTCACAAGGCAGAAGCAATTTTCTCCCCCAGAAGCTTACAAATTTTGCAAGAATGTCAGCAAATGCACAGACCCAAGATTCTTGTTTAAAATACAAATATTTGTTGATTCATAGCACATCCAACAACAAGCCAAGAACTGTGGAAAACATGGCAGGACAATTTGCAAGGAGATTAAAATGTTCAAAAGGCTCACAAGTGAGCTACTCAATGAATTGAAAGATGTTCATACAATTGAGTAAATTGCTCCCTGCTGACCACTAGAAGTTAATCCACATTCTGAATCCAAATCCAAAAAGCTACATGGCAATATTTCCAACGTACAATTTTGAAAGCATTTCGAAATTAAGTCATGTTCATCTGTTTATTTGTATTCAAAGTAAAACGAGTACAGTATTCAACTTTACACATTAAGCTTTCTGTGGTTTCTTCCCTCCATTTGTACCTCTTACCCACTGAATTCCTTTGGTAACTAATAAATCATGTGATGGCACTTTGACCTTGAGGAACCAGGAGTAAATGTTGAAATTAGGACTCTGTCACCGAAAGATCACACACAGAAATGTATTTATTTAGCGGCAGCAGATCAAAGTCTGCTGCCTAAGGACACAGAGCAGAATGGCGTGGAGGAAGTATAGCGAAGAAGTGCTAAAAATGAAGCAGCTTATTCTGTACAGCCAAGACTCTTTACAAACACATAAAATAAAAAGTGTTTTCCCTCCCCCGCAGCTCAACATACACCATAGTTCAATGTGGAGCCAGCAGCAACATAGCATGTTTCTTGCACAGTGGAAGGAAGAGCAGCAGTGCTCAGGTTCACCGTTTTGTTCTCCAGTAATAGCTCTAGGTTGGTGTTGACCATAAGAACCACCAAAGAGCATAACACACCTTAGAATTTTAGAAATTCTCCCTTTACAAAGGTATAAGGGCTATCTGCAGCACCACGTGAAGGCTCAAAGTCACTTCTCCAAAGGTTGTTTTATCCGCTTGTAAAAATCTATATACTTTAGAACTCTTGCAAATATGAATCTAGAACCCTGTTCCAGGGAGATATTGGGAGCAGTGATTTCAAGTGGAAAATACGACTGGTGGAAAAACACCTGCTCTTACCATTCTCATATTCCCAAGTACCCTATTGCTCCTCTGCACAGCCTTTGGATGTTACTTTTCATTTCAAAAACTACTCATAGAATCATAGAATCATAGAATTGGAAGGGATCCCAAGAGTCATCTAGTCCAATCCCTTGTCAATCTAGTCAAAGCTGTGATTTCCCCCTCATGTAGCTTCAACTATAAAAAGGTAAAGGTAAGTCCAGTCAAAGGCAACTATGGGGTTGCGGCTTTCATCTTGCTTTTCAGGCCGAGGGAGCCAGCATTTGTCCACAAACAGCATTCCAGCATTGTTCTGGCACAACGGAACACCATGATGGAAACCAGAGTGCACGGAAACGCCCTTTACCTTCCTGCTACAGTGGTACCTATTCATCTACTTGCACTGGCGTGCTTTCGAACAGCCAGGTTGGCAGGAGCTGGGACAGAGCAACAAGAGCTCACTCCATCATGGGGATTCAAACCACCGACCTTCTGATCGGCAAGCCCAAGAGGCTCAGTGGTTTAGACCACAGCACTTCTCGTGTCCCCAAATATACAGTCATGTAACACAGTGTGCTTTAGGGATGCGGGTGTCACTGTGGGTTAAACCACAGAGCCTAGGACTTGCTGATCAGAAGGTCAGTGGTTCAAATCTCTGCGACGGGGTGAGCTCCCATTGCTCGGTCGCTGCTCCTGCCCACCTAGCAGTTCGAAAGCACGTCAAGGTGCAAGTAGATAAATAGGTACCGCTCCGGCGGGAAGGTAAATGGCATTTCCGTGCGCTGCTCTGGTTCGCCAGAAGCGGCTTAGTCATGCTGGCCACATGACCCGGAAGCTGTACGCCGGCTCCCTCGGCCAATAAAGCGAGATGAGTGCTGCAACCCCAGAGTTGGCCACGACTGGACCTAATGGTCAAGGGTCCCTTTACCTTTACCTACCACAGTGTGCTTTAGAAAAAAGGCTGACTGCTGCCTCTCATGCATGCAAAATTGGAACTGTGATTAGACCAGACACTTGCATACAGGCAGCAACCATTTGAGATGTGTCCGGTATGTGCGTAGCCACGCATTGCAAGGAAAGCAGACCCAACAACATCATAAAAAGGGTGAGAACAGGGTGTTCACAGTCTTTTTCAACAGGTGTTCTAATTATATGTGATTTTACGCAAGCGCGCAATGACCAGGAGTTGCATGTATTTCAGGCTTGCAGGATCTCCTTTGTTGCTACTGTCTTTACTAGAACCTTAGTAATCGAGAGCCAGGTGCAAAATAATGGCAGGGCTGGGATTACGGAATTCTATGGCTAGCTCAAAATTTTGTTTTCAGTTTCAGAATGGATCTCACAGTTATGTCTGCTAGGTTGGCAGGAGCTGGCCAACGTAATTTGGAAGGCCCCTTTCTGACATTATTGCTAAACAATTGGTAGTCAGAATTCTTGCTGCTGTACTGTAAATCACCTCTGCACAACCCTAAGCTCACCTAGTCTTCTCCTCACTGCTCTATAATTTTTGTCTGGGCAGCAAATTTTCCTCCTGGGGAAGTATCCAACCATGCAATTTCACCACCTGCAGTGTGAAAGTATTAAGACCAAGGAACCGTTATGCAACCTCATCTGCTGTTTGTGTGAACTAGTAGGCCTAAGAAGCCTCAAAATAGCCTCACTCTACAGCAACCAGAGCAACCTTCCCTGTCCATACAATTTGCAGTCCTATTATTTCACACGGTTGTCATGAGGATAAAATGAAGAGAGGGAGAAGTTTGCACTCCACCTTGAGCCCTTTGGAGAAAAGCCGGGATATAAATGCACTTTATATGCCACACTTGGTCCAGTATGATGAATAGATCAATCAATGGTTATTTTTCGTGGTGGTTCTGGAGACAGAAATCTCAGAAACCCAACAGTTAGGGGGGGAGCAGCAGTGGAAGAAGGTACAGTACTGTAGTTGCTTTCAAGCCCCGCTTGTGGGCTTCCTGGAATCATTTGGTTGGGCACTGTGAGAAACAGGATGCTAGAGTAGATGAACCTTTGGTCTGATTCAACAGAGTTCCTCTTATGTTTTCAATTGTTTGCATTTGCAATGCTAGGACTGCAATAAAACTTGAGATGTTGAACTGCATGGCTACATTACAATTACCTTATCAGCATTCCTAGTTTCAACTAGTTTTAAGTGGGCACAGTCAAATCTTACTCCTGATAAGATTGTACTTAAGAATGTTTCACATGTTTTAATGATTGGTGAGGAGAGAGAAAAATCAGTTGTAACACTTGCTGTTGCAAGTTGTTCAATAATAACCACTCAAGAATGAGTTTTGAAGAGGTTTTTTACACACACACACACACACACAGTGAAGAGCACTGTAGAAAGACAAACATCACACATTTATTTACATTGCAAATGCTCTCATCATCCAAACAGTGCCGTCGCAATGGGGGGGCGGGGGGCGGGCGGTCCCAGTTCCATGTCAACGGGGGTGACAAGAAGGCGCCCCGCCATGGCGGCGCAAGCAGCCATCATGCCACAGGAGCCGCATGTGGAGGATCCCAGCGCTGGCGGCAAACCACTATGTACAGCGCATGTGAGGCATCACACTCATGCACTCTATATAATGACGCTGCACATAGCAGTTTGCCGTACAGACGGCGGTGGGATCCCTCCATCGCCGCTGCAGCCGCATGTAGAGGATCCTTCGTTCGCAGCTGCAGCCATGAGCAGAGGATCCCAGCACCATCTGTATGGCGCTGGAGCTGCGCTGGCAGCAAACCGCTATGTACAGCGCATGTGCAGTGGCGCTATGTACGGCACATGCATCATATGTAGCGACATCACACATGCGCACTATGTAACGACGCCCCGCCCTGGGTGTCACAAAGCCTTCGTTTGCCCCTGCATCCAAATACAGCTAACAGCATGCATTCTGCTTAGAAGCACTGTCTTTCAAATCCTTAGTAGGAACTCAGGAAGCTGCCTTATACTGAGTCAGACCCTGAGTCCATCTAGTTCAGTATTGTCTACACTGCCTGGGAGTGGCACTACAGAATTACAGACAAGGAGTCTCTCCCAGTCCTTGCTAGAGATGTAGGGGATTGAATCTGAGACGTTCAGCATGCAAAGCAGAAGCTGTACCACTGAGCTACAGCCCCAGGAGGAACAAAATCTAATGTTTCATGCAGATGGAACTCAACTCTGAACAAACACCCAAACACACGAGAAGACAAAGGCCACACTTATTCCAAAAATATTATTTCTGCTAAGATCTGCACAGGATGTTGCTTAATATCTGTACCCTATTCTTCTTCTCACAGAGCAGGCATAGCAACTTACAGAAAGCACATACACTATAATAAAAAGCTATGAAACAAACTATTAATAAATGTAAGGTAAAGGTAAAGGTACCCCTGCCCGTTCGGGCCAGTCTTGCCAGACTCTAGGGTTGTGCGCTCATCTCACTCTAGAGGCCGGGAGCCAGCGCTGTCCGCAGCCACTTCCGGGTCACGTGGCCAGCGTGACAAGCTGCATCTGGCGAGCCAGCGCAGCACACGGAACGCCATTTACCTTCCCGCTAGTAAGTGGTCCCTATTTATCTACTTGCACCCAAAGGTGCTTTTGAACTGCTAGGTTGGCAGGCGCTGGGACTGAGCGATGGGAGCGCACCCTGCCACAGGGATTCGAACCGCCGACCTTTCGATTGGCAAGTCCTAGGCGCTGAGGCTTTAACCCACAGTGCCATCCGTGTCCCACAATAAATGTAAAGCAGTTCATTAAAAGCAACAAACAGAAAAACTAAAGTATTAAAAGCCGTTGAAATAAAAAAAAAAATTTCAGGTCTGACAACAAAGGGGGCACCAAGTCCATGAGATTTCATTGGCACTACAACCAAGACCACTCAACTCTTTGGTTATCAGGCAAGTGAGCACAAGACATTGGCTTAGCTAGTTCACACATCACTTTAAACCATAGTTAAAGCCAGTGCTTTTTTTCTTAAAAAAATGTTTAGGGGTACTCTAATTTTCCTGCTCATATTGAAATACTGCCCCTCAATGAGGCCAAATTGAGATCACAAAATGTTTAGGGGTATGCATCCCCCATGCCCTCCCCCCGAAAAAAGCACTGCTTAAGCTAAACTAAACCATGGTTTTGTTTAGCGTTATGTCCAAATCCGGCCTCACATTTTATTTCTCTCCATCAAACCTTGAACTGCAACCAAGTTTTCTTCTTGGCCTATTGCTCAAAGTTTGTTTGGAGGAAATAAGACATAACACTAAACTAGGCCCTGACTTAGCTCCCAGCAGCATGGCAGGAACAGAAGTGGAGGCGGAGCAAAGTGCCCTCAATTTCAGCAGCATACATCAGCCTGCTGTGTGTTCAACTTTCCTATGGTTTAAACCTGTGACGTGTAAACAAGGCCAATGGTACAGATAGGAAGACCTTCAGGCAGAAAGATTTTAATACGCGAGCAGATGGTTGTTGATTTAAATACAGTGCGGTTATGCCAACCCACAATAAACAGCATTCAGGGAAGCAGTTGTGTGTGGGGGGGGGGGGATATGCTGTAGCATTGATCCTTAGAATAAGAACATTTAAAACTTAAAACACTATATCTCGAAGCTATACCCTTCTATTCCATACTTCTATTAATAAAAAGAGTGAGAGGAAAGAAGCAAAACTACCCTGGCAACTTTAAAAACTGCTTGCTAAAAAGCCACTTGATAAACAAGAAAAGACAAGGAAACTCTAGGTGCTTGAAATAAGATAAAGCTACTTATGTCTCAACAGTGGCACATGCACATGGATAGGATGGTTGCTAAAAATATGCCCCTGAGGATGGATGTGTTCTGAAACACTTTCGGCATAGAATAAATCACATTTCAAGCACCTGGACTTTTACTTTATTTCATTATTATTTTTTGCCTGCCAATAGTACTTTTGCAGTTTTGTGGTTGGTTTTTCTGACATTTTATAAAACACCTGAGAATATTACTTTCTGCCCTGCAATTTTAAAGGTTTCTTTACATTATTCAAGTGACCTTTTTGAGAACTGACTTTAAAACCAGTAAATTATGAGGAAACAGTATAGCACCGAGCCATTTCTGATTTGAATTACACTTTCAGCAGATGTTTCGCTCCAGCCTCTATGAAATGGAATAAATTGTATTTTAAGATCAAATTTTATCCCCACAAGGTTACAGTCGGCTTGCTATGTTTAAAGACTGCTTTCCTATTCTTTAGTAAATGTAAAAATGTAACAGACAGCACTGTTTACAGGAGCACCATCATTAACACCACAGTTCCCCTTTCAAATTCAGCCCAGAAAAATTCTCTCATTAAACCCACGATACAAGAAGAATGTTAACAGGAATTTACAAAGCAGCTGAAAGTACAAACACACACCCACGTTGGCTTATTAATTAACTGAGGCACTTTGAAATGCACAGTCAAATTTCTGGATGCAAAGCATGGCGATCAATAGCAGTACTTCCCTGCTGAAAAGGTAGAATACTGCATTCAGTTTAGCAGCCACAATTCAAGGAGGATGTCAAAACACTGGAAAGAACTGATAGGAGACCTAGAAGAATTGTCTGTCACAGAAGGTGAAAATAGGAAGAATTTTCCCCAATTTAAAAACAGCTCAGTGCTAGAATGAACCATCTAGTGATGTTTTGGAATATTCTTACTAGTTTAAGAAGAAAGTTGGAGACGCTTTTATGAAGCAATCTTTTAGGTACAGAATATCTTGTCTTAGGACAAAGGTCTGGACACCCACTGCCAATTAAGATTCTATTACGGGGTGAGCTCCTGTTGCTTTGTCCCAGCTTCTGCCAACCTAGCAGTTCAAAAGCATACCACTGCAGCAGGAAAGTCAGTGGCATTTCCGTGCGCACTGGCACTTGTCACAGTCTTCTGTGCTCAAGTAGCAGTTTAGTCTTGCTGGTCACATGACCCAGAAAGCTGTCTGTGGACAAACGCTGACTGAAACGCAGCCTGAAAAGAAAGATGAGCTCCGCACCCCATGGTCGCCTTTGACTGGACTTAACCATCCAGGGGTCCTTTACCTTTTACCTTGTTTATAAGAGAACAGTCCTGGATTCAAAGTCCCACTCAACTCCCATCATCCCTGTTGAGAATTCCATTCCTCCCAAGCTGCAGATGTGTGGGATTGTTACATGTCACATGTCTGTTTACATTCCAGCACTGGAGTCTTTTGAGAGGAAACTGAGATACGCTGTTTCCGCTCTGTTTAGATTTTGCTTTTGTAGTTCTCTCTCCGAGGAAGAAAGACAGAGAGAGAAGCCATGTTTTCTTTGTTCTGTTACGTTTGATTTATTTTGCAATAAATTAGGCTTAGATGTTACTCCTCAAGGCTGAGCTTCTGTTTTGAACTCTGCTAATCGTGTGGTCATGTCCCTGGATATGGGCCACATCAGCATGACAGGAGACCAGAGTGATGAATCCCGGGCGATGCTGCGTTGGCGGGGGAGGCACCAGGCCTTGACGTTATCACCCAGCAATCCCTAGCTAACAGGACCAGTGGTCAAGGACAATAAGAACTGTAGTCCAAAAACAGCTGGAGACCCAAATTTGGGAAGCTCTGCTTTAGCCTATTGAGATGCTGCTGCAAGAGTTTCGTGGACATTTACTGGATAGTGTCCAAAATAACACTCTCCTAATTACTCCATGCTGTGGTCCTAATACCAGAACTGAGTTTTTGAAGAAATGCAGCTTATTGAGTCCGTACTAGGAATAGGAAGCAGACCAAAAAAGTAAGAGGAGCTTCAAATATAATGTAAGTCTTTATTACATCTTAAGGCAATGTACGGTAATTGGCAGCTATAGGGCTATTGCAGACAGTAAAGACTCTCCTCCCTGGAAGAGAGGGGAGTGGTTGTGGGCGGGAGCCCGAGCTCCGCCTCTTGCAGGGGGCATTAGCCTCCTGCCTCCTCCTCCCACCTGGCTGGCGCCCACACCCCTCGGCAGGCACCCAATCAGGTGCCTCTGAGGGGGCGTTTACAGCAGCCTTTTGCTGCGGCGCCAGCCTCTCCTCGGCCTCATTCACCTTCGTCGTCTCGTCTCGAGTCACCCACCCTCCACTCCCTTTTAGTTCAGGGTCTTAGTTCATTGGCCTTGCTATGGACCTTAGGTTGGTCGCCCTGGTTGTCCAGGGGGCCTGGTAGGAATTTTTCCATTTGGCATTAGGCTTTTTGGTTTTTTCGCCTACCTCGTAGCAATCGTCACAACTTTTGTGGTATTGGTGGGTAGGTTAGGCAAGGGAATTATGTATTGTGGTGTGTTGAAGAGCTAGGTGTGGCCATCGCCTATGCCTTCAATTTTTGGGTATTCCATTAAAGGAATCTGGCGGTTGTGTACTCTGTCCGATGCCTGCTTGGCGGGTGGCCATGGCACGACCCTCGGTGACATCAGGGGAGAGCCTATAGTTGGATTAGCATCAACAGGCTCCACCTACTGGTGAATAAACTCCCTCGTTTTAGACATCCAATGCCTAAGCCAATACCTTCTCACTGCTGTAATCAATAAAGTTGTGGCCTTTTCTTGCCCATTAACCTTATATCACGTGTCCTTGTGTGTTCATTTCACATCGCGGGGGTCGGGCCCTCGAACCACAACTGTCAGTCTTGTTTAACAATTCTTCCCAAGCATGCAAATAGCAGTTTATGACATTTCAGAAGCAAAGGAATCTCGATGTTTACACTTTTAGAAGGATTTTTTTCTGAAAAATGAACTTAACACGTTCATAAGTTTTATTGAACAGAAGTGGTCTAAGAGCTAGATAAACTTATACAAATGTATACAAAGTTCCTTTATTCATATTCAAAAGAAAGCACTGCAGTCATCAGCTGTATCCAGGCAGAAATGGGTAAAATGTTCAGGAAAATCCATACATATGGCAGCTCATGTCGGCAGTAGCTCAATAACTTTGCCGCCCCCCCAAAAAAGCTCAACAACTCTGCCAAAAAACAACACCTCTGACCAGAATTTTACTCTTTGAAATACGGCAACCCTACTTAAAGTGGGTAGAGAAAGAGGTTCTCTTCAACTTAAAAACAGAATGGAAAGTAAATAAATTAAATTTTGAGTAGGGAACTATGCACACTGAAGCAAACATGATACAGTACTAACTTTACACACATGTTGATGTCTAAGTGGGCCATTACCACAAACATTTTGCAATTGTAGTGGAAAGAAATGTCGGTTTCTGCATACGGCTACCATGAAAACCCCAATAAAATATTAGCATGGGAAAATGCACTGTAAGTATGGCAGAGTTATAATGCCAATAATAAAAAATGATACAGCCATATTAAGTTCCAACCATACCAGCTAGTGTTATCATGTAGAAGTTTCAGCTACTAATAATGCAATGGAAATGGATCAGCCCCATACAAGAAGGAAATAGGAAATGAGGACTGTCTTAGGGACTCATTTGGAGACTCTGGGTGGAATTCAACATGGCACTACATTGAACATTCCATCTGTGCAAGCAGATATGCTTGCCAGATGGAATGATCCCCCACCTGCCCACTGCATGTTGTTCTGTGGGTTCTCTCAACCCCCACAGGGCCAATTTCAGGGGCACAGAGAGAGGAGAAGCAGGAAACCTTTGCACAGGACTTCCACTGACAGGGTGGATTCCTTAGATGAATCACACCCATTATATAGAGGTTTATAAAACTCAGGTTGTATCATGTGGGCAGAGGAGCAGGAAGGCAGAGCACGTGAGCCTAATGCTATGCATGGCAGTGCTGGCAGGGACTGAAGGGGCTTGCTGCCCAAAACCACATCTGGGGCTTGGGACCAGGACAGTAAAATGCTGGTTTAGTGCTATAAGTAAACCACACCAACATGTCATTCATGCTATATTTTTGAGACAGAAGCCTCAACAGGTTGATTTTAATATACTTAAGGAATGTCATTATTACCTTTTTGCTTCCTCTAGGTGGCATAAGTACTCATAAGCGATATTCTGACGTCGCCTTTCATCCATTTCCTCCGCTGAAAGCCGTGCATCATCCACAATAGCTGTAGATACAAAATCATGTCTAATTACACATAATGAAGAGTAACAATTACAGCTTGGGGGAGGGAATGATTTGTTAAATATGTGCAATTGCTTTTTATAAATTGGACATTATTAGTTTTAGCTTAATGCATACATTTAATTACCGTTTGTTAAACAAATGTATATTTTAATATATATATATTTTTAAAAGAAATATAGTATGAAAAGAAGGAAGAGAGGATCCTGAAAATGTGAATACTTTGCACCCAAAATGAACAGTTGCTTCAAAACAAGCTTACAAACTTGCAAAGCGTATCTTCAACATTCTACAGATAGTTGATACATACTTAATCATTTCAAGAATGCTCATCCCATTAAAGATATTGTTTATTCACTTTTTAAAGGCAGTAATCTTGACTAAGAACAACTGTGAGATATTATTTCCCCACCAGCATTTCAAAAGTAGAATGGTAAACAAAGGCTAACAATTAGAGGACATTATGAACTTCAGTTACAAAACAGTAGAATATAAAATATTTAAGGGCAATGGTATTTAAGGGCAGCATGAAATGATAGATTTGGAGATTCAAAGCAAGTGTAGTAAAACAACGCAACTTTCAGTCATATTCCAATTTGCTTCTCTTAAGAGAAAAATAGAAGGATCTCATCAAAACCTAATGATCATCCACATAACAGGAGTATAAAGCATTGCCATTCCCTGTAGCCTTCTGACTTTCAGCTGCATAATGCGGTTCTTCTAATTTCCTGGACCCATCTGAAGCTACTAACTTTGGAAGCATTTTTACCAATGAATTTGGTTTGGGGCCACATTGCTAAATGGAACCTCCACATCCAGAAGCAGTCACTTCTGCCCTAAGAATTATTTCTTTTAAAGCCCTGCTGGATCAGACCAAAGGCCACCTAATCCAGAATCCTTTTCCCACGGTGGCTAACCAGATGCTTCTGGAAATCCCAAAGCAGGGCATGAGTGCAACTTAACTCTCTTGCTTGCGTTCCCAGGAAATGGCATTCAGAGGCATACTGGAAATCATAGATAGCTCAATCATCTATCTATCATCCAACTATCTTTAGTCATGATGGCTATCAATATACCTATACACACTGAATGTCTCTAAAACAGGTTTCAAACTATTTTAATCCCTTTTTTTCTATTCAGCAATTGGGAAGTAAAATTATATACTCACTTTTGTGGGACTTGATAAAATCTTTCACAAGTACACACAACAATATGGCTTTCTAATTTATGATTGCAGAGGAGAGGAAGCTACGTGAATGTTTTGAGCAGTTATCCATTCGTCTCTGCCTGAAATAACATCTTTGTGACTCCACACTGTCAGATTATAGATTATACATAGACAAAGAGGCTTCACGAGCTTTGCCTCTATAATTTAAAAGCACTTTTAATACTACTGTAGGGTTGCCTCAATATGAAAGTTAGATTGAATTGGAGGAGTGTAAACAATGGTTCTTCTATTTATAACATACAAACAAAATGTCCATTAAGTTTGCTGGGCAGGGTAGGGAATGAAAGTTTCAGCCCCAACCCTACTTTCCTGCTATTCTTTCCTCCCATTCACAATCAAGGCCAAGGTTAAAGCAGCATGTCACAGGAGCCTGGGTCCCACTCTCAGTGTTAGCAGTTCCCAACCCCAAATTCCACAGGCTTATTCTAGGGTCCAACACCTTTGAAATGTTATAAAACAAAATCACAATCAGATCAGCTTACAATTAAAACAAAAGCATCATCATAATCAATAACTGGCAAGACCATATTCCCAAACCATCTCCTCCTCCTCCTCCTCCTTAAAACACAATAAACCCTCAAACATTACAATATGACCTCCAGGTAAAGAACACTGCCCCCCAAACCCAGGAGCAGTGTTTGGTATCAGGTGATCAAAGCAGCAACACTGTGCAATGTCCTTTCTCACAAAGTGGGCTCCTGGTTTGGAAGAGGAGAATGAGAGGAAGAAGGAACCACCCACTTGTTGACTTCTGCAGCCATCAGTAGCCACCACCTCAACCTTGCCCCCAGTTTCTCTGAAATTGGTCAGCAAATTTCATTCTGGTGGCCCACAGCCTGTCAGTGAAGAATAGGCACAGAGCAACCGTGAACGGCAGCAGCGGCTGCTCAGAGATGGACCAGAAGTGATGGGAGGGAGGAAGTGACTAGAAAGGGGTAGAGAGAGGATTAGGAGTCAGAAAGACACAGAATTCTATTCTATAACAATCTGAATTCTTGGAATTCACATTTTAATGCAAAAATAATGCAACAATACGGTTGCTACAACAGGCAGAAAAATTATTAAGGGATCCACCAAGATCCTAAGCAATTTTCACATATAACATGTTGCAGTAATCTAACCTAGAGCTTACCAGAGCAAAGATAACAGAAAGGGGTCCAGATAGGGGTGCAGGGGGCCACCTGCCAATGTGGATAGAAGGCACTCTGCACCACCAAGGCCACCTGTTATGCCATGAAGCTCAGTGTTTAGATATGATGAAACCCTCTATTCAACCCTAAATATGTCAGCATTGTTCCTGAAATAACCATAAGCCACTGAGAAGCACTATGGAAGGTAGGAATGTGTTCAGACTGGCAGTTTCACATGAACTGCTGCAGAAGAGAATACTGCTGCAGGAATACTGTTCCAGATGTTGATATATACAAATAGCTTGTAGGCTTTGCAGCTACAGATACTGATATATACAAGTAGAAAGCACTTCTGTTGCTCTAGCAATTCTAAGATGCAACACAGACTCTGACTCATGGACAGACTCACTGATTGACATGCCTTAATCATTTATATAGATGGCACTGGGCTGTTGCCATAGCAACTGGTTTGGCAGATGTTGCACCTGTTGGCTTATCTCATACATGGGATGATTAGCGCTCAGGAAAGAGATTAATCTGTTCCTCCACGTCCAGTTCTTCCAACGAAAGCTTTTCCTTCCACTGGTTTCTTGTGGCTATAAACACCAAGCTGCTTCTTAACCCCATAGCTGGGGTGCTTCCATGATCTTATATTTTTCATACTACCTTGCCCCTCCTATAAGGACAATGAAATGTTGGCTTAAGAAGCTAAGATATAAATGAGTATTTTGTCCATGCATGCAAACCCTTATCTTATCTCTTCATAGCGTAACCAGGAAGTATTCAATTAACCAGTTTCCTGTTTTGTCTCAACCAGGAAACTTGAATCTCAACCAGATTCACAAGAAGCCCAGGATATTAAACCAAGTTCATTTTTTAAAAAATAATTTTTATTAACTGGCCAATCAAATCAAATTAAATCACATCACATAAATTCCGAATTACAAAGCCGAATTTTAAATTTTGTTGGGGTGACCCATATTTCAAGATCCGAAGGGGGCTCTTAAACCAAGTTCAAATTGTGGTTTCAATATCCTGGCTTTTTCTGAAGATGGAAACCATACTTATTTACATATTTATTTTAAAATCATATAACCAGTCTACTTTTTGAGGACTCAAGGTGGCTAACAAGTCAAAATACAAAAACAATATTTCAAAGTATAAAATAATCCCCAAATTTGAATGGAAAGGGAAGATTGTGGTTAATTAGAGACTTCCAGGTTAAAATTGCAGTTTACTCAAAACTGTGTGAAATACTTGATTTAATAAGCCAAGACAAGAAAAATATATAATTGGCTGAACCAGCTCACTGTATCAAGTTTGTGTGTATAGGTAGAACTACACAAACCCTCAAATTTAAGAAAGTCAATTAAAAAACAAAGCTGGCAATTCTGGCATCAAGTGCAAATAGAAATGTGCATGCACAAGAAGTCATCAGATAATAATGGCAAAATGGACAGAACTGCTGTTGATCTATTTGCCAATTTATTTATTGGAATACTGCCCTTAAGTACCCATGGCACGTAGCAAAAATTATAAACAAAAACAATGCAAAATCAGAACAAAAAATAAAAATAAGCAATATAAAGCTTATTAGTTCCACATGGAGAATTTGGGTTCAATGTTCACACAGTTTGTGATATTTTGGCATCTGAATTAACAACCTCTGATAAAAACAAAACACTTTAGCTGCAATCAGCTTATAATTTAAGTCAACAGGGAATAACTCAAGTTAATAAAAGTAGAGTTTATTCCACTGTAGCAAATTATTAGTTGCTAGAGCATTTGCTTGTTTTATCTGGGCTTCATTCCTCATCTCTTTGTTAGTGGTGCACAACCAAAACAACTTTCAAAATAAATTAGTTTGTGCTAGCTTATACTGTATGCAATATTCTTTCTCTGTACTGATTAGTGGTGGGTTAGGCAAGGTACCTTTCATTTCTTAACTAGCTTTTCAATTATATAATCATGAAAGCTGTATGCAGCATAAGGAGTCAAGAAGAAGGGAAGGGCAAATCCTGTTGTCAGGCAAGATAAGATAAACAAGACTAGAGATGATAGTCATATAATACTCTCCATTGTGATGTTTAGACAAAGGGCTCTGCATCTAGAAATCTACAAGTAACAGGAATGAGGGCAAGCAGCAGGCATTGGAAAGAGAGAGAAACAACAATGCTTAAATATCATCCACAAAAACAATTTACCCAAATAGTACATTTCCTCCCAGGATCCAAATATATGATGATCTGGATCCAAAGAATAGCGCAACTAGCTCTGCATATTCAGGGAGGTCTGAGGATTCAATATTCCGAGAAAAGCCACTCTTTCATTACGCCAAATTTTGAAACTGCAATCTTGGTGCTCCTCCAAGTCACTCTATCCTGTACACTACTTTGTCTCTGCAAAATAGCATTTGGGTTTGCCATTCGGAAGAACCCCACTGGGCATATATCCAAACCATCTGAGCACACCTAAAGTGGCCCTTTGGGCTCTGGTCCATGTTAATAAATCTCAAAGTCACTGTTCACCCAGCTGGAATGTAGAAAGCTGCCTTATACAAAAATCAGGCCACTGGCCCTCCTAGTTAAGTACTGCCTCTAGTAAAGGTATAGGGACCCCTGACCATTAGGTCCAGTCGTGACTGACTCTGGGGTTGCGGCGCTCATCTCGCTTTATTGGCCGAGGGAGCCGGCATACAGCTTCCGGGTCATGTGGCCAGCATGACTAAGCCGCTTTTGGCGAACCAGAGCAGCACACGGAAACGCAGGAGCGGTACCTTTTTATCTACTTGCACTTTGAC
Source organism: Podarcis tiliguerta (assembly GCF_965153285.1). Taxonomy (NCBI): domain Eukaryota; kingdom Metazoa; phylum Chordata; class Lepidosauria; order Squamata; family Lacertidae; genus Podarcis; species Podarcis tiliguerta. The sequence continues at coordinate 35,306,456 of NC_139544.1, read as the reverse complement.
ATGCTTTCGAACTGCTAGGTTGGCAGGAGCAGGGACCGAGCAACGGGAGCTCACCCCGTCATGGGGATTCGAACCAGCGACCTTCTGATCAGCAAGTCCTAGGCTCTGTGGTTTAACCCACAGCGCCACCCGCATCCCTCAGTCCTGCCTCTACACTACACTAACTAGCAGCAGCTCTCTGGGGTTTGAGACAAAGTCCGCAAGCTTTATCTGGAGACGCTGGGGACTGAACCTGGGACCTTCTGCATGCTCTGCCCTGAGCTACAGCCCTTCCCTGCCCATATAAAACTGCTTTATAGCCAGGCTACTAGTCCATCCAGTCCAATCTTGTCTACTGTTAAATGGTAACAGTTTTCCAAAGTCGTAGGCAAATGTCTTTCCTGCCTCAAAAGCTTTTAAATGGAGATGCCAAGGACTGAATTGCCACTTTCTCCTGCATACAAACCAATGTGTTTGATTTGTTGGAAGCCTCCCAGACTAGCTAGAGCAACCCAGTCAGATGAGTGGCATCAGGCCCAGCCCAGGTGCGGCTTCCCTCCCCACGGTTCCGGCCTCAACAAGGGAGCCTGTCATGGGGGCACCTGGTTATGCCCTCTCAAAAAAAATGCACCTGGGGAGAGGGGCCCCCAGCCCAGCACATGCTAGGCCTCTGTGAGGTATACTGTACTACTTCAAGATTACAACTTTGCCACTATGCCATAAGGTTGCCATTGACATTCAGTCTTCATTAACTTCTCTATATATAACTCATGTGCCAGATATTTTGAAAATATAGCATTAGTCTACAGTCCAGTTGAAGAAATTTCCTTTTTAAGTGCAATAATAGAACTATTAAGCAGCAATCTTAAATCGATGACTGAAACAGGCCCCTAGCAATTGCAGGATTTACACACACACAAAACATTCCAGTATGTTTCACTGGAGGAGAAATGTTTTGTATTACTGTTTTACCAACTCTTATCAATGCCATTTTTTAAAAGCTACTTTAGAATTTAAGAAAAGCTCGGCCTCTTTGAGGAAGCAGATTACATGGAAAACTAGAGCTTTTCCACTTTGCTATGGCAACCAGGGTGCACAGCAGGCATGTAGACTGAACATAAAAGTTGAGCTTTGTGAGCAATGGATGTTTTTTTTAAAATAAATAAATATATATTCAAAATATCAATGTGGCAAAGTCATAATTTGCCCACCCCCAGTATCTAGGCATCTTATGAGGGAGGGATAAGGGAAGAATGGAAGAGAGGAAGTAAGAAAGCAAAAAAATCAGTTTCATGAAACAGGCAGCTTGCCAAAAATGTGATACATTCTACTCTGCTAAATTTAACCTATGCAAAATAGATATATCTTTATATTACATAAGACTGAAGGCATTAATGAATTATTGATGGATGTTGGACTGATAAATGTTGATATGCAATCAGAATCTGCGGAGGGGGGAGTGAGGAAGAAGCATACAGTGCTGATAGCTTTGTTTAGAAGAATCACTACATAGCCATCTGCAGCAAAAGATAAGCCTACAAACACATCTCTGCATTGAACCAGATGCATGTTAGTCTAGGCACCATTTAGCACACCATCTGAAGACATGGTACAGACTAACACATATCCTATTAAGCCACACTGTGTGCCACCCTCCAGTTTCTTATCCAAGCAAACAAGCACAGAGGCTGCCTTCACATAGCACAGTAAACCTTAGTTAGCAGCTCACCTTGCATGCATAGATCATCAGTGGCGTAGCGTGGGGGGTGCAGGGGGGGCAGGCCGCACCGGGCGCAACATCTGGGGGTTAGGGTTAGGGGGCGCAAATCCACGGGTTAGGGGGCGCAGATTACTTGCCTTGCCCCAGGTGCTGACAACCCATGCTACGCCACAGTAGATCATATTTGCTTTGCTCCTCCCATCGAACTAGCAACTTACGATGCCTGACTAGTTATGCCAAACCAAGGTATGTGATTAGCTTTGCTTAAACAAATCATGGTCAAGAAGCCAGGGAGTAAAACAAACCACGACTCCTCATTCTGGACGCAGCACTAAGTCAGTGGTTTGTTGCTTCCACTCACACCAGGGAGAATGAATTAAAAGTCACCCGCACATTCATAAGCCACAAGTGCAATACCAAAACCATATTGTTGCAATACTGCTGGCAAATTGTCATACTGTAGCAGTTTTAAACTGCATTTAATGTTGCCTTTTAAATTGTTATGACCCACTTATTGTGAAGGGTGGGCAATAAAGCAAACAAATAAGCAAATGCCTTACACACTATTACCAATTTTCAGCACAGAGATCTTAGTGCAACTGGATATCTAAGCCATAAATCTGTACTGTATCTGTGCTGTACCACTTCTGACAGCAAAGAAATTCAGTGAACATAAAAAACTAGCATGTTGTTGAAAGGAGTAGTGGCAACTTGGCTGGGCAGAGCTATAACCCATGACACTGCCATATTAATTTTCTGCATCAAGGGAATCTCTTCGTACCAAGAAGCATTTTCACCTGGACCCCCACCTGCTATCTGAAATAGAATAAGACACAGTTTGCTTTACTTTGATGATCAAGAATATGGAAACCAAGCCTTATGAGGAACGGTTGAGGGAGCTGGCATATTTAGCCCGGTAAAGAGGAAACTGAGAAGAGATATGGCAGCTATCTTCAAATATCTAAAGGGCTGTCGTATGGGAGGGAACAAGCTTGTTTTCTCCTGCTCTGGAGAGTAGGACCCATACCGATGGGTTCAAGTTACAAGAAAGGAGATTCTGACTTAACATCAGGAAGAACTTTCTGAAACTAAGAGCTGATAGACAGTGGAACAGACTCTCTTGGGAGGTGGTAGGCTCTCCTTCCCTGAAGGTTTTTAAACAGTGGTTGGGATGACCATCTGTCATGGATGCTTTAGTTGAGATTCCTGCATTGCAGGAGGCTGGACTAGATGGCCCTTGAGGTCCCTTCCAACTCTACAATTCTGTGATTCAATACTACCTCATTGAGAACTAGGCCTTAAAATTTAAAACTTTCAGAGTACTTAAGCAAACACCCAGAGATTTCACGCCGATGCTTTTGAAGTGCAATAAGCAATACCATATGCTCTCTCTTAGCACTGGGAAAATGTAAATTCACCAGGTATTGCAAATGTGTTTGGTAGATTTAAGAGGAAGTAGGAAGTGTGAGTGTAGGTGGCTTCCCACATTTATTTGAACAAAACTACTTTCCAGTTTGTAGCTGAGGAACATATATACACTCTGAAACCAATTTGCTGTGTTCTGTTGCTTTCTTCTCTGTTAGAATCATAGAATTGTAGAGTTGGAAGGGATCATGACTGTCATCTAGACCAATCCCCTGCAATGCAAGAATCTTTTGTCCAACATGGGGCTCAAACCCACGATCCTGAGATTAAGAGTCGAATGCTCTACTGATTGAGCTATCCTAACAGAGTTAAAGTAGCTGTTGTTCAATGTGGTTCTGCACACAAAAGCCATACCAGCATGTTACTGGTAAAATAAGCCAATGAACTTTCACCTCTTGTCTTGAGCCAATTTGTATTTAGCTGGTGATCACATGAATTAAGAGCCTATGCAGTTCCAGGGTAATTCGCTACTGGACGGAGGCCAGTCAGCTATTAAAAACCAAATAGTAGTTTTATAAAACAGTTGGCTGATGCTGAAATGTCGAGAGACAAGGCTAAGTAGACAGGTTAAAATGCATCTCAATTTTATAGGAATAGTTTACAAAACTTTGCAGCTCAAGATTGTTGTCATCACTAGCAGAAAAGCAACATGATAAAAATTATCCTAAACCTGATTCACAGAACAGAATGGCATTGTTTGAACAATTTTAAAGAAAGTTATTTCCCCTGCTTATGAATCAAGAACTTTTGAAAGGCAATCTGGTCATGTGAGACAAGAGGCAAGCAGAGGAACACAGGTCTGGTGCAACAACAGGGAAGCTATGGTAGGCCCCAGTATTACGCCCTGATACCCAAAATATCCCCCATTGTTATATATCTATTACAGAATTAGAAGTATTGACCCATATTAAAGTTTAGAACAATGGATTGGAGAATGTCAGTTAATACATAAATTAATCAATGAATATTCTATTGTCTATTTCCATTAGCCACTATAATTATACATTTCAGTGGTGCAAAAGTGCAACTCCATGCATACATTTATTAAAACAGGGGGAAACAGACTATAGTTTGGAAACCAGAAGATATTTGTACCACCACACAGTTTGGACACAGATCATCATTTTGCAGAATAGCCACAGAACACAACATCCTTGGCATGTTAGAGGAGGAAATGTTCCTTGCTTATGGTGTTGAAGGGAAGCCACAGGCAACTGACATGTTTTCTATACAACCCAGCCTTGTACTTGGAAAGAGAAAAAATACCACAACAGGAAAGAAAGAAAGAAAGAAAGAAAGAAAGAAAGAAAGAAAGAAAGAAAGAAAGAAAGAAGGAAGGAAGGAAAGATAGATAATGGCCACAGTTAGTTGCAAGACTGTAACTTTGATCCAGAGAAATCTAGATCTAAATAGGTATAACTGAACTTTGTGAAATATCTGAAAACCCTTCAGTTTTTGACAAGCAATGGCCAGTGCTGAGTGATTTCACTCAGGTAGCGAAAGGCAGCAGCGATTGCAGTGTGGCGACAGCTCAGCTGGGGCAAATGAAGAAACAAAGTGCCAAATCCAAGAAGAAAACCAGCTCCAATGATGATCCTGACAATCCGGTGAGGGGAAACAGGTAAGGGCTCCAAGATGCGGGCTGTTTAAATGGCCAGGGCACAGACCAGAGGGAAGCCTTTCTGCACCATCAACTCTGCCCCCTGGCCCAGCCCGTTTCCAAGCCTGCAGCCCCATTTGCCAATCCTGGGTGCAGGCTAGGATCCAGCTCCAGACAGGATGCCAATCCTGAGTTCTCTCGTCGGAGTCTTAGAGGAGCCTCCACTGTCCTGCAATGCCGCCACACCGAGAAGGTGAGTGAACTTTTCGACAAGTTGCATGTGAAACTCAAAAATTTCATAAGTGATTAACAATGCAGTGCAGGGAGCTACAATATACTAAGAAAAATAAAGGCTGTATAAATAATCACTTATTCTCCTAAGTAGTCTGGGTGTTTATTATTTACATTTTGCTCTTGTCATTAAAAGTTTAACACCCCAAAACTTTGTTCACTTCTTTCTACCATGGCTTTGAGAACTCTGACTTCTTCGCATTGTTTCATCTTGACTGTGGTACTGCTTTACTTTTTAGTATACCAATCCCTCATCATTCCCCACTTTTTATTTTGTATTCTGCCACTCTTTTTTCCTGATCCTTTCTTCACTCATCTCTCCACTACTGTCAACTAGGTTTTCCTTTCTATGCCATATCCATTTAAAGTTTCCTCTCTTTGTTGATGAATGCTTGTATTCCTTCACTCTGCAGATATTCTCAGCTTCAAAACCCAAAGGTTATAAAATCTTAACGCAACAACTGGAGGCTGATCTCAGGGATCTGTCCCTCAGAACGCCTTTTCCACTATTACTTCCTTTTTCTTTGTACCAGAGGTAGCCTCCAGATGTTTTCAAATACAACAGTCAACATCCCTGACAATGGTGGCCAGGGCTGATGGGAGTTGTAGTTCACAATCTAGAGCAGAGGTCGGCAAGGTTTACCTCACCTGAGCTGGTTCACTCCTGCGGAGATCATCTGTGGGCTGGATTGTGAGCGTGTGTGAGCATGCACGCCTGCGATTTCTGGCGTCTGCATAGACATTTTTTCCGGTGCCGTGGGATCAAGTCCCCGTGCCGCGCTGTGCCAGTTTAGTGCAGTGTGAGGGGACTCGCCAAGCAGACAGCACATGGGCCTGTTAAACGATCCCCATGGGCTGCTTGTGGCCCATGGGCCTTAGGTTGCCGACCCCTGATCTAGAGGGCACAATATTGGTTATCCATTTTTTATACACTCGTCTCTAAATTATGCCCTGCTTAACTTCTGTCTTAAAGTGCCAATGGAGTATAAAAGCAGCAATAGTCATATTCCCCCTTTCACATGTCCCTAAAGTTATTCCAGGGATCAGTCAATATCCTTGGAGGGATGTTGTGGTGTTGTTGTTTTATTTATACCCCGTCCATCTGGCTGGGTTTCCCCAGCCACTCTGGGCACACAAAGCCAATTCTCCCTATAATACCCTGTACTAACATTCAACTGCTTTTTCCTACAGATATAGAATACTTACAGGTCACTCATATTAGGGTAGCTATGCAAAACAATGACTTCCATTGACTAAATTTGCTGTGCACTATCTGAAATGTTGGAAGCCGCCCAGAGTGGTTGGGGCTACCCAGTCATATGGGTGGGGCATAAATAATAAAGTGATTATTAAAATGATTTCCATATTTGCCAATAAGTACTCTCACATTTTCTTTACTTTGCCTCCGACAGTATCACACCAGATTAGTGATAAAGACAGAGCTGAAAAACTGCTGGTATTTATATTTTGAATAGGGAAACAATCATGCTTCTCTATTCCTTGTCTTTACTGCAAACTCAGATTTTTAAAATTATTTCCTCCCGCCTCCTACCAAGTTGTGCCTAATCAAGTTGTGCAAACTCCCCCATTCCATTTTAAGAATATTACAAAATGCAGATTCAGGCTTTTTCCCATCTTGCCCAACAACATTTCCTTCTCCAATTCCCTCCAACCTGCTTTTTTGTTTTCTTTTGATTTTGCTTAGCATCCAGCCTAATGAAGTGTTTTGAGAGAACATGAAAACCCCTCTTGTTTGGGACTTCAGTTTGTCTTAATAAGGGGTGGGGGGTGGAGGGGAAGAAGATCAACAAGGAAAAAAATAAAACCACTCTACTATTACTTTGGGTTCCCACCCCAGTTAAATTATCAACACAGTTACATGCAATCTGTGTCCAGAATAACTTCAACTTGTTTTTTTTTAACAAGTATTTCCCCAAAACTTTAAACATTATTCTAGTCTTGTGACATGGGTGAAACTGATCTCATCTGAATAGAACTCAGTATTTGTTTGGCTATTATATTTCTGTGCAATCATTAAATGAACATCATTACTGTATCCAGGAACTATACTATTGTATACCATATACTGTATAAAAATATGCAAAACAAAATCAGCTCCAAATTCACTCTGCAAGCACAGCTGCCTATGTTCTTATATGTGGGTTTGAAACAAATATACTTTTCCTTCCTTTGTCATGACAGCTATTCCAGGTTTCTTCTGCTTGGATTACTGCACATAGACCTTTTGAAGTGACATGTTTGGATTGTTTTGTTATACTTTATCCTGGGAATACTGGTATATAAATAGGAAGCTAAGCAGCTGCATTAAACAGAGTCAGACTATTGGTCCACCTTGCTTAGCATTGTCTAAACTGACTGATGGTGGCTCTTCAGGGTTTCAGACAGAGGTCTTTTCCAGCCCTACCTGGGAAAACTGGGAACTGTACCTGGGATCTCTTGCACTGCAAAGCATGTGCTCTACCAGAGAGTCACAACCCTTCATCATTGAGAAGACCCTCATTCCTAAAGCATACCAGGGAAAGTTTAGTAGTGTGGTTCTCTGCACCATTCTACAGACGCAATACATCTGAATTACTTCAAATTGCTGAGTTTCAGAGTTAGGTTAATTGGTGGGAAAGCTTTAGATTTTCCAGCTCACACAGCTGGAACAAATCCTTTTAAAGCACAAGAGGTCACTTGCTGCCCATCTAGAATATTGGTTTTTAGTCTTCCCAATTCAATATAAGCATTTAATTCACCTTGGAAATTCCTAACAGCTTTCTCCATGATTACTTTTGATCTGATTTTAAGTTTAGAGGGAATACTTTGGCTTCCAAAGCCTGCACTTTTGAACTACTTATATTAAAAGTAAAACCAGTTTAAATTGCATTTCATTTTCTAGACAAATAAATTGTTACAATAATGTCCAACAAAGTATCCATTGATATAAAAACTCATTTCCCCCACAAACAGGAATATCAGAATTAGAAACTTAAATCATTTTGAGATTCTAAGGCTCCCAATGAATTTGTACAGTTGACTGAAGGCCAATTTAGGTATTACCCAAGCGCTGCAGCTGCCACCTATGAATGGTTCTGTCTCACATCTCTCACCATTAACACTTGAAGTGGGGAACCACATAGAATAAACTTCTTCAGAATAGTCTACACCAATCCTGAAGCTGTTTAGAGGCTCACCTGAATGACTGTCATTCCCCAAACCCGATTACATGCATTTTTCTATAAGGCATGGGGCCAGACCACATGGAACAATGAACCACACTGAACAAAAACATGTCACTCACTTTTTTTAATTGGTCCAACAAATAATCAGATGCAACATTCTGGCTTTACTTAGAACACCTAATTCCAAGACTCTTAATATTCTGGCTCAAAGTTCTCAAATAGTAACTTGGAAAATTCTCCCAATACAAGGTAACAAGAAGGCCAATAAAAAGGCATCAAAATAGGTTAGGAAGGACCAACTTCCAAGGAAACTCCCAAAGTTTTCACCAAGAAATTGACAGCAATTTCTTGCCATCTATCCCCAGCACACAAGTCTCTCACAACAGCCCAGCACCAGTTATTCCATACTCTGTCCTGTGTCTTGGCAGCAGATTTCGACATTCTGCACTGCTTTGCTCCAATTTATTTATTTATTTATCTATCATTTAATTACATTTGTATACTGTCTTTCATCCAAAGATCAAAGGGTGGTTCACAACATAAACTGCTACTCTCTTATATTTCCATGCTTCCCTGACATTTATTGTTTCTAATTTAAAGTCTATTAACATGAACCCAGATATAAAGACACTAATGTCTTTAACGCTCTGTAATCCTTTGCAAGCTACCAATTCTTGCAAAAAAGCTTTCAGGCCTAATGAAGGTTAAAGGAACAGCCCTCCCGTTCATGCCCACTTCCTGAATGCTGCTGCTAGAAAGCTAAGCTTTGGGGAATGTGAACAGGAGCAGCTTGGAATGCGTACCCCAAATTTATTTGCAAGGCAAGCCTAAAACCAAAGTTCAAATGGATTTTAAGCTAAGATAGCAAGAACACCCCTTAGTTCCAACCTGAATTCCATCCCAAAATTCAGCAACATCACTACATGTGGATCACTAACCATCTCAGATTAAAGCAGTCATGAGAAAGGGATGGCTCGATGCCAGCTGTCAGTTTGTAGTGAGGTTGTAATCTAAATTGGTTTTGCAAAGGACTCCCCACTCCAAAATCTGGGAAATCCCAAAAAAATCCACATAAGTCTCCTGTTGCCAAGCTTTCCCTTTCACACAACAGCTTTGACTGCAGATTTTTTCACTCGTTTTTTTACCCAGACAGCTCTATTTACAGTGCCAGCAGCAGTTTTTGATCCAGGCACATAAAATCCAAGAATGGCTGTGCATTGGTTAAGACAATATTTCCCCCTACCCACAAAAACCTGCCCTTGCGTCATTGGATTCACTTCTGTTGAGCCTCATAGTCATAACATTAGATTTTGCTCAAAAAGCCGGGGGAGGATTGATTATGGAAGTGCTTTCCTCTCTTTCCACCTACACACACACACACACACACACACACAGAGAGAGAGAGAGAGAGAGAGAGAGAGAGGGCCTCATACAGTCAATGTCTTGCTGTAAGCCTAAATATCCCATCTTGAAATGAAGCCAGCGGTGCAAAGGATCTTCCTCTGAAGGAATCAAGTCACACTTACAAAGAAACCATTTTACTGACACCAGGCCAGGTGACTGACATGTGGGACAACCTTGCCCACTTGTCAAAATGGCACATTGGTCAGCTTCTGTTCCCCACTCTCTGCTCCCCATGTCTCTGGTCAGAAAGTGAAAGAGGAATCAGCACAGGATAAGTATTCAGAGTGAATAAAACTAAACTGTAATGCCTTGATCGCACAGTACCAGCCACTCCTAAATGGCAATTTTCCACAATGGCCAATATTTGAACAAATGCATGTTGATGTAGTAAAGACACCAATTCAAATTAACAAGTTTGACATGTTTCTTGCTTCAATTTCAGTTCAATTACTATATAAACCACAAAATTAAAGGCACTTGGCAGGTTAACAAACCAAAATGTAAATTCATTATGTTTTGCAGAATACCATGTGAGGTGGTTGTGCAAACTGGCTACTAATTCTGTAATTAAAAATGATGGGTGGATTAAATAAATGGAAACCCGATCTAAGTTTTGCCTTCCCCATCTAGAAGGAAATACACAATGACCACACATGAAAGGCCAGGAAGTTAGAAGAGAGGAAATAGCTAAAGGCAGATCACACAACCCACAGCTATAATAAATTATAATAATAATTTATTTATATCCTGCCCATCTGGCTGGGTTTCCCCAGCTACTCTGGGAGGCTTCCAACAAAAGATTAAAATACAATAATTCATCAAATATTAAAAACTTCCCTAAACAGGGCTGCCTTCAGATGTCTTCTAAAAGTCAGATAGTTGTTTATTTCCTTGACATCTGATGGGAGGGCTTTCCACAGTGTGGGTGCCACTACCGAGAAGGCCCTGTACTTGGTTCCCTGTAACCTCACTTCTTGCAGTGAGGGAACTGCCAGAAGGCCCTCGATGCTGGACCTGAGTGTCCGGGCTGAGCGATGGGGGTGGAGACGCTCCATCAGGTATACTGGGCCAAGGCCATTTAGGGCTTTAAAGGTCAGCACCACATTTGTGGCTCACATTTAAACAACTCCTCTGTGAAGAAGAAGGTGGCAGACCTGGATCATAGCCGTATGATACCTCGGAACCAAAAAGGTGGCAGCCCTATGGTGACGCCTTCACAAGCACATCTCACCTCATGAAAATGACATGGTAAAAGTTATCACCCAGGGAAGAACGTCACAAAATAATGCAAGTGCCTAGTCAATATAGGACAGAAGCATTAAAAGCAGAGCTGACGTATTATCACATATGGATATCAGAACTATGCAATGTTATCAGGTCTTTGTTCTTATCTTCTGGTTCCCACATGTGCAAGTGCTAATTATGAAGCAATCACAGTTCATATCAGGAAGCGACAACAATACTCCCTTCATAGCCTGTTCTACTCCAGTGGTTTTGAGCTACCACCAGCCAACCTCTTGAAAACTGCCGAGGGCCTTGGAAAACCACTTCATGCCCTTTCTGCCTATTGTAGCAATTGTAATGTGCTGTGCTGGATGAGGTATGATTTTTAATTGTATTTTTATGCCTTTTTATTTCTTATATTTGATTTTATTGTATTCCAAGTGCTTCCTTCCCCCCTCCCCTCCCAAAAAGAAAGAACATCACTTCAAGTCTGTCTGGTTTACCTTATGGGCAGACAGGACCACTGGGTTCACAAACACTGCTCCCACTGTTCTTCAAAGACGTGCCACAGACCACCATCAGAATAAAGCTTGCAGTTCTTATATTAGCAAAGATGGAAATTAATTTTAGGTGGTGCATTATGCAAAAGAGACAACAGAAGCCAAACAGTAGCATTGCCTAGTTGCTGAAGGGCATGCAGCTCTCAAAAAGTAAACTTCCATCTTCACCGGGTAGGTAGTCCATTTCTTCCAGTCTTAGGATTCTATTGCTTGGCAGATATATTTAATATCCACCACAACACAAAAATAGTAAAGGTCATTTTGGCCTGCAAGAAAAATCCCAAAATCTTAAGTAAGCTTTTGAATACTCCGAAACTTGCATTAGGATGATGAAATGTACCATCCAGGCCAGGCATAGGCAACCTTGGCCCTCCAGATGTTTTGAGACTACAACTCCCATCATTCCTGACCACTGATCCAGCTAGGGATGATGGGAGTTGTGGTCCCAAAACATCTGGAAGGCCAAGTTTGCCTATGCCTGATCCAGGCCATTGAAGAGCTCTGGAGCTTCCTTGTGATTTTGTAATATTATGGTTGGCCTAACAAAGGCATTAATTACTAACTGTGGATTTTTCTGATGAATCAGCACAACTTCCTTTACTTTTTGTGTGATTTTGAGACCATGACATTTAGCCATTCGGGACAGGGATCCTAAAACTGGAGCATGATACTAATTGTGAATGCTTTTAAGGTCTTTTCCTTCAGTAAAATTATGTGGCCACCCTCATTTAGCAGTTACTCATTAACTATGAATAAAAAAAGGTGAAGATAAACATGTCTGGCTGCCAAATTACAGTCATCAATACTTGTACCTAGCCAAGAACTGTTTGAAGAAACCCGCAGTAACTGGAAAACACTGGGTACACCTAGAAAGTACACATACAGCTCACTCTTTTATTTTAAAGAAGAAAAGCTATTCCATTCAGGTTTCTCCTCACCTGATAAATCCATTACTATATGAAAGTTACCCGCTTATCCACTTTGGGAACCATGTATTTAAATAGCGATACATTTTCAAGCACACAAGGACACAACTAAAATACAAGTTAAAGACAAGTTCCATGGCTCTCAAAGGGAAAGCCAAGCATGTGCTTAAATTATCCCAATGTGAAATCAAAGGAACTTTCATTAAGTGCTTCACTTGGCTGAACAATGCTTGAAATAAAGTGTTATGGTTAATGGCTGTAGCTCCTTAAGAGCAAGCGATACATCTTTGCATTGCTAAGAATTCAAATCTACTCCAAAATGTGCAGCCGCTGATTTTTTTAAAGAGTTGTGGCTCAATAACTTCAGCCTATCCGGTTCTTAGCATGCAGTCAAGCATGAGTACTATTTAAAAGAAAGGTGGTCACAGATGATGTAGTTGCATTGCTACTGAAATTGTGGCCATCATCTTGCATTTCACTTCATTCACCTCCTAACACTGATCTCAGGAGGTCAAGCACCTATGAGTTTGGAGGTGAAACTGGGCTGCCTCAAAACAAGGTTGTGCTTTCTACATATCATGGCGGCTCCCTAATATACTTCTACACATAAAAGTGTGTGAAGTTCTTTAGAAGAACAAAACAAGAATGTTGCTATCCGTTCGGCAGATCTATGGATGCAGAGGGAAAAGAAATGAGAAAATACTAGAGTATTTTAGACTATGGCATTAGATACTGCATCTGAAACTGCAGCAACTGCAGGGTCAAGGTCACTCTGAAGTACTGCAGTAAGTATATAAGAAGAGCCTTGTTGGATCAGGCCCATCTAGTCCAACATCTTGTTCCCACAGTGGCCAACAAGATACCCGTGGAAAGCCTGCAAGCAGGACATGAGCGCAACAGCATTGTGCCTACCTGCAATTCTCAGCACCTGGTCTTCAGAAGCATACTGCCTCTGACAGTGTAACACAGCCATTGTGGCCAATAGCAATTGACAACATTGTCCTCCATGAAGTCAAGCAACTTGTGTAGCCTGTTGGTCACACTGAATCCTCAAATCCTCCAGCGATTCCTCCCCCACAGTGGGAGTCAGTAACCACTGGACTGGACAAATTAACTCTACTGGCTGGTTATCAAAGGATGCAATGCAAGCTGTGAAGTGAGTTTTCTTTGCTGTCCGCGCTGCCACTTGGTAGGCACAATTATGTGCATTAGCCAGAGTTCAGTCAGCTTTGGAGTGAGATTTGCACCATGTGCACAAGCCTTTGTCTGGCTTGCTTCATGCATCAGAACTCCCCAGAATACCAAGGAACTTCTCAGTCTCTACAACACTGAGGAGGCTGTCCTGGAGCTGCCCATTTCATCTTGCTATTACATAAGGATTGTTGTCTTTCTCCTCTGAAAGATCCCCCAGAGCATTCAAGAACACTTCAGGTTCCATCAGTCTCCAAAGGTGGGCTATCTGAACAGGGAGTGCAACCATTACAAGGAGTGCATTTCACCACCATCTTTGGTCCATCCCACATATCACTCACAGTAAAGACCAAGTCAAGGGCGTGCCCTGCCCAATGTGTTGCATCAATGACTATTTTGAGGCAGCCCCATAGCTGTCATGAAGTCTTGAGCTCCATTTGGAAATGAAGTCACCTAGGACTAAGTCCCACAACACTACACCTGTACCTCAGCTCGCTTAGTCAGGATGTCACTGGTTTTTCAATAGGCCAGCAGCATCCCCTGGCCATTTTTCTGGCCCAACACTAGGAGCAGACCCTCTAAGGGAGAGCCAGTGTGGTGTAGTGGTTTAGAGCGATAGACTCGTAATCTAGGGAACTGGGTTCGTGTCTCCGCTCCTCCACATGCAGCTGCTGGGTGACCTTGGGCCAGTCACACTTCTTTGAAGTCTCTCAGCCCCACTCACCTCACAGAGTGTTAGTTGTGGGGGAGGAAGGGAAAGGAGAATGTTAGCCGCTTTGAGACTCCTTCGGCTAGTGATAAAGTAGGATATCAAATCCAAACTCTTCTTCTTCTTCTAAGGTCATCCCATGATCAATAGGTTTTCTGGTAAAGGAGATGGTGCTTCTATTAACAGCAACAACACACACACACACACACACACACACACACACACACACACACACTGAGTCTGGTCTGGAGCTGTATCAAGTATCCAGATGCACAAAACTCAGTTAGGTAGTACTGGTAGTACACACCAGGTCAGTCCTTTCATCCAAAATCAAGTCACAGATGAGCATGGTTTCATGAATTGACCTAACATTCACTAGCAACACCAACAAACCAGAAGGCTCAATGGATAAATTACCAGATGTTCTATAGGAGTGGGAGGAGTTGGGCAGCAGACAGAGACCAAACATCTAGGGCTCTCTGCCCCCGATGGTGATCAGCTATTACATTCCAACTATACCTTCCCTAGCCCACTACCACTGACATTGGGACAGCTTCTTACAAGATCAGGAAGAAGGATGAGTCTGGGCCTCACCAACCACTGGAGCCAAGAGGTGAGGGGATGAGGGCACTTACCATAGTATTAGCAAATGAATTTGCTAGCACTGTTGCATACTAGCATCAATGCAGTGTTGTCAAGCTCCCCATGCTTACAATATTTGCACATTCACTTGCAATAGCAAGTGTCCGCCCCTTCCCATAATCAGTGAATTTGCAAACATGTTAAGCATGGAAAACCAGACAACACTGCAACAACATTATCCTGAAAAAGCAACCTTTTCCCATTCATTTTTCTAGCTAGTCACAACAGACAAACAAAACACAGGGGCATCTTCCTCCCTGACTTCTTGCTAGCTACATCTGCGGGTTCTCTCTGACACACACACTTCCTCTTCAGAACACTAATCTCAGTCCAGCCCCAGCAAGCAGTGATAGGAGTCTTGACAGGCCCCTGAAAAGAATCTTCCAGAAATTATTGATCACTGAGAAATCATCAGTTGCTTCCATACTAGCTGTTGTGTCTCGAATCATCAGTCACTCAACTGATCTCAAGCAATCAAGTACATTACAATGGCCACTTAACATATTGTAAAGCTTGAGAAACTAATTTATGGCGTACGCTCACATAGAAAAAATGCACTTCAAAAGTAAAGAACATGTGATAAAACAGGCTCTTATGAAACATCAGACAATATATCAGACAATTATTAACTAAAGTGCAGTAACACAAAAAGGACACATTCTACCCCAGCCAACTTAAAGATGAACACCAAATTAAGCAAAAAGATCAGAGGGAAATAAAACATGCCTGTAAACCTGCAACTGAGGAAGACGCTTCATGTATCTGATGAAGTTTTTCCCAGTCCACAAAAGTTTATAATAAAATGTTTTAACCTTCAAAGTACTTACAAGATTCCTTGTTGTTTTTGATGCAACAAACTAACATGGCTACCCCTCTGGAGTTACAAAAGCTCTCAGTTGCCACAACAATTCTTAAAATATCAGTATGTTCATATTTAAAACATAGTAAACTACAACACACAAGTCTGTGTGGAATTTTAATTTATCTACATTATAATCACAGCAGTGGTTTTAAAAATAAAATATCACATGAAGTAAAGAAGACTCGGGAGTGGGTGGGGGAGAACCTAAAAGCCCTAGAGCCTTTCTTATTTTCTTTGCAAAACACTGATCTCCAAATATAGAACAAGTTAGCTAGACTGACTCAAGTTTGATTGGCAGCTGACAGCAAAAACTTATTAGCAAATAATGTAAAGCATGTGTCAGAAACAGAACTGAATGTCAGAAATAACTGTATTGGTATTATTCCAGTGACAAAGTGTAGGGTTTAAGAGCTCAGCAGACTTGGGCTTAAATCTCAGATCATTTCAGTGAGCAACTATGGGCAGGTCAGAAGGCTACTTCCTGCAATGTTTTTAGCATGTACACGTTAGAAGATGTGCATGCAACATAAGGCAGATGCACTTGTTAGTGAGTTGGCATTGGCCACAGCTGCTCACTGTGCTTGGCTCCATGTTAAATCCAGAAGCTGCCTCCCGCCTCAGTTCCCTATCTGATGAGTATCCTCTACTTTTTGTGAGAATGAATATATTATTTCTTATTTATTTCTTACATTTGTATCGCATCTGTTCCTCCAAGGTCACCTAGTGAGCTTCACAGGTGAGTGGGGATTCGAACCTATATGTCCCAGGTCCTAGTCCAACACTCTAACCATTGCACCACACTGGCTCTTACCATCAAGGTACCTTGTCAATGAAAAGCAAAACTCATAAAGTACAACTAGCTTGCTTCAGAAGAGTTGTGGTATAACTTTTCAGGTATACCCCACTTGACTGTGAATAAAAACCCCATCAGGTTATTTATCACAATAAGACGTGATTTTGGTAACTGGAAGAGTTAACAGCCATGCAACACAACATAACATTTGAGTAAGTATGAATAACTTAAAAAAAAAAAAAAACCATTATGGGAACACCCAAGCATTACAAACTGTCAGGACCAGTTTATTTGCTCTGCCCTGTATGTCAGCACATATTTCCCACCACCATTAGAGAAGGGAAAATCAGGTTACAGGAAAATGAGGTGCAAGTCTGGAAGACTTGGCCATGGCAAGATGGCACTTTGAGCTTAGCTTCTTTCAAGATCACCTTTTCTGTAAGCTACTTATTAGTTACTCTATGACTGGGAGATTCTGGTTTTGCTTGTCACTTTGCTACCATGAGTAATACAATGCATAGTACTGAAACTAGCAGAGGCTTAAAAACTGTTCTTGGAAACTGTTCCCTTAGCTCAGTTCTGCCAAAGAAGAACAACTATTTCCTCTGTTTGCAGCTTTATGTTGCTATCACTCTCAGAAAGGTACATCTTTTCTCAAACCACTTCCTGGCTCAGTCTGAAGGAGAACTCTGAACTTCTGCCATGGAGCCTCGTGGTGTGCTTTGTAGGCAATTATTGCCAGAAAAAAGAGCACGCACTTCAGCCGATATCATGGCCTCTTGAGGATCTCAGCAGCAGCAGGTGGTATTAATGCAGGTTGGGACAGGGCAGCAGCAGGAAGAAGAACAATATATCATTATGTGCTTTTCCTATATGCTACCCAAGCGAGTTAGTGTCAGCAGTCATCAAGGTCATAGAAGCCTTGTGAATTAGGATAGCTAGCTTGCCACAACCAGGGAACAAAATATATAGCTTACCAGTTCAAAAGCTTTAAGGAAAGCTGACTTTTCAGGACTGTGAGCTCATCAACACAACACCAGTAAGCAAAGGACCTCTAAAGTAAGGTGCCTTTATTATGAAACTGCACAGTGCTGTTCTGAAACCTTGGCGGTTTCATCAGAGTGGGGCACCTGGAGTCAAGGTTATGGGCATTCTATATGCTTTATCATTTGAGGCTGACACCCAGGGGTCGTGCAGGGCTTGTACCTAAAATTTTGATACAGGCTTCTTAGAATTTTAAGAGCCCTTTCAAACTCTGCCAGGCAAATGTGGGACATTTCAAGGAATGGGAACAGTCAGAGAACATGGCAGTTGCCTGTTGCAATATTGCAAGTTTAATAGCACATTCAGCTGGGGGTGGGGGTGGTAAACAGTTGCAACAACAGGCACACCTTTGCTGCCCAGCCAGAGCAGCAGTTAACTGTCATGACTCCTCCCTGCCAAGGTGCAGTGGAAATTATAGCTGGGAGACAATGTCAAGGCACTCTGTGTTCTCAGCACCCTCCCAACATAAACTCTTCAGGCATAAAACACGATACAAGCACATTCTACTCTAATTTAACTTTGCATCCCCTTCAGATGTAATACCAAAGATCTTTTGATTAATGGTGCAGACTTCCAGCTCCTAAAGATAAAACAAATCCAGAAATTCCTTCACTTCTAGGAGGAATTAGGGAAGCGGGCACACGCAAATTACTACTGCTTCGTACATAATTTCTAACCACACATCTATTTTCTTAATGCTAAAGAAGGGCTGATGCATATTTTGCAAATGCATGTGCAAATTGAGATGTTGCACAGAAGCCTCTGTTGGGGGAATCAATTGGTCATTACTCCCTACATGGCATATCTACAGTGGTACCTCTGGTTACATAATTCGTTCTGGGGGTCCATTCTTAACCTGAAACTGTTCTTAACTTGAAGCACCACTTTAGCTAATGGGGCCTCCTGCTGCCACCGCGCCACCGGAGCACAATTTCTGTTGTCATCCTGAAGCAAAGTTCTTAACCCGAGGTTCTATTTCTGGGTTAGCGGAGTCAGTAACCTGAAGCGTATGTAACCTGAGGTACCACTGTATAGGGATTGTAGTCTGAGATCACAACCACATATTCACATTCCTAAGAGTAAGTCCCATTTATCTAAATGGAGCTTATTAGCTCTGAGTGGACATGTATAGGATTACAGTGTTAAGCACCTCTATGCACGCTTGCTTGGGAGTAAGTCCTAGAGATCTCAAGGAGCTTATTTCCAAGCAAATACAGTAGGTGATTCGCTTGTGTTTGGAATCCTTGCCTTAACACATTGCACGTACACTCTATAGCAGAACTATAGTAAAACCCCCACAACTTAAAAGAGCACTTGACATCAGATTCCTTTCTATCTAAGAACTCCGCCAGCAGAAGAGTCTTCAAAAAGCAAGCAAGCAAGTTCTGTCTCAGCCTGCTGGCTTGTCGAGAGATTACAGGAGCCACACGGACACCGCGCCGTCAGCTTGTGACACCTTGACCTATGAAATCCTTCCTGCTGGAGCCGCGCAGGGAGGGAGAGAAACCATCCTGCAAAGCGCTCAGGTAACGAGCCAGCGACAGGTGTTTCCCGTCGCCTCTACCGCAAACAGCGCCCCCAAGGACACCTCTCCTTCCCGCACACGTGTCCCTCTGTAGGGCAAGGGCGGCCTCGACACCTGAGCGCTTCGGGAGTCTCTCCCCAGAACCCCGCGAAACAGAAAAGGGGGGGGGGAGAGAAACACGTCTGTACGCGCGTGCGTGTGCAACGCCGCCGTCCCGGCTCGGTGCTCCATTTTGGCGCAAACCCAAATGTAATCAATAAAGTGAGTTGGCAGCGAGCGAGGCAAGTCAGCGCCGGGGTACTTACAGCCATAGCGCGGTCTCTGCAAAGCCGGCGAAGAGGGCTCCTCATAATGCATTCTCCCGGCTCACAAACTTCTCGAAGCCAGGAATAATCCGCTCTTTCACCGTCCTGCAGCCGCCGCCGCCGCCGCTGCTCCACAAACACACACGCACAGTAGGGGGAGCCGCCTGTTCCTGCCGCGCACTCCTCGCCTCTTCCGCAACAGCCCTCCAGGCAGCCTCGGTCGTCCTCGCAGCCGCTGCCTGAAGCTTCAGAAGCCGACGACGGGGACCCAGTCTCTGGCAGTCGGCGGACACCAAACCTGAGGCGAGCGGGCGGGAAGGCGCGCCTTCCGTCTCCTCCTTCTCCTGCAGCCGCCGCCGCCGCCGCGCGCGAATGAAGTTGGGCGCAGGCTGAAGGGCGGCTCTCGCCTCCTGCTTTCCCTCCCCCTCTCTGATTCGCTCCTTCGCGACCAGGACTCGTCCCTTTTACCTGGCTCGCCTCTTTGAGCGCTCGACGCCCTCTCGGGCCAGGCGGCGGCGGCGGCGACAGATTAGCTCGTTGTTCGCTGGCGCGCTCAGCTCTTCCCTGAGGGAAGCCGCCAAAGTGAACTCCTTTCTCCACCCCCAGCGCGCTTCCTCTCTTCCTCGCTTTCCCCGGCCCCGTTATTTAGGGGGGGGGGAGGAACAGAGCCTGCTCCACAGCGACCCCTCCCGCCTCCTGCCAGCGGCCGTCGACGCAGCCGGGTGGGCCGAGCCCCCTCCTCTCCTCAGCTCGCAGCCTGCGCCGAGGGGAGGCCAGGCGAGATGCCTCCAGCCGGGGGGCTCTCCGCTTTCCACTTCACCGGCCTCCCCCGTCTTGACCCGGTGTGTGGCTTGTGCGCTTTGCACCACAGAAGTTTAAAATAAAAACTGAAAACGCACGCACGTCAGGAAACAAAAGAATTCGCCTGTTTTCATCCTATTTCTGTCCCAGGCAGTTGCTGGGTTACAGAGAAACGCTCTTCTCCCCCCCAAAGATACTTGACCAATAAGCACCTCCTTCCAGAAATAGAAAGTCTTGCCTGCGTTGTGAGGAGCACCTTGTTCGCGGCGCTTAGGCTTCACCGTTACAGGCTGGAGTTTCGCTCCTTTCAGTGCTCAGGTTTGGAACATATTTTATTCTTCTTTACTGATGACATTTATATGCCACTTTTGTCCTCCAGGTCGACCCAGGTTCAACAGTACATGGTTCTCCCTTCCCCACTTTATCCTCACAACAACCCTGTGAGGTAGGTTAGGTTGAGGGACACCAAGTGAGCTTAATGGAGAGGAGATCAAAACCTGATCTCCCAGGTCACAGTCCCAACTCTCTAAGCATTACACTCCTCTGGCTCCCCTAGGTAGTGAAATGAAAGTGTTCTTGAACAAGCATGGAAAGGGTTTCTTTCCTTACTCAAGGACGAGGGTAAATCCTCACGCATCAGCGACTGATAGTGCAATCTTAACCGTGAGAGGTTGTGGTTTCTCAACCCACCCCAGCTGGTGTTAAACCAGAGTAACTAAACGATGGTGGCTGAGGAGAAGTCCTGCTGGTTTAAGATAAGCTGAAAGAAGTTATGCATGGGGAATCGGGTGTGTTGGCAGCAGAGAGAAATAAAGATAAATAAAGATATACTGCATCCTAATGCCCACCCATGGAATTCAACGTACAGTGGTACCTCGGGTTAAGAATTTAATTCGTTCTGGAGGTCCGTTCTTAACCTGAAACTGTTCTTAACCTGAGGTACCACTTTAGCTAATGGGGCCTCCTGCTGCTGCCGCACGATTTCTGTTCTCATCCTGAAGCAAAGTTCTTAACCTGAGGTACTATTTCTGGGTTAGCGGAGTCTGTAACCTGAAGCATCTGTAACCTGAGGTACCACTGTATTACATCTCTCCAAATGTAGATGTAACTAAATTCACTCCATAAAACACAATGTAACAGCAGAAAATGAACCTGCCCAAGTCCATTACAAAGAATAGTTGGACTGCAGTTTTGCTAAATCTGTGATCTTAAACCCACTTTCCTGGGAGTAAGCCCCACTGAACTCTGAGTAGACATGCCTAGGTTTGCAACCTTACACAGGGTGTTTACCTGCCATATTAGAGTTGCTCTGCTCAGCTGCAAATAGGCCAAACACATTTAATGGGAGATTTCTTCATGAATAGGCATGACATAGGGTTCTATTGTAACTAAGACTGGCTTCAGTAGGAAACCAAATAACTTTACCCCCCAAAAATAAATCTTAACATATTATCTGATATGTCAGATTGTGGACTGTTCAAGAAATCTGGAAGGATGATTTCCATATAACCCCATGTGTCTCTTTTTAGGAGTGAAGCTGTGGCCTGGGTACCACCTGCTTCAACCTTTTAGAAAATATGAATTCACACAGTCTTGTGTCTGAAGCAGCTGCTCAGTGCATGTAGCCATTCGCTGTTTAGAATGGTCAGGTCATATTAACAGCTTCTAAAAGACCCACCTTTTCAACATAACCTGTGAGCATGAACCTGGAGAGCTACAAAGAATATAAAAGTGTCTCCCTATTATCTATGTCTTGCTTGTGGTTGGGTTCCATGACTCACTGAGTCAATGTTTCAAAAAGTAATAGGAAAAAGAAAGGCTTTCGTATTTATCTCCAGGCTTTGACCCTTCTAAACAAACAACCACAAAAAAGCTTCACTCTGTTAGAGTTGAAAATGAAAATAAACAAGCTACTGTGTTCACTTCAGAGAACTACAGCTTAAGTAACTACTGAGTTAGAGCCTAGTTAAAGAAAACATAAAAGCAAGCAAAAAAAGATGGTCTTAAAGTAATCAACACACCTTTTAATTACCAGGGGGAGTTCAAGCTAGTGCCCTCCCCATAGGAACACAAATGATAGATTCATCAGTATATAAATTTTGTTGATGGGGCTCTGGGCTCCTGGCAATGTATCTTGGATGCAGAACAGGAAATACTCCTTCCACTCTAGCATTTTCATCTATAATTGTCATCTTTTTGTTCATTCGCTATGTATGGACTAGAGTGTCCGCACAATCTCATTGCTAGCCTGCTGCAGTTCAATGTGTGGTAAAATACAGTTGCAGCACCATTCTGCCTAGCAGGGACAGGCAAATTAAAACTACTTCCAGCATGGTAAGTGTACACCTAAAGTTGATCCCAGGCAGGGAACAAAACTGTTAGGTATGTCCCAAGTAAAGACTACACTACAGCTGTGTAAGCACCATAAATTTAAAGCACCCTTCCCCCCAAAATCCTGAGAAATGTAATTTACCCCTCACAGAGCTACAATTCCCAGGATCCTTAACAAACCACACATAGGTTGTTGTGTTTCCAACACAGCAGCAGCCCCAGTACACACTGCCCTGTGTTCAGTAATGCAGTTAAGGGGTGAATGTGGAGAAATGCAGCTTTGAGACTCTTTTCATAACAGAAGTGATGTCCTCTGTCCCAAGCACCAGGTGAATTAATTAACTCTCCTTGCTCTGGCAAGGGAATGAGAAGACAATGTGATCACAATCAAGCAGAGGCTGTACAATTATTTCCTTTTTATTTAACGAGGTTCCTTCTTCACACTGGCTGTGTAACGAGTGACAGTTTTCCACAAGTTTCTTTGCAATTCCAGTTATAAGCTAAAGGTTGCATTTCAGCTGCCTGCAGATCTTTTGTGAAACCTCAATGCATTCTATGTTGAAACTATGCAATCAGAAGTTAAGCAAAACTGTGTTAAGTGGGACCTATCCTCAGGTGACTGTTCATAGCATTGCAGTCATGCTGATCTTAGCAAAGGTGTGCATGTGTCATTATGAGCTCCTGCACACATAATTTTACCATTACACCACTGCCTTCCTTTCCACTTTATCAAGCTACAGTCTTAATCTGAGGAGCTTCAATCACATATGTAAAAGGATCCTGTGCTGACTCAGAAATTGGACTGAGCAAAACTGAAAAGTGAAAAAAAGAAGAACCAACATATGGAATATTTTGTCAGAATTTATAAAAAAATATGGACAAAGGCCATTCCCTAAATGTGATTCGTTTAATGACTTCTGCAAAATAATGCTTAAGAAGAGCTCATTTGGGAAGAGCTGAATCATCAGTCCAGGAATAGAAGGACAGCAAAGATAAATCTGAAAAACAAGACAAATCTTGTGGTTTACAAAACAAAACAGATTGCACAATGTTGTGCAGGAGATGTCCCTCCTGTCCTGCCAGCACTCCACCCTTGGTATATCCTTCCCAAATCGTTCAGCACAAATCCTATGAATGAAGCATACGTTTTGGGGAATAATATACTGCTATTCATTTGTTGCCACCTTGCAGCTGACAGATTTCAGCAAAAGATCAAATTAGACCCTTTGCTACAAGAGCATAGAACACAATACGATTATACGATTCCCGCTGAGGCCAATTCACACATACCTTCGGCAGTCAGGAATCAGTATTTGGCTTCTCCACCTGTACTGTGGATGACCAACTTTGATGAGCTCAGCAATGGACCATTTCAGCCCATGGTGGAAATCAGCAAAGGACGAGGACTGTTGAATGTGTCTGCTATGATCTGACATTATTGGGGGGGGGTGTTCCTATTCCCTTTTGGCTGAGTTTTCACAAATACCTCTAAAAAGAAGTTCACATCAGTCCATGGAACATTCATGCCATACACTTAAAGCACTATGATACCACTTTAAAGAGTCATGGCTGCCCAAAGTTGTTAGGAGGCCCCTCACAGAGCTACGATTATCAGAATGGCTTAATAATAAATCCCTCTTCTAGGAATTGTAGTTCTTGGGGGAATAGGGGTCACCAAACCACTATCAGCACCTTTAAGAAACTACAGCTCCCACAATTCTTTGGGGAAATACATAACTGTTTAAAGTGGCATGATGGCGCCTTAAATGTGGCCCAAGTCTGTTTGTCATTCCGATCTTGAGTCAATATCAATTTGGCAAACCTGAAACAATAGCCTGCGGATTTTATAGAATTGAGAGAGTTTCAATACAGACAGATATTACAATTAGCTTGTGCTTTGGGTATTGTTTTAATTGCAGAAGGCTGTCTTCCTACTGCAAAGCTCAGGCACGTACAAGGGATTCCAAACTCAAATGCATTTTAATTTATGTAAAAGTCTAGATGTGAGCAGTGGCTGCCCCTCCTGCCACCTGTAAGAAGTGAAAACCCTACAAACCGTTTGTGGGTGCTATTACTGAAGGGATGTTTCAAAATTAGAATTATCACGCTTCCTTTCATTTTCAGAAATATTATGAAATACAGAAAGAGGAACTGAATATACATATAAACAAGCCAAACCACACCACACTTAGACACAACTCTAAAATCCAAGCACTCTCCTCCACCTTATGTTTCTTCCCTGAAACACAAAGCGATTTTGCATGTAGATGGCTATTGCTGTTTAAAATTCTTGAGTAGCTTAAGCAGCGATGACGCAAATGCATGTAGCTGATTAGAAAGGCTGGTCTTGTTGAAAACAACTGTGTTAATGTTACTTTTGCTCTTACAATACACTTATTTCATTGGTAAATCATATGCTAAAATTAGATGCTTTTTGACCCAAGGAAAAGAAAATCCCACTTGTCTTTTTAAAATTGTTGTGCTCAAATTGATGCAAATTGGAATGCTTTGCTTTAATTTCTGCAGGAAGGAGACAGAAACTGATTCAATAACTGAAAGGACATTCATTTGCAAAAGGGCCAGGCAGTTACTTTTTGGGTGTGGCTCTTTTCTTACTGTGTTGCTGTGAAAAGGGGATTAGCTTAATGAAGGCCTTCGGAAATCAGAAGAGAACTTCCAGCTTGTTTTCAGCAAACAGATAATTAAATCTGAGAGTCAGAAGGGTGGGACTGGCTTGTTTTTGCTACGCAAATATTTGTGTAGGCTAATCATTGTGTGTTTTCTAACAGAAAAACTTTGCCATTACTATGCGCGCACACTAGATAGGAAACACCACTGCAGTGACTAGAATGTACTCCCGAGCACATGTACTTACAATCACATTGCATTCCTATAATAAAACAACAATAAAAAGCAAGGCAATGTAAAATTTTCAGTGGTAGTAGCTTTGACCCAGCAATCCTTCAAAAAGTGACTTACTAGCCTTATTAGAGCTAAGTATTACTCACAGGAAGCAAAAGCAATTATGTTATAGCTTCTCTGGTCAGCATCATAGTTACTTCATCCAGTGGAGGAGTACTCTGCACCAGTTAATATTTAATTTAATTATACTTTCCCTAATATTAGCTTTTTAATGGGCCTTAGTCATCTCCATTCTTTTCAATGGGTTTTCTCCAAGTATAACTTAGTTGACTACTACCTATTTTAATGAGACTCCCTGGAAAAGACCCTGATGTTGGGAAAGATGGAGGGCACAAGGAGAGGGAGGCGACAGAGGACGAGACGGTTGGACGGTGTTCTCGAAGCTACCAGCATGAGTTTGACCAAACTGCGGGAGGCAGTGGAAGACAGGAGTGCCTGGCGTGCTCTGGTCCATGGGGTCACGAAGAGTCGGACACAACTAAATGACTAAACAACAACAACAACCTATTTTAAAATTTGCACTCTAAGATCACCAGCTGCCCTCAGGAATGGTGGAAGACATGGTTCCATCACCAGAGGTGAAGATTCAGTCGCCAACCTGGTCAGCTTCTGCATATAGAATGAGTGGTGGGCACTATCTTCTTATTCACACCAGGCAGCAAAATGTCTAGGACTGGCCCTGGGCACAAAAGTTAACATCTGAATCTTGGCAGCCTAGCCCATCCTTACTCTGCCTTGGTGCTGTGCTTAGGTTCCTGATTATAGTTCTACCATCTTGGTGCTGCTTTGGGTCTAGTTTTGATTTTGTCTGATTGCATATCATCTGCTCTAAGGTTCTTGTCCCAATCATGAGTCTGTTTGGTTGTTGTTTGCCTCTTATGAGCTCTGAATCACTAACCTGATGGCCGTGATCAAAGTCCTGCAGAGATCATTAGTCAGATTTTTATTTCTTTATTTCCTTCCTCCCTTCTACCATCTGTTCTGAGGATCATAATTCTGTTTAGTTGCCCCTCCTGAGTGCTGATCCTTAACATCAAAATCCTGCATAGATTATTGGTCAGATTCTTTCTTCCTTTCTTCCCTGTCTAAGGTTGGCTTTGGAGTTGATTCCTGACAGTCAAAATTATAATTTCATTTTATTCCCTGAGCCCTCAAGAATAAGCCTAAACCCTCATTTAAAATCACAGCCAGCAGTGTTATAAATGATTTTTTTAGTAGCTTCTCTCAGTTGGGGAGATCAAGGTGCAGATTTTTGATGGTTCGCTCTTCAGTGTTGCCATTTATTTCCTTTATGCACCTTCAATAGAATAGCTGAAAAAAGTACAATGAAGTGGACAAGAGCATTAAAAAGCGGCACATTTTCCCTTCTATGACTCACCTTAACATTTTGCTCAGAAATAATTCACAATACTCTGTAGCTATTGCAGAAGTATAGAAACCTGCTTGTATCACACGCAGATATCCAATACAAATATCTACTTTATTTACATTGCAATAGCCAACACTATATATTGATTAAAGGATTCCCTTATGTCTGAACCCTAAACTGTGCTGATTTGAAGCTATGGTTTATTGAAATAAGCTTTGATTTCTGATTTTTGTTAGCTGTGGTTTAGTGTTACATTCAAACCTGGACAAATCATGGATAGCTTTTGATCTTTTCACAGCCACCCTGGAGGAGTGTGTGAAATACAAGCCCACTTAGACTTGTTCACAAAATTACAAACCTGTGATGGGATGAAGAGCTGCTTGTGTGTAAATTGCAATCCCTCAGAGTTTGAACAGCTTCTCAAACCTCTGCCTGTGACGGAGCCCCTCCAGCATGGCTGCGTCAGTCGCTAGCAGAATCCGAAAGTGGCTGCTTTCGGAAACGTTTCCAACATAAAAGCTCCTTAACGGAAACACGTCTTCTGGACTCTCTGCGTGACAGTTTCCGCCGAGGAACGGGTGTTCCTATAGGAGGTCCTGAGACTTCCCCACTGTTTTCACTGGAAGCATCTCTGAGCCATTCCTCCGACTCTCCTTCCCTTGACGTTCCTGTTCGCCCCCTACTGGTTCCCTCTTCAGGTGTCAAGTCTCTCTCTACCTCAGAGAGCCTTGGCACCTCCTGTCCTGCCGATGGCAGTTCCCTGACATCCACCTCCCCTCCAGGGCCCCCTTCACCCCCTCCCGTCTCCTCCCCTACGGGTTGTGAGGAGGTAAAACCCCGGAAAGAACCTTCCTCATCGTCTGAAGTTTCGAACACCTTTCTCCACTCGTTGTGGTTCCTAGTCTCTCGGTACTCCTCGTCATCTGAGTCCGTTCCTTCTTCCAACTCCGACTCCGCGAATCCTTCCAGTTCCTCTTCCTCGTCTGTGGTGCCGAAATACTCCCTTCTAAACCTTGCTACCGGCTGTGGTTTCCGCGGGAATCTTTGGTGGAACGTTTCTGTTAAAACCTCGTCATTGACCTCCTCTGCAGTCACCCAGGTGTTTTCTGACTCCGGTTCCCCTTCCCACGCCACTAAATACTCCACCTGATTGCCCTTCCACCTGGAATCGAGGATTTCCGCTACATGGTTACTGCTTTCCCTCTCTTCCAAGACCGGTCCCCTGGTGTGCTCCTCTTCACCTCCCCCCTTGTACGGTGACAGTAATGACCTGTGGAACACTGGATGCAATTTCATGTGGTTGGGTAACCGGAGTTTGAAAGCCACTGGGTTGACCTGCTGAATGACCTCAAAGGGTCCCAATCTCTTGGGTCTTAATTTCTTACAACCCCCTTTGAACGGCAACCCTTGGGTGGACAACCACACCTGATCCCCCACCCTTATGGTTTCACCTTCCCTCCTGTTCTTGTCTGCCTGCTTCTTATATTGAGCCTTGGCCCTTTCTAAGTTGAGCTGAAGCTGACGATGGATCGCTTCCATCTCTTCTACAAAATGTTCGGCCGCTGGGACGCTCCATCTCTCGCCCCCCTCCCCCGGGAATGCCCTGGGGTGACACCCGTAATTGGCCAAAAAGGGGCTCATCCCTGTGGACACATGCTCCGCATTGTTGTAGGCAAATTCTGCCAGCGCCAGCTTTTCGACCCAATCATTCCCTCTGTCATTGACATAGCACCTCAGATATTGTTGGAGGATGCCATTTGCTCTTTCCGCCTGCCCGTTGGTTTCAGGATGCCGGGCCGTCGAAAAATTGACTTCCACGTGCAGCAAGCTCATGAGCTTCCTCCAGAACCTGGAAGTAAATTGTTTCCCGCGGTCCGAGACAACCCTCAAGGGGGCGCCATGCAGCCGGAAGACGTGTTCTACAAACAACTTCGCTGTTTCTTCCGCTGTGACTGCATGTGAACATGCTACAAAGTGGCACATCTTAGTTAACAGGTCCACTACTACCATGATGGCCGTCTTCCCTTTGGATTTGGGCAGATCCGTCATAAAATCTATTGATACCGCCTCCCAAGGCCGTTCTGGCGTGGGTAGTGGTTCCAATAACCCTGCCGGCGCCCTTCTTTCCCCCTTGGCCCTCTGGCATTGGTCACACCCTCTTACATACTCCTTTACATCTTCCCTCACCTTGGGCCACCAAAACTCCCTGGTGACCATCCACATGGTCTTGTGTTGTCCAAAATGTCCCGCCGTGGGACTATCATGCAACTGCTTGAGCACCCTCCCTCTCAATTCACCTTCTGGTATATACAGTGCCCCTTTGTAATACAATGCCCCATTTCTTTCTTCAAAACCCTCCGGGCTCTCACCCTCTCCCCTGAGGCCTCTGAGCTTATTTTGGGCATATTCGTCAGTTTCCGTTTCTTCTACCAGCTCTCGTCTCCCCACCAGCGCCGCCCCACACACCCAGCGGTCCTCAGGAATGACATGTCTTTCTTCGCTTGCCCCCTCCCCTTCCAAGTACTCTGGTTTGCGTGAGAGAGCGTCCGCCCTGACGTTCTCTGGGCCTGGTACATAACAAATCTCAAAGTGGAATTTGGAAAATTCCTGTGCCCATCTCACTTGCCGTTGGTTGAGTACTCGAGCTGTTCTCCAATACTCCAAATTCTTGTGGTCGGTGCACACTTGCACCTTGTGTTGTGCCCCAATCAATAAATGTCTCCACCTCCGGAACGCTTCGTGAATGGCAAGTAGTTCCCTGTCATACACCGTGTAGTTCCGCTCGGACTTATTCAGCTTCCTCGAGAAAAAGGCACACGGTCTCCACTCCGACGTATTTCTTCCCGGCTGAAGAAGCACAGCCCCCACCGCTCTGTCTGACGCGTCTGTCTCCACCCTCATGGGCTTCTGTAGGTCCACATGCAGAAGTTGTTCTTCCGAAGCGAAAGCCCTTTTCAGTTCTTCAAAAGCTCTCTCCGCCTCCGCCGTCCAAACAAATTTCTTCTTGCTACTGAGGCAGTCGGTGATGGGCGCCGTCAAGTGTGCAAAATTCTTGATGAACTTCCGATAAAAGTTCCCAAACCCCAGGAATCTTTGCACATCCTTCTTGGTTTTCGGTGTCTTCCATTCCAGCACCGCCTGGACCTTGCCTGGATCCATGGCCAATCCTTGGTCTGACAGGCGGTACCCCAGGAATTCCACCTCCTTGGCATGAAACTGGCACTTCTCCAGTTTCACCCACAGCTGATTGGCTTGCAGCCGGCCCAACACTTCTCTCACGTCCCTCACATGCTGCTCTTCATTTTCCGAATACACCAACACGTCATCCAAAAAGGCCACACAATTCTTGTAGAGCAACGGCCCCAGGACGTGGTTGATGAAAGCTTGAAAACATGCGGAGCCGGCTTGGAGACCGAAGGGCATTACGAGGTATTCAAATGCTCCCAAAGGGGTGAACATGGTGGTCTTCCATTCATCCCCCTTCCTTATTCGTATCAGATTATACGCCCCCCGCAGGTCCAGTTTTGTAAAAATCTTCCCCTTCCTCACCCTGGTCAGAATGTCATCAATTCGGGGCATAGGAAAGGCCAGGGGTTCCGACACGGCGTTTAGGGCCCTGAAATCCACTACAAGTCTCGGCTTATCTGTGTTTTTTTTGTCCACAAAAAACACTGGGCTGCCCCCCACCGCTCGGGACTCTCTGATGAAACCCCTCTTCAGGTTTTTGTCAATGAACTCCCTCAGCTCCTGCATCTCCCTGTCTGACATGGCGTACAGCTTGCCCACTGGGAGTTGAGCCCCCGGGAGTAGGTTGATTTGACAGTCAAAGGGTCTATGCGGCGGCAGTTTGTCCGCTTCTCTTTCGCTGAATACGTTGCTCAGATCTGCATATTGCGGAGGCACCTCCCCTTGCTTCATTACCTCCATCCCAGCTAAGGTGATCTTGGCTCCCCCTGGATCCTTCCCCTGCTTGCAGTGTTCCAGGCAATGCGCCGACCCAAAGGAGACCACCCTCTGGTGCCATCCCACTAGAGGATCGTGAAGTGCCAGCCAGCTCATCCCCAAAATAATGGGAGCTCCTCCCAATGTGGCCACATTAAACGCTATCCTCTCGGTGTGTCTTGCCACCCTCATTATCATGGGAACTGTCTGTTGGTTCACTTCTCCTCCCAACAGCTCTCTGCCGTCAATCGTGGTTACCTGCAGGGGTTTACTTAAGGGGAGGGTTTGTATCTGGTGCTCAGCTGCGAACTCCTTACTCATGAAATTACAGGAGCTGCCTGAATCCAGCAGGGCCTTGATCTGTAGGGGGTGTCCATTTGGCAGCTCTAGCAACACCTCTATCACTAGAGCAGGCCTGGGAGGTTCTGGTGCGGGCACTCTCACTGCTTTTGAGCCTGGCTGCTGTGCCCCGACGGCAGCCAGGCGTTGGCTTTTACTTGCTCTGTGCTTTCCTCCTCCTCTCCCCCAACAGCTCCTGCCATGCCTTGCCATTCCTTTCTCCGTGGACAGACTCTGGCAAAGTGTCCTGGCTGTTGGCAGAGATAGCATTTTTCCCCGCCCTTTCCCTCTTTCTTCCGCCCTTCACCGATGTTTGAAACTGTGCGCGCACGCGCTGTTCCCACTTCCATCGGCTCTGCCGGCGGGAAAGGCTGCTCTGGAATGTCTGGAATGCGGAGCTCCCTCCAACGTTCTCCTTTCCCCTCCCGCTTCTCCAAAGCCCTCGCTTCCTGGCGCGCTCCAATGGCTAGCGCGGCTTTAGTCAGCTGGTCCATAGACTCTGCTCTGGGGTTCCGGGAAAGTTCATCTTTCAAGGACGAAGACAGACCCTCTTCGAAAAGCATTTGAATGGGCTCAGAAGCCAAGTCCCACCCCAATCGATGAATCAACATAGTGAACTCAGTCCAGTACTCACGGACAGTCCGGTTTCCCTGTTTGCAAGCCATTAACTGCCTTCGCACCCCTCCCTGCTCAATGTCACTGGAAAACATCAGGTCCATGGCACGAAAAAACTTCATCGCGTCCTTTAGGATCTCATTATTTGCTGCCATCAAGGGTCTAACCCAGTCCTTCGCCCCTGATTCGAGGTGGCTAATTACAAAAGCCACTCGCGATTCCTCATCAGGGAAGTCATCGAATTGCAGATTGAGAGCATATTGCATCTCTGTCCTAAAGGCATGGTAGTTCCTGGGGTCCCCCCCAAATTTCTGCACCAATCCTGGCATCTTTCTGTTGAGTGGGGTGGCTTTCTCCCTCCCCCTCTCTGCATCCTGAGCCCTCCTTTCTTCCAGCCTCGCCGTCTGCAAGGCAAGCTGGATTTCCAACGTCCTATACCTTTCCTCCAGGCTTGGACCTCCTCCAGCTGCCCCTCCGGTTCCTGCTGGTTCGCTCATGATGCCTCTCCCTGGCACAAGCTAGCTGTCGATGTCTTTCGGATTGCTGTGATGGGATGAAGAGCTGCTTGTGTGTAAATTGCAATCCCTCAGAGTTTGAACAGCTTCTCAAACCTCTGCCTGTGACGGAGCCCCTCCAGCATGGCTGCGTCAGTCGCTAGCAGAATCCGAAAGTGGCTGCTTTCGGAAACGTTTCCAACATAAAAGCTCCTTAACGGAAACACGTCTTCTGGACTCTCTGCGTGACAGTTTCCGCCGAGGAACGGGTGTTCCTATAGGAGGTCCTGAGACTTCCCCACTGTTTTCACTGGAAGCATCTCTGAGCCATTCCTCCGACTCTCCTTCCTTTGACGTTCCTGTTGGCCCCTACTGGTTCCCTCTTCAGGTGTCAAGTCTCTCTCTACCTCAGAGAGCCTTGGCACCTCCTGTCCTGCCGATGGCAGTTCCCTGACAAAACCAATATATTATTGACAGGTTTCCAGGCATTGTATGATTCAAAAGCTGCTGTATATTGTGCCTTGTCTTCCACGCTACCTATGAACAAAGGAATCTTAGTGCAACCCAACATCGCATAACTTTTTTTAAGGAAATAAATTTACAAAAAGAGAGTAGGGATAAAATTACATATATTTCATATAACTTTTTTTCTAGGTTTGTATCCCCATAATAGCCTTCACTCAGTTGCTTGCTCATATTACATTAGGCCTATCTCTAGCCGATACATCCATTTGTATAATTCCTCTTTGATTAAACTGTCCCATCTTCTCCAAAACCAACAAAAGATTCCCTGACACCTTCTGTGCCCATCAGCATATCAATAAAGGCTGTAACACTATGCATGCTGCAGGATTGCACCACGATTCCTTCTGGGCAGCAGAAGTCCATGTCGTTGCATCCAACTGACCTGAGAAACAGATCAAAGAAACAATATTACAGAACCATAAGAGTAGCTCTATAGTTAAGGTGTCTGGCTTCTCTAACCTTATAACATTATGCAGTCTGAAAATTCTGCTCATTATAAAGATGCTTATATAGTCACTCATGCGCGCGCGCACACACACACAAATTATTTCAATGTAAGTAACTTTTCCTTGATCTTTCAACCCCAATCCTTCACCTCTGCATCTTGGGAAAAATACAGAAGAAGAAGAAGAAGAAGAAGAAGAAGAAGAAGAAGAAGAGGAGGAGGAGTTTGGATTTGATATCCCGCTTTATCACTACCCTAAGGAGTCTCAAAGCGGCTAACAATCTCCTTTTCCCTTCCTCCCCCACAACAAACGCTCTGTGAGGTGAGTGAGGCTGAGAGGCTTCAAAGAAGTGTGACTAGCCCAAGGTCACCCAGCAGCTGCATGTGGAGGAGCGGAGACGCGAACCCAGTTCACCAGATTACGAGACTACTGCTCTTAACCACTATACCTCACTGGCTCACTGGTTTGTCAATCTTTTGAAATATATACTTTTGAATTCTATGGGTGGAATGCAATGTAGCACCTAGTAGGGAAATGAGGGCCACTTAGTGTTGGAGGTGCAGGGGAGGATGGGGAGGAGCAGAATTCATTCCATACATGTCACAACATAGCTGAATCCCACCCTTAGCTTTTTTTATTCTGACAACCAACCTCCACATGTTGTAGAACAGGGGTGTGTGTTTGTCATTTTCAGGCCGGGGGACACCTTCTAGACAGCTTTCCAGGGCCTGTATGCCAGTAATGACTGGCCACTTCAGTCTTGCTCCCAAAGTGTGTTTACCAGAATAGGACAGGACTGAAAGATCAAGGGGAAGTGTGGGTGCAAGTAGCCTAAGCTGCAAGCAAATGAGCATAGGATGCAAGGCTGTTGAGTCATTACAAGACACAGACAGTGAAGCACCTTAAAGAGTCTCTGTGCTTTTGGATACATAAGTGAATTTTGATTATCTTAATACTTCTCTTGCCCCCCCTTTTTTAAGTACTACAATTTAGACAGATTGGAGGAAGAATTTGCTAGCTAGCAGCAACATGTCAGTAATATTCTACTTTTTAATAACTGTAATATGTACTGCATTAGTTTCTCCTAAATAGCAATTGTCCCTTTAAGAAAGAAGTTAAAATCTAGCTTTGAAAGCTAAGATCACTTAAGGAAGTTCACAGAAGGAAAGTTTTTGCTCCCCACCCCTGGCCGATATCTGCACCACCTAAAAAGCTGTTTTGGAAGGTTATCATTTTGTTTGCTTATGTTGTGAACTGCCCGTGATTTCCAGATGAAGGGCAGTATACAAATTTAATAAGAAACAAACAAAATATCCTTAGTGGTAGAAATTTGTTTGGGAAATTAAATCTGCAGAAATTCTTACCTGTTGCCATGCATGATAGCTTGTTGAAATAATAGTTCGATATCACACAGACTGCCTTCATGCAACAATTGGCAGACAATGCGTGGCAATGCGTACTAGTGGTCATCACAAACATTACTCTTTTAAGTGATTGTCTTCCCTTCAGCCTTGGTGGTTATTTCCTACAAAACCATCAGGTATGCCTTCTTTCCAGCTCCACCTGGTGATCAGACTGCAGACTGCACTCTGGAGCAGCTTCTTTCAAAATCAGGAATTATACGAAAGAAACTGCAGTTATAAAATGACCAGTGGCTTGCGCTTCCACAAAGTGGGAGCATTCCCACTCACCTCCCAAATAACTTCGCACAGCCACGCCCCCTCCCAGGCCCCACATTCTCAAGCTCTGTCTGGTGGAGGCATACACCCAAGGGGGTTACTGCTGTCGTTAAAAGGAAGAACCACAAGACTGTTTGTTGCTTTTGCTGCAGAAGACCACCCCCAACTTTCTGGAAGTTACTGCTGGCATGCATGGGGGAATGACCTATTTTCACAAGTGCCAAACTAGATTGCTTCCAAATCATTAAAGAAACCAAGAGGGATGTAGAATGGACTTTGCCAGAGGCAACTAGTTATTTCCTGTACATGCAGATTAGAAAGATATGGGGAAATAGTGACTAAACATTTCCAGGGGTTAAGCAACATTATCAGGATCTACTGCTGCTGAGAATCAGGAATCAGGAACTGCTCAGCACCTGTGCTCTTAAAGCAATTTAAGCCAGAGAGCTGTCCAATCAGTAAACCTGGTTTCGAGATCTCGCAAGGTCTCAGGAAGCAGCCTCAGAACCTCCATCCGTGTGCAACTATCTTTTTAAGCAGGTACACTAAATTAGTTTCTATAAGACAACATTGGAGCCTATTCTGCCATGTACTAAATCCTGCACTGCAGGTGTACAGAAAGTGGAAGTGGCTAGCTAGAAGAATTTATTTTTGTTTTAATTTAGATCATTTGTCTATGGAAAAAAGATACAGAAAGAAGTATACAACCACACATACACCTTTCTCTCCCTGGTTTCCAAAGTAAAGAGTGAGGGGAAACATTTTTGCACGTGCAGTAAGTACGTCAAAGTACCTGTGCAAATATATATATATATATATATATATATGTCACCATTTTCCCATCTGAATGATGGTACTTCAGTGACCCATGCACCTGGGGAAACAACACCAGTTGCACAGTTAAGTCTCCTGGTTTTGCAACGAAGGGACTGCCATGAAGTTCCTCGTGGCTGCAGTGAAAATGATGATGATGATGAATTGGATTTCTTATCTGCCCTTCACTATAAAAGTCCTGCAGGGGCAGCGCGTTCCGTTTCCTAGCTTGAAGTGAAACAGGAAGTGCCACCCCATACTGCCATTGCTGCTCCATCACCCCTGCTGAAGCATCCCTGACTTGGGTTGGCTGCATCAGAGATCTCATGCACTGGGTGAGATTTGGTGTCAATTTGGGTGAGATTTGGTGTCAGTGCTGGTGCTGCTTCTCTGCCCGTGGCAAAGGCAGGGGGGAAAGCTGAGGAAGCTGCTTCACCATGCCTAATGGGAGGGTCGGCTCTCAGGTCCCAATATGGATTCCAACAGTATAAAAATACAAGATTAAAGTCTGTTAAACCACCTGCAATCAGAACAGTAGGGTGGGTTTCAGAATAGGAACAGCTTTTAGTGTCATTGGCCCAGTCCTGTGGAACACCCTGCCAATAGAGATTCTGCAGGCACCTTCTATGCCAACTTTTAAATGCCCACTGAAAACTTTTCTTTTCCACCAGGCCTAACCAGGCAGTTGTCTACATCCTTCCACAATGGTTAATTTATGTCTGTTGTAAACCTTTAAAGTTTTTTTTTTTTGGTAAGGTTTTATGTTCTGCTGCAGTAAACAGCTTTTATATAGTTTTTTTTAAAAAATGACACAGATTACAACTTTATAAATATAAATAAATAACTTTAACATTTGTTCAGTAGCTTTTCAACAGTTGAACGCATACCCTTCCTAGATTGCTGGCTATCCTATTAACAGGAAAAATGAAAAGTGATTATGCAGCCCTACATAATAGATAGCTATTAGAGCCTGGCACTTCACAAGCCTGGAGTTTCTTGAGCAATTGTTTGCCCACACAGTTAATTAAAACTGAAAACTGCATTTGAATTCGTAACTTTTGGATCCTTTTGTAGATGAATGATGTGGCCTCTGCAAGTAAAATAAACAATGTTTGCTAAGAGGCTTTTCACAGGGGTCGTTTAGCATGCTAAAAATTATAGAAAGTGATTGCGCTGATAAATAAATACATATGTAAAGCAGTGACATCTGAAGTGTGCTCTGTTTATTCCAAGGACAGCTTGAAGCAATTTACATTTTAGTATGTAATCCCTATGGTATAAATAAAAGGCACACCATAAACTTCCCACATTGTCTAGTTATGTCTCTTGTGGGGCATTTTGCAGATGGGATATATGAAAGAGATATGGGTTAAATGCATTTCAAAATAGTAGGGAGATACGCAGTTGAGGGAATAATTTCAGAACCCAGGTATATTTTGGACCACAGGATTCACAGCTCACATTGTCAGACCCTCCTGGAGAGCAGAACCAGAAATATTAGTAGAGAAGATGGTCCAATCTTGATGCCTAAAAACAGCCACCCACAGAACTCACTTGGTTGATCTTCTTCCACCTCACCTTCATCCAAGTTTGATTTTTCTTCACTGGGAGTGAGATTTGGGAATGTCAGCATCTGCTATGCTTCTTGCAAAAAACCTCAGAGTGATCTGCTATCAACTGCTCCATGGGAAGGATTCCAGAAGAGAGAGAGAGAGAGGCAGGGAAGATCACCTCAGGGCATTAAAGTGATTTGTGTATGGGAGGTTAATTACTTTCAAAATGGCCGCAGTCCTGTAAAGTATTCCAACGAAGCTTTGTGTCCTCAATCAGGCATTTAAAATGTACTTTTGTAAATGTGTAAATGTCCAAACAAAATGATATTTATTATCCTTTTTTTTTTTGCAACAATGAAAAAGCAAACATTTAATTAGTAACACACCCAGTAGAATCTCATTTCAGAGAAAGCTTCTTTATTTGAATATAATGGAGCTCCTTTTTTCGATCTGATGTACGTTAAATATCTTTGCTTTTATTACATGACTAATAGATATCTGGCAGATAATAAATGTATACACACTTCCACATTTTATAGATTTACACTGTACATCATCATCCTACACAAAACATGCCCTTTCACAAGTATACAAACAGCTTTCCCCAGGGGACTTTATAAAAACACACTTGGCTTAACATTTTTTTGGCAGTAGGCAATCTGACACAGAGGAGCATACCAGAAAGATGAGTTCACAATTGTACCAGCTGCATTTGGAATGAAAAATCCAGAAATCTGAAAGTGAGGTTTGATTAATGTACAGACATGTAAGCACACATACACACACATATATACACAAGTCATAAAACCAGAAATACAGGGAGGCGATCTTGCAAAGCAGAATTCTAAGGTGGAAGGAACTATTGCCAAGCTCCAATTCCACAGTACTTTGACCAGTGCTTATTCCTGTTTTTAGACGTACACACACAAATTAGTGGAGTGCTGCAGTGTGCTGTAGCAGTTGGACTAGGACCTGGGAGACAAGGGTTCAGATCCTCACTCATCCATGAAGCTCCCTGGGTGACCTTGGGTCAGTCAGCCTCCTCAGAGTAGCCTACTTCACAGAGTTGTTATGAGGATAAAACAGGGAGAGGGAGAACCATGTACACAACCTTTGCTATGTGCGTGGTGCTGTTCTGTCAGATACTTGCCTCCACCTATCCCTGTAGACAATTTAGAGTTATCAGTACCATACAGGAAACTAGCCTTGTAATTAACCCTAGAAAAGTATTTCAAAGCACCCATTTAACACTCCAGTGTTTATCTATAATCATGGCTTTGAAATAGCTTGATGTAGGGTGTACAAATTTAATAATCAACCTACTGCCTCCCCTAATTCCTAGCATTTGCTGATGTTGTAAGACTTGAGCTGCTAGTAAAGTTATATATAGGAATATGTACATATTAGCATGGCTTTTCCTTTGGGGGAGTGCAAATCTTTATGCACATAACAGCCAGTGGCAATGTTTTGCTTTCATGCCTAGTTAGTTCCTGCACTTGCAGCGAAATCACTGGCCTTTTGTCCAAGGAAATAATACAG
The DNA here is from genome assembly GCF_965153285.1 of Podarcis tiliguerta. Classification (NCBI taxonomy): domain Eukaryota; kingdom Metazoa; phylum Chordata; class Lepidosauria; order Squamata; family Lacertidae; genus Podarcis; species Podarcis tiliguerta. The sequence continues at coordinate 35,267,703 of NC_139544.1, read as the reverse complement.
GCTCCATGGAAAATGTGAGAGGCATATCTGTTCACCACAGAGCAACTGACATCTTCCGACATGGGAAGAGGTAACAAAGACACGGGGTTAATACCATCATGGCTAGAACTGGTACTTGCAAGTCATGTAAACACAGTGCCGACATGAGCATTGGCACTTACAGCCATGGAATCTTGGCAGAATATGAATCAGTGAGGATCTGATCCTGTTATGGCACTACTAAAACTTGAGGCATCCTCCAGGAACCCATTCCTCTAGTGGGATAACACCAGTTGCAGGCACAGCTCAATTCTAGCTTGTGGTCCAATGCTAAAACCATACATGCACAAGACCCAGAAGTGTCAGACATCACCTTAAAGCTACACTTTTAACATTTATTGGATCCTTGGGTAGACCTTTGGCTAGACCTGATATATGACCTAGATGCCTACAAGTCCATGGGAAGTAAATTTGCCAGGGCTGTGTGTCACTAGCTGCTTCTTTATTTGGCACTACTTCTGGGTGAGACAAAGCTTGCTAGTGCTGTTTCTTTAATGTGTTAATATGGGATAAAATTTGGAAGGGGGGGAGAGTATGCATCCAAGCCAATGTTGGTTTTACGTGGGCATTGGTATCAAATTTAAAACAAAGCACCCCTCAGATTGGTTCTTTATTGCAGGTGTATTCTGCAACTTGTCCTTGACACAGTAATAGTGGATTTGTTGTGGATTTGTTCTGCAGTTGAATGCTTTCCCAACACCACCACATGACCGCTGCCCAGAGGGACTATAGGGCAACAAAAGTGGGACAAAAATAAACCAGAACAATTGTGCCATAATGTTGACTGCAGTGGACTTGAAAATAAAATGGATTGCAAACTTTAAAAGCATTTTTAAAACATTTCGTAGCACTGAAATTGGAGGTCTGAACCCGTTGTGAAATATCCGTTGCTGTGGTTAAAACCTTCCTCTTGTGTGAAAGCAGCATGTTTGCATTTGATAATCATATTCTATACCCACTGCATGAATGAGCCAGGGAGCTTCCTCTAAACTTCTTGTGCCACGTTAGCAGCTTTCCAGTTAGCAGGTGACTTTTCTGTCTCTGAGCCAACCCACATAACCGTCAGCTGCTTGAACAGCAGCACTCTGAACTACGATTTCTGCTAATGACCATGTTGCAAAAGCATAAACAGGAGGCCTGCCAGGAACATGGGTATCAGAACTTACTGGTCTGGACGGAAGGGTTCCAGTCCATAATTTGGGAAGGCCTGCTCTGGGTGCAAGTATCACAGAAAACACCTATCAATAAAAGTCTCTGCTTTCAAAGAACCAGTTTTTTGAACTATTTGCTATCAGCCCTGAAGTTGTTCAGGACACATCAAGATGCAACAAAACTCAGCTCTGGAGCGTAACCAATCACACAGCCTTGGTTCAAAGTGCTAAGTCCTTGGAAAATCATGTTCTACCCTTCATATTGCATAGAGAATGCAGAAACTCCCCTCACCCACCAATCAGAATCACCCCCTACATGCATTATGCAAAAGGGTAGATTCTTCATTTGAACTTTAGTCCATAGGGCCTTGTTTATTCATGTGGGAGGAAGAAGAAAAAACTGCTGCTGACTCCCTTACTTCAGCAGTTAAGCACACCCACTCGGTCCTCGGTACACAGACAGCCTAAAGTCACTTGCATAAGGGAAAGGACGTGTGCAATGAATGTCAGAGTTTGAAATAATAAACTCACTTTAACCCCTGTTCTGTCTGGGTGTGTTTCCATTAAGCAACAGTAGGACTGCCAACATGCAACACTGATATACTGGACGGGGTTTTAGGAAAGGTAACAGTTAACTGAAAGGCAACTTGGCAATGGCTCTGTTCCTGTCTGGTCAAAGACCACTGAGAAAAGCACTAATAAGCAATTGCTAGCTGTAAGAACATTACCAGAACTACCTGGGAAGAAACAACTTAAATAAAGGACGTAAGAGACAGATATTTTCCCATATACTACACAGAAGCTACTTTCTGAGCTATACAAAACATTAATTAGAATGTACATGTTGCATCAAATAAGGGGGGGGGATATAACATTCTAAAGTCATATGTTTTTCTTACTTGGCTGGAACACAACTGATACTTTTTAATGGCCTGTTTCTTCATTGTTTACCAAAATGTATGGAGAATGATGTGTTCATGTCAAAAGATGCTGCTTATCTATGAGGAGCTTTCTTTTTTGCAGCTAAAACAATAATGGCAAAATGCCACTAATGTCTTTGTTGCACCACCAGAGTTTCAAGGGCAAATTTGCATTCCAAGACTGCAAAAATTAAATGGTAATATGGATCAAACAATACCAAGAACCAGCCAGCCAAAGTAAAAGCACTTGTAAGTTTCATTGATTCAAACATGTGGCTAACTGAAATCAATGGGACTTACAAGAGCTTATCTTTGGCCAGTTCATGCCCCTGATATATACACTGCCAAGGCAGGTGTCAGTCTATAAAATTATTTTGCTTGTCAAAGTCAAACATATGCACACAAACTTGAATGCATGTATGTACATATATAAAAAATATATAAAATCAACATACATACCTATACATCACATGTTCTTTACAATATACAATGTTTTATTGTATGGGGGCTGTGACTAAATAATAGGAGGCTGGACAGCGGAGAAAAAATAAGTTCATGACAAAGAAGACTATTTCTCGCTTTTAAAAAGGTACTGTAGGAACACAGGAAGCTCCTTCCTGCCAGATCAATCCATTCGTCCACCTATCTTAGCACTGCCTGCTATGACTGACATAGCTCTCCAAGGTCTTAGGCAGAGGAATATCTCCAATCACCTACACCTGGAGATGCCAGGGATTGAGAAGAGTTGTAGGTACAACAACAGGTAAAGGCTAGATTTTGGCAGAACACAGAAGCAGGAGCACAGGCTGGGACACCTCAGGCGCAGGGCCAAATGTGGCCCTCCAAATGTCTATTTGGCCCTCAAGACTCTCCCCTGGCCATAGTTCCTTTTCCAAGGTCCCACCCCTCAGCAGCCCTGTGCTCTCCTTGAGTGCTTTTGCTTGGCTGGAGGATTAAGAGATGTGGATGGGTGGAGGTGTGTTGAAACACCAAACCTTTGCATGGCTTGAACGTACCCTATTGCACATACAAAGGCAAGAGGCACAGGTATTGTCCTGCCCACTTCCACCTGCCCCTGCAGACACTGGCATGCAACCCTCCCCAGAGGTGATTGATGAGGGAGCTGTGGTTCTCAGTCTGGTGTAGGCTCTGAATTGACATTCAGAATTGGTCTGATATAGAGGGAGCCATACCAGAGTGAGTCTCATGATGGATCTTGTTGGGATGGGGTGAAGGTGAAGGGGGAAGTTTCCTTCTGCTTCAGCACCAAATCTTGATTAAAATGCAATTAATGGGCAACCATACTAATGCAAAGAGTTAGCTCAGCAAAAAACCACAAATGCTGTGCCAGGGATTATTAGGAAAGGGATAGGAAAATGCAAGATCAGACTATTGTAAGTAATTCTGGACACCCCAGTTCAGAAAAATTTCAAAGAGGGCTGAAAAGAAAAACTAAAACAAGGAGTGGATCTACTTCCTTAAGAAGGAAGTATTTCATTGCACAATTTACAACCAACCTAATGAATTTAGCACCAAAGGGAGCTGTGATGGCTACTAATGTGTTTAAAAATGAATTAGATTGATAAATGTCGTGGGATCCAAGAGCAACTTAAGACACATCAAAAATCCACACGTCAGCTTGTATGAATTTTGACTTTCCTCCTGTTTGAATGACAGATCCCCCTCCATAGCACAGCACAGAATGCTTTTGAAACTCAGTATGCCTTATACTTCATGCAAAGCTCTCACGATTGGTTCCTTGGATCCCAGGCTGGTGAATATATTTGTGGCTCCTACGTGTTGCAGAACCTGGTCTCAAAAGTTGAGACATCTGACTAATAGAAGTACAGAGATTGGTATCACCAAATTGGTGTACTAGGTTTAGTAATGTGTCACCCATTAACTAAATTAGTTGTGTTCATACTGTGTGCAAGAAAACAGAAATCACAGAACAGGGAGAAACGTTCAAGGAGAGCTGCTAGTAAATATATAGCTGCGTTTCCTGCTGTGTTTCCTGCCTGATAGGAACAGATGTTATTAATATGAAGCAAGGGCCTGTGCTTTGATAGTGGGGAAAGACAGGAAATTCAGGAGAAAAAGAATATGAGTGATTTGTTTGCTCCTAGACCGAAATGGTTCTCTTTCACTCTACCTACACACACACATTTCACTTATGCAGCTTCTTTGAAAAGTTGCATTCTTTGTATTCTTATTCTGGTGACTCCTTTCTTCATGCCAAGACCTCTTCCAAAAAAGCGTTACAAAGCAAGAGGACATGTGTGCACATGCAAGGTTTATGTATGCACTAATTTGGGAGAGAGCACATGGGTTTGTTTGCACACAAGTGACACAATGCAAGATGTAAATAATGACTGGTGGGAAGTGGGAGTCTAACAACCTGTAAAGGGCCACTGGCCCCTCCCTGCATTATTTAAAATATATAAACAACAAAGAATTTATGATAAGGCATTGGCAGAAAGGATCTCCAGCTTCATCCTTCTCACTGGAGAAGGAAATGGTTGTGGGCTGGACTAATTATGAGAAAGATTGCTGAGCCCAGTTGTACAGCAGTATGGGCCAGCATTCAGGCAGAAGCCCCATGTAGGTGTTGCTTGCCTGGACATGACTTGGCAGTGTGGTTGGGTCCACCAAGGTGCTCCACTGCTGCCATTCCATTGGTGCCACCATGCACCCAATCTTACTGGTGTGGCCTTGACAGTGGCCCTAAGTAGCAGTGTCAGGAGGGTGACTCCACCCCACAACACATGTAGCTACTACAGCTGCAGTAGGCAGAAAGGGACAGTGTCTTCTACAGCAGTATCTGGAAAGCATAACTACTGAAGAGTGGTAATGTGCACTCAATGCGGGGGGGGGGGGGGTCCAAGTGATAATTAAAACAAAAAACAAAAATGCCTTATAATGTTGTAACACAGATTTCATACCAATTGGTTTCAGAATAAGCAGGCCATTAGAAAAGTGGTTCCTATGTTCTTATGTGGTTCTGCACCAACTAAGAGGACAATATTGAGATTCTTTGTAGTCTGCCTTCCATTCGAGTGTGGAGAGGAAACCAGGTGAATATAACAGACTAAGATTTGCTGGTACTTCTTCCTGGCATTAAACACAGCAATAGTTCCCCAACAGAAAATATACCTATAATTACACATGGTGAAAATGGGGTGTTTTAGCTATATCTAGCACAAGACAGAGGGATGACCGATTAGGCAGCAGCACTTCAAAGGAGGACTGACAAGCTGTTCATGAAAAATTGAACATGTGTCTGGAATAGAGTGTTGCGATATAAAGAAAGGCAAACCTTTTAAGGCTGTATTTACAGAATTGCTTTTTCCTAAAAGAATTCTTGCATGCTGCAGTTTAGAGGAGCTGAAGCACAACTGACATGTGGTCCTTATTTTCTGACTTCTGGTTTAATGTGAAAAATAGCACATCACACATCTTCCTTGCAGTCGGATGCACCATCTATATAATCTGTAACTCACCCATCTCCCTACAGGAATGATTCAAGACTCATAGGCTTTTTGTATATTACACAGGAAAAGTGGAAAGACACGACAGCCATTTGTGCATCCTTGCTTCACACTTGTTTACACTTACACAACATACAGTATTTTTTGCTCTATAAGACTCACCTTTTCCCTCCTAAAAAGTAAGGGGAAATGTGTGTGTGTCTTATGGAGTGAATGCAGGCTGCGCAGCTATACCAGGAGCCAGAACAGCAAGAGGGATTGCTGCTTTCACTGCGCAGTGATCCCTCTTGCTGTTCTGGCTTCTGAGATTCAGAATATTTTTTTTCTTGTTTTCCTCCTCTAAAAACTAGGTGCGTCTTGTGGTCTGGTGCGTCTTACAGAGCAAAAAATATGTTAGTGCATGCGAGTTATGAACTGGCACGTGGCACCGAGATATAAACCATTCTGATTGCTCAGGGTTTTTAGGACTATGTGAAAGTGGGAAGCACAGCTCAAGCAAATTTGGTTTTACTTATTCCATGTATAGCATCTGTACTGTTGAAGAGCTAATATTAGCAACTAAACATCTGCATCTAAGCCACAGCCTTGCATCCGGTTGGATTGTTTTCTCTTCTCCATTTTGTGTTTCAAATGTAATGTGCTGCAGTGGTGCACTATCCCCCTCCCAGCATTTTCTAACTCTTCCTCTGCCGACTCAGATTATGTCCCTGACACTCGCTCTGCATTCTCTTTTACACTTTAGACATTTTCCCCTCAGGGTTGGCCCAAGTCATGTTGCTGCCTGAGGGAAAGGATGAGATGGCACACGTATGCACCAAAACTGACGAGACTGGTTGCTGAATCTTCCTTCAACCCGGGGAACAGGACACCACTACACTGTAGGGTAGAAAAACAGGTTGGAAGGTGCAGTGGCACACACAGCTGCAACATGTCATTACACCTGCCTGATCTCTCCTCTCCCAATCATCTGCTGCCTGAGGTGGTTGTCTCACTTTGCCTAACGGTAGGGCCAAGTCCTGTATTACCCATTCATGTAGGGAAGTGGGGAAATAGGGATACAGAGATGAAACCGATCTGCCAGTATCATGCATCACACAATTCATACAAAATGAATACATATGCCTTTGGTCATTTCTGTTAACTTCCCTCTTCATATCTTAAAGCTGTCTTTACTCTTACTGTCTACATTCTGTCAAAGCTACATCCTGAATAAGAATGTCATCTGTTTTCAAAATATTATTAGATTCTGAGAAAGTAGCACAATGATAACAGCTTTGGAGCTGGTGCTTACTTCCCCCGCCCCCAAAGCTTTAGTTATGGCTCTAGATTTTTTTCGGTGATTACATTCATGAAGGCAGCAGACAAAATACCACATCAATTTAAGTGGACAGTGCATGTCAAAAGCGTGATTTACAGCTGGCAGTTGATCATCACTCCCAATCTGTACAGAGGCTTCAGATTTCAATCTTAGAAGTCTTAATGAGGGCCCCTAATGACTAAGAGAGCATTGTTAAAAGGTTCCTCCCCTCCAAATGAAAATAAAGTTGTAAAAGATAAAAGGCTTTTTTAAAAAAAACAAAACCTAAACTAACATGAAGAGCTGTGATAAGGTGGAAAAAATCACAGAACTCAACATGAACTTTGATGCACTTGAAAAACCTGATATACAGCTAAAGCAATAATTCTGTGCTTAAATTAATATTACAACAGTAATACCTACTTAGAAGAAAATCATGGAAATGTAAACATGATGGGCCCAATCCAGAGTAAAACTATTGTAAATCCCACCAAACTCATTTGGAATGAAGCACATAGTTAAGGCAAGCATACATTTTTTTCTGGATTATGCCTTATGTGTTTCTTTGGAAATATGTGATTATGAGTTTAGAGATGGGTTGGCAGTTGGGCAAAGGGCATTCTGCAGTGGAGGGGGAAAGTAGAGTATTTTTTCAGTGTAGGACCTGCTCACTTTTGTCTCTTTTTCATTGGTTTAATCCGTATCATACAGGAAGACTATGGCTTTGGCTGTGTTTGCACATTATACTAAGCCAAACCATGGCTTACTGTGAACATGCTGGCTCCCAAGGAGGAGATTGCAGTTGCTTCGTTCCTTCTTGCACTTTTTAGTTCAGTGTGGTGCAGCAGCTTAACCAAGGTTTAAAGCTTCTCTTTAAGCACTATGTAGCTAAGGTTTATCTATGTTTACTGTGGTTAACCGTGGTTAACCTTAACCATGGTTAAGGAAGAAGGACCATAACTATAATCCCAGGCTTCACCATCAGGCTGAGCTAACAAGCCCAGGGAAGAGCAGAGGGGATCTAAGGTCCTCTTCAGAGGCCAATACAATTACAGTATGATGTACTCTGGCTTATAGTGACATATGAACAAGGTCACCATCAGGACACTGGTGCAACAGAGTCTTTTATTTTGTAGCTTCTGCCTATCTCAAGTCGCAATCACTCCTGTGTTGTCCAAGCAGGGTGGAAGTATTACTGCAGCGAATCAACTGCAAGGTGATGGGACAGTTGAGAATGGTGGCCTTTCCTTTCCCAAGAAATTTGTAAAGCCACCTGACCAAGAAGAAAAATGTAGTCACCCAATATATATCCCACAAAATTGCAATTATTTGTTTGATTGCTTCCAACATGGGAAAGGGGGCAATGTTTCCATGTAGTGCAATTTTACAGAAACTCTTAACATCATTTGAGGAGCATGGCACATCCAGAAAACTTTTCTGTTATTACACTTTTGCCTTACTTCCCTGTGAGGAGCTCAGCTGCGATAATGTAGTAAGTTATTAGATAGTTAACAGATTGAACAGCAACAGGCAGTTTGTGCCCAGCCTGAATTTGCATAAAAATGGTTTCTTATGAAAGTGGCAATGCCATTTTCCCCACAACCCCTTATTCTAAGAAAGCAGGAAATATGTGGTGAAGTACAGTCATGCAGCCTGTTCCATTTTATGTTGTATCTCCTGGTGCAAGTTAGATTAACGTTTACTACTAAGAAAGGCCTTGAAGCTTGTACTTATTACCAGCTTAATTAAAAATAGTAATATTCACTTGTGTGGCTTTTTGGCACAGAAAGCATTAGTGTTAAACTACAGGGATAGTTTCATGTTGCAGTTTTAAAAGATGTGACATTTTCCCTACATCCCAGTACTCATGAGCTAACAAAACATTCATTCCAAAACACTTCTTTTTTTTTCCTATTCAGAGATGACCTTGTTGTAGGAAAACTGTCACATATGAACTATTGATTTGTTTCAGCAAACTGTCCTCTTAAATCACTTAAAATAGATCGACTGGAAACAAGCAACTCTTAATGGGGCAATTCACACAATTCTTACCCTAGTGTTGTTCAGCTGAGGTCAAGGCAACTAATTCTTCACTGAACTGCCCTTTTAGCCTGAAATACAAGGGGCCATGTAGAATTTATAAAGGTTGAACAATAGCCCTCTTCAAAAGCAGAGGAGAAAGTGGGGGCATGCCTTCTTGACCTGCCCCCAATGTCAATATGTGCATGACAGCTCCACCCTTCATACATTTAGCAAATTTATGAAGGGTGAGCCACTATGCACACAGTTAAAAGTACCGTATTTTTTGCTCTATAAGGCTCACTTTTTCCCTCCTAAAAAGTAAGGGGAAATGTGTGTGCGTCTCATGGAGTGAATGCAGGCTGCGCAACTATCCCAGAAGCCAGAACAGAAAGAGGGATTGCTGCTTTCGCTGCGCAGCGATCCCTCTTGTTGTTCTGGCTTCTGAGATTCAGAATATTTTTTTTCTTGTTTTCCTCCTCCAAAAACTAGGTGCGTCTTATGGTCTGGTGCTTCTTATAGAGCGAAAAATACGGTACTTGGGAATCCTGTACTAGAGGGTGGTATTCAATCACACAGAGCAGACTACCGATGGAGGCTTCCTCCTCCAGACCTTTGCTGAATGTGTGAGAGTCAGAGGGTGAAGTGGGTGGGGCAAGCAGGGAGGGTACTGCTCCCCCTTTTCGTGTGTTGAATGAATGAAGAAGCACCTTGGGAAAGGGCTTAAATCTGTTACAGTGATTTCATTATGTTAGTGGGAGTTCTGCTATACAGTCACCTTCCATGCACTGAGAATCTGAAGCCTTTGCCCATCCAGCCAGGAGATCTGATACTTGGAAAGGGAGGAAAACAAACTGGAAATGGCTTTTGATCCACAATCCTTCCCAAGTTACATCAGCACTTGGGTTCTGGTGTCTGGGAGCCGAAGTCCTACCAAGCCTCCACATACTAGAACCGAGGAAGCCAAGAGGATAGGAATTGATTTGGTGATGATAACGAAGGAACCAAATATAAGGTTTCCAAGGACAGCTGCTGCTTTGCATAGTGCATTTAAAAAGCCAAAGCCTGTTGCCCTAAAAGGGGGAGAGAGAGAGAGAAAGAAAGAAAGAAAATAAGTTAAAACCACAGGAAAGAATAAAAGTTTTATTGGGGCGGAAAGCAGGTGAGAGAAAAATGGTGCATTGGTTTATATACTATTCCTGAAAATGGCGAGAACTCAGAGGTCCAATACTTTTTGCACTAAAATGACAGGTGAAATATCCTTTGAACCTGAATATTTGCTTTGAGTTTTATAAAATAACAGAAGCTGGAGGGCGGTTTTCCTCAAAAAGGTTAGCTGAAGATGCAGCAACGACTAGAAAATTACTGAGCAGCCCCTAAGGACTACAGATCTTATGATAAACAGGCACCATACCCTCCCACTGCAATTCAGTGACATCCTGGGATTGCAAAAGGACTATGGTATTCACTCACCTTCACGTCCCCTTAACACACCCTGTGTCAGCCGTGAGACTGATCTAAATTAAGAGAACAGGACCAATCCAGAAGCTCCTAGACCTCAAACTTGGAGGCGTCTTACTTCATGCCTTATAAATAAGTTGGGGCACATGCTGAAAATTCACTTCCTCAGCAATTTATCTTAAAATAAGTTTATACTGCCCTTCAACTGAGCTCCAAGGATTGTTTACAAATACAAAATAATACATAAATAAAAGATGACAAACGTATTAAAATAAAAAATAATTCATTAAAAAGCCTGGAAGAATCAAGATATACTACATCCATAGCATCCCCCTGATTCTCCAAGCTTGTAACTATCAACAAAAAAAAAAAACAAAAAAATGAGTTTATAGCATGTGCAGTTGCCACATACAATAATTTATATGCAGCTTTCATGCATTTTCTATATAAAAACACATAACATAAGGATGGGGAACCTGTGGCTCTCCAGATGTTGCTGGACTCCAACTCCCATCAGCCCCTGCCATAAAGCAGCACTCAGATGGTTGGAGAGAACACAGAAAAGTCTTTTTAAAAAATGTTCAAAGTATTTAAGCTGCCATTTCTCCCTCAGCCTTTATTTAACTGACCTGTTAGCACACTTCATTCTACCTTGGAAGCAATTCAGCGTCTTCCAATACATAATAATCATTATATATAAGACGACGAAGAAGAAGAGTTTGGATTTGATATCCCGCCTTTCACTCCCCTTCAGGAGTCTCAAAGTGGCTAACAATCTCCTTTTCCCTTCCTCCTCCACAACAAACACTCCAACTCAAATTATAGTTTTAAAAACCAGTCTTAAATCAGAACGCACTGATGCCCTTCCATGCTGAAGTCTCTTTCACATCTGATTTTTTATTTTTATTTTGCAAGACTGCCATATAAAAGTAGCCTCTGGCAATTAGGTCAAAATCAGAGAGCCAAAGAGCCAGTTTACAGAACAAGGATATGGTAATCTTTCAAGAAAATATTTATGTCTTCAGGGACCCACCTACTTAAGGGACCTGTGGAAATCCTGGTGAAACGACAGCCAGATACGACATGAGCTTTATCTGTTCAAATGTACTTATATTAGGGGCTTGAAAAACCAGTACTAAGATGATGGAATATCCTGTACCCTTGTGAAATAACAAGGAATACATGCTCTTTGGCAGTAAAAGCAGAATATTCTCTTCTAGACTCTTTCCTTTTTTTAAAAAAAAAAAGCATAGCTTTTTAAGGGATCTCCATGTGCTCACCTGCTCAACAGATGGCTGGAGACCCAAGAAGGTAGTATAAACTTAAAAGGAAGAGGTTCAAGTCTGCGAAACACTGCTTTAAAGGGGAGAGGGAGAGAATGAGGGTGACCTTATATTCATAAATACATGCAGATAAGAACAGGAAAGGGAAATATACTTCAGTAGAACTTGCTTACTTGAATCATTTGCACGCCTCTGAAAAAAGCTTCTCCCTGCTTGAATATGCAACACCTATGCTTTTACTCTCCAAGGAAGCATTGCCTCTGACTACTACTCTGTTTGGTCTCTATTGGCCAGTTGTGGATGACAGCATGGCAAGGTGCAAATGTGACCACAGGAATCTGCCCTATACCAGGTGAAAGTACGTTTCCAGTACGTTTCCGAACACAATTCAAAGTGTTGATGCTGACCTTTAAAGCCCTAAACGGCCTTGGCCCAGTATCCCTGAAGGAGCGTCTCCACCCCCATCGTTCAGCCTGGACACTGAGGTCCACCTTCTGGCAGTTCCCTCACTGTGAGAAGTGAGGTTACAGGAAACCAGGCAGAGGGCCTTCTCGGTAGTGGCACCCGCCCTGTGGAACGCCCTCCCATCAGATGTCAAGGAAATAGACAGCTATCTGACATTTAGAAGACATTTCTAAGGCAGCCCTGCTTAGGGAAGCTTTTAATGACTGATGTTTTAATGTATTTTTAATCTTTTGTTGGAAGCTGCCTAGAGTGGCTGGGGAATGAATGAATGAATGAATGAATGAATGAATGAATGTTTTGCCTATCTAACCCAGTTTTATCTACTCTGACTGGCAGGAGCTCTCCAGGATCTCAAGGAGAGGCTCTTTTTTCAATCTCAGAATTTCTCAGATGCAGAAATTTGATAGTGTGCAGCACTTGATGTTTTTGGGATTGGCCAAGTTACTTAATATGAACTGCCGTGAGGATTTATCAAGATTTCCACCATCCAAAAATGTAGTTAATTTAGCATTAAGGAAGGCAAACTGCCTTGTAAGGCACCTAGTGAGTATTTATTTAGATCCCAAGGTTGGGGTTTGAGAGAAGTTTCTGGTTCCACATTCAGAAAACTGAACAAGTTAATAAAATGGGTTTCCCCTGTATTTTAAAGCCTTTAAAAGCTATACCTGCTGAGATTATCTGACACCAGCTACTGAGAGCGCAAGTTCAAGGAAGCAGATTGGGGGGAGAAAAATCAGGATTATATTACATATAAGTCTTCCCTGAGATCATATCTGAAGCAAAATACACTGCAGTAGCTTACAAATAAAGACAGCCAAGAAAGATTAGGAGAGCCGTGGACAGATAAGCAGGGTAAAATTCCACACTCTGGTCTGACCAGAAAGAGAATATAATAAAATTTGAAAGAAAAAGAAAAAAAACCCACAGTGAGGGTGTGATATGATTCTTTAGTACTTCTAGTCTGAAACCACAGATGTGGAACAGAAGAAAATATGGCAATGTGTCAGCCTAGAATTTCAAAAGACTTCCCAAGACTACAGGAGGTGAGATGTAGAGTAAATGGAGGAAATAAATATTTTTTTATTAGATAACTAGCAAGACTGACGACGTTTTATATGTGTTTGGTGAAAAACTACAGCCAGGCAGAGCTTCTGGAACGCATTATTACAGCTTGCTTCACAGAGAAACAGGATCTGAGCGTTGCCTAAGCCATAAAAAGAGGCTAAAGTAAGGTTACCAGGTGTCCCCGTTTCCTGGGGACAGTCCCCGGATTTACAAATCAGTCCCCATACAAAATCCATTGAAGTTGAAAAGTGTCCCCAGATTCATCAGGAAAAAAATCTGGTAACCTTAGGCTGAAGAATACAGGAGTGTCATCAGTTTTGCCTTTGGATAACATTATATGCCAGGAGTGGATAATATGATTGGAAACGGAGTTGGACACTCTTGTATTCCATTTCCACAAGGTGGCAGTAAAAACTCACAGTTCAAAATTATGACATTATAGGTTTAAAGACAGGGTTTATCATAGCCCATAAATAAATTTACAACCAAGAAAGGAGAATTTTTGTGGTGGTTTTTTAAAAAGAAGGTATTAAGGTGGGAGTGGGGAAACCAGATGTTGATCTACCGATCTCATCAGCCCCAAACCAGCAAAGCCAATGGTCTGAAAAGATGGGAATTCTAGTCCAGCAACATCTGGTAGGCCACAGTACTAAGAGAAGACTCCACTGAACAGCTAATACATTTGTTCCCTCCCTAAATCAAACAGAAAAAGGGTGGTCATTGGGCCTACACCAACAATGAAGGTGTATCCCAGGGTTTCCAGCTGGTTTTAGACTACAATTTTCCCACCATCCCTAGGGACCCTAGCTACCAGGACCAATGGTTATGGATGATGGAAATTATAGTCTAAAACAGGTGGAGACCCAAGTTTGGGAAACCCTGGTGTATCCTAACACAAAATGAAGTGCAAAAACCCAATGCAAGTAGAGAAATGTGTTCAATTATTTAGCTTATTAAATGGTTGTAATAAAACACAAGCAAAATGCAGTATTTTTTTAAGTGCCAAAAGTCCATCAATTCATTCTCAAGACAGAATAAATGCCATGCGCCCATCAACTGGAGCTTGAGCTAGCCAGAAGAAACATGAAATAAATGCATCTGCTTGCTTCAATTCCCATTCTTGGACGGTTTGTGTTTATCATGTAAAAAACCATTTATGTATCATGGATTATATCTGCAAGGGTCTATGACTTGCATCTGCAAGACAGCTCAAAATAGTTCAATTAAGGGCTGATCCAAACTTCCGCTTGTTCCACTGCTTTCCCCCATGAAAATCTGACTGTTACCACTTAATCAGAGCAAACATCAATTGGGTTTGCTGCAGATTGACATCTGTTCCAAAGAGCGGGTTTTCCTGGGGAAAGTGGCAGGACCAGCAGAAAACCGCTTGGACCCATGCCTGGGAAGCATGAGACAAGTAGAAAACATCTCAGGCCATGGGACATGCAGAAACAGGGATAAGTCTCTATTCTGTTTGTTTCATGATCATGGCAAGTGAGCCTTAGATGTGAATGGATTGCAAACAACTCACATTTGGAAATATAAGACAATGGGCCAAGAAATAGACTATGGTTTTTCAAAAAGGTTAAGAGTTGAATGAGATACCAGTTAAAAGTCGCATGGCATGCCTCTACAGTAGCCTACCAGACCTGCCTAGTAATAGCTTCCTTCCCCATGCCTTGCCAATGGTGAGTTAGGGGTCAGTGGATACTGGTCTGCAGGCAAACAGGTCACTGCCTCACCAACCTCAGTCTGCCTACCTTCTTACAACCAGTGCAGAACGTATCCATGGCTACCAGCGTCCTCCTCCTTAGCTACAACTCTGCCCTTGTAGAGCTCAGATGGGGAGAAACCTAGAATGAGTTCGACTCTGACTGTCATTGGTTCTGGCTCCACATGCTGGTGGCCTGTCTTCCACCCTGCTAGTCCCAATGGGCACCAGCCAGCACCAATTGTGGTAAAACAACAAATGAGTGCTGAGAATAAAATGACTTCTCATGTTGAAAATTGGCATATATCATTGTCACTGATGAAGAGTAACTGCTTAAAACATATTAGGCGCCACATTTACCAAAGGGTTTGTTTGTTTTTCAAATGAATCAACCTTCAGCACCTTGAGGTTTTCTTCTCCTATTTTGATGCTGAACTGTGTGAACATTTTTCTTAAATGAGAACTGCAAGGGCAATAGGGAGAGGAGAGGGGCTTAAGTGCTCCTAACTCTTTGATTGTGGCCATTATGTTCATAAATTCTAAAAAGGGAAAAGGCTCCCTTCTAAAGAGGGTTTATTTTAATACTACATTAAAGCTTGATAGTGGGACACTTTGAGGAAGTTTTATGAAAACAAAGTGCTATAAAAGCAAAGTGCTTTTGATTTATAAATAACCACAGCACTACTAATCTGAAAGAAAAAGGTTGAAGTTTATCTGCTGCTGACTGTAACAATAGCTGCACTGGGGTTAATCCAAATTGTCTGTGCAGCTTAGTACATTGCCTGACAGTGGTCAATGTCAGAGGAAAGGCTTAGGAAATACACTGTTCACTCTAAGTCCAGATAATTTATGAATACGTCGAATAGCCCTGGTCCCAAATGCACACCACCAGGGGACCCAAGTACTTACTTGCCTCCATTATGAAAACTACCTGTTTATTCCTACCTATTTGTCTCCTTTAAAGACAAGCAAACCATTAATAAGAGGTTCTGATCTTTTAATCTGTGCCTAACATGTTTCTGAATTATGATTCAGAATGCTTTAGAAAGCCAAGTATTTAAGAGTATACCTCCTGTCTGAAGGATAAAGCTCCACAGTGATAACATCAAGGGAGTTCCACGCCGAGATGGTGAGGCCATTGTACAGACACAGCATGCCTATCATCATGGATTCACTTGTACCAAACCACAGGAAGAAGCAGCTAATTCCAGAAAGAATCATAGAACCACCTGCATTCAAGGGGAAAGGAAAGAATCACTATTGATTTTGTCATGAGCGTTTCAAAGAAATGCCACATGGCTGTCATGACTCCAAATCACAAACAGTATCCTGGATATCAATGCAAAGTGTGGAGGCAGGCTGTGAGAGCCAGAAGCACCTGTAGAATTACTGGACCTAGGCGAATAGCCCATGACATCAAGTCTGAACCCAACAGGTAGGAGCCTCTGAAAGGCAAAGACCCCTAAATACAGCAACCCCTGAGCCAGATTCCCAAGGGTCCTGCACTCTTGTCACCAAGGGTCTTGCAGCCCCCAAAACATTGCTCATCGGTGCACCCCTCCCGGGCAGAAACTAACAGAGAGGTTACAGAATGCTAGGCTCCAGGCCAGAGGGCTACCTTAACTGCCTTGGAGGGGCAGTTCATTTAGGGAGGTTATAAGGGCCCAGTTGGACCTAGGAACCCCAAGGGAACAAGTTCTGCTCCTTGAGAATGCTCTGCCCAGTCTGGAATGCCAAAGATTTGAGTACTAGTGACAAAGAGTGATTAGTTCGCCTATAGAAGTGATTTTAGAACCAATCTTTATATTATATCTTTGTACTGTAAACCACACTGAGATCTATGGGTATAGGGCAGTATAAGAATAAATAAGAATAAATAAATAAAATAATATATTACATGCCAGACACCTCTGTAATAATCTCCTGGCTATTTAAAAAGGAAAGGGAGGAGGAGCCTGTGAGTTTGATCAAAGGAAAAGCAAGAAGGTTGTTGAATCATTTCCTCTCGCCATTTTCCCCAGTCAATTACCCCGAGCTGCTTTCCCACTCACAGGAAAATGAAATACAAATATCCAAATCTTTCAGCATGCAAGTGAAAAAGCAGCTTTTTTGGAATCGGCTAGTGTGGGCTGTGGGTTGCTATTGAATAGGAAAAAAGAAGAGAAAGACTATTTCTAGCTACCTGGAAATGAGTCCCACTGAACTCAATGGGATTTACTTCTGAATATACATATATAGGCTTGCACTGTCCATAGGACCATTCCCTGGCTCAGGCACACAACCTTCTGCAATTACAAACAAACAAAACCATTGGCTTGTCCAATTTTACCTTGGACTTGTAAAGATAATTAGCTAGACTTCTTTCTGTTTATCTGCAGAGTTCATCAGTAGAGGATAGGGAAGAGTCACTCCCAACACCTGCGCTATTGCTGCTTGATTGGACAGCGTCATGCATGTTCCAACTCTACAGGTCTTTGAGTCTGTGTGCCCCAGTGAGAGCGACAGATTGGTGGCAGTGCTTCTGTCAGTGCAAGGGCACAGCCCCAATCTTACCAACCACCCCAGTTCCCACCACACATGAGACTTCCAGGAGATTATGTTCAAATATTTTTGTAGGGTATTTCGAATATACCAATTAAGTATTTTTGAGGAAACAGTTATCCCTCCCCTTGCAGGAAATTCTTAAAAGTAGGGTTGTGCAGGATAATATTTTTTAAAACCCATTTTCATGCAAAGTTCATACCTAACATTGTTAAACGCCCAATTCTGTCCATCAGAAGAGCGGAGACAATATTCCCTGGTAGTACAGCTAAAGTCCCCAGGAAATTAACGAAGTAAATCCAATAGGCACTGTAATCATCGTCAAAGGATATTTGACATCCTGTCTTGTTGTGAATGAATGTGCAGTTTACAAATTGACTGCCAGGATATTTATATGGTTCAAGATCTATGGAAATGAAGAAAATGAACAATATCAGGAATTCACGATCTGTTCAAATTAGGAATTCATCTGTTTTAAAACATTTAAAAAACTGATAGAAAACAACAACAACAAACTTTTGTATGTGGGATAATGGACTTTTTTTCAGATAGTCATATGCAGAACCTAGTGGCAGATTGGTGTGATCTGCATCTCAGGGAGTAAGTCCCATTAAACTCAATGGAACTTACTCCCTGAGTAGATCTATATAGGACTGCACTGTAACATTATTCACACCCATCATTCACAAGTCACACTCAATGCCTTTTTGGGGGAGGATGTGCAATCTCCTTATTCAATGTAGGATTCCAGAAGGGGGGGGGGGTGTTCTACCTCATAGAAGTCCCAAGTTCCTATTACTTGCAATGCACCTTCTGAAAGGAAGGAGCTCCGCAATAACTCAAAGGCACAGATGTCAGAATGTGCAGAGTGATTTACACATTACACAAATAAATGACCACATACATGGAAGATAGATAGCTACACATTGCCCATTTGAAATCATGAATGTTCCCTCCCACTGTTGACTCAAATACCTCAGTGATTTGTAGCCTAATATATCTCTGAGCCTGTCTGAATTTTTGCAAAGGGCTTTGACCATAAGCATAGACGTTTGACCTGACCCAACCTGAGACCTCAGCTGCAAAGGTTTTACCCTTTCCTCATGATTAAATAAGCAGAGAGCCTCAGAAACTGCTTCATGACAGAGGGGCTCAGGGTTAGTTGGCTGGGTTCTTTCCTTCATTTTATACACCAGGTGCAGCTAAACCTCCCCATGCTTCCTCATTAAAATGGACATGGAAGCTTGGCCATAACATAGATGACATGGTAGAGTTTACAAGCCCAGATATCAATTCAACATAAAACAGTTAGTAGGAACACAGAGAAAGTGTTTTTTTAAAAACTTGTTTTGTATTTCATTGCAATCATCTATAACCGCTTTACTCCTGGAAAGAAATGCTTGAGAAAATGGAACCCCCATGAATCTGGACAGCAAACAATGAGCTTCCTTCCTGCAAAGCATACCTGTGTTGAAGAAAATGCTCCTCACAAAAGTGCAGTTCCTGAAATACGTATTCAGCGTAGTAACATCTTCAAAATAACAGGTGTTAAAGAGAGTATCTTGAAATGTAACCGCTTTGAATTTCATCATTGTGAACCTGAGCAACAGAAGAGATTTTTACAGTCAGATTTTTACGGTCATCGTGAACAACAAGAGGCTATTCTCACCTGGTTCAGCTGGCCAGTCGAAGCCATTTCCTGGAATGGGGCCACTGTTGGATGCTGATAGCTTCTAGGAGCCACAGGTGAGAGCTCAGTGCAGGGTAGGGGCCAAAGGTGGACAAACTACCCCAGAAGAAGCACAATGTGTCCCTCACCAGAGGTATTACCCCTCCCCTAACACTTCATACACCCCTAAGGAATAAATACTACTCAAATATGGGGTGGAGTCCCTAAGACAGTTGGATGGCACCTTGCCTGCCTCCTTCTAGTAACTCCTGCAGCCAAGCTGGTGCCAAATGTATTGCTCTGCTTTCCTTTGGACCACATCAGTGAGGCTGAGATGGAAGTCTTGTGGTCTGGGCACCCCGGGACCTTCATACACACTGCTCAGATTCACACCCCAGGGTTTACTTCAGTGCTACTGATGCAGCAGTTTGGCTTCACCCCAGAGGTGTACTGCATTGTCTCTCAAGACAGATGGATGCCAGTAATTCATCACTCAATTCAAATGTTGCATGCTAGTAATTCAAACTATGGAAGTAGTATCTTCAAAGACAGCATGGTCAAAGGAACCATAACAACTATTAAGGATGAAGACTGATTGTAGGAGGATGGGGAGGAGTCTGGAAATCGATGCACACCACTATTTCTTTATTTCATAAAGTTAATTCTGATTTAATTTATTTATTTCAACCTGTCATTGACGAATGTTCCATTGTAGTGAATCTGATTTTCCAAAGTAAAGTTGAAGTCAAAGTCTTTTATTATCTCATTTTCAAAACTCTTCCTTCTAGAAGCATACTCATCTGCTTGTAGCTGCTTAATCACATCTGGAAACCAGACTGACAATCCATAGTATCTGTGAAAAGCAATAGATACAATTTCAATGAATCTAGTGTCAAAGCGGTACAGAAGAATTAGATTTCTTAAAACTTCGCTGAAACACACAATACACTCGTGTTTTGTTGAATATACACTGATAAACAAGTGATGTTTTAAAATAAACTGGTTGCCTTTGGAAATAATAACAAACTGCCATTTAGTGCTGAGAAGCCAAACTATTCCTTGAGCTTCGACGTTGCCCCAAACATGGTCACGAGGAAATCTGAAGCTCAATTTCTATAAGAATAACATCCATTATTTGACTATTGATCCAAACTCCCAAAATGTATTTTATATAGTTAACTTTTTACCTTTATCCTCTGTATATTGCATTTTGTTTTAATGCTATGGCTGGTGGCTGATGCAAATAAAGATTCATTCATTCATTAACCATAATTTAGCAGGTTGTCCAAACCTTAAACTGTGGTTAATCTTAACTCTGGTTAGTGAAAACAAACCAACTTCATCAAATATGTTTTGAAGTTGCCTTGTTTCTACTAACCAGAGGTAAGATTAATGGCAGTTTCTTCTGGTAGGGATGACACAACAAAATTCAGCTAAGCAAAAATAAAAGCAAATGCTTCTGTATTCTGTATCACATCTGTGCCCCCACCAAAGGAAAAACCATATGAGCCCAGTGCAGCCTAGGTATCATTCTTGTAACACTAAACCATGGTTTAATGCTACATTCAAAACAATCCATTTTGTGTTAATGTGTTTTTTACCTCATAGTTTTATATTGGAGGAAATGCTCTCTTTGATATCTGAAATTCTTTCTGTGTTCTGTAGTTACTTTATACAACACCAAACTTAGTGTGTTTCAGAGAGAGGAATAGGCAAGAAGACTCCATATGTAAAAACATTGGTCACTGTCATTTCTAAAAGCTACTGCTAAGAATCACTTACACAATGTTGGATTCTGTTTGGAAGAATTGCTAAATTATAATAAAGTTAGAATTGTTTATGTAAATTCTTAATATATTGTGAACTGCTAAGTTGCATCTGGCCACAATCATATTTACACAGACTTTGGCTTGAGAATCTGTATAAATTGCTTGAATCCATGTGTTAAATCTGAATCCAAAACTGGAGAAAAAATTCTCAACTAAAAAGGGGCATTCAACATTATCAAATGCCTTTTTAGCATTGAGAAATTGTAATATTACTTCCTACATCATGTTTGAAGTATAATCTGTAACATGTAAAATTTACCAAATATTATTCTTCATCTTTCTTTGCCAAATGAAGCCTAAGTGGTCAGATTTACTGATTATACTACCCCCCCCCCAATGCCTGTAAATATCTTATAGACTGTGTTTAACTCAGGCATGGCCAAACTTGGCCCTCCAGATGTTTTGGGACTACAACTCCCACCATCCCCAGCTAACAGGACCAGTGGTCAGGGATGATGGGAACTGTAGCCCCAAAACATCTGGAGGGCCAAGTTTGGCCATGCCTAGTTTAACCGATATTTTTGCCAATACACAGTGACTCGTGCAAAGTACTTCCACTCTTTGGGAACAACAATTATAACTGTAGCTTTTGAGGTCTCCTGTATGACCCTCATTTCCATAATTTGATTACAGTGGTACCTCGGGTTAAGTACTTAATTCGTTCCGGAGGTCCGTTCTTAACCTGAAACTGTTCTTAACCTGAAGCACCACTTTAGCTAATGGGGCCTCCTCCTGCTGCCGCGCCGCCGGATTTCTGTTCTCATCCTGAAGCAAAGTTCTTAACCCAAGGTACTATTTCTAGGTTAGCGGAGTCTGTAATCTGAAGCGCCTGTAACCTGAAGCGTATGTAACCCGGGGTACCACTGTAATTACTTTACTCAGAGATTTCACTAGTACTGAAAAAAACCTTTTTATAGTATGCAGCTGTGAAGCCA
The DNA here is from genome assembly GCF_965153285.1 of Podarcis tiliguerta. Lineage (NCBI taxonomy): Eukaryota > Metazoa > Chordata > Lepidosauria > Squamata > Lacertidae > Podarcis > Podarcis tiliguerta. The sequence goes on along the minus strand of NC_139544.1, from coordinate 35,245,830 downwards.
TCTATCATTTATCTTTCCATTACTTATCATTCTAATAAGACATGATCTTCTATTGAAAGTTGTGAAAATTTAATACTTGACAAAAATTGCTCTATTTCTTTCTTTTCTGTTTTGCTTAATCAGTATTACAACCACTTCATGTGTGTCTTGTTGCTCTTACCCAAAAGAAAGAGTAAACCATACTACTGCAAGTTTGGTTGTACTGTCCTTGACGGGATATGTGAAACACCTCATAAAAGTTGACCAAATCTGTGAAAGATGAAGAAAATAAACATTTATTTTTAAATTTCAATTTAGAGTACTATGAAAAGGATCATCATCATCATCATCATATATGCTAAATTGAAATTATTGGGAAGAAACATTGGATAAAAGCAATGTATTAAATCAAAGTAGACACCATCATCTAGAACATCCCTGGTGAGCATGGCAGCAGAGAGCATTTATTCATTCTTTTAAAAAACTAAAGCACATCGTCTTCAAATAATTTTTCTGAGGTTAACAACAATCTTCAATGGTTACATTTCTATAGTTCTGCTTTCATATTCAGTGCAAATAGTATTTTTCAAATTAATTACTTACACCATCCAGCTCTGTACGCACTCTGACATAGCACCGCTTGTACCAGGTTCCTGTATCGCTTTCTATTTCTATAAACTCATCTATTTGCTTGGGAGTTTTTATCCTGTTAACCTATGTGAGGGGGAAAAAAGATTTTTATGTTCTTTCCCCTTAGCAAACATTATTTGATATTATGCTAATAAGGATAGGCAAACAACTTCCACCTGTGATAGATATTCTTAATTGTCTTGTTTACCTTAAGAAAAAAGGGACACTTCCCATGCTTCCCAGTAACTATAACCATCTAAATTTTAAGTGATGTTGGGCTAATGAGGCATAATGGTGCAAATAACAACTTACTGTGAAAACTTTTTCAGGCTGACCACGAGCTCTCATGTTTGTATCATGAATTTGTTTGAGAATCATCCAAGCTTCATCATGTTTCCCAACCTACATATATGAAGACATTTGGTAAATGAACACATGTATATTAAAATAGAAATTGAAGAGTAACGTGTGGGAACTGAGATTGCTGAGAAGTTATAATAGCTAAGCAATTGACCTTTCCTGCCTCACTCACAATCATTATTCCCTTGGAAAAACTGATAACCATACCTCCTATAGTCTCAGAATTCACCAGCTGCTCCCCTTTTTAGCTGGTTTTAAACTGTGTGGTGTGGTATATTGAGTGCTTGTCACATGTGTGAAATGGCATATCAGCTGCCACTTCCAAAGTCCTACTGGTTTGACTTTGGGGGACTTTGATGGATCTTTTTAAAAATTCCTCCCATTGGTTCAAATGCACGGGGGGGGGGGGTTAGTTCCAACTTGCATAGGTGGTGGCCCCAATGCTGGGGTCTCTCTACCTTCTTCTGGCCTAACACAGGTGAGAGCACTGCTAGCAAAATATCTATGTCTTCAGAGCTTTCTGTGGGCATAGGTGGGGCTTTCACAGTATACAGGACTTCCTAAAAGGCAAAGAAGCACCTAACTCCCTCCAGCCAGCAGATCCAGGGGTTAGAACTTTTCTGGTGTACATAAAGTTATTTTACATTTTCAGTTATTTTTATCCCATCTTTTAGAGCCACACCTTCAGAAGGCAGTTTACAAAACAAGATTTAGAACCAATAAAATTACAGTTTTAAAAAATCCATAAAGTTTTGTGGAATCAGACCTTTAGAGCTCTTTTGAAAACCACCAAGGAGGAACCAAATGTTCTCCAGGGAGGGGGTTTCAAAGATGTGGGGCCACCACTGATGAAAATACCCTGCCCCAGTCCCCATGAGTCTGATTTATCTTAATGGTCATCTAGACAGCAGAGTCTCCATGTCTGTCCTGAAGCCACAGGTAAATTCAAGTTGTTTAATAATATAGGCATTTTACCTCAAGCAAGAACCTTGGACTTTCTGGCATGAAAGTAAGTGCCACCACAGCGGAAACACAGGGCAGAGCACACATAATAACAAACACTCTCCAGCTGTGAAACTGATAAGCAGATCCCATGCTGAAACTCCATCCTGGATAAGGGAGAAAGCACACGCACACATAAAAGGGCAACGCCTTAGAAACATGGCATATTTTGTATGGTTGACTTTGTTGATCATGAGAAATTTACAGATACTCTGATATGGCTTATGAGATGTCACTTTTGAGAGAAGAGAAAAGCACCTGCTTTTTCCAGTGAGCCCACATTTTTGAAACTTTTTGAATCAAATATTACACTATATCAGGAAATAAAATTGAAAATTAAAGGCTACAGTGGTTTATCCCAAAATATCAGCTGTTGGGATACTGCCAGGGAGACATCATCCATCAAGGCCCCACGTCGATTCCGGACGATCCATCGATCTCCCATAGACACGCAGTATCATTCAATTAGCGACACGAGCCCCAGAAATAGCTTCCCACATTCCAGAGCTCTTGCACGCTCTATCAGCAGATAATGCACAGCGAAAGATGCACGCAGAAGTGCATTATTTACAATTTTATTCAGCATTGGTCAGAACAAAGAAAACATGACTGCCTGCTTCGGTGTCTCAGGCACAGAGAGAGAAACGAAAGCAAAGACACAACAGAAACATCCTGTGAACAGGAAATACACAGACTCTGTGACTCACAAAGCCTGCTCCCTTTTAAGGTGGAACGGAAATATCCTAACATCAGCATGTTCCCCTAGAAGCATCAAACAACCATGAAAGTTGCTGCTTAGTTGTGGTTCATAATTGCCATTAAGCATTATGTTGAGTTATGTTTGTTTCTCCTGTCTAGTGTTATCTCTATGCCATCACTTGCCCTTTTTCTTCCATGTACTAAGAAGACAAGCACAGCAAGCTGAAATGATTGGGATATATATTTATAATAGCCACACTAGATCACCATGGCCATTTTGTTTCACTTTTCTTGAATTGATTGCAGTATTTTCTCAAGAGATTTCTCATTTAATATCCTGAACCAGAAATGAACAGTAAGCAGTGTTCCTCAACTGCAAAAGTTCCATGTTTTCCCTACAACTTTCCACCAGAATAGCTAATGAATCTTCAAGGAGAGTGAGCAACAGATAAATAAGACAATAATAGTCTATCAAATACTTTCCCTGTAGGTGTTATACTAGTAATGCACTGAATACCAATGCTAGAAATAATCAGAAATTAAAACACACCCAGACAATTATTTGCTAGATGCTGGTTTTGTTTAAAAGATGGGGGTGTTTGTGTGTGACTGAGACAAACTGTGTGTAAAGAAAAGGAAGGGAAGCTAAGAACTACATAGGAGAATGACAAATCTGAAGTGTATGAATGCGAAAAAGGAAAGAATTAAAACAAATGAAATGCTATTCTAGTGGGCTTTTAAATATTACAAATATAGCAAAAGGCATGCAGTATTTGTTTACAAAATACATTGTTTAGCATCATCCAATGCTTCTAAGAATGCCCTTTTAAAATGCAAATGCTACAATCTACATTGTCACGCTATTATGGTTGTTCTGTCAGTGCAAGCATTTCTGCTTGCCAGACAGATAATCTCTTATCTCCTCTCCATCCCCCCCTCCACCCCATGCACTGCTCTGGGGGTTCTCCTGATCCACCCCAGGCAGATTTGCGGGGTGCAGGGGGAGGACAGGGGAGGGAACATTCTGTTGCACTAGTGGGACTCATTGCACTGGCTCCCACTAGCAGAACTGTTTCATTGATTCCAGTCCTCTGTATTCATAACTACTTTGTTAGGATGTTAAACATCCACAGGGTCAATAGTTATTATTCAACAAATTCAACATATTGTTACAGGCCACCCCAATCTCAGCCGAGTGGTAGTAAGATTACAGGGGTCTTGGCACTTTACCAGGGCTTGTGTTCCTTTGGAAGGAGGTACAGCAGAGACTGTAGTGTCTTTAAGAAATATGGTTTATTGACACATATTTACACATGAATTTAGGTGGAGGGAGTGCAAAACATTACACCACAACAGCATCTCTCGTTGTTCCCTTCATAGCTTCAGCAGGAAAAAGGAAGGAAGAGCACTCTTCCAAGCATATGTAAAGCCTGCCTGCCTGCCTTCCATCATGGAACCCAAGGTTGCACATATGGGTCTCTCATCCAGGCACTGACCAAACGTGGACCTGCTTAGCTTCAGCAAATTGGATGTATCATGTGTTCTTAGACCACATTCCAGGCTTGTAGTCTTTTACAAGATCGTACAGTGGTACCTCGGGTTACATACGCTTCAGGTTACAGACTCCGCTAACCCAGAAATAGTGCTTCAGGATGAGAACAGAAATCATGCTCCGGCGGCACGGCAGCAGCAGGAGGCCCCATTAGCTAAAGTGGTGCTTCAGGTTAAGAACAGTTTCAGGTTAAGTACGGACCTCCGGAACGAATTAAGTACTTAACCCAAAGTACCACTGTATTTGGTAATATATATGCTGTTTAGCTCATTCACAACTTCACATTCATTTTTTTCTTGGCATCAGCATGTCATCACTCAACTAAAAGCAGCAGGTTTCATGCTGCATATGGTTTTTCTCATAGAAAAGATTGATTTCACTTTTCCCCCCCCTTTTGTCTTCCTGCAAATGGAGATTGAAAGCTGTCTGGGAGCTCTGCATGTTCTGGTTTTTTACCATCATCCTTTAAGAAATTCAAAGTCAGGCTAAAGATTAAATTGACATACAGTTGCTGGTTAGTTGTCTTTGAAAAGTGAATCCATTATTTCTCTGAACATTTGCCATGCACACATTCTCACAGAAAGTCTGATCTAACAAGCTATCTTCAAAAGTGATAATTAGCACAGATATTGAAGCTGTCTTTCTCGTGCCAAACATCATATTAAAAATAAAGGGAATCACACTGGTTTACACACTAGCCCTAATTATCAATAAAATTAATCTTCATAGAAATAAACATAAAGGTTAAGTAAATTCTGAACTGCAATATCTCTTTCCTGTGCTCAACTCTTTGTAATTATTTAATAAAGGATAAGATCTAAATCCAGTCAATTCTTTAGCTTTAACAAATCACATTGCATGTACTTCTGTATCACACAGCCAATATGTACAAGCCAGCAAGGCTGTTTGTCCTGCAAACAAAATCCTATGGGAAAACTCTAAAACTGAAACTGCTACACATTTACAGCACTTATCTTGGTTGCACAGGGAAGATACAGTCAGTAAAACAGAAGACATGCATAAAATGTCTATTCTAGGCCCATGGTTTTCAGACCCACAGAATCCACAAATTCACTGGCACTATCACAGGAATTAGCCACACTGAAGTAGGTAAATTAGGATTATATCTGAGTGATTTCCAGACCAATCTTCATTGTCAGGAATTTGCTACCTTTGTTCATGCTAACTGCTTCTAGTGGGAGGCATTATACCTGTCATAGACTTGCTGTGAGACATTGCATCCCTGTGGCAAGTTTTTGTTCTCTGTAGCATTTAAATATGTTCACTAAAAGTTGTAGCACCATCATTGTTTATGCCTTTACTGCCACTGATAGGAAAACTGGGCCACATTACTGGGTTACATAATGGTCTGGCTTCTGTGACGTGGTAAGCCAAACTATGACTTACTGGATTCATGCAAACTTGCTTGCTCCCGAAGAGCAGCTTGAACCCTGCTTTGCTCCTCCTTGGTCTTTTTAGCTCAGTACAATGTGGCAGCTAAACCACGGTTTGGCTTAGCATGTTGAACCTGGTCTCATGGTTAAGCTCCCTCCTCAACCACAAGCTGTAGCCAAACCTTAGGAGTTCAAGCATTCACTCATCATCATGCTTTGGCTTATCATTACGTGTGAACACAGCCAGGGATTGTAAATAAACACTATGGGAGAATTTCCATGGGGCTGCCACACTGGTAACATTCCTCTATCAAGCCTTATTTCTATTTCTACTTTTAAGAGTAACTGCAGGAAAGAACCCCCTGCTGCTTCAGTATAGCTGGTCATACATTCTGATGCAAGCATCGTAATTCATTCTAAAGCTAACACAAAGTCACAAAATGCAGCTAACATTCCACCTGACGACAGATATAGAGAACATGAAGCAGTTGCATATTTTTACCACTTCCTCAAGAATACCTGCTATTCCAAAAAGGCTTCGCTGTTACTAGACAGTATGATTTAAGAGAAAGTAGCATGGTCGTGAATATGTGGAAGGGTGGGGCAGGATGCCGGACTACAAGCTAGAGTGTGGTTAATCTGTAAAAATTGAGGTGTCATTTTTGTACTACGGAAGTTGGCAGCAACCTGGGATAAACCTGATTCCCAAAAGCAATTCCACTTTGCAAGCTGATTCTTTTATGTCAAGCAAGTTATACTGATATAAAAAGTGACTACAGATGAAACCAACAATATCCTCTGACTTCCTCTATAACTCCACGATCCAAACAAATATAAAAACCAACCATTCAATACTTACAGACCTAGACACCTATAATTCCAAGGACTTGATTCAGAGGATTCCTAATGATTGTGTCAGATGTTTCCTTCTCTCAGTAATTAAGCTTTTGCTATGCTCCCAAGTCTGAAATGTTTCACTTGCAGTTTTGAAATAGTATAATTACAAACAAACAAAATCCCAACAGGGAATAACATTTGCCACTTATTCAATCCTGACAAGTCCACCCTCCTTCATGTTTCCATATTACCATAGGGTAGCGAGCCAGTGTCCTTTTTTAAAAGTGTTCTTTAAAAAGTATTTTTAATACAAAGAAGAACCAAACATACATTTCTACAGGGTTGTGACTCTAGTCCATGAAGAGTAATAACAATAAATGTGTCACAATAAATGTGTGAGTCATTAAGGTGCCATAAGATTCTTTGTTAATTCTTGCAGCAACAGACTAACACGACTGCCCTTCTTGAGGCAGACATTTTAGAACTGATTCTAAAAATGTATGCCAAAAGTAGTTATCTGAAGATAAACTCTGGTGCCAAATGTAGATATGTTATTGGCTTCTGACCAGTTTGCATCCACCACCCTTTCGCTATGACACAACAGGAAGATATATGTGTTCTTTGTCTGATTCATTTAGAAGGCAGTGCAGCTCTGCAGACTTAAACTTCACCCTTGCTCTCTGCAAATGCTGAATTCCAAAGTCATTAATCTTGAAAACAGCAGCAAGTTCCAAGGGGCGACGGGTTGTTAAAACAATAGCCCAAGTGCATCCTGGGAACAGCTTTCTCAGGCTGTGCTGTAAAATAAAACCTACAGTAACTGCATTTTTCAGCCTCTGCAGCAGCTTCACATTGAATATCACCTTCTCACTCTACTGATTACAAGAAATGACCAAATGAATCACCTAACCTGCAGTGACAGATTACAGAATGGTATTAGCGTAGGACAGATCAATGGCAATGGAAAAATGTACGAAGATTCTAATTTACATAGAATCACTTACTTAAAACATTAAGCCAAAGGCTGTGAAAGTGGCTTTCTCTTTAATATGCCCCCCCCCCCCATTTTCAACATATTTGTTAAAACAGAGTAAGGGAAATTTCTGCAGAATGTACCAGTATTTTGCAACAAAGAAATTGCTGTTACATGATTTCTGCAGATGAATATATGTGAAATTGTCATGTCATAACTGATCCAATTTAAATGTTTGTGCAAACAAACCAAGATTTGGAAACCAATAACAAAACGTGGCAGCAAATTGTGGTTTGTTTGGAGTGATACCCGGTTCAGATATAATGCTAAACCAGGGATTGTGACATGTTCCTCCAGTACGCTAGCAAGAAGGAGCTACCTTCACAGTAAAAACAAAACAAAACATTAATTATGGTTTAACATGACCTGCAAACAAAGCTATTGAATGATCTGTTAGGACTGTGCCGGAGGTTCTCCTGTGAACATTTTCAGGGTTGAGAAAGGACCTTTGTGGGCTCTCAAAACATTTTGTGAAAGAACACCAAAGGGATAGGAAAATCAATAATAGCAATACTTCTCTTGATTTGGGAAGGTTAGGCTTTTCTGAACCTTTTTGCACTAGCTTCATAGATTTTACTATACTTCAGATACAAGGCTAAATCCACCCTGTGTGCCCAGGCTTGGAAAACTGGTCGACATCAACTGGTCGAAGCTGTCAGTACTGCTATTTTTACTGCTATGTACTTGCGCGGTTTAATTTGTTTATGAGTAGTTTCTTATTTATGATTTACAGTATGATTTATGAAGTAGAATTTGTAAGTTGCGTTGAAAGCTAAGGAGAGGAGCTAAGAGGAGATAAAAAATATTTAATCAATAAATCTCAACAGAGCTGCATGTTTTAATTATTCCTTCATCCACCCACTCTTCATTTAGGAAAACTGACCTGAAATATTTTTATTCATATTGTTATCACTATGAGGGACAGATTGAAGAGAGTTATTAGAAAGAGCAGAATTACAGGATTAATGTGTGTGTGTTTTTTTTAAAAAAAATATAGTCAGGTAAGTTTGCTGAACAGCCACTGGGTGGCACCCTTAAAGCATTCAGATCAGTACTGATTCTGACTCTTTTGAAAGGGCTGTGTACACACTCCAGTTCACTCTGCATCCAGTGTGCTTCCACCACTGGTTTGGGAAGCTGTGTAAACAAACCCAGTCACAATCCGTATCCATCCTGCCATTTCTTATGAAATACGTTTTAAAGCATTTGCTGCCAAACCACCTCAACCAGAACTGAGAAAAAGAATGATCTAAGCTGCATTTTAAGTCATTAATATGTACACAGCTTAAGATACCTTTTTGGGAAAACAACTGGTGTATTATAGTAAGTCAGCCTACATCCTGAGTATACTAAATAACTAAACTTTTTTTTGGTTAAGACTGATATACTCTGGCATAGACAGAAGCTGAGAGACACTGCTGATGGAATTAGAGGTTTCGTTCAGTATCTTAAATAATACTGAATTACAACAAGAGTGTTGTCAGCTGAATAAACAACTGGAACAATACTAATATTCTGACATATCAGTTATAGTATAATTGAGGTTTGTTCCTTGGCTACACAAAACTAGCATAGCAGGAAGAAGGCAAGGCTGGAATCTATTTCTCTGACATAACTTTCTATATACGTACAGGTTTTATTGTATTGTGGATCATTTTCTCATTTGAGCACACACCTGCTGTCTGCAATGGCACAGTCAAGAAACAGGTTTACCTCCTCCTCAGATGTTTGTGAAAACTAGGGTTATGTCTGGCTCTCTTGTTACTATTAGTTTCTAACGTTAACAAGCAATGGCAATGCAATAAAAGAAGGCAGTGATGCTTTTAAACGTTTGCCCTCATCTGGGATTATTTATAAAAACATATTGAATTTCTACTTCAGGATCAGTTTGCTGACATTTAAAAGCAATTACGACTTTTGGAAACATTTCCCCAGAAATCTAAATTGGATGCCTCAGCTATTATTAAAAATTGAGTGCCAGAGCTATTGTTGATATACAGGAGAGAAGCTGGAGCCACTTAGATTTAAATCAGGTATTCATTTAGTACTTTGCATTCAGGACTATGAGAAGCCCATGAGGACTCCCATAGAGGCCATGCTGCTCTCATCGCAAAGGTAATGAGGGTAACTATGTGACTAACCCTTAAAAGTGTGTTTGATGTTATTTATCCCCACCGTGATGGTGTCCAATGCCTCAGGGTTCCACAATCTACACATGGAGAACTGGGGCCTAGAACAACAGGACTACAGTCGCCGGGAATACTTGAACAAAACATGAACCCATGTCTCTCAATCCAACTCCAGTGCCCTGTCTACAACACTGCTGCTGATCTGATGTATCTTTGCTTGAGTCAGGTGTGGATATAATGAGCCATGACTGAGTTCCTGGTTTGCTGAGCAGACATGCATATAAAGCACAACTGCGTGATTTCCATGCCAGGAAATCACTGCAGGCAAGCACTCCCACAGTATAAAATGATTATATGGGAACAGAGGCAAAAGAACAGCAATTTACTAACCAGCTTGTGAAACTACTTGGCTTTGTCGTTACAATTCTTTTTCATCACCTTCAACATGCAAAATTCTGCACCATCTATTCCCTGCTGTGCTCACCTTTTCTTCAAATTGTATCTTTTGCTCTCTTAATTCTAAAAAGGCATATCCCAGTTCAACTACCCAGGGCTGTAGTTTTGGGGTTTATTTGTTATTGTTGTTAAATTCCACAACAATTCAACTCATAGTAGTACATTAGTCTTCAGCTGGTGGGTCACAGCCTGACCTAAGGCGGGTCATCGCAGGACTACTACTGTACAAATTTATTGAACTTAATAAACATCTCACATTCATTAAGATGCCTTCAAGAGGATGCATTATATTTGAGATTTGCACTCCATAACAAAAGGGGTTATGACCATGCAGTCTTACTGCTGTCACTGAGAAGTGCATTGAACCCAAATTGCTTTATCTGAAGACGGGAAGATGCTCCACTTTTAGAAGCATTTCCTCCTCTGCAGATATCCTCATAAGGACAAATCAGCTGACTGGCAGATATAGAAAGCATCTTTTGAAGGCATGCTGCCAGCTCCAATGAGCACAGAAAGCACATCTTTAAAGAAGGTGGCTGTAACCATTGACCAGCAGTTGCTGCAGCCTCCTTTGAATGTTGACAGGTGTTAGTCACCTGTCATCATTATCACATCAGGTGATTGACAGATACGTGTTCCTGCCCATCCATCAATGTTGACAGGGGGTGGATATAAGGATCCACTGCCTGGATCCAATTCCCCATCCCTGCCTTACCTCTAAGCTATAGCCCTTCCCCTAAATCACCTAGACAACTAATAATGTGCAAGTTAACACACCTAAGCACACGTAACTTGTTCAGAATTATCCCTCACTGCTTTTCTGCTGGTCTTTGCATTTGTGCTCAGAAATGTGAACGGAACATGGAAGAAACAAATTAGTGCAAGTGGAGTCAATTGCACTATTAGGGCTCAATGCAGATATACTTTCAGTCCATTTCAGTAGCTTCACTTGATTATGGCATCTGTTCCTCCTCACAGAATTTAATTTAAAAGAAATTGCTCACTCAGTAGCTGCACATATGTAAAATGTATTTTATCCTAGAACTTCAGCCAAGAAAGCAATGTCACAATGCGTCCCCCCCAACTTGCTTTAGAGCAGGGATAGGGTACCTGTGCCCTCCACAGATGTTGTCAAACACAACTTCCATCAGCCCCAACAAGCATAACAAATAGTCATGGGAATTGTGTTCAGACAACACCTGGAGGGCTAAAGGTTCCCCAACCCTGCTTATAGACTCATTCTCATTAAATGGAATCATCACCAGTAACCAAAATGGTATTGCACGCCACCCCAATCTCCAAGCGGTACATGTTTCCAGGGTGTCTAGGTGCTTACCCAGGGTTCATTTTTCCTTTGGAGATATGAGATACTGCAGAGACTGTGGTGTCTTTGGGTATCTATGGTTTATTTACACATATATATGCAACCTGGGGTTCACAGCATCAGCACCCCAAGAGGGTCTTGTTTCATTCACAGCCACAGCCTTGGATTCAAGCAGAAATCAATCTTCATGTTCTGCCCTCTCTGGCTTCCTAGCCTGCAGCTTTACTCCTCAGTCACATCACAGCCAACTCCTAAATTCTCGACTCTAGCTTTGTCCTTCTAACTACCTAAGAGCTGGAAGAGATGCCCCATATATTTGCCATCTGGCACAGAGCCCCGACTCTTCTGCTCTCTTAATAGCAGATCACTTTTCCTTTGTTTTCTTAATGGCCTTTCACCCAGGCAATTAGCCAGCCTGGCTTACATTTTAACTCTGGCTGGGTCGATGGGTTAGAATGGGTCTGGCACAAACTCACAACAATATATTTGGGGGGGGGGGTAAAAAAATTGCCCAAACAACCTCCTTATGGGTTGCCATCCTGCTTTGGAATGTCATTTCCTGTGAAGTGTGATTGCCCTCTTCCCACGACCACCACTTTGCTGGCTTTTAGTAGGATTTTAAAGGCTTATTTATTCTACTCTACATTTGGTTAAACTTAGAGCAGCATGCTTTTGACTGAATTTTTCATTGCTACTTTCTTGTTTGCTATTTTAATTATCCATGTGTTGGATGTACAACATACAACAAGTAAGTTGCAATCTGCTTTGTGAAGGCTTTTACCTTTAAAAGTTGGCTAGAAATCTAATTGATGGATTGAGTCATTTTCCTTTTTTATATTTTAGCACTGGAGTGAGTTGGTTTTGGTGTAAACATGTTCATTTACTAGAGGGAAACTGATCCCTTAGAGAAAGCCAAGTGTACTACAAGAACCTCTGGAGAAAAAGGCTGCCATCTGTGCCACTCTGGCAGGTGTAAAAGGTGAAATGGTTGGTTCATCAGGAGGCTATTAATGACTAGAAAACACAAGGTCCTGCTTCCCTTACTAGAGGAAAATTAACACAGGGGCGCATGTAATTGGAGAGTTGAGCTACAACTCAGACACCACTCTAGTTTTCCACCTCTATAGCAAGTCTTTAACCAAAGCAATTCTTTCATATGCAGATTTTTCCAAAGATGAAGCAAATAAGAGTTGCTCATGAAAACTAGTATGGAAGAATTAAGAGATAATTTCATATCACCCCCCTGTGGGGCTGCCTGTTTTCATTTAGCCTCAACAGTACAGAGAATGTGGTAAAAGCATAATCAACACAAAAAAATCCTAATGAAGCAAAATCCATAATTGGCCAATACTTTTTAGGAGGCTAACCAAAATGTTACACAATAATGAGCAAGGTTTGGAACTGTTACCTAGGTTTGATGTTAACCAAAATAATGGGACAGGAAGGGGGAGGGCAGGGGAAATGGCAGTGTTAAAGTCACAAAGTCTGCGATGTCCCACTCTTGAGATGGGGTTTAGAAAGATGTACAAATTACTGCATAAAATGGACAGTAAACAAGGCATGTACAATGGTCTTGAACTGTCCAAGACCACAAGGACAATACCTCTCTGAACATGGAACCTTCAAAAACCTTCCCTGCAGAATGGCAGAAGGCATAACACTAAATCTTGCAAGGGAAAAAGCTCCACATTGGTGAGGATTATATAGGTAGATATGGAGCAATCTTGTCAAACAAAGGTAGGATCCCTAACCCCAGTGGTGAACAAGATTTGTCTGGGTGTATCAGTGGAAATTCAATCACACTGTGTTAGGTATCAGTCTAGACACTGCACCACACAGGCTAGTTCTAAAGAAGCAACTGGGCTGTCATTATTAAATATTTACACTGAACTTTCGATAACAACAGTTCAAGGCAGATCAGAGACAACATGAACTTGGAAAGGTAATGCTCTAATTATACAACAAAAAGGCTGAACAGGCCACTGAGGGTTAATGCTAAGCTGATACCATTGAAAATCTCATTACAAGGATTGCAGCACGTAATTGAGCTGACTCTATGGCTGAGTGAGTTAGCAGCCCCCGAGATTTATATACCCACAACATCTATGGAGAGTACGTGATTGGGTCTGGCTCAGTGCTGTTCTTCAGCCACAGCATTTTAAAATGCATAAAAATAGAGATGTAGGAATCAGCAGCAAATCGAAACTATCTGACAGTGTCCCTCTCCTGCTCCTCTCACCCCACTAGAAAACACAGGCTGTTGGGGAAACATGGTATACAACCAACAACAATCTGTAACAAGGAAACAGCGACTGGAATGGAAAGCTGCACTTTGTTTTCAAAAGGTTACTTTCTAATTCCTTTGTTTGGCTATTCTTTTAGAGTGGTGTGGGGGGTGGAGTTAATGTAATTTATTTTTATAGACATGCTCATTAAACATACCTTTCTCGTCTGCACAATTACACGACATGATTGCTTTGTTGTCTTGCTTTGCTTTTACTCTTAAGCAAATACCATTTCAAAGGTAACAATTTTTTCCAGTAGTAACTTTGCCTTGATTTCACATGCTCCAAGCAAAGAGATTCATATGGTTAGGACAAAGCAAGTACAATCAAAAGGAAACCAATGCAATTTTCAAGTTGTCTGGCCCCATAATGGCATCTAGGCATTCTGTCTTGGTGAATGTAACCCTGGTTTAAGGAGCCATTTGGCGCCCAGCTTATATATCTGAGTTTCTAACACTGCCTGAAACTAAGGGTGAGAAAAGAATCACATGAACTGTCTTCCCTGAAACTTAGGTGAGCATGTGGAACTCACACCAGAGAACATCAGTATGGTGGAGGGACATCTGCTACTCATTCACCCACATAGTTTCAGCACTGTCCTCCAGCAGAATATACAAATTGTAGGGATGTTTAATAGCTTTGGAGAAGTGAAGAACTTTAAGAAGCTAGACAGCAGAACTGACACAAAAGGGAGGATTTTGTGTTGCACCTAGTTTCAAACATGTCTGCAAAACAAAAGAAAAGAGGCTGTGGAAAGACCTTAAATATCACTGATTTTGCAAAACAACAACAACCCAATAATAAGAAATGTGTCTCAGCCGTACCTCAGATTCTTTCCTTATCACAGATACCTTTAACACATTGTTAACATCTTTGATTAATCACTTCTCTTTTCTTGATCTCAACATTTATGCCCTTCAAGACATCCTGTGTTTGGATGCCCATAAATCACTTACTTCCAAATCAAGAACGAAACACCTGTTTGGTTGACATATACATTTAAAACTCGATGAATAGTATTTGGAAGGGATACATATGTAGAATTTATGGCATGCATGACTAGCTAAGAACACTCCTGTCATACAAGCCTAGGCATCGTCAGGCAGCTGCCAAAGAACAGCTTTCTAAAAGGGGCCAAAACTTCCTGGTGCAACCTGGAGTTGAGAGGAAGAATCCGCTCAGAGCTGCAGCAACAACAGACTTCCACTGTTGTCACAACACACACATGCAAGCAAAAACACATACAAGTTGTTGTTTGGCCCACAGGCAAAGCACGTAAAAACCATAAGGATAACCTCCTCCAAAGGGAAAGCAGCAGGGGTTTTTTAGGGTGGGGGTGGGGACATGTTTATATCAACAGCTCTTGTGGCTGATTTCTCCTTTCAAATGTGTGTGCGGGTGTGAGAGAGAGAGGGGTAATCAATGATATTCCACTGCCCCCTCTAGTTTGACTTTGGCACTGCCATATATACTTTGGCTTTTATTTTTGGAGGATTTCCACTCCTCGTTTACCATCTCTGGGCAAGCAATTCCCCTCTTTTATTTCCTAGCCAGCCTATAGAAACACAGGAAAGGGTAATTACTGCACTTACAAATGAAATGTTTTCAGCGTTCATTAAGCAGATGTGCTAAAATGCTACTTAAGCTACTAACCACTGAGAAGGCAAACATTTAAATGATTGGGGTGGGGGGCACACACAAAAAAACCCTTTTGCATCATGGCAGAGAAAACACCACAAACAGATAACCAGGGGATTTAATTTGGTTTGCTTATCCTAATTTGCACAAGCATCTGTTCAAAATTCTATAAAACTTTGTCATTCTTGTTGCTTTCAGTACTTTAAGTATACGCTCTAATGGTGTAATCCTGCACTGAAAATCCAATGGATAAGGTGCTCTAAGGTTTGGCAGATGCAGCACTACCATGGGTGTAGCCCGGGGGAGGGGCAGGGAGGGGCAGCTCCCCCCCCCAGATCAAGTAAAACAATAGAAATAACTAACTGACCAATCACATCGGCTCTGCCTGCACTAAGAAATGCCCTGACCCCCCCAAAAAATGTTCTGCCCCCCCTAACAAAAATCCTGGCTATGTCCATGCCCACTGCACCAGTAAGATGTGAAATATGATGGATTCCCCAGCAGAACTCAATGTGTCCTGGGATCCCTGTTCTAGAGAGAGTGGGGTAGATCCCTTCTCGTGCTGTATCCCCCACCCCTGTTTCCTGCATTTCTATCTGCATTGGAGATTATTTCCCTAGAAAATTCCATAGATTGTCCATCAGAGTGTACATGATTCCTAGCAAACAGCCTTTAGAAGTAATAATGACCAATGCAATTTACGGTACATATGTAGAGGCTTCTGGCTGAAGTCTGGGCTGACAGCTTGCAGAGGGTTTTTGATATATACGGTATATACGAAGGGCCTCAAGTTGCCCACCCTTGCTCTACAGTGTGTGACAGCATATCTGGAATTGGCCATCGGGGAAAGAGAGGGAGTAGTTATTCCTTCATTCTCTTCTAAAGGTAAAGGGACCCCTGACCATCAGGTCCAGTCGTGGCCGACTCTGGGGTTGCAGGGCTCATCTCGCTTTATTGGCCGAGGGAGCTGGCGTACAGCTTCTGGGTCATGACTAAGCCGCTTCTGGCAAACCAGAGCAGCGCACGGAAACGTGTTTACCTTCCTGCCGGAGCGGTACCTATTTATCTACTTGCACTTTGACGTATTTTCAAACTGCTAGGTTGGCAGGAGCTGGGAATGAGCAATGGGAGTTCATCCCGTGGCGGGGATTCGAACCGCCGACCTTCTGATCGGCAAGTGCTAGGCTCTGTGGTTTAGCCCACAGCGCCACCCGCATCCTTCTCTTCTAGACACTCACAAACTAGTGGTATTATTATTCTTTCCTTTATATCTTCCAATAAAGTACTCTCTTTTCCCTGACTTCATTTTTTAAAAAACCTATTGTGGCCTAAGCAATTCCGTGGGACACATTTTCTGCAATAATGTTTCAGAACTCTGTTGTCCATATCCCAGTCAGCATCTCTATTGGAACTGTTAAAAAAAACACTACTTTTATATCGGCAATTGTTTTTTACACCTTCCTTCTTCTATGGTTGCATCTCTTTAATTTGTTCTATCATTGAATGTTTAATTACTGTAACCTGCCCTGGGACGTCACAGTAAAGGGCTGATGAGGTATCATAAAATAAATAAAATAAAATAAAATAAAATAAAATAAAATAAAATAAACAAAATAAAATAAAAACTGCCCACCCCACATTGGATATGCGCTTGTCCGTGTGTTTACGACACACAAAAGATGACTGGTTTCAGTCTGCTAAACACATGTCAAATGCCAGTAAGAACACAGACCTTCAGTATTAGACAAAACCAAGACTGATTATTTTTTTTCTATTCTTCATTTTACAGATATCCAATCTGGTGTTGGTGCAGCAGCAACAACTGCAGTAAATAATTTTGGAACACTTCTCCAAGGTGTGAAGTAGTTTTGGCTTCTATCTCTCAGGAGCAGTCTGCTGTTGTGACAGCAGGGTGTGAAATCATTTCCTATTCTTTTATTACGGACCATTGTAGGCACATCCCTGCCTTATGAACGACAAGATCTACCATATCAGAGAGATTCTAATCTCCCTCTAGGGACTGCAGCAGGAGGACAGAAAAAGTACAAATAATTTAACTTACAGTTCCCAGCTAAAAATCACGCAAATTTTTCACCAGTAAACTGCAGCCTATCCCGGATAACGCCAGTTCTCTTCCACAGGCTGTGGTGGCTCACTCAGTTTGACTATCCCATCGTAATATTATCACAGGTAAAATCCCTACCACCTGCACCACATACAAGGATTGTAGTTGCTAATTCCATCCCCCTACTTTCCACCGCTACCATTAATTTTCCTTTATTCACATATCAACACACACAGGGTAGCTGGGGTTCAGTATAGAACAAACAGATAAACAGACCAGGAGTGTTAAATTCTAAACTTCTAACAAATGTATTATTTATTTAAAACATAACATAATGTAATATAAAACAATACCACAATACTGTTCTTTGGAACCCACTGCCTACTGAGATCAAGCAGGCCCCTTCACTGTACTCTTTTCACTGTCTGTTAAAAACATTCCTGTTTAGACAAGCCTACCCAAATGCTTAGAAAACTGAGGTAACTTTAATCTGTTTTAGTTTTTTAAGTTTTGTATGTTTTAAAATAAGGTTGCAATTTTTAAAATTTATTTTACTGTTTTATATTGTGTAAACCACTTTTGAGGTGTAAATTTTATGACATAAATATACAACTGCCTAATGAAGTGGTACAGTAAGATACGCTACACATTTCTTCTGTACTTAAAGATAAATCCTAAGGTGACTTGGGCCTCTAGCAACAATGACAAACCCAGGAACACTCCAAGACTGTGCACATGTTCATTCAAAGATAGTGCAACCACATTCTGAACAGGTAAAGTGCCGAATTCCCACACTCAGAAGCCACTCACCCACAGGATTTCCATCTGACAAGGATTCAATTTCAATTTACTAGCACCCATCTAGCCCAACATTGCATCCAGTGTGACTTGGTACTGGAATCTCTTTAGCTCAAAGAGCTACAAGGAATGATAACATATCTCCATTAAAAAATTCAAACTCTAGTATAAATAGGCTTCATCTCAATATGTACCTTAATTCATGCTAAGTGAGAGATAAGCATTTGTGTTATTATGTATTGCGTAAATCTTTTCATTGGCATTTAGCTAGAACAAGGACCTTATAATTAGCTGATACAGCTAATGCTGAAAACAATTGAGTGCCTTATTTTCCCCAAGGGAACTTCCAGGTGGAATATTCCTCAAGAGGCAAACACATGGATTCACTACACCTGATGCCATAAAGCCACATGAGAATTGTGCAGATTCCAGTGGTGATTCTTGCGAGGCTGTGCAGCAGACCAGGCATTAGCATGAATGCCATAGTCCAAGGGACAGAGGCATATGATCTTGTGATACTGTGTTGCTCCCCCAACTCTTTTCGTGTGTGGAACATGATTTCCAATCAGGACCTGCCCCAGACATCTTGGCACCTGGGGCAAACCCTAAAGTGGTGCCCCCTCCCATCAGAGAAGAAGAGATGAGCGAAAATCTAAATCAGGAAGAAGTGGGGAATAAAAATCTACATCGGGAACAAGGAGGGAACAAAGTCTACATCTGGAATAAGGGGGGCGGGTGAAGATCTACATTGGGAAATGGAAAAATCAAATCAACGTTCTCAACTTCAGTTCCTTGAAGTGGGAATCAAAGGTAATCATGGGTGGTAAAGGGGCCTGCTTTGAATCACACCAGGCAGGTGAAGAGTCCAGGAGACCCCAGAGGGCAACTCCTGCCGTTTCAATCCCTAGGGATGGGAGGAGACAGCATGGAAGCAGCTGATGAAGAGGCGACAGATCCAGCCTCCAAGGAACACACAGCAGTAGCGGCAGCAGGCAATGCATTCCTTGCCTCATGGATGGGTTGTCCTTTCCAATATATATGATTCTCCCCTAAACTGCAAAAGCAGTATTGCCTGTATCTCCTGTCCGAACACAGCCCATCATTTACTGCATCACCAAGGTCTTTAAAGCTATGTCTGTTGGTCCAACAGCCTATGTCTATGTTATACCAGTTACGTATGTTCACTCCTGAAGAGGGAGTCAATTGAATGAATCATTATTGTGAAGAAGAAGAAGAAGAAGAAGAAGAAGAAGAAGAAGAAGAAGAAGAAGAAGAGGAGTTTGGATTTGATATCCCGCCTTTCACTCCCCTTCAGGAGTCTCAAAGCGGCTAACAATCTCCTTTCCCTTCCTCCCCCACAACAAACACTCTGTGAGGTGAGTGGGGCTGAGAGACTTCAAAGAAGTATGACTAGCCCAAGGTCACCCAGCAGCTGCACATGGAGGAGCGGAGACACGAACCCGGTTCCCCAGATTACGTGACTACCGCTCTTAATCACTACACTACACTGGCTCTTGTGGCAAGTTTTCTGTATCCCAGCCTGCATTTTTTATGATAAGGAAGCTACATCCTTTATTATCCATGATCTGGGGTGGCCAGTTTGACCAATGAATCTGCCACAACATTTGGAACTACCAAACAAAAAAACACAGATGGGCTCCTAGATATGATACTGAAGATCAGCGATGAAAGGTTAAATTAGGCTCACGTAGAGCTGTAGGATAAGCTTGAGATTCGTCCAATGAGAAAATTAGTTCAATGCATTGCAGAAAGGTATTTTAAATACTTCAAGGCTACAAAGTACTGACATTTAAAAGTTAGAGGACACCATTGCAATAAAAATGCTAAGTTATTTACACTAAAATAAAGCAAAGTAACCTTTGAAAGCAATTTATTGTAATCATGTATATAAATACCTTGCCTTAAGGTAAGTTTTAAAAATGCATATTTTGTAAAAGTTAACAACTGTTGTTCACTCTTGACAATTTAAAAATGACTTTTAATTTTACTTTTATGCCCAGTTTTGCTAAAGAAAAGTATTATTGCAATTATAAAATATATAAAACTTGCCATCACACCTTAGACTATTAAAAATGTATAATAAATTAAATTAAACTTATGAGTATGCATATTTATATGACCTCATGCATTTATAAACCCCTTTCTCTGTCAAATGACACTAGTAGAAACCAGATTTGAAAATCTATATTTGCATGGTCCTCTACAGCAAGTAATTGGGTACAACCAGGCCTTTTTTCCAGCTGGAACTCACTGAGCAATTATCAACATATAAGAGGCCAAAACAAAGGAACTCTTCAAAATATCCCTCAAAAACACACCCCAATGTCTGTTTAGAGATAAGTTAATCATATGTTAGGAACATAAAACGTGTGGACAAGCCGAATCACAATAGTACTACTACCTTCTGCAAAGTGTTTGCCCCCACATTCTGCTTCTTTAAAACAATCAATTCTAACTCTGAAATGCCTTGTAATTGATTATGGCTTAGCAATTATGTACATTGATAGCAGTAGCTTTATGCAACAAAAAATATGCTTCTTACCATAGTGAGGGATGATTGCCCAGGCCATGGCGGAAGCATAGATGCCCCCAATCATCCAAAACATGCAAAGCCAACTTAAGTGTTCTCCACGTTTTTCTCGAGCAAGAACTTCAGCAAAATAGGAGAATACAACTGGAACAGCTCCTCCAATCCTAATTGAAGACACAGAGTATAAATTGAATACAACCATAATAGAAACTATGAACAAGCACTGTCTTTATTTGTGTCTTTAATGGGTGGCATGCAAAACAACTATTTCACTACACCAGCCTTGTGTGTATGTAACACAAAGTTATGGTTTGTCTAGTCAAAGTGTGGTTTGCTTCAGTGTTCGAACTCAGCCCAGCACATTAACCATTGTTTATTTTCTAGCAACCAACAATAAGGTGAAGTGTTTGTTTTGGCTTACAAACCATGGTTTGTTTTGTCTAGTTTGGCGTTTTGACTGAATGCAATAACTTGTCTACAGTTTGGCGTTTTGACTGAATGCAATAACCTTGCTTGACCATGGTTTATTTGACAATCCCACCCCAGACGCTCACCAAGCTACAGTGACATGAGGTAAGAGCATTGTGGGGGACCCAGCTTGCTGGAGAAATGAGACATGGTTTGCTTTTTCCTCTGTTTGAAGATTTGAGGCTTGTTGAAATTAACTTAGCAAAGAAGAGAAGCACGAGAAACAGGCTTAAAACAAATGATGCCTTTGCAGCTTGGGAGAACACAGCCACTAAATCTTTTGGTGCAGTTATGACTCAGGATATAGGCAAAAAAATTCAAATAATGTCTAAGAATTATTGGACTAAACTCTGGTTAAGAAAGAAACTATACAGTTTAGTTGTTATTGCATGGTCCTCTGTTGCATCAGGGTGTTCTTAGACCTCATATGTTGAATTTAAATGCAGAAGGCAACACAATCTCAATGGTTAAATCATTATCTCTTAATGAACTCTATCATTCAAAACTGTAGAAATGTTGAAAGGTTATAATATATTGTACTATTTCTCACATCGTTTGGGTGAAATTTCCTCCAGTTTATTTTTTAAATTCAGTGGGCAAGTGCAGTGCAGTTGGCACCTAAGCACTTTTATTCATTACTACTATGTTACTTCTGAGTTTCTGTCATCACTATACAGGAACTGATAAGCAGCTCCCACTCTACATAAGCTGTTCTTCACATCTAAAATTAAGCCTTTGATTACCATAAGCTTCTGATTTCTGATGTCAGTAGTGACCATAATACTTAAAAAGACATGTGGGACAACAGAATCAGGACTGGGACTGCATTAAACATTTACCGCTGTATATCTGAGGAGCTTTTGCTATTTTCTGTTTTAATATTTAGTATATTTCATGTACCATTCAGTTGATCAAATTATTACTCCAGAGCCACTTTAAAAACGATAATGTAGGGGTATCTGATGTAATATGTTGGGTTACTATGTCTGGACATCCCTGACATTGCTGTTTTTTGAGGTTTTCAATTGGTCACATCCATACCATACATTCAGAGCACATGTCTTCCCCAAAGAAGCATGGGAATTGTATTTTACCCTTTACTGAGCCACAAATCTCAGCACACTTAACAAACCACAGTTCCCAGGATTCTTTGGGGGACAGCTACATGCTTTAAATGTATGGTGTGGATGTGGCTGACATTTGTAAATTGCCTCGACACACACGTAGAAGGCAATTCATAAATAAATAATAAAAAATGGCAATGTTTGCTAGGGTTTAGGGGAGTTGGAGTCCAGTAACATCTGTAGAGTAGCATAGTATTAGGTAATGGAGTTTTCCCATGGTTTTCCTATTGAAAATCAACTCTCCAAGCAAGCATTTGCAGCACCTTTTGGGGGCAATTAGCAAGTTAAAGCAAGCAGCTTTCAGTAGACAGGGGAGGACTTTGGCAATATGGCGCCCTGAGAATGGACAAATTTTTACACCCCCACCTAAGGATTTCTATTTTTCACAATGATTCCTTTTGGTACATTTGGTACTGATTACTGAATACTTCAAAATGTGTCTTGGCTCTCTGGGACTAACGTTGGGTCCCTGTATTGTGCAAAAGGGACAAGTTCCTTTGCACTGTTATCGAGACCCTGGCTGACCCAACGTTTGAGAAAGTACTCCTGCATTATTTTATACAAGATTGGTTCATGCACTTGGAAAAGTATGCATGGATGTCCCTTTTTGCAAGATTTTGTACTCTGTTGCAGTTCATAAACACAAAACACACACACATACCACATCACTCTGTGGTTTTAAGCAAAAGCATTGCATAATCGAAGACCAAAACGATGTGTGTTTCTCCCAGAAATAAAGCACCCCATTCTTTCCAAACTCTGGAAATTGACATTAGAGAAACAGAATAATTCCTGAAAAGAAAATGGCCAGAAAAAGAATGGATCCTGGTGTGTGTATGCTTGTAAAGACAGATCACAAGGGACAAAAAGGGACATTTCTCAATGCTCTTTGTGGGGTAGGCATCTTAAACAATCACTACTACGAAATAGGCATATACACTTCTTTAAGTTGTAACCCATATCCCTGCTACTCACTCTCTGTAGTGAAGGTTAGTATAATGAAAAGACTTTGGAAGCAACTTATATCAGCCATGTCAGGGGACTACCATCAGCTCAGAGACGAGAGGTGGAAGGGCAGTTGTGTTACAGGGAACCTCCAAAAATCTTGCGAAACCCCCACCTACAGTGGAGAGGAGGTGCGGAGACCAGGGGATGCTAGAGAGAGCTTCAACACCGAGCCTGAGCAAACAGGAGAGGAGGGAAGTACCCCTTTGCCAGCGCCCATTCTGCACAGTAGGTTTCGGCGCAGGGAGGGGCGGAGAAGTTTGAGGGTCACACAACTGTTATGCTGGGGGAGGTACAAAAACCCACCACTTCCAGATTCTGCTAGCGATTCAGCCAGACATCAACTTATGACACTCTTCATTGTAAATAGCTTGCACTAAGAATAAAGCCTGGAAAAGACAGGTCAGAGTCTTGCCTGTTTGCTCTTGAGCAACCACATCAGCATCTGACAAGCTATGATAATTAGATAGAACCCTGATGTTCATAAACAATGTATCTTTGCATACAAAATATTGGGGAGAATCAAATGGGAGAGAAAAGCTGCTCTCGTGCCTTACTTGTAAGCTTGTCAGATGGCATTTGACTGACAAGTGTGGTAACAGATTGTTGGACTGGATAAGGGAACTAGGGTCCCAAGAGGCTGTTGGACTCTAGCTCCCATGAGCCCCAGCTAGTATGGCCACGATCAGGACTGAAGTCTTCCCAGATGGGGTTACAGGTTCCCCATCCCTGGACTAATGCTTTGATCTGATCCAATAAGGTTCTTCTCATTCATAACATTTCATGAAAATTTTTCCATCAGTGTGTTTGGCAATCCCTGCTAGAACCCCTATGATTTCGTGTGCCACAGAATTTCTACCAAGAATTAGTGAACGCAATGATGGTCACATTTTGCAAAATCTGATAACCTCCAAACTACCTCTCAGCAGTTCCCTCCAACCTAGTGCCAAAATTATCTTTTCTATTTCCCTCCTTCCTTCCTGGTTCAGCTTTGGTTTGTTATTCAGAAAACCCAATGCATATGTACACGATTTATCATTCATCCCCTTTCCATTTTCTGCAGGCATCAGCAATATGCAGCCAAAACAGCAGTTACAGATAACATTACTCAGTCAAATCCACATCAGACATTGAAAGCACCTTTATACAATTTTAACAGACATTGAGAATTTGGGAATTGTAGGTCTGAGAGGTCAGCACCCTTAGCAAACTACAATTCCCAGGACCTTTTGGGGGAAGCCATGAAAGTTAAAGTGGTATAAGGGTGCCTTAAATGTATGGTGTTTCTGTTACCTTATTTAAGAAGACATTCTCCAATACTTTTTCATATTCCAGTCACCCCTGTTTATCTAACACAAAAGTATATCTTATTAATAGTTGAAACTGATTTGCTAAGCAGTCTAAACTTATAATAGTGGAATATTTTCTTCACATAAATTATATTTTCCCAATTCAAAATCCTGCTCCAAGGCACAGCTGTCTATTCTATTTGTACATTACTAGAGGCAAGCTATAATGTTTGAAATCAAATGTCCTCCCCTGCTGCAATTTTAACAACTACTTAAATCTCGCTGTTACCACCCTTGAGAAATTACTTTACAATGTTATAATATTTTCAGATATGTCAGTATTCCACACAAATCTTTAAGCAGTTGAACAAATCGAGGTATCACACTGGATGGAAAGAAAGCAGCAACTTCTAAATATTTTGGGACTCAAGTCCTTAAAAGAGCACCTCCCTCAACATCAACCATCTTGGATCTTACACTCAGCAAGTGAGATTTCATTGGTGGTGCTGCCACTGGGGACATGCAGTTGATGATGATCTCTGACAGGGCCTTTTCAGTGGTGGTTCCCCATTTGTGGAATGCCCTCCCTGGTGAAGTGCACCTGTCTCCCTTATTATATATATTATTTGGGGACTGTAACTTACTACTTTTCTGTTTTATTTATTTATATTGTGTCATAAAATATGTTAAATTTAGTGTAAAATATTAAAAGTATACTCAGCTCTCTGCATCTATCACCACTGATAATAATGCAAGGTGGTTAAATCCTAAGCTATGCAGTGTGTGAATTTTTCTTTCAGGCATACAGTGACAGATGTGCAAGTGTGATTTTCAGCCAAGCCATGCCACTTTAAGTACCCCAATGTGGATCAAAGGATAACAATATTCACTTTTTTTAACCACTGACCCCTTCTTTGCATGGACTTTATCCATACAGGGCGCCCTCACAGCGCAGTAGGCTAGAGTCTGGACAGCGAGACACAAGAGCAAATGCAGATTGAGAAAGTCTGAGTAAACACAAAGCCCAACCACAATATAGTGGTACCTTGGTTCTCAAACTTAATCTGTTTTGGGAGCTTCCTGCAGTCAAGCAGAAACCATGTCAGATGTTTGGTTCTGAAAAATGTTCACAAACCAGAACACTTCCGGGTTTGCAGCGTCTGGGAGCCAAAACATGTGAGTACCAAGGTGTTCGAGAACCAAGGTATGACTGTACCCTCAGTCGTTCTTTGGGCTCTTGACAGCAGGATGGTAACAACAATGAACAAGCTTTTCCCCAGAACAGGGAAAGGTAAAGTTAAATTAGAAAATGAAAGGAATAAAGGAAGAGCTTACCCAAATCCAGAAAGTAAACGACAGAAGAGAAAGAAGCCATAGCCCTGGACAAATGATGAAAGGAAGGCAAAGAATCCATTGACAGACATACATATGAGAAGAGACTGTCTCCTTCCCACCTTGTCTGCCAAGCCTCCCCAGAAGAATGCCCCCACCATCATCCCAAGGTATACTATGCTACCTGCAACACACAAAAGAGAATATGTTACATTAGGAAGGATTGCATAGTTCTCAATATCAACTCCTAAGTCACTGTTCCGCCTCAACTCCCACACATGGCACAATTTACTTGCAAAACAACTATGTACATTTATTGTAGGTGAGTAATTTGAATACAGATTTGCAAAGGAAAAAAGCCACTCCTCTCATATGCATCCTTTGTTTCTGACTTACTGAAAATTTGGTACTTTTTTAGTTATAGGCACACAGCTGCAAGAAAGTAAAAGAAAAGGCAAGCAAATCTGGGGGTTGAGAGGTTTATATCCTACCTTTTCTTGCAAGGAGCTCAATATGGTGTAAATGGTCCTCCCCCTACCCATTTTGTCACAACCCTGTGAAATTGACTGAGGGACTGTGCCTGGCTCACTGTCACTCAGTGAGCTTCATAGCTGAGCAGAGGTGTGAACCCTGGTCTCCCAGATCCTAGTTCAACACTTGCCACCACACTGGCCCTATCCATCTTTCCACTGCAACATCCATGCTAGGTAGAGACATTATTACAGTTCAGGGGGACATTAAGCTGGGGGGGGGGGGGGTTGTAAGCTGAAGCAGAGCCAGTGAGGGATGTGAGCTGAGGAAAGTCCAAAGAGCCAGACAGAGTGGCCAGGGGGGCCATATTTGGTCCCAGAGCCTGACGTTCCCTATCCCTGCTACATAGCATCTCCTACCCAGAATTTTTCCATAAACAGTGGGCTAAAATTAGTTATGTGGATAAATCAATACCATGCAATTAACTAATGCAACTACGTTGCAGGAAAACTTTGTTATCAACAGGATTATTTTCCAAATCATGTGTGCGCTCTCAGAATGTGACCCTTTATAAATGGTTTCAGAAACTAGGATTATTTAAATTGCTTTAATAACAAAAGGCAGGAAATGAACAAGAGAGGATCAGATTTCTATATGCTGGGAAACTTGATAGGTCAGTGTACAAAACTCACTACAGATCATGCTTGCTTACAGCTGTTTTCTCTGATAACAGTGCACATTATAGTAATGACTCTGCAGCTTTATCGCTTGTGCTTCAAGAATATTTTAATTTCAATAAACATGCCTTTAAAGAGGGGGGCTCCAAAAGTCCAAGGATGCAGCCAAACCAAACATATAAAAGTATGTTTGTGTATATATAAATGTATTTTGTTTATTTATAAAAATATTTATAGACTGTCCCTTTATATAAATTATCAGGGTAGTGTACAAGAAAATTGATGAGTACTATAAAACATTGAACAGGCTGCTGGCATAAAAAGATCTTCTAGAGGCATCTGAAACATATAGTAGCAAAACTATTGCACAGCATGGAACTGGTATAAGTACATGGCTGGCTTCAAGTTGAAGCTAGCTGGGCTTCTGAAACACAGAAGAATGGGAACTAACAGTGCTTGTCCACATAATCTCAGAGACTGAATTGGAATATAAAGGCTCAGGAGGTCACTAGGTATACACACAACTATATATATATATATATATATATATATATATATATATATATGTATATGTATATGTATATATATGTATATAAACACACACATATGCATATGTGTTTATGTGATAAATATGCATGTTCATACATGCGTGTGCACATACTCTTTATGGCATTTTAAAATAATTTTTACCTGCCTTGTTATCCACCAGCTCCACATTGCCTGATATTTGGAAACTGAAATGGTGGCACACAGAATACAATGCATACAAGACCAATATATCTAATTATTAATAGGGGGTTGCCCTGATCCCTTCTATGCATTGTGTTCCACTCCAAAATGACTTACAAATCAGAATCCAAAGTGGCCTTAAAATGAGGTGGGTGAGAGCTATTCTAATCCCACACTGTGAATAAATTTGGCACAGATAAAGCCATATCTGAATGAACAGTTTATTGATTTTAACACACACAATGCCACACTTCAGTCTCTTCCCTACTGCTCAAATTAACAGGTAGTTAAGAGACTATAACATTTAATTGGATGGACACAAATATTGATTTATGTCCAACTTTTTACAATTAAGACAACTGCAGAACAGTAAAAATAGTATTGCTGTCTCTATTCTCACCCTGAGTGTAAAAGAAAAACCACCCCCTACTACTATAAAAATGAGATACTATGATGCAGCAACTACAGAACAGGGTTATCGAAAACCTAGTTAATCCCAGGTAATGATATGAAGTCACTGATGGATTGCTTTAGTACTAGCGCTGAACGTATTATTTTGAAGGTATCTTCTCTTATCCGATAGTTCCCTCTGGCATTAGAGCGAAAATCCTAACTGACAAGCCTGAGATAAAGCCTACTTTGTTAAGTCTTTGTAATGCCTCTAATGCCTGGTTTCACTTTTCTCTGAAACTGAGGTGCCTCTGATACGTTTTCTCCCTCTCAGACTTTTGATGCGAAATGCAGCAACAGCATTCACATAGTTCTCAATCGACCCTGTCATGGTAACAAATTGGTGTGACTCTGCAATTTGAAATGCACTTTTCCAAGCTCAGAGTGATTATGAATGGTGCATGTGACTGAACAACACAATGTGTTTCCCATGCAATGTTCTGGGATTAATTCTTCTCACCAACAAAAACCCTACAGCCGGTAATTGGCCATAGGATCACTCTACAGTCATGTCTCTACATCATATCAGAAGCCCCTGTTTGGCAAACAGGGAAAATTTTGGATGAAGGACCAGCATGTTCAGGGGCTGGCATGACGACAACTTTCTGCTGACAATTGTCTCTTCCTACAATGCTTTCCCACCTGTGAGTTGCGGAAAAGTAATAGTGGCTTGAATCCCAACAAAGGCAGCATAGACACCAATAATTAAAAGCTCCCCCCACTGCAAAAAATCCTGTGAAATGTAGTTTGTTAATGGTGCTGGGAGTTGTAGCTCTGTGAAGCATAAACTACAGTTCCCGAGATTTGAGGGGGGAGGTAGGTGTGTGCGCTGCCAAAGCTGGCAATAGCATGATATTCAGTGTATTAAATGTGTCAAAAGTAATAGGAAAACTTTTATTAGGTGACTAGCTGTGTGATATAAAGAAGCATCTTTGCATAAGCAGCCAACTTGGCTGTCTCTGATGCAAAAAAAATGAGCTTTTAAAAATGTTGCCTGATTTTGCGGGGTGGGGGAGAGATCTTTGTGTTCTCTTATGCCAACAGAAGTTGGGTCTAGTAAACGCTGACACATTCATTTTCATCAAAGAAAAAAAAATCATGCCAGCACAAGCAAACATGGGACTTCCTTAGCTATCAAAATGCGCTCCTCTAGGGAAAATAAAAAATATTCACTGGATCTGAGGTCGTAATCCTTGGCCTCAGTAAGACAAGCAAGCTGTATAATCCAAAGAAGCAAAATGCACTGGGGATCATTCACATTTCAGGGCAGAGCACATAAAGCAGGAGAAATTAAACGTAGCACTGTGGCAATCATCCTGCCAATGCAAGCTTTTCAGCTTGCCAGATGGAATTATTCACCTCTCTGCCCCTGCTGCTTTAGGATTTCCTCTGACCCCACCCCAATTTTGGGAAGGTGTAGGCAGAGGCGGGGGAGTCCCGTTGTGCTACTGGGATACATTAGTTGAATCCCAGTATGTTTCTTAGCATGTATATATTGAGGTAGCTCATCTAAATGAATATAATGCCACATTGCTGTCTTACATCTTATCCTTTTCTGGAAAAAAAAAATCACCTCATCCCTTAACAGAACTTTCTTTTTTTTAATCAATTCCTTTCACTTAAAATATCTGTTCTAGACCAAAAAGTGCCTACCTGAAGATTTCAAGCATGGCATTTTGAAGCACTGCCTATTTATATTGTGGAGCAGTGAGAAATGGAAGATCCATAGCTCAGTGGTAAGAACAGATGCTAGAGGTCCTGTATTCAAGTTACTGCCACTCTCATCAGATAGAAGGCATGGGAAAGACCCTGACCTGGGATCTTAGAATACCACAGCCTGTCAGAGCAGATGAGTTAGATGGATAAACAGATTGACCTAGTATAAGGCAACTTCCAATGCTAAAAACATCATCCAGTCCTCAGTGAGCCTTTCAATTCCCCATGAAAAAGAGGGTTGAAGCCTCAAACATTTCAGTCTCTCCATTTTGAAATGGGAATATATACGCATTAATGACTTAAAATGTGGCAATGTTGTTTCCCTAAGCTGTGTTTGAAGTCATATTTGCAAGCTGCTGTAGACATCAGAGAGAGGGCTGGGGTTCACCAGATGCACATTAGGGCTGTGCAATAAATCGCTATACCCTTGAGTACCAGTATTGAAATAACATTGTGATAAGTAGTTCAACAAGGCAATATACTTGTGAACAAAAGGTGGACACATAACAGCTTGGGGGGGGGGTAGCTCAGCTGAACAGGTACTTTACAGATAATTTGCAGGCACAGTGTCTCCATCTCTGTTTGCTCTCTCCCTCCTAACCCCTAAGCCCTCACACAAACCAGCATCTTCACTGGGTATCTTTCCACTTAGAGCTCAGCTAAGTATGCAGAACCTGCTAATAATCCAGGAGGGACCCCCCACAGCTAGACAATCAAAGAGGCAAAGTAAACAAAGAACTGGGAAGTGGAATGAGGGCTTTTGGGGGGTCCCTTCTAGGGGGGAGGAATGGAGGGGAGAAGATTTAGCTGGCTGCCTAATGCTGAAATGGGAGGTTGTGAGAATGATGGGGAGGGTGTTTTTCGGTAAGCAGTGCAAGCAAATGAGTGTCTGCTCACAAGCATGCCCTACTGAATTCAATGAGGCTTATTCCCAGGAAAGTAGAAGTTTAGTTGAACTCAGTGGGACTTATGCATGCACAGGTTGTACTTAGACCTCTGAGTGGGGAAGCAGATGCAACTTGACTAGTAAATCACTTAAACTACTCTTAAATTGGTTGGAAATATATTAAATATAATATATGGAAGTTTATTTAATATTTGTATTAAATCTACTACTTCTTTACCATTTAAGGCCCTCCTCTGCCGCAGGAAGCCTCGTTAAGGCCCTCAGCTGCTGTGAGGAAGTGTAGCGCACCCTCCGCCATTGTGGGGAGGCATGGCAGGACCCTCTGCCACTGCAGACGTGTGGCAAGGCTCTCTGCTGCGGGGAAGCCCAGTGCACGCTCCACCGCTGTGGGGCAGTATGGTGGGACCTCTGCTGCCAACATAGATATATGCATATATCGTGATATATCAAGATATTGTGATATTTAGCTGGTGATATATCGTGATGTTGAAAATCAGATATCTTCCAGGCCTAATGCACATTACCTGATTTGTTTTTCTGTACCTGCAACCCCTGAACTGAAAGTTGTTATCGGTACATGCACAAAGGCTGCCTGAAATGTACACACCTCAGTTTATTCACAGCTTGCATTATCAAATTAGATGGAAGCTCATTTGAGGAGAAACACATCAAAGGAGTATTTCTCGAAAAAATGCAAGACACAGGTAGATTGTGGGCAACTCAGCTTCAAAAAGAAAGCTGTGGGAGTGCACTGGAGCAAACGGTAATATGCATATAGCATGAGAGTGAATTAATATGACAAAAGGAATGGAATACACGTTAACAATTGCTATAGATGTTGTTGGACTCCAATTCCCATCAGCCACAGCAAGCATGGCCTACGCTTAGGGGTGATGGGAATTGGAGTCCAACAATTTCTGGAGGGAACCATATTGGCTACCCCTAGTCTAGAAGCAACTAGAAGCTGAAGCAAAGTGGGCAGGGACCTGAAATATCTCTTTGGTGAGAGGCAACTAGGTGTCCCGTAAGAGTATAGAAAGTATGAACATTTGCCCTCTAGCATATTTTATTAATAAATGTTTTTATATGTGTGACACATTTTCTTCCAAAAGGGGCTTTGAGTCTCAGAATTTGGAATTCCCAGGAGCTGCAAAAATCAAATAAACAAGTTCAGCATCTTGATAGATGAGGTCTTGTAAACCATGATTTATCTATTGTGCAAGATTATCGAAACATGATGCCTGTGGAGAGCTCAATGATGTGTTAAAGATCTTCAGCTTTGTTTCAAAAGTAGATGTGACACCTAATGATTTAAACTGTGATGTATTTTCAGCCAAAGAAACCCAGACTGCTGAGGTGCCCACATACACAAAAATGAAGACAGAGACCTAATTAAGTGTGTGAAGTCAACAAGGCTTTTTTCTATTTTCAACATATTTGCATTGCTATGAAACATGACCATTGGTTAATGGTATTATAATTAAAGTGGTACTTGAAGATGGAAGTTTGATACTGGCATAGAGCAAATGAATTTTTGAGCAAGTTACATATCACTGGAGTGGGAAAGCAAGTAGTTCGCTCTTACTCAATTGCAGAGTTGGGGTGTTTCTCCTGGTAACACCTTACTACACAGATTTGTATTTACTTATAATCCACTTGTCCAGTGCTTTTTTCTGGAGGGATGCAGGGTACACATACCCCTAAACATTTTGTGAATCTAAGTTTGACCTCATTGAGGGGCAGTTTTCAATATGAGTAGGAAAATGAGAGTACCCCTATATGCTTTTTTAAGAAAAAAAGCACTGCACTTGTCTCCCCAAGGGAAATGTCCAAGCTGCTCATGAAAAAGGCATAACATTGTCTAAAAACTGCAATATAAAATTAGTATAATCAAATACCAGAGAAAAGGAGAATAATTCCATAAAAACAGCTAAATGGGAATATAACAACATCCAATGAAAATGTTATACTCTGGTGAGAAAGGGACAGATTATCCTTTTTTTCAGAAAAGCAAAGGCAGGGGTTTTTTGGGGGGGGACTGCTCATGATGTGTATATGCACCTCTCTGTTATTTCACAGAGTTTGGTATTGATTTAAAACACTGACGTGAAACCTTGTCTTCCCATATGTTGTTGGACTACTTCTCCCATTATCCCTGAGCACTGGCCATGCTGACTAAGGCTGATGGGAGCTGGAGTCCAACAATATTTTGAGGGCCACAGGTTCCTCGCCCTTGATTTAAAGACATGTTTTACAAATGTTAGCTTTGGGGCCAAACTCACTATGAGAAACAAAGCATCTCTCAAGAAAAACCATCTCCAGCCTTAGTAGCTATGGTTGTGATTTATGCACTGAGCAGCACAAACATGTGTTCCGTTTCTCCAGCCCAACTTCTGGACAGAATGGCTCAATGCAACGCTGAACCTGCCCTAAAGATATTTGGTAGCAAAGCGCTTACTCAAATGCTCTCTGATTCAAACTCCATTAAAGTCTTGAAAACTGTGCAGAATAATTGTTTTGGGGAAATATACTGTCTACCATCAGGAATATCAGCAGCTTTTCATACAGAATCCAGGTGGCCAACAATTAAGACAAGAGCAAACTGAACTCAGTTAAAGTATATCTTTAAAAATTGCTACTATGCCTATTGAGTGTTTTCCTGCTGTATGAAATAGCGGGTGATAACCAGCTATGGACAGCAGCTTGCCAATTATCTTTTGGACTATTATTATTTTACAGAACCGTGCTCCGTTTGACCCTGAATAAGAGACAACTAAGGGATAGCTCAGTTGGTAGAGTATAATTTCAGGGTCATGGGTTTGAGCCCCACATTGGGCAAAAAGATTCCTGTATTGCAGGGAGTTGGACTAGATAAGCCTTGTGGTCCCTTCCAACTCTACAATTCTAGGGATTGGTTGTTCTGGATAGAATTAGAAACACTCACTCACTAGTGAATTCCCCCCCCCCCCATGAACAGTCATTTTGTAATTGCACACCATTTCAAGTACTTTTGTAACACATCTCTGAACTATTCCTGCACAAGTCCCATTGAAACAAACCGAGCTGAGATTTCTCAAAACAGATTTTTCTGAGAAAATTTATAGGATTTCCTTTTTCTTTTTCACACACCCCACCCCTTGAAAAAAAGCAAATGATATTCTCCAATAATATTTTTTGTTACTGCCACCATTATTCTTCCAGAATGACAATGGGGCCAGGAGGATGCAAAATGGCAGCCAGGTTGCCAAGACACTTGGCTGCAGCTGCCACTTGTAGTGTCAGAGGGGGAGAGTGACTAAGTCGAGCTACTGCCACTACTAATGGAAAGCCCCACTCCCAGAGAAAGTGTTCAATAATTTCTCCTCCTCCAGGTCCACCACCACCACCAATTTCTTTGCCTACAACTACAACAGATAATTTTGAGAGGCCACTTGCACCCAGTTCTATTCAAACACTCCTAATGATGAGGCTCTTTCTTCCATCTCTTTGTTACACAGTATCGACATGTATTCTTGATACTAAGCTATGCAGCATGTTATCAACATATTATATTTATTCTGGATTCATAAACCTGCGGTTTTTTTGTCCTATGATTTAGGAACAGCTACTTATTTTTATTGGTCATGACGAAGGGCAGAGGAAAATCTTTTCTTTTTACACATACAACAAAACAAAAGAGAGCCATGGTGGTATCTTAAAATACATTTTATGAGCCTCACATGCAGCGCTAACAAAGCAAATTTAGTTATTTGTTTTCATCAGAGGGAGCACTGTCAAATACATACTAGACAATATCTGTCTAATTTATGACACAAGCCAGGCGAGGATGTAAATAATACTCACCAAGCCATCCTGATCCAGAATTAGGGATACACATGTCTGTCTCAGCACTGGGCAATACAAATCCAACCACAAAAACTTCCACCCCGTCAGCCATCAGCGCCATCCCAAGAACAAAGAAGAGGGCCCACTGAAAACGTCCATGCCCACATTCCTGAATGATGAGCTCATACTGCTGTGCCAATTCTTCTTCATCAGCTTTTCTCTCCGTTTCCAGTTCAAGACGATCTTTGTAGTCGTCTCGTACAGGCTGACCTAAGGCTCCAATCCCATCCTTGTTCTGAGTCGCATTTGGGATTCCCTGATATTCCCCCTCATAAATCTCATCATCTTCATCATGCCCTTCAGTCGCGTCACTTGATCCTTCATCTTCATTCGCCTCCCCACCGTAATTTCCTTCTTGGGTATAGTATTCATCATCTTCTCTGCCTTGGAATCTATTGTAAGATCTTTCCCTATATTCGTCTTGAGCCTTCTCTACAACTGCATTCCCTCTCCTCCCTGTCTGTTTCTTGACTACCTTGGCAATGTCCTGAGCCCCCCTCACTAATGAAGTATTATCTTCCATCTTGTAAGCTCCATCCATCTTGTGTTAATCAATGTGTGACTGAACTGATTCCGTGTGCAAGGGAACTATTGTGTGCTGGAGAGCAGCAGCAAGAGACTCCCAAGACACATTCGGTTCCAAAACAAGATCTAGGAGAAGAAAAACAAACACAAGAAAATATTTTAAGTTTTGTTTGTTCTGCATAGAATCACAAAACTAAAAAAGAACACAGGACCTACAGTCACCGTTGCTCAAGAGGCAAGACTATCTACCCACCAATTCCCCATGGATTAATCCACACTATTGCTAACCAAGAGTGCACCAAAAGCAGAGAACTGGTGCACTGCAGAAAGGCTCCTGCAGAGTAAATAGCTCCTGATGACACAAGGAAGGAACCCGAAAGGGGAAAGCAAAAAACGTTCAGGTATTTTTGCTGGCTTCCCTCATTTACATGCAATAGCGTCACTTTCCAACATACAGCTTAAAACACATGGGTTTGTGTGTCACGAACACATTGCAGATACAAATATGTATTATGAAAGGTAACTGAAGCATTTCCAAAAAGAAAACAGTAGCTTGATATATAGTACTATTGCTGTTCCTTATTCGTATCAGTCCTGCTGTTTATAATGAAGAGCGCTGCTGAATTTTGAAATTCGCCGTTTGGAAGACCTAATAACAGCAACTGGTAATGTTTACCTCAAAATACAAGGTGAGGATTACAGCCACATTTCATTCTTAGGCTTGGATTTCAGTCCAAATGGGAGAAGTCAGCTTCTTCTTCCTTCCCTTCCTGTCTTATTTCAAATACCCTCCCACTCTCTTGAGAGGGGGAAAGCTCTACGCCCCCACCCCAGCTCCCTGATCTCTCTTTCCTTCCACCTACCCAGCATGTAGCTATGACTGCAAGGTAGCCACCAGGGGTGCTGGAAAATGTAGTTTCCCCTTTACTAGTTCCCAGGGCTTCTGTTTTCCAAGTATTGGGGGAGTAGTCCATTTTCCAAAGTGTATTTAGGAATGTAAACATAATCACATGTTCAATGAATACATCAGAGGGATAGCAAAAGCATACATGCTGACCCTACTGCTCTTGACCAGGTGTTCATCCAAACATGTAGAACACTCGTAGATATAAAATTGTGCACCTTTTGTGTCTTTTCAAGCTTTCAGATCCTTAATTTTAGGGTACAAGAAGATTGCATTCACCGAATGCCCTTCTGTGCATTCATTTAAAGCAATATTGTTGCATAAAACTGTTCATCCTCCTCAAATAACATGGCACACTGTGGGGATTTGGTTTTCCCTCTGTGAAGGAAGAGTGGGGAACTGCAAGCTTGCATGTCGGATTCATTCCCTGGGGCTCTCCTGCTTACCCTTCCCCTGCTACAATCAGGCTTGCAAAAAAGCATTTATTCGCTCCTATCAAAGTCCGGCTTCAAACAGCAGAAGGGAATTAACAGAAGGGGGTATGCAGCTGGGAAGGGGAGGATTTAAAGCATAATTGTTCCAGTGAGGTGGGCCAATCTTCCCAAAGAGTCCATTTGGGGATGGCCAGGTGAACCCTTCCCCCCCCCCGCCCCTCAGGGACAATCTGCCAGAAGATCACTCCTATTCTGGCTGTTAGAAAAAGGTTGAAATGCTTTTTTCAAGCCAAATTTTATGCATGTTTGTATGCAGTATTTGTGAGTGTGGCAGGATTCTCTGTGTGTGTGTGTGTGTGTGTGTGTGTGTGTTTGTGTGTGTGTGTGTGTGTGTGTCAGTGGTGTAGCGTAGTTTGTCAGCACCCGGGGCAAGGCAAGTAATTTGCGCCCCCTAACCCGTGGATTTGCGCCCCCTAACCCGTGGATTTGCGCCCCTTAACCCTAACCCCCAGATGTTGCGCCCGATGCGGCCGGCCCCCCCTGCACCCCCCACGCTATGCCACTGGTGTGTGTGTGTGTGTGTGTGAGAGAGAGAGAGAGAGAGAGAGAGAGAGAGATGCAGGAAAGTGTTCACATTCCAGTTTGTCTTGGCTATGAACACTGTTGGCCTATGGCTCCCAAGCAGTTAGCCATGAGGGAATGCAGCACTCAGGTTGAAAAAACTACCCCACACCTGCTGTGAAGTCTTCACAATGCTTAAGGATTCCAACTTGTGTTATTATATGTTTCATCTACAGTCATACCTTGGATCCCGAATGCATTGTGAGTCAAATGTTTTCACTCCTGAACGCCGCAAACCCAGAAGTGAGTGTTCTGGTTTGCGAGCGTTCTTTGGAACCCAAATGTCTGACACAGCTTCTGATTGGCTGCAGGAGCTTCCTGCAGCCAATCGGAAGCCTCGCCTTGGTTTCCGAATGTTTTGGAAGTCAAATAGACTTCCAGAATGGATTCCGTTCGACTTGTGAGGTACGACTGTATAAGAAATTAATGACACTTGAAGGCCAGCACATAGTGAAGGCAATCCAATTAGAAAGAAAGCCACACTTCTTTGCAGGGACTGAGACCTTCCTCCCAAACACTCTTATCACAATGATTAAGAATTCTGCTAAGACAGGAAAAGGGAGGAATTGCAGCCACACAATAACATTTTCCAATGATTAAGTGATAGTGAATTATGTTCTGAGAGCAGCTCATGACTGGAACAGCTTTGATTTAAAATCTGCCTGACATTTCCCAAAACATCTCATGAAAACGACACTGTAAAGAAGGTGACCTCAGCATGCAGAGTTTGCGTTGTGCAATATATCATGTAAAGGTAATGTGATTTTGTGTAATTCGTAACTGAAAGCTTAGCCTGACAAGAAAATGCTGGAAGTCAGGATAGGGAACAAGAGAACTGATTCTATCCAAAGCCTACATACAATACTGATTATTAATTTTGCCTCATATTCCCTCACAAAGCTAAATCACTTTGTGATCCTTCAGCGTTTCATTACAAGCAGTTCTTTCTTCCCGTTCTTCTCTGTTGTTGGGGGGAGGGAGGGCTGAAATTTTTCAGGAACTGGCAGGGACAGTGCACCTCATTTCCCACACCTGAGGCAAAATGGGAAAGTGCCTTTCACCCTACCGAAGCTTCCTTTAGTTGGGTTGCATGGCAGCGCCTGCAAAGCAGCAACAACGGATTCCAGCTAGTTCTCACGAAATCTCATGCACTGTGAGAAATTTCTCAAGTTCTCAGCAACATTTCTCAAGAAGCCACCACTGCTGCTGTTGCTGCTTCTCTGCACCCATGGGGGTGCTGCCTCTTGGATTTCTGTTGCCAAAGGCAGCTGCCTCAGCCCACCTTATGGGCAGCCAGGTCCTGGGAAAAGTAGATGTTTGGGGAGGGTGAAATAGTGCTTAACAGAGAAGCAACAGAGGCAGCTTCCTGTCCTCCACCCCACACCCTTTTTGGACCTGTTTTTCTGGGTCTGTGAGTGGCAACAGCCTGTAATCTGCTCTACAGTGCCTCAAAAATGAGCTGTCATGTGCAGGCTGCCTTAATTTCTAGGACTCTTTGAGGAAGGAGCAATGCAGTAGAGATGGACAGACCTCAACTCAGGGCCCTTCCAGACATCCTTTTTATTGCATATTCATAATTATCTGTGCTCATGGTATTATCAGGGCATTCCACATGATCCCTCTTTCAATCTTGCTTGTGCCTGCAAAACTTGTCACACTGCTTCATTTTCAATCAGTGCTTAACCCATAACCCCCAGACTTCACACTGCAGCTTTGGTTTATCAAGAACTTGAACTTATTTCTTAATACATTTTGTTTGGATAATCTTTGCAAAATTCAGGTGGTGAATACTTAATGGCTCCCTGAGGGGAAGGGTCATCTTTAGGCCCAAAGTGCCTCAGTACTCATGGATGCAAAGTTATAGGTTAGTCTTGCCTGCTTGTACCACACCTGATAATTTAGTATGACTTGGCCAGATATGTGAACTGCCTCCACTAAAAGTATAATATTGAATATTGATATTGAAAACCGTATATTGCACTGCCCTAGTATACAGTTCTTAGGATGAAAAGGTGTTTTTCATAAATTGTGTATGAATAAAGGTGTTATGTTAGTATTAAGGGTGTGCTTTCAATATAGTTGGTTTTGAGTTCCCCAAGGTATCAAGCAACAGTATGCACACTCTATGTTAATTGTGTGTTCCTTCAGTTACAAAACAGACCCTTTGACGCTTTATCTTATATTCTGATAGGATGGATGGATAGGAAGGAATCCTCATAAGGATGGCACTTATATGTAACAAATGACAATATTAATGTAACAATAGTAATGTTCAAGTAATTAATGTAACATTATTAATGTTCAGGTATATGCTGAATCTCTTACAGAATATATGTGATTTACTAAGATGTTTTTAAGTCACAGGAACAGTCTGAGAACCAGATGTAAAGATGATCTCATTTTAGAATTGATGTTATATTTAGTATGTCTGCTGGTATGAATGTCTGAAGTATGAATGAGAACCGGATGATTAGTGGGTCTGAAGAATAAATGAATAAATAAAGTTATTGAATCAAAGATAAAGAACTGCTTAAATTAATTTACAAAGGACTATTGCATTGAAAGGGATGCGGGTGGCGCTGTGGGTTAAACCACAGAGCCTAGGACTTGCCGATCAGAAGGTCGGCGGTTCGAATCCCCGTGATGGGGTGAGCTCCCGTTGCTCGGTCCCTGCTCCTGCCAACCTAGCAGTTCGAAAGCACATCAAAATGCAAGTAGATAAATAGGTACTGCTCAGGCGGGAAAGTAAACGGTATTTCCGTGTGCTGCTCTGGTTCGCCAGAAGTGGCTTAGTCATGCTGGTCACATGACCCGGAAGCTGTATGCCGACTCCCTTGGCCAATAAAGCGAGATGAGCACCGCAACCCCAGAGTCGGCCACGACTGGACCTTGATATCCTGCTTTATCACTACCCGAAGGAGTCGAGCCCGAAGTGGCTAACATTCTCCTTTCCCTTCCTCCCCCACAACAAACACTCTGTGAGGTGAGTGGGGCTGAGAGACTTCAAAGAAGTGTGACTAGCCCAAGGTCACCCAGCAGCTGCATGTGAAGGAGCGGAGATGCGAACTGGTTCACCTGATTATGAGTCTACCGCTCTTAACCACTACACCACACTGGCTGGACTGAGATAAACAACCATTATCAAACTATTGAATATTGAGCCAGCTAAACAGGATGGATGAACAGTGAACCAGTTACTGGACTGTGCAAGACAGGTTGAGCAGTATGACAACATGTCTGGGTGAATCAGGGGACAAAGTGAGAAGATGATTGAGATAAATGACTGTTCTTAAAAAAAAACATGTTGAAAGAAACATGCTATTCATAAAGACAGTATGACAACATAACGGAAACCAGACTGTTTTCAACTAATACCTATTCTTATCTATTTGAGGAACCAGCATGATGACAGCTATCAACCACCTTCAATACAAGACAATGTAACCAAAAGGGGACCTGAGCCTTGGGAAGGCCTGGTGAACTTTGTGTGCTGTCCTACCTGCAGGAGGATGCTGTCCATAGACTCTTAAAAGAGACTGGCCATCTCTTTTAGTGGGTCCAACCATCTGGTAGGTATGAAAGGAATGAATGAATGAGTGAGTGAATGAGTTCTTATTGCTTATTGCTTATGAGATTTGTGTCATTTTGTCTTTCTTGAAAATGCTCTAATAAAAAGGAACTTAACTCTGTTTTCATTACACAATCGTAAGCCAAACAGTGGCTTACTGAGAGGAGAAACATGTTTGCTTACAGAGAAGAGTTTGCAGCTACTTTGCTCCACCCTGGTCTTTTTCACTGCCATAGCAGACTACACTGAGCCAAGGTTTGGCTTAGCAGGCTATCCAATCCAGGACTCATGGCTAAGCTCTCTCAGCACAAACTATGAGCTGCTGTCGTGAGTGCTAGATGGAAGGCTGCAAGGCCCATTTCCACCTGGCCACACTCACCCTAAACAGCTAAAAGGCTCCTGGGAGACCAGAGGGACATTGCTGGAATAACTCTTGGGTTGGGGCAACTGGTTGAAATGTTTTAAAAGGTTCTAATTTTGGTTCCTCTGCTTCATTTTGTCAGGTTGGGGTTGGTTAAATTGTTTAGTTGGGGCTGGCGATTACTTTAATTTGGGTATAATTGTAAACTGTTTACAGTGGTACCTCAGGTTAAGTATTTAATTCATTCCAGAGGTACGTACTTGTAACCTGAAGCGTATGTAACCTGTCTGTATGTAACCTGAAGCGTATGTAACCCGAGGTACCACTGTATTATTATTATTATCGTTATTATTATTGTTATTGGTTTCTATTGATTTATTGGTTGGTTTGCTGCTTGTATAGGGTATTTTGTTTTTTAATGTTTGATGTTTTGTTGTGTTTTTATATATGTTGTAAGCTGCACAGAGTGGGGAAACCCAGCCAGATGGGCAGGATATATTTGCTCTTGGCTTGTTCTTGGCTTTCAAATTTGGCTCACTGTGTCCTGTGAACCAGCCTAATTCCCCCTGATCACATTTAAAACATCATTTAAATCAAGAATGGGCAGTCTTTGGATTTGTGGGATCCACTTTGTTTTTCACTAGAATTCTGAGATCCACTAATCAGAGCCAGGTGCAAAACAAGTCAATCAGCATCTGCATAGATAAGAGATTCTAACACAAAACTCTTGAAGTGGCTAGCATAGATGCACAAACACCTCATATTTTACAAGTGAGGAATACTGTCACTAAGAGGTAAGGACAAGGCCAACCATCATGGGGACCTGGATCTTTTAACAAGTTATTTTTGCCTCAGACCCCAAATTTGCCCATCAAGCAGGTGCAGTAATAGGGGTGGAAAAGGAGGAACAGTGTGTCTTGGCATGGCAAAACAGACAGCAGCAAATCTTCTGCCTTTATAGAAATGTAACATCTGGCTTTGAACAGTGCAATAATTCAATTTAGATTATGCTTAATTATTACTTTTTGAGAAATTAATATATTTTATTAATATACCCAGTTTTCTACAAAGAACTAATAAGAACTTCCTGGCAGTCTAGTCTCTTGCTCTTAGAAATTATTGTTAGTATACTGTCTAAAATAGGGTTGTCACACACACAAAAACCTGTAGCCAAATAACTGTCTGGGTAATAATGTAACGTATTTGCATATTAATAAAACATCAATCATCCTGAAGGGAAACAACACTCAATTTTGAGATTATGCACATTACTTTTTACTTTTAGTATTACTTGTTTATTATATTTCTAAACTACCCTTCATGTACCAGGATCACTGGGCATGTTACAAGATTCATATTAGAACAGCAATATAACAAAAGATAAGAACAATAATAAAATAATTAAACCAATTACTAAAACTATTCAAACAATTACAATAATTATATTTCTGCAACAAACAAGGCATTATTTTTTAATGCAAGTACTTACAAAAATCCCAGATCAGCTTTATCACCTTTTGTATACCTGTTCTATGATAGCGCCCACCAGCAGTGTTTGTATGTAAAGGTAAAGGGACCCCTGACCATTAGGTCCAGTCGTGGCCGACTCTGGGGTTGTGGCACTCATCTGGCTTTATTGACCAAGGGAGCCGGCATTCAGCTTCTGGGTCATGTGGCCAGCATGACTAAGCCACTTCTGGCGAACCAGAGCAGCGCATGGAAACACGGTTTACCTTCCCACCGGAGCGGTACCTATTGATCTACTTGCACTTTGACGTGCTTTCGAACTGCTAGGTTGGCAGGAGCTGGGACCAAGCAACGGGAGCTCACCCCATCGCAGGGATTCGAACCACTGACTTTCTGATCAGCAAGCCCTAGGCTCTGTGGTTTAACCTACAGCACTACCCACGTCCCTTGTGTTTGTATGTACTTGTATTAAAAAGTAATTAACTTTTTTTAAAAAAAAAAACAACAACAACCTTCCTGGTTGACTGAGGGCATGTTGAATTGACTAAACATTGCAGTACCATTATTTTCTACCTGCTACTAAAACAGAACCATAGCCTATCCACCATGCTATTTCTCCTTAGATTCATTTTATCTATATTTGTGTGTTGTTAACATCAGTTGTCAGCATCAAAGTGAAATAATTCCACAGCATTTCTAAGCTGAACAGAGCGAGCCTGGAAAACAGCAATGGGGCAAGTTCTATGCTTTGATGGCATGAAGAAGAAGAAAAAAATCTTTTCAGTGCTATATTATTGTCTCTGCATCTCTGCTATGTTACCTGCCATGAATCTGTTTATCTGGGATAAGTTTTCTGTCTTTACAGAAATTACACTAAGCATTTCTGACATGGATGCAGTATTTCCAAATATATATGTATTTTCTTCCTGAACATTTCCCACATTTCATCTTCCCACTTTTAAACGCATTTCATAATTTATGTTGAAGAGGTAGTGAAGCAAAAGAGCAGCTGGTTTACACATCTGCCTATTCACACCAAGAAATGTGGGTTGTTAGAATACAGCAGTGCTCCCCAATGAATGTTCCTTCATTTGGATGAAAAACCCCTAATTTTCAACTTCTTTAAAGCAATGAAACGAACTTCTAGCTCACACCTCAACTCAAACTCCAAACTCTTTGTCACTGTAACTGACAGACAGTTGAGGGAGAGAGGCCTGCCCATTTTGTTGTCTGGCACAGAGCCACTTCTTTTGCTACCTTAATGACCCATACTTAGAGGGCTATTACCTCACCAGGAAGCTCACCTGGCTATTCCAGGAATTGAATCCATGATGGATCCAAGAATTAGGAGGCATACAGCCTACCCACAAACACACAGCCCACAAACTCATAGCGGTATGTTTCCTCATCGTAATCTTTCCCCTACACCAGGGGTCAGCAAACTTTTTAAGCAGGGGGCCAGTCCACTGTCCCTCAGAACTTGTGGGGGGCCGGACTATATTTTGAAAAAAGAACGAGTTCCTATGCCCCACAAATAACCCAGAGATGCATTTTAAATAAAAGGACACATTCTACTCATGTAAAAACACCAGGCAGCCTCACAAATAACCCAGAGATGAATCTTAAATAAAATTACACGTTCTACTCATGTAAAAACACACTGATTCCAGGACTGTCCCCAGGCCGGATTTAGAAGGCGATTGGGCCGGATTTGGCCCCTGGGCCTTAGTTTGCCTACCCATGCCCTACACTTTTAAAACAAGCTTTAAAAAATTATTTCATCATTTAAAAAAAAACAATTGACAGATTTGTCTGGGGTCTGTCTGTTAAGTGACTTAGAATTTCGAAGGAAGGAAGTGACTGGCAAATACGTAATGCTCACTGGAAGGATCAAATGATAGTGAACTAGGAAAGAAACAGCAAAGCAAGCACATCAGAGAATGGATCAGTGGGTCTGAGCATGGAAAGGAAGGCTACATTTGAAAAGAACAGAAGAGCTTCCTTTTGCTTGGAGGAAAGAATGGCATCAGTACTAACAATGAAGTTACATAACAAACGGGTAAACATAGAGCCAAGTAATGGGTAGCTTTAAAAAATAACAACCAATGCGACAAAGCTGCTTCCAA
Organism: Podarcis tiliguerta; assembly: GCF_965153285.1. NCBI lineage: Eukaryota > Metazoa > Chordata > Lepidosauria > Squamata > Lacertidae > Podarcis > Podarcis tiliguerta. Next base: position 35,201,039 of record NC_139544.1, on the reverse strand, counting down.
CATTTTGCTGGCTGCGCAAATAATGTGATTTATTCTGATTGTGTCAAAATTAATTTCTAATTGATTGTTGAGTAAGGAACAAACTAGAGAGCATTCTCCCCGAACAGCTTTGTAATTAATAGGTCTTCACTTTGAGCTCTATTCATGTTATCCGTATCACCCGTGAAATATATACGCTCTGCATGTTGCTATAGCTGAAATTGGATTTCTTTCTTTCATTTTGCTATGACTATTAGGAACTGCAGATCAATCTTTGAGTTTTTGTGCCTCCCCATTCCGATCTGCATTATGCAGCATGTTATCACAAGGCAGCAAGAATCATGTCCAGCTAGGTCTGCTGCTGTTAGATAACTGAGCTCATTTGTACAACCACCCTTCCTACATTCCTACTGTAACAGGGGTTTCCTTACAGTAACTGCATGCCGTCAGTGTGCAAAGAATGAGCATCATCTTTCTTTTTTGCTTAGTCATAGAGAGAATTGTAACTGCAATTTTAAAACAGTTGCTAAAGTAAATATGAGAAAAGAGGAAATGCTATTAGTGAGGACTTTCTCACAGATACCAATTGTTATTTTTAATTCTTAACCTATCTTTCCTGGTGTCTATGCACATATAAGTTGTGCTGTTTATTAGGAAAAGAGCAACAAATAAGTTAAGAAATCACATCCAAAAGTATGCATAGGCTGAAACTAGAGTACTAAAATGGGAAATATTACATTACTAATGCCGTACATACCTTTATAAAATAGAAGCTGACATACAGTAGATGTGTCAGATCTAAATGTTTTAGAAAAGTGATCCACTGTTTTTGCTGAAATCATCTAGTTTTAAATATATCTATACCTGGACATCTATATAATTATGTTTAAGCAGAGGTTGCACCATAAGGGGAGAGGCTTTGAAGTGCTGGGGACCTGAACGCCACCTGATACATTAATCCTTTACATCTAGAAATGCAAATTAAAACAGGTACACACAATTCTGAGAAGATGACAGCTGAGTAGGAAAGAGCTATATGATTGATACAACAGTCTCTCCATAGGGGAATACAACACAGGGAAGTGGATTTCATGCCTCTGGGTGTATTACTACTACTACTACTACTACTACTAATAATAATAATAATAATAATTTATTTATACTCCACTCATCTGGCTGGGTTTCCCCAGCCACTCTGGGTGGCTTCCAATGAAATATTAAAATATAATAATTAATCAAATATTAAAAGCTTCCCTAAACATGTCAGGGTTAATGTTAGGGTCGCCATATTTCAAGAAGTAAAAGTTCAGACACCCCCAAAGTTGCTGGGTTGCAAAGTTCTTGGTTTACTTGACAAAGATCCAGGACAAACCGCTGCCTTCCGAAAATCCCACCCTACCCCCCACCCCCCGGTCGTCACTTCGGCCTTTAAAATCCCAGTTGTATTTGAAAACAAATGAGAGGCTAATAAATTTACATGGCCTTGCAACCTGATCCTATAAACATCAGAAGCTTATCCCATTGGATTCAGTGGGTCTTATTTCCCTGTAATTTGCATAGGGTTGCAGCTGTACTTGTGCCCTGGCTGGGATAAGGAGAAGCTGCTATTTAGGAGCTATGTCTACCTTCACAATCATGTTTGGGTTGACTTTCAATAGTAGCCACACTAGGAGCAACTGCTGCTGAAGCCAGAAAAAGTCTTCTTCACCAATATCTTGGCAGGACACATACAGTAGAAGACAACAGAATCTTAATGTGGTACGGTAGACTACACCACTTCAAACTCCAAGTGGGAGATATAAATAAACATGTCCTGAATGTTTGGGGGTGTTGGATGACCAGGACAACTCACTTGTCAATCATGTGATATAGTAATGACATCAGGTGATTGACAGCACTTCCCAAATGCCTGGCAGGCAGTGGATTGCTTCCCAAGAGCCAAATGTAAGGCTGGCAACATTCTCTGCACAGTGTTTCCCCAAAACCAACCAACCAACTGGAAATTGCTACACCTGCAAAACCCCTTTCAGTCAAGCCCCACCAGCTGCACGCCTGACATAATATACATAGGACAAGTGGCCGTGGCTCACCCACAGCAAGCTTGCAAGTCAACCGGGGAGGCCTGGTGAGCCACCTTAGAAATACATCACATCTCATCATAGCTGGAAACAGCTGGCTTCTTTGCCTGCACATTCTCCGATTCTGAGCTTTTGACGGGCAGCTGAAAAATCACTGTTCTCTCTCCTTGTGGTGCTTTATCTATAAATGAGACTCGGACCAGATTGCAGAGGGCCTTCTCGGCAGTGACACACTCCCTGTGGAACACCCTCCCATAATATGTCAAGGAGATAAAGAAATACACAATTTTTAGAAGATACCTGAAGGCAGCCTTGGATCGGGAAGTTTTTAAAGTTTGACATTATGTTTTTATATTTTTCTGGAAGCTGCCCAGAGTGGCTGGGGAAACCGAACCAAATGGGCAGGGAATAATAATAATATCCTTCTAATATTGTCCTAATAGAAGGCACCTTCTAACATCCTTTCAAAATAGAGGGATGTCCTCAATAAGCAAGGTCACAAGGCCACTTTAATGAAAGCCGACTTAATAACTCATAGTTTAAAATGAGCTTGTTTCAAACAAACCATAGTTAAGTTTAACCCAAGTTTGCCAGGTTCGGACAACATGACAGCATGTGACTAATCAAATGAACACTTCCAAACTTCTCAAGGCTGCGTTGGAGAAAAGCACTTGTCTGAATATGCCTGGGTTTGTTCCTGTCATGGTTTATCATGACATCTAAAGATAGTAACTGTGTTATCACAGTCTACCTGTGGACATATCATCATGGTAAGTTACCTACAGAACTGAAACCTTTCAAATAATATATCCATAATTCATTAGAAATGGTGTGGAAATAAAAACCTTGTTAATAACAGCAGATTCTTCCCTGTGGAATATGATTCTGGCAGAATGGGGAGATTTCACAGATAAGAACACGCTATGCCAAATATATAGCAAAAGGAGCAATCTTTCCAATGGAATAGAAAATGAAAATAGCTTGATAAGGGGATGCATCAGAAACCTGGCAAACAAGTATCTTACATGTTTTCTGAAGGTTTAGACAGCATAAGGTTCAAAAGGCAGCTGCAATTCTAACTGAAATGGTACACCATTCAGCATTTCTCTTCTATACTTATAGATATCTATCCTGTAACACTAGCTACAGATGTCAATGATGGTAAAAACAAACCACAGCTTAGTGTTATGTGTAAATGAACATAGCCTAGGTCCTAGATCTTTCTCATATACTTTTATTGATAGATATTTGCCCTTTTTTCAGATGAGTAGCATTTGGTTCAAAGAAGAGTACAGTACCTGATTTTATTAATACTAATGTTGCATACTAAGAATTATTCAATAGTGGAGACCACATACTCAAGCAGGCTGCAACACATATCCCATGTTTTACACCATAAGCTCATCCAATGAGATTATTTAGCTTGCCCGTTAAATGGCATATAATAGTTGCAGGGCTTATGGGAAAGTACTCAAGTGAGTTCATTTTATTTTAGTATCTAACAATATACGATATTCTCCTTCAGCATCTGTGTAACAAGTACAAACAAGATAGCCTTTTCCCTGTTGTGAACAAGCTAATTTGGCTTCTTAATCTTCTTGGCTTTCTTCTGCTATTCTTAATTGCTGAGCCCAGGGAGTTCAGCTTTCTAAATTATTCAGTGTGTGTAAATTTGGTTCAACTATAATTAAATGACCCATCTGTATACTAATACTTTCCAATTCAACTCTTACAGTGTAGGAGCTTGAAATCATATTTTCAGTCAGCAGCTCTGTAAAAGGGGCTCTCACTTCTATAACTTCCTATACATTTTTGGTCAAATGCTAACTATGGCACAAAAACACCTCATCATCTTGGGGCAACACAAACCAGTCTGGTTCGCACTTAATGCTAAGCCAAACTATGGCTTAGTGTGAATGAGCAAGCATGCTGGTTTAGACTTAGAAAATTCTGACAGCTTCATTCCTCCCTACTCCTGGCATACTACCCAGAGCTAAGCCATGGTTTGGTTTAGCATTGTGTGCAAAGCTGGGCTCATGGATTGTCTCACTCAAAACAAACAACAAGTTGCTGTTGCTGTCATTAGTTTTCTTTTTTTATTTTAATATAGTTTAATTGATTTCCAATATATTAACAATTATTTTAAAAAATATATAAAAAGATACAAAAACAAAATCCCACCCCTTCCCCCATCCAGGGCATATCAATCTACATAGTTAAGTTTGCCAAATTCCAATACAGTGGTACCTCAGGTTACATACGCTTCAGGTTACAGGCACCTCAGGTTACAGACTCCGCTAATCCAGAAAAAGTACCTCAGATTAAGAACTTTGCTTCAGGATGAGAACAGAAATTGTGCTCCGGCGGCGCATCAGCAGCAGGAGGCCCCATTAGCTAAAGCAGTACCTCAGGTTAAGAACAGTTTCAGGTTAAGAACAGACCTCCAGAACAAATTAAGTTCTTAACCCGAGGTACCACTGTATATGATTTTGATGATTGCCATTTTTCAGGTTATCAGTAAAATCGTTTATAATTTTATATTTTACCATATTTCAACAAAATCGTCTACATCATCTATATTATTCAATGGATGCAATCTCTTTGCTATTTTTATTTTTTTTTGATACAGCAATAGACCCTACATTCTGTTTCCAATGAGAGATATACATATGTTCCAAGGCTTTCCAATTCTGTGCCAGTAATAGGTGTACTGCTGCTAAAATAAAAGTAATTTGTTCTTAATAACAGATGTCAAATTGGCCTTCTTTAAAAATAGTTAACAATCCAAAACTTGAGGTACATTCCACATGTTGAGTGGTAATATACCTTCTTTCTGTAAATACCCTCTGCCAGAAGGGCTTTATATGTTTACACACACTTCCACCACATGTGAAATGTTGTAGCTATACTATTACAGCCTCTCCAGCACAGGGGTGGGATGGACAAAACACAAGTTGTATTGTTCTTGGCGTATCACTCGTGTTTTTTTCTTGGGAAGACAAATCAGAAGCCCAGGTTCTCATGCAACGCTTAGTCAAACCTAGGTTTAGCTACCAATATCATGACAGCAGCACAAACAGGGGAGAAGCGAAGAAGCTGCAATTTTCTAACTGTACCAGCACACTTGCTCATGCATGTGTAACCTTGGTTTGGCTTAGTAGTCTTGTTCACATGTGGAAGCAAACGCCACCGATTCCTTCACCAAGAGTTATTTTAATGTATTATGTTCTTAGTGGCTTACACGTCAACCCCCTAATACTTGGGGGGGGGGGGAATTAGACTACAGTACAGTGGTATCTCGGGTTAAGTACTTAATTTGTTCCAGAGGTCTGCTCTGAACCTGAAACTGTTCTTAACCTGAAGCACCACTTTAGCTAATGGGGCCTCCTGCTGCTGCCGCGCCGCCAGAGTACAATTTCTGTTCTCATCCTGAAGCAAAGTTCTTAACCTGAAGCACTATTTCTGGGTTAGCGGAGTCTGTAACCTGAAGTGTATGTAACCTGAAGCGTATGTAACCTGAGGTACCACTGTACTTTGCATCCTGTTAGCTCATTGAGAGCCAGTATGGTGTAGTGGTTAAGAGCAGTAGTCACGTAATCTGGGGAACCGGGTTCGTGTCTCCGCTCCTCCACATGCAGCTGCTGGGTGACCTTGGGCCAGTCACACTTCCTTGAAGTCTCTCAGCCCCACTCACCTCACAGAGTGTTTGTTGTGGGGGAGGAAGGGAAAGGAGAATGTTAGCCGCTTTGAGACTCCTGAAGGGGAGTGAAAGGCGGGATATCAAATCCAAACTCTTCTTCTTCTTCTTCTCATTTAGATGTTATGAAAGCAAACATTTTTTGTGATCAACTGTTCTTCTAAAGGCAAGTAAGACAAACAACTTATCTATGTTATCAAGAAACAAAAAATTACATGTATTTTATTCTTTTGGGCAAACATGAAGAAGAACTTTTCCTTAAACTGGACCACTTCAGCCAGAAAGTGAGGGATCACTTTAAAAACAAGATAAAAACAAAATCCACAACCTCCTACAATTAAAAAATCGTACTACTGTACTCACTTTTCTTTTGCATATTTTAACCTCTTATCTTCTAGTACCTGCCCTATATTTTGCTATAACCCTGATTCTCCCATACTGAAGAAACCTTCTCATGACCCATTAACTCTGTACAGTGCCTGTTTTTTTATTTCTTATTGTGAATTTGGGTTTGTTTTAATGAATCTTATTATATTATGTTAATTACGTTGTATGCCCATTTGCATATTATATGAAAAGTGATTATATGAATCCTTTAATAAATCAATAATAAAATAATTTTTGTCCTATTTCTCTTGAATGCTGGGTTATTACTCAGTATTTCCTATTTTGCTAATTCGTTGTTAGATACCCATCAACACAATTTCTGTTCCTCCCATTGCACTGAATCTGCTTTTCTTAGTGACCTCTACCTTGCTAAATCACTCGGGTCAGTTTTCTGTTTTGCTTTTTTTTACTTCACAAGTAGCACCAAAGGTAACTGATCCCCTTGAGCCATGCAGTATCTGCCTCTCAAGCTTTCTGGGAACATGATGGGTAGTTGGATGTCAGCAGGAATTAACATCCAGGAATTCAGAAGGTATAGTCAATACACAAGGTGCTTGTGACGGCTCCAGATATTTAGGTTGAAGCAAACAACAATCCAGAGGTGTGCAGCTGGAGTTCAACTATGACATTTAAATTAAGTGATTCATCCTTGATGGTAAACTTGAGGTGTGGTAAATTACCAGGATTAATCAAGGTTTAACACAAAAGGTCTGCCATGCTTAATCTGAATCTGTATTCACTAGATATCAGCCACAGAACTCTTATTTCTTTTACTTTGAAAATTAAGGAGTTACCTGACAGCATATGCTGTTTGACTGATAAAATTGGGAATTAAAATAGATAGCTTTGACCAAACATCAGATAAACTTATTCTCTCAGGGTGGTGGGGGGAAGTGTATTATATAAACAAGCATACACATACATGCAAAAACAAAACAAAACAAAGTGACACAAAAAAAGAAACATGTCAAAAGGACATGAGGCTCCTGGGCAACTATTCTATAACCGTACAGTAATTAATTACCTGTACAAAGCTCTCTACTATTAAACTCAAAAGGGCTGACACGTCTGCCAACAGCTGTCTCCAAGCTTTCATTTCAGCAATCAAAGCTGAAACCAACAGATAAGTACCAAGACAGATTTAATTACTTTCCCCTCTTACTTTCATTAATTTTATTAGATGGAACATTCAACGTCCCCTCAGAATGGGGTACGCTGCTATGCTGCATATGAAAACAAAAGAGAAATGTTGTGGTGCTCAGAGACATCTAAAGTGAAATCTGTCTGGATGTCTGTACCAGATATAATTTCATGGGTGAATTGCGGTATTCTAATTCTGAATGCATAAGTTGTTATTGCAATTTCCAGGGAAACATAAGTTGCAATCCTAAACATACTTGCTAGGAAACAATTTGATGATTGTGCTACAATGAGGCTGTCTGGCTATTTGAAACTTCTTTCTATCTCAGGAACAACCAATAGTCTGTAGGCAGGATACAATTCCCAAAGCAATTTTATCTGTCCCTGGAATCCCTACCAAATTTGAAACAATGCAAAAAAAAAAAAATTTTTAATTGACCATTTATAATTGTAAATAAATGTTTTCAAGTTACAAGAAATAAGGATGTTCTAAGGATGACTGAATTTATACACCTGTCCTTTGAATTTTAAATTTAAGGGTGCATATTTGTATATAACATTGTGCATGAACACACATGGTCAGTAACTGTGTAGCACCTAGAGATGAAACTATTTGGTGGTCACTTTGTGCTTCAAAAACCTCTTCTAGCCTTTGACCAGTGTTGACCAGTGGAGAACACCCACTCCAAAACAATAGAAAAGTCCACAAAGCTCTGCCTTTGAGTTTTCATTTCTTTGCTTTGGCAAATTAATATTTGAACAATGGCAAATTCTAGATATTGCTGTGGAATAAAACCAGTTCTGCTCCTTAGCAATCCCTTGGACACACACACACACACACAAATGGTGTGCAGTCATAATTCATGCTCACCTCAAATGCAGCTTTAAAAAAAATCTAACTGCAGACAACATGATTATCTGTAAATCAAAGAAACACTTTCTCATCAATAATGTCCCCTGCATGCCATAGATAAGGTGCATTGTACTCTTATCAACACCTTAATTATACAAGCTCAGAAAACACACACGTGTCTACTATTCACTAAGCTCTTGATACAATTTCTCATTTGATGTCATTGCTGCCATATTACTTTGCCTATTAACTGTCCCACACATGAAATTTTTGTTTATAGAAACAAACTTCTTTGTGCATCCTTATATCAGACAAACTTCAGTACCAACTGCACTGGGGGATGAGTCAGAAGGAAGATATACAGTACTTCAATCTCAAGGCAACAGTGAAAATAAGCTATCTTTTACAGACCCGTACTGCTGACAAATGGAAAGAGAAGCTTGAAAGAAGGCTTTTTGTCTGTCACCTTACATTTCTTGAAAGCCTGGCAAATACCTTTGACAAACCAGAGCATTAAACTGACTATACTGATCACCCCTTTTGGGAGATTCAGTTTTTAACACTTCCCATTTGGAATCGCAAGCGCTCCTCCGAAATAAAAAGAACCCCTCAAACATGAAAGGAGTAATTGTATTAGTTGATGGTGTCCTAATACATGACACATGAATGGAAGCCCATGACAAAACACTGGTCATTGCCTTGAATTGGATCTTTTAATCCGGACTCAAACTAAACAAAGTGTATGTTATCAAAGTGAAATGGAATTCATGGGGCAAAGCCATGCTTTGAAAAGGTAACTGCCATTAGAGAGAATCCCAGTAACATTATATAACTAAGATGCTCTTGGAGAATACTGAATTATTTATGTATGTATTTGCAAGACATCTCATGACCACTAAACCTGTTACTAAGGTCCAGGGAGGAATCAGGAAGCTTTCTTCACAAAGATAAAGAACGTGATCTCCAATGTCCCAATTTTGCATATTTGTGATGTCAACAAACCTACAATGGTTCATGAAGATGCAAGCAGCTAGTTGCACTACTTGAAGTGCTCCTACAGCTACTACAAATGCTCCCACAACATGTCTCAGAATGGATGCCAGCCACATTCTGTCCAATAACTCTTAATGAAGCAATGAAACAAAAGCACACTGGTTTTTTAAAAAAAGATATTTTCGAAACCTTTAACAGAGTTATGTGGTCAACCTTTTTTATGACTCCTCATAGACCCATAAATGCTTGGTAAAAGGGGGGAAATGAATGAAGTACATTACTTCATTATTAGTCTTCTAATAAGACTGAGGAGATTCAACATGATAGGAAAAATTGTTTCATGGGATGGAAACTGTTAATAGCAGACACCTTGTCAAGAAACTGCACAAATGCATACAAGTTAGAGGAGTTCCAAAATTTTGTTATCAGATCCAGGATTTAAGAAGTAATTAGAAATACGCATTGAATGTAGCCCAGCAGATTTGCTAATGGGAAATCAGAACACTCATTCCAGCTACAGAGAAGAATCTCATTCCAAAGTAGCCAGATCTGGAAAAAGTTCAGAATATAAAGCTAAGTGAAGCTATTAACATATCTATAACTGGCACAATTTGGTGTGGGAACTACTACATTTAGAGCCAGGAGACTGAGCTTATAGTCAATAACGGGGGAAAGACATGTCACACTCCAACATCATTTTCATATTCTCCTGATGGGCCACCAACTACTTAACAGAAACAGATTTATTTATTTTTTCTATTCCTAAGAACGAACAAATGCACAAGTTCTTCTGGAAACTGAGGTTCATCTACTAAGACTCTGCCTGTGCCATCTTCTGATAGCATTACTTAGTCTTGTTGAGTTATTTTGACTAGGACCAGCAAAGCTAAAATCTGAAAATATTACACAGTGCACTTAGTTATTAAATCTAGTTTGTGCCTTTGTCTCATGTTTTGCAATTACACGGGAAAATATTGTTTCAATAACCATGCTTTTAAGAAATACTACCTCTATTAAAAGAAGCCTGCACTTACCAACATGCCCATTGCAAAGTAATATTTGCATTTGAATTACATCTTTGTTATTTCTTAAATCCCATTAGATTTCTTTTAGAGTAGGCACTTACATAAAAGTAAATGTAGAGATGAAAGGCATCTATCTTTTTGAAATTTTAACAATTTAGAATAGGGGTTCAATAAATAAAATAATTGCAGAATGAGTTAGAAATTGAGGTTTCTCATATTTCTACTTAAAACAAATGCAGGGACTATGAAGCAAAATAATATGTCACAGGTTATTTTAATAAAATAGGATATGGCTTTCAAATTACTGAAAAATGTATTACGGTAAAGCTACAAAACTGTAATACTCAATAATGTACCTAAACTCTGAGCATGAAGACATTTCTTCAGGCTCTTCAAAGTATTATAATTCTGGTCATATTTATATTACGGGCACAGCTGAGAGCTGATGCCTATGGCACTAGTGACTTCAAGGGAGTGCTGTGATAACCACCCTTTCCACTATGTAACAATGCATTGTATATGAATATATGCTTCATTTTATTAGCTAGTGAATGAGCCAGACTGGACAAACTGAATTTACTGCAGAAAGAGAAAATAAGTAGCATTAATCATTTTAGACAAAACTCTAATTCTGAACTATCTTCTTTGGAAGTCCTATCCATTAATACCAATGAGTTCAAGGGGACTTACTCTTGTGTAAACATGGTAAGATTGCAGCTGAGGCACAACTAATATTCTCTAGGTAGGGCTAATGTAATAAAATTGGGTTAAAAACATAGGCCTGACCCCTTGATGTTCCCAGAAACCTAATGATGTATGAATATATTTTTTTTAAAGTAAAGGTAAAGGACCCCTGACAGATAAGTCCAGTCACAGACAACTCTGGGGTTGCGGCGCTCATCTCGCTTTACTGGCCGAGGGAGCTGGCGTTTGTCTGCAGACAGTTTTTCCGGGACATGTGGCCAGCATGACTAAGCCGCTTCTGGCGAAACCAGAGCAGTGCACGGAAACGCTGTTTACCTTCCTGCCGGAGCCGTACTTATTGATCAACTTGCACTTTGACATGATTTTGAGCTGCTAGGTTGGCAGGAGCTGGGACCAAGCAATGGGGAGCTCACCCCGTCGCAGAGATTCGAACCGCCGACCTTCTGATCGGCAAGCCCTAGGCTCAGTAGTTTAGACCACAGTGCCACCCACGTCCCTTATGAATATATTAATCATATATTATTACAGGCTAGATCTAGACACATCAAAGAAGTGTTTCAGTTTAAAGTGTTGTAAATTTAAACGGAAAACAGGTAGAGAAAAATGGGACTCCATGTTACCATCTGGTGGCACAATGTTATATTGCATATACAACACATATGAATCACTTCTCTCTTTTTACCAGTTTAGCTGAGTCCACACTTTGATCTTAAAAATACTGACTTGGAAATAAATCCCATTGATTTTTCTGTAGTGTTTGCTTTTGCAATATATGTTTATGGTTGCAGCTTTAAACTACTCATCAGCAAAGCTGATTGTTTGGGCTTGAAAAACGTTTTAAAACTGTCTATGGCAGCAGGCTCAAAGTTCCAACGAGAAAGGAAGTAACATGTAAAAATCAGCTAACTAGAAAAGAAGCAGATGGTGTTTTTAAAAACAAAACAAAACAGAAACCTGAAACGAATGTTGGTCAGGTTCACACTTCATATTAAACCATAGTTAATGTTCAACTATGGTTTCATGACAAAGTCCCCAATTCACTCCTTTCCGGCCTCACTATACTGGAAGCAACGAACTACAAGTCTTGGCTTGTCATGTCATCTGAACTCAGGGTTGTGGTCTCTCTCTCACTGGTTGTAGCCTTTCAGGACAATGAGACCAGCAGCCAGGGAGCAGTGAAGCAGAGCCGCAAAGCATGGGTTTTAATGGTATTAAACAATTAACATGTTTTAATGCTAATTGAGAGCACAGTGAATTGTTATTTAGGAGCACTTTCCAGAGGGGTAGCCATGTTAAAATGTTGCAGCAAAAACAACAAAAGAGTCCTGTGTCACTATTTGATACATTTAGACCAATGTATTTATTAAGCAATAATATTTATTATTAAGCCATAGAGGAAAGAATACTATTTTGGTTGTGGACACACAATACACTTTCCAAAATGGGAACATCTAGTAGCTTCCAGCTGCACAGCTGCCCTCCTGACACTGGGGTCACTGCAGCTTATCTGGACAGCGTGGAGGGAGTCAGGAAGTTGAGACTGCATTGAATTACTGGCAGAGCCACTTGGGTACTTGCATACAGTCCTCAATCTCACTGTTGGTCCCCTGCCTCACCCCTCGTCCATCCAGTAAAAGTGGCAGCAACACCAGTGTTGGAGCGGAAGTTCCACAGCACTGCTGCTAACCTATATTAGTAATTTATAGTGTAAGTTCAAACAAGTGAGATGATAAGTTCTACAATGGAGTAACTTTCATGGACCTATTTGCAAGGTTTCCATGAACCATAACAAAGTGGTGTTTACAGCCACCAGGTCAATCATATTTCTCGAATTATAGCTGATTTCCTGACCTTACTTTGTAAGCAGTTTGAGTATCTAGATTAATCAATAGTTATTATTGTTTCTACTGAATAAATTAAAGTGTTTCTTTTTCTTCCTGAAATAATTTCCTACACCAGTACATTGAATTATGAGCACAGGACCACCACAGCTTTTTCATATGGTTTGCCAAACCAATTGCAAGCTTTTTTTTTTAATGTTAAGATCAAAATATTTTATTGGTTCTCTTTTGTTGTACCTATTACATAAATGAACAGTATCTCAGTAAAAAGATGACGAAAGGGGGAGTTTTGTTGATAGAATAGACTCCTCCCTGCAAAAAAAAAATCCCTCAGATTCAAGATTAGCAGTTCTGAAGTCCTTTAATTAACTGTTTTCCAATAGGCCTTAAAAAGCAACACAATAGATTCAAGAAGTTCTTACACTTCAGCTGTTTTTTGTTTTTGTTTTTTTGTTTTTCCACTAGCAAGAAATAATGCAATAATCTTATGGCTGCTTTCTCCCATCTACCCATTTGCTGCAGGTTCCCTACCCTCCCAGGTTAGGTGAATGGCAACTGATGCTCAGTGACATGACTTTGTCAGTGGTGGCACCCAGGCTTTGAAACTGCTTCCCCAGAGCAAAGTACTGACTTTACTGCCAATGAAACATTAAATCAATGTGTCTGTCACCTTTGGGGATGGAAAATCAAAATGCCCTTTGATTACCATTTCCTTGCTGCTACTTAATTTTATTTGATATTTTAGTCTGGTTTATTGCATTTTATACTTTCACCCAGCCATCTTGGATACTCAATGGAAAAAGGTAGGAAAGGAAAAAATTAAACAAAATTTAAAAAATTGTATCAGAGTAAAACAGTTTTTTTTTATTTCTGTGGACTCCACTTCAGAAATCAGAAAGGACCTTCCAAATCCATATGGCATTGCTTTTCGATAATTTCAATCCCCCTTCCCAAAAAGCCATTTATAAGTCATAAAAATCCAATATCCTATCACTTTCTGATTCTAAAGAATGTGTTTCTAGGCCCTATGAATGCAAACCTAAGGCTGGAATTGTATGATCACAATCTTAGACCTGCTAGAGATGCTTATTAGGATCTCAAGATGATGACGTTTTATCACAGAGTACACAATATACCTCCTTAATATTGAGTGTTCTTGCTTATGCTGCGTATGAAATCATTCCTGTAGACTGACAAAAAAAACCCTCTGATGACCCCCCCCACCTTTGCATATAATGTTGTTCTCTTACATATAGCTTCACCTATACATTTGCAGCTATTTTTTGGTGAAGAACAAATTGAATGTTTTCTTTAAGAGTTTACACTACAGTAATTTCAAATAGGCTGTCAAAATGTTAACTACCACAAGATTCTATGCATTTGATATTTTGACATTTGAAAAAGCTAGATTGTGCACAAAATGTAAAGTTAAATGCAGAAATGGGCAAAACTTAATTTTAATTAATTATTCGCCATGCATAGTTTTTATGAAAAACGATTTGAAATCCTGCCTCCATATTTCAACTTTAGTCCTAAAGTAGGATTTTGTTTTCAGAAAAATGCATCTTTCATCTTAAAAGGAAATCCTAGCACACAATTTTGCATTGTTCTTGGTGCCCTCCAGCACATAAGCTCAAAATATCCAATGCACTTTGACAATAAAAATGTATTTTGACTTAGCACGTTACAGATAAACACTCAATAAAATTAAAATACAAACACAACTGCTGTGACATTTTAAACTTATTCTTGATCTGTTCTAGTACATTAAACACTTTGTGCTACATAACACCAAGAGAGCAGCTGGTACGAGCTCCCTTTCATGTTTGCAAATTAATTTAACCTAATGGATGTGTTTTCGATTAAGCATGCATTGATATTCGGTTTTTTATAGGCATGATCGTAGAGTTCTCCTGCAAGATTTCGTCAGTGTAAGCGGCTTGCTGGGCAGGAAAGGAGCAATCCTAAGCGTATTCAATGAGGTTCTCTGTTAAAGTAAACAATGGTTAGGATCAGGCTGTTTTGCAAGGTTCTCACACTTCCTTGGAACTAAACTCTATTGAATCAGTCAGGCTTTCTTCCAGTTAAGATTTGATAAGTTCAATAAAAAAAATTAACACATCTTTTTATTTCGTTTTAAAGTGGTACAATTCTACTGATATTTATATTGGACAGAAGCTCCACCCTGCTTCTAGTAAGGTCAATTTTTCACGACTAGTAGACATTTCATGAGCAGGTTCCCTTATTACATTTTGAACGATAAGCTGGTTTTCAGCTCATATTTTAAAAAAACATTTTAATATATCCTACATGCCTACGTTTTAAATATGACGCATTTATCAACCTTCCGATCGCTCTTATCACATGCCATTTATTACATCTGCAATCAATGTCCGGTCCATAATGCAGCCAAAGGCTGCCCAAGATGCTTTTGTCCTTTCTTTCTCTTTCCTAATCTATTTGTTCAAAATCAAGGGGAATGCATCACATGTTCATTCTAGAATGCTGTCTTTTAAAATGGGTTTTGAAATATATAAAAAGAAAGCACTTGGTGTAAACCTAACTTAGAGCTACTCATCATGCTAGAGAATAGAATTGCTTTGTACGTGCTTACTGATGCTATAGATTAGCTTTATTAAATTAATATACATGAAAAGTAACTGTAGGAGCGTCCAACCTTATGCTTCTTTTTCCACATAATGTTATTTCAGACACACCAGTACTCATGAGAACTACTTGCAAAGTTATTTAACAAAATGTAGCTTTATTATATTATCATACATAATAAAAAGCACTTTAAATATTTAGAAAGGCTTCAGAATTTCGTGGGCCAAAATTTTGAGATAAGCAAGATTTTATGACATATTTAAATGAGAATGAAAGCTTTTTAAAAAAAAAAAATGTCATAAATCTTATTTTCCAAGTTTACTTGCATTCTTATTTTCGGCGTTGCGTTTGCTATAGTAGAATCTGAGTGGTTCTTTTATGGAAGCAGTCATTCATATCACCCAACACAAAATCAATTAAAATCAAAACACACAAATAGTGGACCTGTTATATGTATTATCTTTTTTTCTGGTAGATAGGGCTTCCCAACAAATACTCAAATAATTTTCAATAATTCTTGGAGGGTGGAGAAATACAGGCTTTCTTCAGCAGCTTCTTAAAAAATAATAATGAAGCATGTTGATTCTTTTCTAAATTCCATTTACAGCTCTGTACTGCTTCTAAATCACATCTGGGTACCATCTCTCTCTCTTTCTCAAAACACACACAGAGAGAGAGGATCATATGCACACATCTAGTTGTTGTCAGCTCCCTGCACTGCAGTACAATGCAGCCCAATACAGGTAGGGCACTAGGAGCTAGATGGAGACTTCTCTCCGCATTCTGCCCCTTCTAGGACCATCACTCATAGCTTATTTGGAGGGGGGGAGCGAGGGCTTGCAGGCTGAGAAGGGGAATGCACCCCACAGCTCCATACAACTCTATAGAACATTGGATTCCACAGGAATATGAAGCCACAGGAAGCCATCATTACCGGAATCATACCCTGATGCGGGAAAGAGTCCTGGGTGCTATTGGTCACCAAAGGCCAAAGTATTTCAACGTGGCTTGGCAGAAACAAGGCGGCGAGCTCTTTATTC
This sequence comes from Podarcis tiliguerta, assembly GCF_965153285.1. Classification (NCBI taxonomy): domain Eukaryota; kingdom Metazoa; phylum Chordata; class Lepidosauria; order Squamata; family Lacertidae; genus Podarcis; species Podarcis tiliguerta. Next base: position 35,184,694 of record NC_139544.1, on the reverse strand, counting down.
TGCATGCCTCCCCCCCCCCCAGTCCACCCTACACACCCCGTTTTCTGTTCACATGTCCAAGAGGAACCCCTAGTAAGCCCACCCACCCCGACCACCGTCAGCATCCAGCCATTCGTTTCGCGCTCCCCAGGCGCGCGCGAGGGGGGGATTCCCAGCAGCGACTCCGGGGAGACGCACGCGCCGAGCTGGAGCACACACGCGCCTCCAGCCCCCTCGAAGTCCCCGGGTATGCTGAGTCAGCTTCGCCGGCCCCCACCTGACGACGGTCCTTCTTTGCCCCGGGGGCTGCAGACCCGCAGCGGAGAGGAAAGGGAGGATGAATTGGGGAGGGTGTAAGCAAAGAGATGGGAAAAGACAGAGCAAGGTTCCGGGACGGGATTCCCTCAACTGCTAGCTGCTCGTTCCATTTCGCCCAAGTATGCGGCGATTTAAACAACAACAATGCCCTTTCCTTTAAGTCTTTTCGGATCCTGGCGCCTAACCAACCCCCCAAGAACTTTGCAAGCTTCGGAGGGAGGGGGAAAGAATCTTGCAGATTCATCCTACGGGAAGCAAGTGCCCAGGTTGTTGTTTCCCCCCTAATGCACTTTGCAACGCCTCGTGGCTTTTCTCGACGCATCGCACTGCAAAAAGTCTGGCTGGGGTGGTTTTTTTTGCAGCCGGCATGCACGCATTTCCCCGCGTTCGAGGCTTCCCCGCCACTACCTCCCGCATCTGCCTTCTGCAAACACTTTCTCCCACCTCGGAGCCTCCTTTGCGCGCCTCCCCTCCCCTCCCCGCGAAGTCCGTCAGAAAAGAAGGGGAAAGGGAGCCTGACTAGGGGGGAGACTGGAGAGACAACGACTGCAGGATGGCAGGGAGGGTCCTGCACGGTGATCATGGCATGGTCGCGCGCCAAGCTGGGGGGCTTTCCCCCCCTCGGGGCCCCCTTGACGTGGTCCCCCAAAGGGCTGCGATCCTACTGCGCACGCTTCCTTCCGAGTAAGCGCGCCTAAGCTGAGGCTGCGAAGCCGCCGCCCGCTCCTCCGAGGCAAAAAGGTCCCGCGGAACTCGGCAGAACTTCTGCTTCCCGGAGGGGTCGCCGCTTCCCGCCATCTTGTCCCGCCGCCAAAGCGGCCCCGTTCCCGCCACAAGGGGAAAGTTCGACGCCTCAGAGGCGGCTGCAGCCCCAACCGTGAGGTGAAAAAAGTTCCTCGGGACTGCGAGCAGTTCCTGAAGAAGGGAAGCTTCGCTCACTTACCGGCTGGAACTGCAGCCCGCAGCCGCCTCCCTCGCCTCACGCTGCCGCTCCGAGCGCGGCGTGGTAAGCGCTGCTGCGGCTCCACGGAGGTGGCGGCGTATGGTGGTGTTTCCCCCCGCTCAGTCCCGACGCACCGCGCCCGCCCTCTGCTCCTCTCTCCTGAGGCAGGAGCGCGAGGCGTGACAAGAGCCCGAGGAGGAGGAGGAAGGAGGCGGGAAAGTGGCTGTGCGCGCGGGCTCCCCGGCGCAGCGCGCGCTGCCTCTTGCTGCAGTGCCGAAGAGCGCCTGGCGAGAGGGGAGAGTCACGGCGAGGGCGGGAGGCAGGCAGGCGACGCACCGTCAAGAATCGGAGGCGTGGGCGGGGTGCGACGGCTGGGCAAGCCCATTCTCCCTCGCCTGGAGAAAGCAGCGGGGAAGAAGGAGAGGGAGGGAGGGCGGGCGGGCGCCGGCGGAGAAGCCGTGCGAAACCAGCCTAGCGCGCGGCGGGCAAGAAGACCATTTCCCGAGAAAGGCGAGGGCGAATGCAGCCAAGGCAAATGCAGTGCCCATTCTTGCCGCGCGCAAGCCGCGAAATAACTCGGACTGGCATAGTCCAAAGCTTTTGAATGGGGCTCTATTGACAGATTTGAGTACAGTACTCCTTGCGGTCGAGCCAAGCGTTATACTATGTATGGCATCCACAGGGTGTGACTGTGACTTTAATGACAACACATGTGCTGCTTTGATGGTCAAGGCATGGAGTTGGGGAGCTGGCTGCCGGGGAGGGGCGCTAAACGGGGCTCTGCCCCCTCTCCGCCCTTTATTTCTTCCGAGCCTCGATCTGAAGCCCCGTGACACAGTTAAGGATGCAACAGGTGAGGCTTGACGTATGATTTTCAGACGGAATAGCTGTCCTACTCTGCCGCAGATAGAACAGCAGAGTCTTGTGGCACCTTGAAGACGAAATCTTATGCCACCGTACATTTTAGAGGGTGATCAGGTGTTTATGCAAAAAAAACTAGACTTGCAACTGATTTTAAAGGTGTTACAAGACACTTTTAATTTGCCTGTTGAAATTCATGCAGTTTCTAAAGACACATAATAACTCAGAGAGCAGGAATACAATTGGATTGTATCTTTGTATCAATTGTATCAGTTAAGATACAATTGGATTGTATCTAAAATGGGATATGGTTGGTGAAAACATGTAGCACGAGCACAAACTGGCTCAAGCCAGCTACAAAGTCAGTCAAATGTGACATCTCACACCACGAATTGTACAGTGGTACTTCGGGGTAAGTACTTAATTCGTTCCGGAGGTCCGTACTTAACCTGAAACTGTTCTTAACCTGAAGCACCACTTTAGCTAATGGGGCCTCCCGCTGCTGCCGCGCCGCCAGAGCATGATTTCTGTTCTCATCCTGAAGCAAAGTTCTTAACCTGAAGCACTATTTCTGGGTTAGCGGAGGCTGTAACCTGAAGTGTATGTAACCCAAGGTACCACTGTAAATCTAATAAGATGCAAGATGCTCTTAAAGCAGATCAGAGAATACATCTGAACAGTCTTTTCACAGGAAAAGACAGGTGTCCAGGGGTCATAGAAAGTTGCCTTCTACTGAGTCAGACCAATGGTCTGTCTACACTCACCTGTGGAGGATCTCCATGGTTTCAGACAAGAAGTCCTTCCAAGCCCTACTTGGGAATGCCCATGAATTGAACCTGGAGCTTTCTGCATGCAAAGCAAGTGCTCTGTCATGAAGCTGTGGAGCATCCTAGTGCCAGTAGACATCTCCACCAAGCACATGACAGAGCCTAGATCAAATAAGGAGCCCAACCAGCTCCAGCACATAGCCATGTTTTTGCCAGGCCAGCTAGGCAGTCCAAGCCTCCGATGGCTCTCTGGCTATGCATGCAGATGTCAAAAGCAGTGTTGGAGCCTATTATGGTTTAGTTGAATCATACAGGTACAGCAGATTCTGACTACATTGCCATTTTATGTAATTTACTTTCTCTAGTGAAGAAACTGTCACGGCACTATTTACACCAAGGGTCAAACTAGAATTGACATCAGAAACATGATCAGCCCTTCCTTATTTCTCCTTCTTCACTAAATAGCAGTTGTGGGCGTTGGAGGAGGGCTTTAATTATTTGCCCCCACAGTGTCTATCCCCTGCAACTCCTGCTTGTCCAAATGGGTGAATCCATCGATTTCAGGTTCTTTCCATTTCTCATTTTTCCAGTTTCCAGTTCTCCATATTGCCACATCAGTTTGCAATTTTAAAAAAGACCATCTCATGAAAATCCATCGCCATTTTAGCGTGAATCTTTCCTAAAGTACTCATTTTTATGCACAATTTTGCCCAATATACACATTTTCGCAATGCAATTTTACCTAATATAATGCATTTTTGTATGTTAGTTCCAGTAATATATGCATTTTATGGATACATTAGCTGAGCTTAGCATGTGCCCTTTTTGTACACATTACTAGGCTGGAGAACTGCATTGCAAAACTTGGAGAAGTGTGAATTTTGGAAGATGGTTGTGTTTCAGCCCACATGCTGTTCAGAAAGTGCCAGTTAGGTAGGTTCATCTTTAAATGCAAATGAATCAAATTTCTTCCCCATCCCTATAATGCAATCTCAGTCCAGACCCCCTGCCTCCAACACACAAACACACGGCTGCTATTTAGTAAATTAAAATAAAGCAAACGGCAATCATGTTATTAATGTCACATCTGGTCCTGCCATTGGAAGGCAGTAAGAAAGATAGTGCAGACAGGGTATATGAATTTGAAATAGATTCTCCCTTCCCTTTCTGCCAAATGAAAATCAACAACAATTTGTACCTTTAAGAACAGTCAGTGTAGCCCTTCTCAGAACCGTTTGTTTCTTCAGCTGTGACATGCTAGCTGGACTATGACATGCTGCAGTCCAAATAAAAATTGTGACAAGATAGGCCTGTCACTTTCCTGACAGCCAGGCCAAAGAGTCACACTGAGCACAAACTTGCCTCACATCTTTAAAAGGTTTCCACATGTCATTGGCATTCTCTCACATATGTAGAGTAACTTGGTGGCGAAAGGCTAAATTAAATGGGAATATTAATCAATCTACGATTAATGCAAATCAATTAACTTTTGTGGGAATGTTAAGGAAGGTAGGAGAGGGTGTATTGTTTTGATATTATCCCTCCTCACTCACACTAGTGAGTAAACAGGAGAGCATATTTCCGTTGCAACTTATTGGAAGCAAGTATCAAAAGTATCCATTTTGGGTCCTAGTGACCCTAGGAAATAGCAAATTATCTGCTCTTCAACCAAAGGATACTGTGTCAATTCAAGTTTCTGAATGATTGCTGTAGACCCATTGACATGTTTGAGAAAGTCTGTCTTTGAATCTAATTTTAATTTGAGGATGCTTCGCATCAACTTTCTGTGAGACCTTTTGCTGGTACTTCCATATGCAGTTTCCAGATCTTTAAAAATCTTGGCAGCATCATCTAATGTATTAACCTGTGCCATTTGCACATCTGTAATTGCACTTAAAATGGTAGCTCTATCTTTGTGGTTCTGATCTTCCCATAGATTAATTGCTGCAATGGAATCTTCCTCTTCACCAGTAGGCTTTTGATTAGTAATTGCATTTGAAACTTCATTTGCCTGAAGAATTGGTATCGAACACTTTTTCCACGAAATAAAATTTTCCTTCTAATTTGGGCATTCCAAAGAAGATTCCACTTGCCATCTCAAAATCAAAGTTTGAAAAATATTCAAAAAATTTGAAATTTGAAAAGATAGTCAAAATTCAAAATCAAAATCTCAAAAATCAAAATAACTCTTCACTGCCTCAGCTGCTGTGAACTCTGAGGAAGGGGAAAGAAGCTCAATCCCCTCAAACAGTAGAGCAATACACCCCACAACTTTCCATTCAGTTTGAACTGTGCTCTTCAGAAAAAGGCTAAAAACTATTGTGGAAACACTAAAGAGCGGGGGGGGGGGGGACCTCATCTCTCTCCTTCAGCCAAGTCAGCTACAGATGTCAAGCTCAGCAGTTTGAAGATGGGGTTAATATTTGCCTGCCTCCATTCTGCTGGGACCTCACCTGTTCTCCAATAATTCTCAAAGATTCTAGACAGAGGCTCTGAGATTGCACCCGCAAGCTTCTTTAGTAACCTTGGGTGCAGTTCATCAGGCCCTGGAGATTTGAATTCATTTAAAGTAGCTAGGTGTTCCTTTACCACCTCTTTTCCTGGCTTGGGCTACAGCTCCCGCCTTGCATTGTTTATTCTGTCAACACCAGGTTGGGCACTGCTTTACGCCTTCTCTTTGGCTCCCAATAGCCTTTTTCAATCTTCTCCACACAGGCGATCTACTAGTTGTGGTCCAGAGGTGGAGGATACTGTGGAGCAGCCCCTAGTGGTGGAAATGCAGCCCCGCCCCCAATCCAGCTGCCGCAACCCATGAATAAACAAGAGACAAGAGTTTACCATTGAAAGTGTTTGAACTTTATCGAGCACACTTTGGAATGTGGCGAATCTCTTAGTAATTTACAGAATATATTATCCATCTTCCTTTTGAATGCTTGTTTCTGATTGGCTGATACATGCTTTGACCCTACTAGCTGTGGCTGTCAAGGGCTGGCTCACATCAAAAGTATGTTGGCCATTTCCTCTCTAGGCAAGCCTGTTTCTGTGCAGTAAAAAGGTGGACCCAGGAGATTAACCAAAGTTTTTACAAAACCCAAATAGCTGCTTCTTTCTGTAATGAAGATAAAAAACCCTATTAGGACTAGAGTGGTGCTGTGGTCTAAACCGCTGAGCCTAGGGCTTGCCGATCAGAAGGTCGGCAGTTCGAATCCCCACAACGGGGTGAGCTCCCGTTGCTCGGTCCCTGCTCCTGCCAACCTAGCAGTTCAAAAGCACGTCAAAGTGCAAGTAGATAAACAGGTACCGCTCCGGCGGGAAGGTAAATGGTGTTTCCATGTTCTGCTCTGGTTTTGCCAGAAGCGGCTTAGTCATGCTGGCCACATGACCCGGAAAAACTGTCTGCGGACAAACATCGGCTCCCTCGGCCAGTAAAGCAAGATGAGCGCTGCAATCCCTGAGTCGTTCCCAACTGGACTTAACTGTCAGGGGTCCTTTACCATTTTTACTCTGGAAATAATGGGATGACTTTCTGCTTTCCCTCTGAGTTTCATAACTCCAGGAAATATAGTAAGCACCAGGCATAGGATTCTGTATCTGCTCCTTTTCCCAAAATAAGTATGTCTGTGCAATGTGACTGTTCAATGAACGGATAAGGTAATCTGATTAAATATTCAAAAATACATGGAGGATAGAGAGACTGCACAGTTTAGCTGTCTGAAGATTTTCCATATACCTGCTAAGTTGATTAGGTTAGTTGTTCAAAGACACCAAATGAGTCAGCCATATAAATCCCAACTATTCAAATATCCTTAAAGACAGCAGTAATCTTAGGCATGTAGAAGTTCAATATTATCCGTCTTCTATATAAGGCTTATCTATAAACAAATTAAGTTGTGTATCTCTGTGAACAATCACAGAACCACAAAGCCCTGTTATTTAGAGATATATCATGAAGCCCCAATCTATCTGATCAGTTACTCCCTCAGTAATTTGAATGTATTTTTACAAATATATAATAAAATATCTTTTAATGTTCATGTTTAAAAAGGCTTTTCTCTTCTCTTTCTCATTTGCTTTTACTTTGAAGCATTATACTACTCTCATTTTATGTTCTAAAAGTTTAGAAACATTCCTAGTCAAGCGAAGAAGAAGAAGAAGAGGAGGAGGAGGAGGAGGAGGAGGAGGAGGAGGCGGAGGAGAATAGAATTGTAGAGTGGAAGGGGCCACAATAATAATAATAATAATTCTTGCAAATTGGAACTAAAAATGCTCAGCAGGTCCTTTCCAATATAATTTGTCATGCCATTGGATTTAATACATGATTTGAGGTTTCATAATATATTAAAATGTATCAGATTGTTTTCTTGCTCAGCCAAATATCCTTCAAATGAGTATGTCTTGAACAGTCCTCTCTACTGCACTTTACTAGCTTCTTCCAATTAACATGTTTTCTTGATCTCATTGTTTTAATATAAACCATTTTGTATTTCCTGAGATGAAACAACATACGTTTTAGAAATTACTATAATGTAGAAAGTGAACAGGGCTATAAAGTTCCAGGCAACTCACTGCTGAGAAAAGGGAATCTAAATACTGCTGGAAAGACTAAAACACCTGTAGAAATTACAGCTAGGAAGCAGAACCATAAAATATTTATATTTTCTTTTGCTTTATGAACCACAAAAGCCTTCTAAATAGTAGTTTTGATTCAATATAAAGATGGTATATCGCATAATCATAATAAGCAGACATCAGTTTCTTAAGGATGAGTGTGCTGAAAACTCTGTTTAACCAATTTACAGCCTACAAACAAAATGACGGTAGAAACTCTAAGGCTGACTTCACCAGGTTTTTTGTAGTTCCCCATACAAATTTTACTTGAAACTCTTTATTTTTTCATTTTAAAGGAGGGTTGTTTCCTTTCCCTTCTAAGCTGCTAATTTTCAAGCAATGTTTGTATGTTTAGAGAAGGTAATTTATATGCTGCCACTGGTAGATGGATATGAACCTTGTATAGCTGTCTATGTCTATGCATATACCTCAGCACTCCCAACCAGCATTATAGGCTGGTTAGTTTAACAACTGTTCTGGGAAAACTGGTGGAAAGCATTCTAATAGAATTATCAAGTATATAAAACGAGTATTGATGAAGCAGAACAAGGCTAGCTTTCATAAGACCCATCTTGCTAACCTTTTAAAGTTCTTTGAGAGTGCATTCCATGTGGCTTTCAACAGCACATGGTCGGGAGAAAGAACAATTTCACGACACTGATTGATAGCAATGTAAGAATTACCTTGCTGGGTCCATTTTGCCCAGGAATTCTGTTTCAAATACAAAAAGGAAATCTGTATCCTGTACTCAAGTGTAAGAATTGTAACCAGAACTCCACACTTTGTCACAAAGAAAAAGACAAGTCTCTGTAGCCAACAACATGACTCACTCGTTTTCTAGCTCTGCACTATAGCCTGATTCAACTGTGTTGTCTACAATATATTAGGCATGTGGAATATTTATTACTTATCACACATGTTCACAGATGTTTTATAACACACACACACTACACAGAAAAAGAGAGCAATGTCTCTAGTTGTACACATCAGGACACTTTAAGGGAGCAAAGGGCAATGCAAGGTTAATTACACTTCTTGACATTTGGAAAAAATATGGCTTCTTGGTGTAGTTCAAGCATGAAGGAGCAGCTGGCAGTACCAGCAAAGGACTGCAGAGCAATGAACAATCAATACACCGTCACAATGGGAAAACTATTATTTAAGCTTAAATAGGAAGGCACTGTAATTGTTATATACAACATCAGTTTAATTTTTTTTAAGGAGAGAAAACAACCCAAGTATTTTCTGTGTGTGACCTTTTTTATTTTTAAAAGGTCATTTGCAATGTTGGGGGGGATGCAGAAAATAACTACAGTGGTACCTCAGGTTAAGAACTTAATTCGTTCTGGAGGTCCATTCTTAACCTGAAACTGTTCTTAACCAGAGGTACCACTTTAGCTAATGGGGCCTCCAGCTGCCACCGCACAATTTCTGTTCTCATCCTGAAGCAAAGTTCTTAACCTGAGGTACTATTTCTGGGTTAGCGGAGTCTGTAACCTGCAGCGTCTGTAACCCGAGGTACCACTGTAATGTCTTTTGAAACAAAATTTGAAAGGAAATGTGAATTAACAGTTAAAATAATTAAATAGCTACAATATATTTTCCTCACTTGCTGAACTCTTATCCTTTGAGTGCTCATTTCCATCTGAATGTTGATAGGATCCTCCATGTGATTGGGAACCCTGCATTATCATGGCTCCTAGTCATGCAGATACCTCTCTGTGTGATCATCCAAACACACTTGGATCCGGTTTGCAAGACATGGTAAGCCAAGCTATGGCTTTTCAGGACTGCGCAAATGTGCAGTCTCTGAACTAACAGCTTGCAACTGCCTTGCTCTTTCCTGGTCCTTTTTACTCCCCTGCTGTGTTGAGCTAAGGAAAGTTTTGCGTATCATCTTAGTGTATCATCTGAACCTGGACTCATGATTAAACTTCCTCTTCACTAACCATAAATTGTAGCCAAGAACAAATACTGAGGACTAAAATTGGGAATATTGAAAACTACCTTATATCAAATCAGACTACTGGTCTATCTAGTATTATCTGCATGGAGTTGCATTAGTTCTACAAGATGTATGTCACCCTACTTGGAAATTCTGGGCAGGTGAGGAGGCAGAGGCTTTGGTTAGCCATACGCCAACATACTCCAGCCTCTCTTATCTTGGCCAGGGGAAGACTGAAAACAAGGGAGAATTGCCCCAAGGAAGAAAATAAAATATGGACCTGATTTCTGCAGAAAGAAGTATGGTTTATTGGTTTATTGCCTGTCTCTTGACAGCAGTTTCCTCCTAGACTGTGCTCAGGCACAAATTCAATCCTATGGGAGGAATTAAATACTATACCAAATGGCCTACTATTCCTCAAGTTGTCTTCAATGGTGAATTTGTGGACCCTGCAACATATTTCTCCAGATGCATCCGAATGGAAACTTAATGGAGTTAAGAATTTGCTCCACACTTCTAGATTTCAAGAAAGACCATGGCAATAATAATAATAATAATAATAATAATAATAATAATAGTAATAATAATAATGCTTGTTTTGACTTTGACAGAAGACAGTTTTTGATAACCTGGTACCAGAAAAGTATTATGTAATTTAACTCAAACAGTTAACTTTTTAACTAACAACGAGGTCTATCACTAAAACCTCTTGTTGCCCATTGTACAATATGCAAAGCTGATGAGCTGATGTGTGGGTATTTGCATGAAAATATTTACAGCCACAGCACTATGAATACAGTGTTTTGCAACTAAAGTAAAACAAGTTGGTGGCTACTATTTTGCAACACTTTCGTGTGCATTTTATTTTTGTTTATTTATTAAATTTGTATACTGTCCTTCATCCATAGATCTCAGGGCAGTTCACAACATAAAATACAATATAAAAACATGAATATAAAATATAAAATATAATATAAAAATGAGAACAAAAACCACAAACTCCCTCCCATTCCCCTTCCACAAATACATTTAAAAGCGGTATGTTAATATTTCTTGCAAATTGTGTTCTATATATAATGCATTTTGAACTTGTTTGATTAATGTAATTCTATTGTCAATTTTTTGTCAATTTTATTGTCAACCTAGACAGCATCTTAAAAAGCAGAGACATCACCTTGCCAACAAAGGTCCGTATAGTTTAAGCTATGGTTTTTCCAGTAGTGATGTTTGGAAGTGAGAGCTGGACCATAAAGAAGGCTGACTGCCGAAGAATTGATGCTTTTGAATTATGGTGCTGGAGGAGACTCTTGAGTCCCATGGACTGCAAGAAGATCAAACCTCTCCATTCTGAAGGAAATCAGCCCTAAGTGCTCACTGGAAGGACAGATCCTGAAGCTGAGGCTCCAATACTTTGGCCACCTCATGAGAAGAGAAAACTCCCTGGAAAAGACCCTGATGTTGGGAAAGATTGAGGGCACAAGGAGAAGGGGACCACAGAGGACGAGATGGTTGGATAGTGTTCTCGAAGCTGCCAGCATGAGTTTGACCAAACTGCGGGAGGCAGTGGAAAACAGGAGTGCCTGGCGTGCTCTGGTCCATGGGGTCACGAAGAGTCGGACACGACTAAACGACTAAACAACAACAACAACATTGTCAATTTTACACTGTTCACTGCCATGTTGTTGTTTTTTTCTTAATTTGGCAGTATAGAATTTTTTGCTATTCCCCCACCACAAAGGCTGGATATTTTTTCATTGCAAACTGCCAACTCACAGCTTGGTAATAAGACTGCCTTTTGCAGTCCTATTTCCTTGCCATATGCAATCAACACAAAGGCAAAGCTTGTGATCAGTGCCTGCCATCATCTTGGCTTGGGTGTACAGATATTTAAGACAAATAACATATGCTTGCATTGGATTTAAGTAGGAAACATTGAAACTTGGCTCACTGTATATATTACATTTTCTCTAGATATCCAGATTTCCGTTTTCCATGATAAAAATTAATCCAGCGCACTGAATATACTTCCAAAGGATGACCAGGGAATAATGTAGACAAACAGGTACGGTAACTGCAATTTGGAATCAAGTTATGTATAGAAATACTGTATGCAGCCGGTGTCAGGATTCTCGTTTCCTATAATGCCCCTCAGGGAAGCCTCAGAGAACCAGAACTGTCTGGGATTTCACCATCGTAAATACTTTCATATCACTCTCAAACTTGACAACTGTTCTGTTCATCTCTGAGCTCACCTTAGTTATGAATTCTAAACAGCATCAATTAAAATTATTTGGGTAATTACAATATACATTTACAGAGCACCCACTATTTATCTCCCTCCATTTATTCCTAACCTCTGCTTTTTAAATCAACAGCAGCACTTTTTCTCTCTCTTTCTTGTCGAACAGAGGATTAACCTTTTTATCCCATGATTCCTGACTTTTTTTTTTGTAGGAGCTCCTCCTCCTCCTCATTCACTGCCTTCCCAGTAAGAATCCAGCCCCTGCTGCCTATAATTAATTAAGGATAAGCATGATATGTAGTTTCATGCTACAAATTGAATGAGGGTCTAGTTTTGCCCACAGTTAGATACAGGAGATGCCTGCTGATGAGCATACACAGTTTAGAAGAGGAGTCTGATGTCTGGAAAACAGCCAGTATAATCTCATTATTAAAGATAGATCTAAAAATACAACTATCTTTTTTAATTTTAGTAATGGACCAAGTCACAGGAATTATTTGAAGAGATTAACTACATAGCTAAGGAAGGTCATACTTTGCCTAAAAATAATAGAAGTACTGGAGCAAACATGCAAAAGAAACACGTGATGTTATTTGTCCTTCAACCTTGCTTCAATTTTTTTAATGTATATGAGAGGCAGCTAGACCGCTATATTGCTGCACTTATGTGGAAACGTTGCCTTATGCCAGGGATGGGGAATCAATGATCTTCCAAAAGTTGTGGGACTATAATTCCCATTATCTCTAATGAACCATGTCAAGGAGGGCTTTTAACCAACTTAAGCAAGTCTGCATCTTACATGGAAGCCTAGCCACTGGATAAAGTTTAGCAAATAAATAATTAGCATATTGTCATTTAGTTACAGGTAGGTAGCCGTGTTGGTCTGCTGTAATCAAAACAAAACAAAATAAATCCTTAGAGACCAACTAAGTTTGTTAAAGGTATGAGCTTTCGTGTGCATCCAAACTTAGTTGGTCTCTAAGGTGCTACTGGAAGGAATTTTTTTATATTGTTATTTAGTTTAGTATAGACTACACAAACTGACAGTGCTTCTCCAGAGTTTTCTCCCAGCCTTTCTTGGAGATGTGGGGGGATTGAACCTGAGACCTTCTGCGTGCAAAGCAGATGTTCTACCACTGAGCTATACCCCCCCCTTCGGAAGCTCAAGCCCCTCCACTTGAGGCAGAAGCCCCTGCAGTATTAACCAACCCCAAGAGGCAAGGGAGCACCTCCCTGCCTAGTTTGGAATAAATCTGTCTCCTATAACCAACATGCTTAAGTCTAATTAATACATGAAAGGGTTAAGAGCATAGAGTAAGCTGTCCAGCCAGGCTTATCTAAGTTACACACCCTCACCTTGGGAGGAAGGGTTACCAAACTCATTATTCTCTCTTTTCTACCATGTGAACCCTACCACTCTTATGGCTTAAGCAAGCCATCTTTGTCTTTCTATACAGATAATTTAGAAACCCTTACCATTTTGGAACCTAAGTTATGCTACCTGTCTTTTCTTGCTGCTGTATGGAAAAACACATGAATCTAACCTTTGAAGAGTTTGTAAGTAAACAATTTTTAACATACCAAATCTGTTGTCTCTTTCTATGCTAAGGAAAGTGGGGAACTTCGGAAGAAACTTAGAAAGGGATATTTTAAGGTCTAACACCCTATATTCCACACTTTATTTTGCTGCATGCTTTGTGATTTTAAACATGGGGGTCTTTTGTCAAAGAGTACTTGCCCCAAGCTTGGATCTAGGCATCCAGGAAATTCTTCTTTTATTTTACCTAAAGTATTTTCCCCTTTAAAGCAAATACCAAAATATTTAAAACCAACACATAGGACCAGGTGATTTGTTAATTGGTACAGAGTTGGTCACGACTGGAGCTAATGGTCAGGGGTCCCTTTACCTTTTATTGGGTCTGCTTAATTCTACCAGGCTCTTTACCAGAAGTGAGCTCCAGAACAAGTTCCCTAATCACCCCTTTGCATGGCTTTCTGTGGCCCTTTGGTCCCCACTGAAACCACAGAGGATTTTTTGTGGGGAGGGTGGCAGCAGTGGTGTAGCGTGGGTTGTCAGCACCCGGGGCAAGGCAAGTAATTTGCGCCCCCTAGAGTGAGTGAGCCAGGTAGGGGCATTGAGCTGCAAGTGCGAGCGCGCCCCCCCAGATGTTGCGCCCGGTGCGGCCGGCCCCCCTGCACCCCCCACGCTACGCCACTGGGTGGCAGAACACATTTATGCTACAGTGCCAAAAATCACTACTTCTGCTGCTCCAACTTAAACCAGTATATGGAACTGGGGTGGAAACTGAGCTGGAAACTGACTGCATGGGTCCACAAACTCTCTTATAGTTGTCCCTTTGCGCCATATATTTCTCCGGCTTTCAACAACAACTTTGCACACTGTTTGGGGGCTATTTCTGAAACCACCCTGCGCTTGGGAAGCAGTTTGCCTGCAGCATGGGGGCAGAGGTCCTTCCCCCAGGGATGCATACCTGGATCCATTTGCATATACAGAGTTCACTGGAAACAACTTTTCCTAGTCTGTGCTCCACTGCGCCACAGCTATTCCATCCCATAAGCTTGCAGTTCCCTGAGCTAAAGTTGGGCTGTGAAATATTGAAACTTCAGAGTCTTAATAAACAAGAGAATTTCCGTTTCCTGGCATTGTGCGCTTGCTTCTTTGGGGAGTGGGAAATCTAATTGAAATTTCAAGCATGCTCTTCAGAACAGACAGAAAGCAGAACTGAATCTTAATTCCATTACACCACTCCTAGATGTCTCTTTTTAGAAGTCTTTGGTAATAAAATAAAATAAAATAAAAAATAGCTGTGGATGATGTATGCAAATAGCTTACGCTCACTTGCAGAGGAGGGGGCGGGAATTAGAGTCGCAAAGCTATTTCACAAGCTAGACAAGTGCTTGGGAAAATGTTAAAAAGATGTAATTCCACATTTCCTTCCTACTGACACTTCAGGGTGTACACTGCATATTCTTGTTATCTCTTGCTATGAATACTGAAATCATGAAATTAGTAACTCCATGGTATAAAATAATTCTCTCTGTGACACTGGAATAGGTTTCCTTATCACCTGCTTCTTGTTCATTAAGCAACACAGGCATAGACATTCTGTACACTTTTTGAAATTGGTAGCACGTTTCATATATATATATATATATATATATATATATGCTTTCGTAGATTTTCACGGGTACAGGAATGCAGGTTTTGGTGTCCTCGGGTGTCTTCCCGTGTAAAAGTTGGGGTGTCTAGGCGACGTTTCGACGAGGTCTCACTCGTCATCTTCAGGCTGGTGCTTTCGGCTTCTTGTTACTGGAACAGAGCAGGATCTCAGTGTTTGAGTTCCTATAAATACTGTTGAGGAGGTGTGGTGTATAGCCTCCAATGTTCTGGGCAGAGAGGAGGTTCCCAGGCTAGTGTGCCTTTTCCCAGGCTAGTGTGCCTTTTCCCAGGCTAGTGTGCCTTATATATATCCTTTTAGCAGCCTCGGTGAAACATTTTCCTATAGCTTAGATTCTGGGTGGATTTGTCTTAATCTTATATGTGATAAATATGCTAATCTAGGCTAACAATCCTATGAGATGGGGCAAAGTCTTCTTTTTAGCAGAAGAAGTGAGACCAGTTAGAAAGCCCACTTTTTATTGGCGTTGCTTTGATGTACTTAACTCTTCCACTGAAACCAATGGAAGTAAAAAGCGCTTAACTTTGGTCAAATCATTAGCCCAGCAGCGTAGAAAACTCTCTTCAGAATTCAAGGATTCTTCAATCAGCAGAACTGTCAGAGTTGAAGTGATGATGGCAAATCCTGTAGCGTATCTAGTACTACATTTATAAAATAGGACGATTCTCTTCTCAAGCTGTTTCTCTCACCCTTCCTTTAGACATGTCCGTTTATCTTCCTACAGTTTTTGCTGAAGCTAAGCAGGTTGGGATCTGGTCATTACCTGAATGGGAGACGCCTCGCAACCGTACCTTGACTGATTCAAGTTCCATCAAGGCAAAATAGAAATCTACTGAATTAATAAGTAAATGAATGAAAAGAATAGAACAGAACAGAATAATTGGAAGGGACCACAAGAGTCATCTAGTCCAACCCCTGCAATGCAGGAATCTTTTGTCCAACATGGGGATTGAACCCATGACCCCTGAAATTAAAAGTCTCATGCTCTACCAACTGAGCTATCCAGCTATTCTAAATGGACTTTTATTAATTTTTTAAAAAAGAAACTTTCATTCTGCTCCCTGCAGTAAAAAAAACAAAACCTGGAGTTCAACGTTCCTAATTGCAACTTTTAATATAAAAATCATTTAATACATAAACCAGTCTAAAAATACCACCCACATTTTTATATTAATTCTAGCTGAAATGAATTAGAGCTGTATTAAAAGCAACAATACTACATTTTATGTGGTGTAGATAATGCTCCTGGCCTTCATGCATTTAGGATGCAATCCTGTAACTACTTCCTGGGTAGTAAGCTCCCATTAAACATAGTGGGATTGACTTCTGAATAAACAGATATAGGATTACACCATTCCTAATCTCTCAGCAGGATGAATATGAAGTTGATCTGAATGGATGGAGGATAAGAGAAGCTCATAAGTGCTTTGACAGAGGTCTGTATTTTTCATTGCATTTAATCCATTGTTTTTCATAGTTTTTGAATACTCCACAAGGATGCCCAATTTTTAGCTTGCATGCTGAGGGACATACTGGAGTCACAAATTAATAAAACCCAACAATATTTTCTTCTTTGGAGATCTACCTTAGGTTGGGGCAATTACCAGATCTGTGCTTCCTTACAAACCTGGGTGTCAAGCTGCTGCATGCCAAAATTTCCAAAGGGCAGAACTTTCAGTGGAAATGTATTAACCACATTCTAACCTTCTTATCCTATTCCTTCTCTGATTATGTTTCCGTCTGAATGTACACCTAATTTGCATGTCCAAAACCATAAACAAACTGAAATGCAACTTTCCTTTGAAATTAACGTTGGTCCAAGTGGCGCAACACAGTTCTCCAGCCAAACATCATGCATACCCAAAAACAGCAAATAGTTGTGAAAATAGCATACCAAACAATGCATTATATATGGGGAAATTGCTTCCAAAATGTGTATATTTGGCAGATGTGTGTACAAAAATATATTAGCAGAATGTCCATTGCTATTGGTGAGGATAAACAGGCAGGGATACACAGCAGCCCTGATCTCTCCTCTCTCTTCCCGAGGGAGTTTTGCCAGTGAGAAGGGCACTTTGTATCCTCCTTAGATACAGTTGTACTATAATGTGTACTTTGATTTTCCCTAAGATGATTTTGCACAGACACTTTAGCTACTTGCTGGTAGCTTACCCAAGGGCCTGCACAACAATTCCATAGACTAACAATTATTTTCCAATCATCTACAAATATTCAAGAGGCTTTCCCAATGACTGTATTTTCGGAGATGGCTGTGCCTTCCTCTAAGTATGCACATAGAAAAACAATCTCAGAATCCCACAATTACATGTGTTGTAGCAACGTTATGTTTCTGCAGGCTTGACCTAGCTACAGAGATATGCACTTCAGGCTCATCATGAAGAAGGGATCTGCTGCATAAAATAGCCTTCACCATGAAGCCCTGGCTTACACCGAATCTATGGGCACTTGATACCTGTGTTGTAAACAGGACATTCATTGTGTGAGGGCACTGTGCCATCCAAACATATTGTGATGAACATCACTAGCCAGAGAATCCTGCTATGAAACACTAGACTGTTGACTCGTGGCAGAATTCCCAGCCAGGAAAGACTATCGGCCATCTGTTCCATTGGAATCAGTCGGTGTCTAAAGAATGGCCTGTCACTCATCAATTATTTGACGTGGGCACAATCCCTTGAACAATCCCCATTGAAATGAATGAGAGGTATGCAAAAGCTGTTACTACTTTTTTGCAGCTGGCATTCATTTCAGTGGCATTCAGTGGAAAAGGAGAATTGCTCAAGAGCTTTCACCTTATCTGTCCAAATCTGCTGATGCATCATCTGTTGGATATTGTGTACTCAACAATGTATGCAAAGGTGTGTATTAGGAATGTTTATTAATATTGTCATTGTTCCACCTCCTTTCTCCAGCAGTCTCCATTTCTTTGCACATTGCATTTTGGGATTTAACAAGTCATAGGGAAAGACATTTGCAAATGTTCCTTACCAACATTAAGAACCTCATCTATTCATAATCGTCACCAGCTCCACTCAGAGCAGCAGCAGCAGCTTGGCTGAGCCAGCACCATTGGATGCAGAAGCTCCCAGGCTCCAAAATCACACCTAGGTAGGGATGTAAGATGCGCTAGGGTTCATCAGTATTCGGATAATACCCAGCTCTACCTCTCTTTTAAATCAGAACCTGTGAAGGCGGTGGAGGTCCTGTGTGAGTGCCTGGAGGTGTTTGGAGGATGGATGGCAGCTAACAGATTGAGGTTGAATCCTGACAAGACAGAAGCACTGTTTTTTGGAGACAGGGGCAGGCAGGTGTGGAGGACTCCGTGGTCCTGAATGAGGTAACTTTGCCCCTGGAGGACCAGGTGCACAGTCTAGGGAGTCATTTTGGACTCACAGCTGTCCATGGAGACGCAGGTCAATTCTGTGTCCAGGGTAACTGTCTGCCAGCTCCATCTGGTACACTGTCTGAGATCCTACCTGCCCACAGACTGTCTCACAAGGGTGGCGCATGCTCTGGTTAACTCCTGCTTGGACAACTGCAATGTGCTCTACGTGGGGCTATCTTTGAAGGTGACTCAGAAACTACAATTAATCCAGAATGCAGCAGCTGGATTGGCGACCGGGAGTGGCTGCCAAGACCACATAACACCAGTTCTGAAAGATCTACATTGGCTCCCAGTATGTTTCTGAGCATAATTCAAAGTGTTGGTGCTGACCTTTAAAGCCCTAAACAGCCCTGGCCCAGTATGCCTGAAGGAGCGTCTCCACCCCCATCGTTCAGCCCGGACACTGAGGTCCAGCTCCAAGGGCCTTCTGATGATTCCCTCACTGTGAGAAGTTACAGGGAACCAGGCAGAGGGCCTTCTTGGTAGTGGCACACGCCCTGTGGAACGCCCTCCCTTCAGATGTCAAGGAAAAACTACCTGACTTTTAGAAAACATCTGAAGGCAGCCCTGTTTAGTGAAGTTTTTAATGTTTGATGTTTTATTGTGTTTTTAATATTCTGTTGGGAGCCGCCCAAAGTGGCTGGGGAAACCCAGCCAGATGGGTGGGTATAAATAATTGTTGTTGTTGTTGTTGTTGTTGTTGTTGTTGTTGTTGTTGTTGTTGTTATTTGAATGATTGTATTCACTTGACTGATTTCTGTTCATGAACACAGATAAGTATGCAAGCTGCTGCACTTCCCACTTGCTTGTCCACTTAGTGTCGAATTCTCTGACTTCCCCAACCTTGACCTGTCAATCAGGGGCCCTAAGCCAAAAGTCTCTACAGTGAAACCTCTAGTGATTCCCCTAACCCCTTAGGAACTAGCCTCCTCCACACCAGGCTGACCCTTCCCCCATGTCTGCCTGTTAATGTAGGCAAGAATCCTGGAGTGAATTAAGAAAAAGGAGATGAAGGACTAGGCTGCTTTGCGGCTTCCTCAGGGAAGAGATGGAGCTTGGGAGGCAGGGCCGGCCTGCCCATGAGGCAGGCTGAGACAGCTGCCTCAGGTGGCAGAACCCCAAGAAGCAGCACCCCCATGATCACCCCACCCCCTCTGCCAGTGGAGAAGCGGTGGCAATTCCCAGTGAGATCTCATGAAATATTGCAGAGTTCACAATATTTCCGTAAGATCTTGCCAGAACCTGCTGCCATCGCTGCTGCTTCATGGGTACTGCCACACAACCCAGGTAATGGAGGCTTCAGCAGGGGCAGGGTAGGGTGGGACAGCACCTTCCTGTTTCACCTCAAGTAGCAAAACAGGGTGCACCACCTGTTGGGAGAGTTGATTTGGTTAATATGCCTCACGTCATCTGCAAATCCTGTTGGAGCAAGCTGCTCATTTGAAGGTATCTGAGGTCTTCAACACATATCCCATTGTTTGGGTGGCCATGTGTCCTATTTTAAAGAGTGTACTTTTCTATTTGAAAGGGTCCTTTATTTTAAATGCTGACTGATCCAAGTCCAGTTTAAAGATATAGAAGCTAGGAAGGAAGAGTAAGATGCTCTGAGCTGCCCATTGAAAGCTTGCACCTGGGAAACAGACTGAGCAGGAAGACAGCTCTCCTGGTCACATCGCTATTGTGAGATATATTGTATTTCTGTTTAAATTATAGTAATTGTTTCTAAATGTGCATCCACACATGTGTCAATCAGCATAAGTAAATTTGTGTCCTCTTTTGTTTTCATTTTTTTAAGGTATGAATTTTCTCCCTTTGTTTTGGTAGTACATAAGTGGCCACTCTACTCAATGAGGTCAGAACAGAACAATACTGTAATGAATAATGTATACCTTATAGAACTGAGATAAAGTTAAGAGACATAAATAAATTTCCAGTGGGGGAAAATGTTATATCTTCTTGATAGCAAAATTATTCTTCAGATCCCATTGCGGAGGCAAGAAAGCACACTACAGCATGATGTTTTGCCAAGTTTCTGATTTTTCCCAATTCCTGCTGCATTTTAAAGCAGAGCAGAGATCTCTAATTATCTGTAGCTGCTTTCCATTTGCACTGTGAATCAGTTTGATGAGAATTGTTTAAGAGCATAATCATTTCATTGAACTGCCTCAAAAACAGCACACACTGTTTCACAGCTAATGAAAAAGGAACTGTGTACACTCCTTGTCTGAGTCTTTCTTATTTGCCATGACTATGGATTAAAAAATATTTAACTGTGAAGCATTTAATTAAGTTTCAAAGGTATTATTTGAAAACACAATACGGAACAGTACCTGGGTCATTATCAAACTGGTAGATGGTGAGGAAGGGAGCATTGGGACCTTGTATGACCTAAAACTAAATGCCTCAGATTATTTCACTCTTTGCACTTGGAACACTTCCAAAAACTATCCTAGGCCTACACAATACAGTTAAGCAGTCATGGCTTCCCTGAAAGAATCCTTGGAGTTGCAGTTTGTTAAAGGTGCTGTTAGAGAGTTGTTATGAGACCCCTATTCCCCTCACACAGCTCCAATTTCCAGAGTTCCCTAGGAAGGAGGATCAACTGATAAACTACTCTGGGAATTGTAGAAAAGGAACAACAGCTTTAGTTTTTGTCCTCTTTTTCAATAGTTTATATCATCTTTTTGGCAATGTGTAAGTATCCCCCCCTTAATTACATATATATATATATATATTCTCCCAATAGTTATTCTGTGATTTTCTTCAATTCTCCATCAGTTTTTTCCACCTCTTTTGTTTAAAAAAAGATTTTGCTTGCATTTCTTTCACTCTTCCCATCTGTTCCCAGATGCACTGTATTCAGCAAAGCCAAGATATATTGTTAGACTTCAGTGATGTATATAAGTTTTAAACAGTGGTGGCCACTCTTTTTTTCAAATGTTCTGTAAGTCAATTGTTGTTGGCATCTGTCAGTCTTGGGAGACAATGGAGGGGTATGCCTTTGGGGGTTAGGTCAAACTATTGGAAGGCTGCAGCGCCTGCTGTGTCTGTAGAGACTGATACGGGAGAGACATGTTTTGTTGCAGCTGGGGCAGATGAGGGAGTCCAGTTGTGCAGATGCACTGTGGCATTTAGTCAATGCTAAAGTAAAAAACTGCTTACCATGCAGTATAGTATACTGTAATGGACAAGGCTAGGAAGACTGTTGCCCTCTAGATGTTATTAGACTTCAACTCTCATCAGCTCAGCCAGCGTGGCCAGTGACCAGGTATGATGAGAGTTGTGGTCTGGCAAAATTGTTGTTGTGGTGATCAGTCCACAATCATGCACTGTGGGGTGTGCAGAGTGGGGGGAGAGATACCACTGAAAAGGTCTGTTGTCTTGTTGTCATTCTCCACACCTCATTTTGAGGGGACACATGGAAAAGGACTTTGAATGACTGAGTTTTGGTTAGATTCATATGGGAGAGATGATCCTTGAGGTAATTACTGGTAGGTCCTAGGCTGCATAGGTCGAAACTAGCACCCTTAATTGGGCCTGGAAGCCAGCTGGCAGCTGGGCCAGAACTGGTGTAATAGACTACCTAGTCCACTCAACAATCTGGCTGCTGAATTCTGCTTTAGCTGCAGTTTCCAAACCATCTTCAAAGGCAGTCTTATGTATAATGCATTGCAGAAAACTAACCTAGAGTTTACTGAAGACAACTGAAGAGTTTACTAGAGACAACTGAAGCTAAGCCCATCCAAATAAGCCACCACCACAGTAGTGAATATAGAAGTATCCTTAAGCTGCACACCTGTTCCTAAACGGAGAGTGGTCCCATCCAGCTTGAACCCCAGTCATCCCATCTAGGAAACCACTAACAGTCCTTGCTGTTGCCTCACCCCTCTCTCTCCTAGTAATATGCAGCAACGCCATCATGGAGGACCAGGTAAAAGCTGTCACTCTAGCCCCACTGACCACTGCTGTTTGTTGCTATAACCCTTTACTTTCCAAAGACATTTAAATGTCCCATTTGCAATGCACACAATGTTGTGATGCAAGGCACTGTGATACACAGAGTGGAAAAGAAACCTTATTAGGTCCATCGCATTTCCAAGATGCACTTTCGAGATAAGGACCCCTGACCATTAGGTCCAGTCACAGATGACTCTGGGGTTGTGGTGCTCATCTCGCTTTACTGGCCGAGGGAACCAGCGTACAGCTTCTGGGTCATGGGGCCAGCATGACAAAGCCGCTTCTGGCGAACCAGAGCAGCATATGGAAATACCGTTTACCTTCCCGCCAAAGCGGTACCTATTTATCTACGTGCACTGTGTGCTTTTGAACTGCTAGGCTGGCAGGAGCAGGGATCGAGCAACGGGAGCTCACTCTGTCGCGGGGATTCGAACCGCCGACCATCTGATCTGTAAGCCCTAGGCTCTGAGGTTTAACCCACAGCGCCACCCGGGTCCCACTTTAGAGAGCTATATGCAAAAATGTGAAAGTATTTCAAAAACTCATGATTTCTTTCATTCACAATTATAGCATTAAATTTGTAACTCATTTTGAATTATGATGGGTTTAGCTTGTTCCATATGTAGTTTTAAGACCCATTGTAGGCTTCATTCCTCATGGATACTCAACCAACTGTGTGTATTAATCTCTTCCCACCTAACACTCTGCTTGAGTCAGGATTCTTGTGTTCCTGCTGTAAACAAAGGGAACGTTTTCTCTCTCTCCTACCACTGACATGGACATTTTAAATCAGTATGGGAAGATTATTATTGCCTTATGCTTATTTCCCCCCCTTATACAACTAAGTCTTGTTCTGACTGTGGGGAGCCCTGTTTTGTTTTCAGAGGAGATAATTCTGTCTTCCTGTAACGATGAAATGTTTTACCTAACACAAATCCTCACTGGAAAATGGCTGAAGCAGAAATCTAAGAAACCAACCATCAGGTCCTGGCTACTAGCCAAGGAAACATGTGCTCCAGTGCATTAGGCAGAGAGGTTCTCATTGTGTATCTGATTAAGTTAGCATGGCTGACTTCAAGCTAAAGAGGGAAAATTAGTATTGCAAAGCATATTGGTATAAAGGGCTGATTACTGGTTGTGGGATGTAATTCACAGATGAGAGCAATATCCCGTTGTTGTGATACAATAATGGTTCAACAAACCAGTATCCACAGAACTGGAACAATGCAAAAGCCTTTTCTTTTGAAATTAAAAAGCAACAAGGATGTATTTGATTTTCGGGGGGGGGGGGATAGAGCTGTCTTTCTACCAAAAGAAAGCACTAATCCATTCCATGTACTATTCCTTTCTTGTCCCGGAGGATGAGTGAGCAAAAGAAATAAAGGCAAATTAACAATATATTAACTACTGCACATGAACTGCATTTTGTAAACTCTGGGGCAATGCATGGATTAAATTCTAAATACCACTATCTCCCATCATCTGCTCTAAGACCTGATGCTGCAACACTTCCCCATAAATCTTTTTGCCATTGGAGATTGCCCCCTTCTACCACCCTTCAACATAAACAAATGCCTAAGGAGTCAATGCATTGCTTATGGGAAAAGACATTTACTACCAAGATAGAGACTTGGAACCTTTAGCAGACCTGCACCTAATAAACTCAAAGAGTTGATACTTATTATTCAACATCAGCCATGAGGGAAGACAATGATGAATCTGAAGTGTCAAGTAGATGTTAAAATCAATTCTTAGTGTTGCCCGAAACAAACAGTCGTATGCAGTTGAATTTATTGCCACAGGACACTCAAAGTCACCATCTGTTGGCTCCTACTGGGAAAAAATAGTGCTGGTTGAGACAGTCCATAATACTGATAAGTTTCCTTCTTTTAAAACAACTGCCCCCCAAAACAAATTAATGTTTCAAGTAGGCACTTGTTAACTTACCAAAAAGCACACAGGAGTGAGAAACGAGTACTTAGAACTCATTTCACTTCTCCAATTTTATTTTGTAGAAGCTGTTTTTCCCCCCTTTTCCATTACAGAGTTAAAAATGTTTCTCAGCTAAAGTATTAGCTGCTAATGGAAGCTTTTAACACTCAGCCCTGGCAAGCTTCCTAGGAGACAATAATGAGACATGAAAGCTCTAAGATTTATTTAAAAGGAGACTTTAGAGTTGACTGCTGAAGACCTCTTTGCTCAGAATAATGGAATAAATAGCAATGCAGTTTCCCCAGCTTTGTTTCAGTCACGTTGGACGCATTCCAGTAAAGATATCTGCCTGCATAAAAGCAGCTGACATGCTGAATAAAACTAATGATCTCCATATCTTATGGTGCCATCTATCAGCTGCATTACTTAACATTTTACTAGCACTGGGGGAGGTGGAAACTCCCATTCACTTCAATAGGAACATTTTTCCTATGCAAATTGCAGTCATGGTGCCCTTAATTTGAACGCAGATTATGGGGGTCAAGTACTAAATGCCCTTTACCCCCCACTTTAGGGTCATGATCTGGAGGAGGAGGTCCATAGCTCTGTGATAGACCATCTCCTTTGTATCCTTAAGATCCCAGGTCCAATCCCCAGCAGCTCCAGTTAGGGCTGGAAGGGCCTCCTTTCCCAAATCCTCAGTAGCAACCACTAGTCAGTGTAAACAATCCAGAGGTCAATGGCTCATTCATCAAACTCAGTATAAGGTAGCTTCCTCTGTTCCATGCACTGGCAATTTGTGTCAACTATACAGCTATTCTGACATGTCATTTGGCCCTCATCCATTGCTGTGCTCTGTGATCTTCCATGCACTGCTGCGGAATAAACTCCATTGATCTCGGTGGGACTTGCTTCCAAACAATAAGGTGGGAGACGATGGTTTATATGGAAAATGTTTGTATCAGTGCTTTCTTCCAGACAGGATTGTCCGTGCACTTTAGAAGCAGGCTTCTACATGCAGACCTCCTTGATCATTTGGGTAGCATAGGGAGGAAATTGTTGCTTAAAATAAAAACTCCATGTGCAACAGGTAAACATTTGTGGCACTACCAGCTTCATTGGTCTTGCACCCACAGTCCCTTTGCATGGTCAGTGAAATATACTCGGATTCCTGTAGTGAATTCATGCTCTTTATTGCAGCTTGTAAAACAGTGAATGAATTGCCCCCAAAAACCTCAGGCTTTTATATACATTAATTACACAATGAGTCCTGTCTGACTGGCTGATACTGCTTCCCTCCTGGAGCCTGATTGGTCTTTCCCTGCAAGCCAATCAGTTGTTGCATTCTACAATCCTAACAGCCTAATAGGCCGATTAACTTCCTCCTGGAGCCTGATTGGTCTTTTCCTGCAAGCCAATCAGTTGTTGCATTCTGAGATCCTACTTGCCTATTGTTCTAGGATCCAAGCTTAGTACATAACAGTCAGGTTTTGACAGTGCTTATTATCTGTGCAGGCCAAACCCAAGATCCACCAGGATGATCAAGACTGCAACAGGTGAATTTGGGGCTGTCCTAGCTGAGCTGGGGCTTAGCCAGTCCTACACCAAAATGACTCCCTCAACCTGTCTGAGGCATAAGCCCAGAGGTCCTGTGGGCAGTTCAGGGCCAAGAGAGCCTTACACAAAACCCATTTCAGCTCCAGCATGTGACACAGTGGAACTTACGCCGGCAAAACAAGGGCTGCAAGTCAAATTCAATTTTAAAGGTTTGTTTTCCCTCTGTGTCATGAACTGGCAGGATAATGAGGAGGAGGAAGAGGATTCTGGTGAGGGCTGTAGCCATGACTGAGGCACACCAGCTCGGGATGGAGAAGGAGAGGTTGGTGTAGAAAGTACTCGCAGGGTGATGGAGGATGATGTGGGTCAGTGCACACACAGGAAGCAGAGTAACAAGACCCCTCACCAGAGCCAGAGGGGCCCCTGTCTCCCCAAACACAGCAAGCTCTGAGGTGTAAGGAGCAGCGGGGGGAGAGGGCAAGGCTCTGGGAGGCTGAGGGCCCACAACCCTGCTCATTAGCTGGCCAGATGGGGCTCATTACTTCCAGGAGGAGGCGTGTGATTCCTCAGCTGGAGGAGGCTCAGAACAGGTCAGGGTCACCTGCCTCGTCTAGCCCAGATGCTGCAATCAACATGCAAGATATGATAAAAGGGAAGCAGAGCTGAGGTGCTATGTCTGCTCAACTGCCCATGTTGGTTGGACCACAGCCTGGATGTTCCAGGGAGCTTTTTGGGACTGTGCATATATGAGGTTGACTTCTGGATCGGCAGCAGAGATGGGAGCCTAACCCTGGCAAGACTTTGGACCTGTTGGCCTGCCAGACTGCACGCTAGCATCTGCTGTGGGATTGTGCACTCCAGCAAGAGTTCCTGCCAGGTACCCTGTAGTTCACTGGGACATGGGTGGTGCTGTGGGTTAAACCACAGAGCCTAGGACTTGCCGATCAGAAGGTCAGCAGTTCGAATCCCCGCGATGGGGTGAGGTCCCGTTGCTCGGTCCCTGTTCCTGCCAACCTAGCAGTTCGAAAGCACATCAAAGTGCAAGTAGATAAATAGGTACCGCTCCGAAGGGAAGGTAAACGGTGTTTCCGTGCACTGCTCTGGTTCACCAGAAGCGGCTTAGTCATGCTGGCCACATGACCCGGAAGCTGTACGCCGGCTTCCTCGGTCAATAAAGTGAGATGAGTGCCACAACCCCAGAGTCGGCCACGACTGGACCTAATGGTCAGGGTTTCCTTTACCTTTACCTTACCCTGTAGTTCAGGACCCTCTATCAGGCTGAGGCTGGTTCAGTGGTTAGTAGCCCTGCTCCTGAATGGAGCTTGGAATAAGGATAACTTATACCAGTTTCCTATACTTAGGAATTGCTCTGTAATGGTTTGGGGGATGGGAGCTGCTGTTAAAGCTGGTTGTGTGTATCAGTGGGCACAACCCACTGATGTTTGCACAGATGTGTGGATTGGGACCCATGTGTTTGAATGTGATATATATTCACTTGGGGGGATGCTTTAGTAATAACAAGACAAAATAAAACAATCTTATTTGACCTGAAACATTTAAAATGTTTTGCTGAAATGATCTGGCACCTCTATATGTTGGACATATCTGTTGATATTTGACAGAGGAATCATGGAGAACAGGTTGTGGTTTCAACTATCCTGTAAGAAAAAAAAATCACTAAAATTTGACCCTGATAATAACACCCTTCCTGCAAATACAATCTATTAAACTGGTTCTGTGATGGTTTACTGTTACTGAGACCATGAGCAACAATTAGAAACATTTATTGTACAGTACTAATCAATTCAGTTGACTTAAAGCTATGAAAATGTGAAGTTTCCCCTCTGTTTAGTTCTGTATGTCAGCCATATGCAATCCATAGAAGATGCAGTGTGGACATCAATCTTCTGTCTCACTTTGCAGTGAGCAATTTGACAGCTAGTCTTTTGAAACAGTGCAGCAAAATAGATTATTCTTGTTTCCCTTGTATAATCGCAAAGGTAATCTTCCAAGCGCAGCAGAGACCGAATGTTCCACTCTTTGTATCCTTAGCAACACAAGTTCAGTCCTCTGCATCAGAGTTCAGTGGAACCCAAATGGGTCACATATTTCCCAAAGGGAAAAGTATTGGTGAGTCAGCCCTACAATATAGCAAACACAGGAAGAGGTGAAGGAGTTCAGCAAATCATTCAAACCGTGCGCCACCTCAGGAGAAAGAACAGGAGGTACACTCCTCAAATCTATCAAACTGAGACTCCATGCATAACCTATTTGGTGACGTCATGACAGCTGCTGGTGAATAATACTCTATTCAAGTTTGACATAGAGGTGTAACACATGATATGCATATGTAGCTGTCACCACGAGGGATTGGGGAGAAATTCTGTTCAGTTTACACTTAAAGGTGATTTCCAAAATAATATGCAAACTGACAGTCATCCTTTGGGATTTGCACTTCTCTGAACTGGGCAATGCCGTTTTCCAGCAAGCTTATGTATAACAATGTATATACTAAAGTGTGCATAAAAATGCATACAGTATATCACTGCAGATGGTGACAGCAGTCACGAAATTAAAAGACTCCTGCTTCTTGGGAGAAAAGCAATGATAAACCAAGACAGCATCTTAAAAAGCAGAGACATCACCTTGCCAACAAAGGTCCGTATAGTTAAAGCTATGGTTTTCCCAGTAGTGATGTATGGGAGTGAGAGCTGGACCATAAAGAAGGCTGATCGCTGAAGAATTGATGCTTTTGAATTATGGTGCTGGAGGAGACTCTTGAGAGTCCTGTGGACTGCAAGAAGATCAAACCTCCCCATTCTTAAGGAAATCAGCCCTGAGTGCTCACTGGAAGGACAGATCCTGAAGCTGAGGCTCCAACACTTTGGCCACCTCATGAGAAGAGAAGACTCCCTGGAAAAGACCCTGATGTTGGGAAAGGTGGAGGGCACAAGGAGAAGGAGACGACAGAGGATGAGATGGTTGGATAGTGTTGTCGAAGCTACCAGCATGAATTTGACCAAACTGCGGGAGGCAGTGGAAGACAGAAGTGCCTGGCGTGCTCTGGTCCATGGGGTCACGAAGAGTTGGACACGACTAAACGACTAAACAACAACAACAACATATTAGTGAAAATAACATTAGAAATGCATTATATTAGGGAAAACATAGATATTAGGGGAAATAAGTGTTGCAAAAAAAGTGTATATTGGGAAAATCTGCATACAGGTATTTATATATTAGGAGAAAGTCCCACTAAAATATTGATGAATTTTTCTGAATGACTTTTAATGCAACACAATGTGGAAAGGTGGAGAACTGAAGAC
Organism: Podarcis tiliguerta; assembly: GCF_965153285.1. Taxonomy (NCBI): domain Eukaryota; kingdom Metazoa; phylum Chordata; class Lepidosauria; order Squamata; family Lacertidae; genus Podarcis; species Podarcis tiliguerta. Next base: position 35,155,653 of record NC_139544.1, on the reverse strand, counting down.
AGGAAAAATTAGAAACTAAAATTGACAGGTTCATCTATCTGAAGTCACCACACAGCATCCTCAGGCAGCTACCAAGGCCTCAGCAGCTCAGCAATGCCCACTGCAGATATCTTGCCCGTCAACTCATTACAGCATGGAGGAAGGGTAGGAAGCTTGTGGTTAGGTTTTGCATATTTTCACGGAATGTTGATATTCCCATTAAAATGTCGTTATGTGGCCATTTTTGCAATTAGACAGGAATTTTCTTCCATCAAGAAGTCTCATTTGTACTCAATTATCTCAAGGAATAAATTAACATATGGGAGAGAAGGAGAGGTAACAGCCACAGAACAGGTTCTCTGGTTGAGAAATAAGCAATATTGCCTAAAGCGAACAAGAAGGAAGAGCTTTTTGACATTTGTGGTTTAATATTCTTTCTGCATGCTTGGAATACTGGCAGCACATAAACAAAAAGCTATGGATGCTTTGAGCAGAGTAAAATTGTTTTCTTTTCTCTTCCCATATAAAAAAGTAGGGTGTATAGGCCTTAACAAAAGGGAGACCCAAAATAAATACGGATTCTAAAAGTTCTGGGGAGTATCTTCAAAATGAACCGTTTCTTTTCTGGTCTGTTTATTCTAATTAATTTTTTGCGTTGGACATAATAAAAAAAATCAAATAAATGCACAATAGCAATCAGAGACCATATCCAGAAAATATAAAGATTTAAGGGGAAGGAATGCCATTGGTCAAAAGGGATATTCTGAACCTTCCTTGTGGAAGCGGGAGTCTATGTGATACAGTTAGTAAAGGAGGAGAAAACCATGTCAAAACAATGTAACTCATTAATAATTATCTAATTATGAGCCTCCTACTGAAATAAAATAAATAAAATGTAAAAAGATGGAGGAGCAATGTAAACCAAGGTGACTGGTAAAATATAGGCAGGTTAGGCAATAGTTGGCCACAACTGTGTACAAAAAATAAGGTTTAACCAAATCTCTTGACAGTTAACAGTTGTGGGTCAGTTTACCCAGCAGGACCAGATGCCACACACTGTGAGTTCAGTTCCCAAGGTTCTTTAAATGCATGGTGTGGATGTGACCAGGATACCAACCCTTTAAGCAGTGCTATTTTTCTAGACAAAGAGCTGCCAGAGCTCACTGTGAATTTCTCCCTTGTTCTCTTAGGATGGCAATGGCACCCACATGAGAGGTGCTGGAGCTGAGCTCCAGTGAGCTCCGTCTGAGGGGGAAAAGCCATACTTATAAGTTACATGAATTTGTCACTTTCCAAAGCTGTGCAGTTTCCAAGCATGCAGCAACCAAGAGGGAAAATTATCAAATCCTCACATAGAACCATTTTGTTCACCAAAAAAAATCACAGGAGCATGGATTTAGGATCGGGTATAATGATTTGTTGAATCATTTTAAATACTTACCGATAATGCTGTTTCTGAAAATTTGAAACTGCTTTGTACCTCTACAACATCTACAAATAGAAGCCTCTGCCATTAAGAAACCCCTCTGTCAAGTCCTGGGAAGGATGAGCCCACACGAGTCTGCAGGAAGCAGGTCAGGCAGACAGTCAGGCAGAGCAGAGACTGACAAGCAGAGACAGTATTCATGCAAAGTTCAAAAAACAGGGTTAGAAAGCAAGAGCAATCAAGTCCTTCAGAAAACTAGAGTGGAAAACCCTCTAAGTGTCCCTATTTTCCAGGGATGTTCCTGATTTAGAGAAGCCATCCTGGTTTCTGATTTGATCCTGGAATGTCCCTCTTTTCCTTAGGATGTCCCTATTTCCACCAGAGAAATGTTGGAGGTTATGGGGTTATCTGACCTCCAAGTCATCTGAAGGCAATCCTGTATAGAGAAGTTTCTTTAAAAAATGTTTTGTGTTTTATTATGTTTTTATGTATGTTGGAGCTTAGAGTGGCTGGGGCAACACAGTAAGATGTGTGGGGTATAAATAGTAATATTATCATTATGGAATGGGACATCCCTATTTTCATCAGAGAACTGTTGGAGGGTATGGAGTGGTCCCAGGGAGGAGCTGACTTACCGTATTGGCCTGATATAAGCCACACCTTTAAAATTCAAGTGGGGGGGGGGAGAGAGAGAGAGAAAGACAATACCCGAATATAAGCCACTCCCTTAAAATTCTGCAGGCACTCACACCTGTTCCATTTTACCATATATCTGTTTCAGCAGTGATATTGCAAAAACCAATTTTTGTAAGGTCACAAATTTAAGCCGCACTTTAACTTTTCATGGTCGGAATTTGGAAAAAAAAGTGTGGCTTATATTCGGGCCAATACGGTACTCCAAAAGTATTGAGTGCAGTAACTACCGGTAAGTCCTTACACAGTTCCTTGCGTTGACTAGGCTTTCAGGCCCTGTCCCCTTGCTGGACATCAGAGTTCCTTAAAGAGTTAGGTCCTCTGACCTAGAGCCTGGTGATCTTTCAGTTATCTCTTGCTGGGCACATCACCAGCTGGTGAACAAAGTCAGTGGGACATGAGATCATTGGAGTTGAGGATGCTGGTCCCTTGATGGTGTCTGGTTCAGAGGCTGCAGAAGCTGGGAGTTCAGTGTCTGAGGTCTTGCTTGAGGGTGCTAGACTCAAGGTTATTATCAGGATCAAAAACCAGCCTCTCTGTAGGTTGAGCTGCTGGGTCTTCTGACTTGGTGGCCCCCTCTCCCTCTGAGTCGCCATCTAAGTCACTGCCGGAAGCCTGATCATCATGGCACCCACCAACACAGTAGGAATGACATTGTGCTTACATGGCTTAAGGTACAAAAAAGTACATGCATCAATCACGATTCTCTTAATACCCGTGGAAATGGAGCTGAATGCTTGCTTCCATAAGAGAGACCAGCAGGTGGGTTGGTGCATAGGCTGGATATTCTCCCACCACCGTGTAGGTTGCAAAACTGGACTTTAGATTTATTTGAAGTTAAAGTGCTTGCTGTAGTATAGTCTGGTTTGTCATAAGGTGCCTGATTATGTGTATCTAAAACCAATTCATGCTGTGTCTGATAGACTTTTCTAGAATTTGGGCCACGGTGAGTGGGTGTCTAATCACAAGTTGCAGGAGACCACCCACAACGCAGAACTTGAGTTCCATATTGTGCCTGTGAAGATGCAAAAGCATTTTATTCACAGTGATGACCCTCATATGAAGGTTATCCCTAATGGCTATTGCCAGTGACTCAGCAGAGACTGCAAACAGGAGCAGTGAAAAAGGCATCCCTCCTTGGTGCCTCAGAACATCCTATGTATAAGCTTGGAGAATTATAAAAATGAAAAACCAAATTTAGGAATCTAGGGTTATCTCAATTTTTTGTAATCACATCAGCTAAAATGGCCATTTCAATTTATGAAATGCTGGAATGTTTGTTTCCAAATTTTAAAAAAATTTATGATTAAACAACACCATGGACCTATGCATTTGGTAACATTACCTCCAATACTCACTGCTGCCCCAAAGGAACTCTGTAAACCCTGGCACACTCAGCCCTTTTGTGCCTGGATTCTAGCCTGGCAATATCATTTTTGAATGTTTCCCTTGCTGCTGTATGTTTGTATTTTATAACAGCACTCGACTCGTTTATGCAGTCACCTCTTAGGATTATCTTCATAGCATCCTAAATTAAGGCATGCAATAAAGTGGGGCAAGTGTCCGTATTAAAACAGTCCTGGATTTCTTGTCTACTACTATCTGCCTGTATAACAGAGGAGAATTCAATCTCAAAATAAAGGTGGCAGGTTAGGGATCGTGATTTTTAGGTGAATGATCAGAAACAGTAATCAAGCCAGTGTTTGAGTCCATTATAGTCTTGGACAAGGTGTACAATGTCAGATGTAATCTTTTCGGAAGGCATGTGCCAGACCCAGCTGGGTGGAACATAAAGCCCCTGTACTTCAGAAGTAAAGAATCTCTAGGCATCAAGAAAACAGTATTTGTCCAGGATTTGGGAGAACTGCAAGGAGTGAGGTGGATGATTGTGGCTATCCTTTCTCATCCAATTTGCTGCCAAAATAATGTTCAAGTCTCCCTCCTTCTCCCAGCAACTGCTTTCCCAATTGAAAAGTATCCAGTTGTCCATGTTCATTTCAGTAATGGTAGCTGTGCAATAGATAGATAGATAGATTATATATCATCTCCAGTGTCCCTTAAAATATATTTAATCTCTAAGTGAAATTGCCTAGCTAAATTTTTTTCTGCTCCATGTGTTTGAGGGTCAAGCTAAACATGGCATAATTTGCACAATCATGAATTGTTTGAATGTTTCTTTAAGCAGCAGTTGGCGGGGAGCAAAGGATTTAACACTTTCCCCCCATATACCCCAAATACAGATCAAGTTCCACTGAGGCACTAACTTCACCCAACCCCAAATTTTAAATCATGCACACAGTTGTAATCGCATGAACAACATCTTGTTCACCCCCTAGCAGGAGCTGGGGCTGCCCTCCAAACTATGGGTGTATTAGCAGTCTATACCCTTTGTTTTTATAGTAGCTATCTTACAAAAAGACTAACATTGCTGGAGAGTTAATCTGAGTCAGCAGTGTCCTCTCCTGGTCCCAACAAGGGGCCCATAAAGCAACACAATGGGATAGTTCCTAGTGAGCAACTTGTTCTGACAAAGACTCACCTGAAACCTAGAACTTTGGGTCTCCAGTCAACTCATCCCATAGTCTAACCCCTTTGCTCAAAGAACAAACCCTTAATGTGTCAACCGCCTGGTCTGAAGATGGGCACTTCACTCCACAGCCTCCCAGCTGGCATGTCCCAGCACAACTGGAGAGAGGAATTGGGTTTCTTCATTGCAGGTGAAGGCGCTCATGAGGATCTTGGCATAGGTTTGGCAGACTCTGGTTTGGCATCATGAGCCCTGGCCCAGCTCTTCAGCTAACAGCACAACAGCTTCAGGCTGAGCCTGTCCAGGCCTCCTCCTCCTCCTCCTCCTCCTCCTCCTCCTTCAAGCTTGTGACTGGGGCTGTGACATTATCTTCTTGTGTTATGTTCTAAAAGAACTTTACCCAGTTAGATGACCTTGCCTTCATGTTCTAAAACTGAACATCAGAAAGTTGTGAAAACAAATGGGAACAAACAGTGGTGTGTGGCACAATGGGTCAGTGCATCTACCTCTTAACCAGAAAGTTGGTGGTTCGAGCCCACCCAGGGATGGCTGGGAGCAGGATTTCTGCATTGCAGAAGCTTGGACTTAGATGACGTTTGGGGTCCCTTCCAACTCTGCAGTTCTGTGACTCTACCATTCTATACCTATGTTTGGGAGGAGGGACCATTGCTTGTGTTGCATAGCTTCTAATCGAAGAAATGTGAAGATCCGATTTGACTGAACATAATCCAAACTTTAAGAATGAATAAAACTTTTACTGAGATCCAAAACAAACAAAAAAAACAACCAGCACCCTCTACTTAAAAATGCAATTGTAAATGAGTATACACATTTGGTGTAAGTTTAGCCAAATGTATTGAAAAATAGTATTTCTCTCTACTGCATGCTGTCCAGAAATCAATACTAGACTTTCTTTGAAATCAATATGTATTATAGTAACCCAACAGAGTAGACATTTATCCTGGAATGGCTCCATCATCTTTTAATGTAAATCAAAGAAGGTTCATTGATTTCCCCCCCCCATTATTATCATTCTGTAGTTAAGGGGTGAATTTCAGTATCTCTGTGCATTCTCTTTTTCTTGGATGAATAAATGAGTGAAACACGTAGTGTGGACACATCTGTGAAAAATTACAGTGTGGCACTTCTGAAAATGTGAAGTTAACCTGTGCAGCATAAACTTTTATTGTATGTCTTTTTCGGTTCTACTCTGAGGTCCAACCAAGGAGTAAGAGGCACTCCTTTGGATTGCAAGCTGACACATCAAAATCACTGGTGGAAATCCAATTAAGAGATGCTGTGCAAAAGAAACCAAATTTGTTGCTGGTGCTTAAGACAACTACTGACTCTTCAGCAAAAGTTTCATGTGTAAAGAGTAGCACTAGTACAAGTACGATTGTACATCAGATTGATGTGGAGCATATTCTGTGCTATGGCAAACCCCATTCCAAGAGGACATCAACGCCAAGTACAGTAGCTGGTCCAGAGTGAAAGGTGAACCCTCTGCTAGTGAGAACATCACTTCCAATCAACTGGAAGAATCCTTTATAAGGATGGGATGATCTGTCCATATCAGTTCCCTGCTTCTCATTTTTCAAATCCAAAAGCCAGTTCCTCACATTTCTATGGTGCTTTGCAATTAAAAAACAACACTCGTGACAATTCTGCAGCATTCTAATGTGCAAATTCCTCCTAATACATTTTTGTATGCATTTCTCCTAATGTAATGCATTTTTGTATCCTATGTTCACTAATATGCTTATTTTAATGCACAGTTTCACTTGTTTTTTGAAAAGCTGGTTGGAGAACTGCAATGCAAAATTCAGCTAAGTGTGAATTTCAAAGGATGGCTGCCTTTTGTTCCTCATATTGTTTGGCATTTAATAGATTCGGTTTTAAATGCAAAGTGAATCAGATCCTTCCCCCCCCCCCCCATCCCTGGTATTGTACAATAGGTCCATAGCCAGTCTTCAATAGATTTTTCTTATGATTTCAGCAGCAAGATTAAAACAATTGACTAGGTAGTGAGTAGCCTAGATTATAGAAAATTGTCTCCAAAGCATTTACCGGTAACTATGATGGACTTAGGACGCGGGTGGCGCTGTGGGTAAAAACCTCAGCGCCTAGGGCTTGCAGATCGAAAGGTCGGCGGTTCGAATCCCCGCGGCGGGGTGCGCTCCCGTTGTTCGGTCCCAGCGCCTGCCAACCTAGCAGTTCGAAAGCACCCCCTGGGGCAAGTAGATAAATAGGGACCGCTTACCAGCGGGAAGGTAAACGGCGTTTCCGTGTGCGGCTCTGGCTCGCCAGAACAGCGATGTCACGCTGGCCACGTGACCCGGAAGTGTCTGCGGACAGCGCTGGCCCCCGGCCTCTTTGAGTGAGATGGGCACACAACCCTAGAGTCTGTCAAGACTGGCCCGTACGGGCAGGGGTACCTTTATCTTTTACCTATGATGGACTTACATCAGTATCATTAAGGCCAGAGCCACCCCCAACCCCGATGTAGGATGAAGTGCCCACCTTAGGCAATGGAAGTGCAAGAGGCAGTGCTCTGCCCACCTGCCCCATTGCTGCCGCCACCGAGAGGGAGGTGTTTCAATGGGTGCCAGTGCCACTGGCCTTCCTTGCCTCCAGGTGGAGAAGCCAAGTGGCAAGACTTGGAGGAGTGTCCTAGCTCCTGCTAAGTTTGCTAAGAGTTGGGGCACATCAGTACAGTGGTACCTCGGGTTACATACGCTTCAGGTTACAGACTCCACTAACCCAGAAATATTACCTTGGGTTAAGAACTTTGCTTCAGGATGAAAACAGAAATCGTGCAGCAGTAGCATAGTAGCAGCAGGAGGCCCCATTAGCTAAAAGTGGTGCTTCAGGTTAAGAACAGTTTCAGGTTAAGAACGGACCTCCAGAACGAATTAAGTACTTAACCCGAGGTACCACTGTAGCGGAATTGCAGGGCAGTTTGGGGACCAGAAGGCTGCAATACCGTTTTCCCCCTCTGGTGATGAAACAGGACAGGTCGCCCCTGATTAAGGTACCTATTTAGTTACCTGGACACAATCCATATTGAAAACAGTGGGGCTTACTTCCAAGTAAATATGCATAGGCTTGCACTGTTAGGTTCCAATATAAAGCACAGGTTGAGTCCGCTCCTAAATAGGTTTAGTAAGACTTCAGTGGGATTTAGGATTGCAGTTTTATCTGCATGCAAATCAGTTTTACCCACTGAAATTGAGACTGTATACAAAATATATGTGATTAGGAGTGAGCATCTACTTAGGAGTTATTTCCATGGGGGGGGGGGAGCAATAACATGCTTCCAAGAAAAGATTGTTAGGGTGATGGTATCAATGCACTGCCTTCTTAAGTGTGGTAGGAGAATGTAATCTTTTGTGGAAACACTCCAAGAGTTCAGTGATTAATGACTTCAGAATTTCTTGGACCAGGAGAGATAGTACTGTATATTTTGCAAACTGAAATACCTTTGGGGACTTTCGTTTCTCATTCCAGCAGAGCTGTACTCCAGATCATTTCATTTGACATACTTGTTGCCAAAGATGATTCATGAGCAGTAGATCTAGCTAAAGGTTATTTCCTGGAGTTTATGGTGCTCAAAGCATCAGATGGAGATAGATTTTTACACTGAAACTCCTCGTGTTATTATACAAAGGAAGGTTTTTTATCCAGACTTCAGTTATGCTGACTTCAGTTAGCTGTACTTCATTTGGACTTGACACATATGTAACCATGTACCAAAAAATAGACAAAGATCATGCCACTTTTAATAACAATAATATTATTGGGTTTTAGAAATAAGGAATATAAAAAAGCATAAATGATACAAGTAAATAGACCAAGTCTTTTCATGTCATTTGTATATCACATAGTTCAAATGGCAAGCTATCAGTGCAGGGGCATCACTTCAGTTTTCACTGGATTAACCACCAAACCAAAAGTCTTTTAAGAGATAACAGAGGGAAATGTGAGAGAATCCTGCAGCTGCCTTAAAGATTTATATAGTTTTACAGTGCAGTTTGATTAACGGTGAAGTCCTCCTTGGGCTCTAGCTGGCTGACACTCAAAGCTGTCATTATGGGAACTAAATTAATGGCCAACACTATGATTGAGAGCTCTATAGCATGAGGCTGTGATGTGCGCACACAGGTGCGCCATGGGAGTTTGGGCTGACCCATCCCCTTCCGCAACAGCAATAAATCTGCTAGCACATTTGCAAAGCTAAGCAGGGTCCAGTATGGTTTCAAATTTGATGGGGAACTGCATGTTGAGATCCCTGCATTGTAGGGGGTTGAACTTGAGAGACCCAACTCTAAAATTCTGTGATTCCACCATCAGAAAGGATGTAACTAGGAAGAACAATTTGGGCTGTTACTCAGTGGGTTACAGCTGAGCCTGTGGGAAAGCTGTTCCTTGAATTAGCCGAATACTTTTATGTATCAATATAATTTCTGACTGTTTAAAAAAGCTGTGACCTTCACTGTACCTCTGACATAGGTAGGTTACAAATTCCAGTAAACATGCTGGTGAAAATAGAAGTACAATACTAGTCTATTGATGCTTTTATTTACTTGGGGGGGGGCAGTAATATGCAGCAGGCCTTCTCCTAGTAGGTGTAAATTGTGAGCTGTTAAATGATTGGCATCTGCTGAGACTTTGATTGCTATTTTGACACCATTAATGTTTTATGCAATGGTGCATAAAGTTGGGAATGCTTTTGATGAGACCCATTCCTCTGCTTATACTTCTTAGAGCTTGTCTTGGATTAGCCCAATGCAGAGGTTTCCAGGGCTGAATTGATGAAGTGAAAAAAGAAATGAATACAAAAATGTGTTGTGATTACTTGACATGCACCCTTAGAACCAACTCCTGACCTCCCAGACATTATGGCATAATGGAAGGGACTGCGTGGGACACTCTTGCAATCTAGTTTAAAACAAGGGATACAGATAGGGAGAAAGCAACATATTGATGCATATTGCTCCAAACTCTGTCTCCAGTGGAGTGAATAAATGCCATCAGGAGTTCAGTTCTGTGAATGTTTAATTTTTAAAAATATATAAACGTATTTAACACATTATTACCTCCCATGAGAAGTGGTGGACTCTCCTTCCTTGGAGGTTTTTAAGCAGAGGTTGGAGAGCCATTTGTCATGGATGATCTAGTTGAGATTCCTGCATTGCAGGGGGTTGGACTAGATCGGTGGTTCTCAACCTGTGGGTCCCCAGATGTTGTTGGACTACAACTCCCATCATCCCTGAGCTCTGGCCTTGTTAGCTAGGGGTGGTGGGAGTTGTAGTTCAACAACATCTGGGGACCCACAGGTTGAGAAAGGCTGAACTAGATGATCCTTTGGGTTCCTTCCAACTCTACAATTCTATGATTCACTGTCGGAAGCAGCCTGCCTCTGATTAACAGTTTCTGGGAATCGCAAGTGGAGAGAGTGCTGCTACACTCAGGTCCTGCTTGCAGGTTTCCCAAAGACATTGTATGGAAAGGACTGAGGCATAGGGAAGGACTGTAGGCTCAGTGGTAGAGCGTCTGTCTTGAAAACAGACTCTTCCTGGTTCAATCCTTGGTGTCTCCAGGTAGCACTAGGGAAACCTTCTGTCTGAAACCTTGGAGAGTCAGAGTAGACTTTACTGAACTAGATGGACCAATGGCCTGACTCACTATAAGACAGCTTCCTATGCTCCTATATGGCTTGCCACTGTGAGAATAGGATGCTTGACTCAATAGGTCTTTCACCTGATATGGTTGGAGAAAATAGCATATTGGGGTCTATATGGTGACTCCAGATCTATGAAATGCCTTCCCAAGGGATATACTGTGTTGGTGTAATGTGAACAATGGGTTAAATTACACAATGCCTGGTCTCACTTCTTGACTGGGAGCAGGATATCTCTGAATTATAGTAATAATTTTATTATGTATACCCCACCCATCTGGTGGAAGACTCGGTTGGGGCTCTGCATATTCTGTTGATACATCACACTAGCTGAGGTGCAGTGAACTACCAACTGACTTCCACAAGTAGTTTGTTAAGGGTGCTGGGAATTGTTGCTGTGAGATCAGTGCTCTTAACAAACCACAGTTCCTTGGACTCTTTGGGGGAACTCGTGATGCAATATGCTGCATAGTGGGTTCCTCCTGAACATTTTTCAGAAACTGCAGCCAGCAGAAAACATTGTTACTTCAATTGCCCCTCTCGGCTCCTCTTTCCAATGCACTTCTTAATTCTGAAAATGGAAAATGAAGTGATCATTGAACAATGACTGACTAATAGGTTAATTTGAAATTTCTTGTCTAAAATATATTTAATCATTTTCCATGCAGCGCATGGTGCAGTCCGTGAGAATCTATCTACATCACAGAACTAATTAGGGAAATCATTGATTCAGCAGAAAATCCACAGGAATCATTAATAATGTCAAGTCAGGCACAGGCCTTTGAGATTCACATGACACAAGCAATGGGACATCCTGGCTGGTAATGAGCCGCCATAGTTTTACAATTGCAGAAAAGAGTTTACTAACAAAATACACTGAAGCCAGATTGCATGGTGTGGCTGAAGTACAACAGCTAAAGAAAGTGTAAGAGACATTTGGAAGGGAAACACAATAATAAATAATAATAATAAATTTTATTTATATCCCGCCCTCCCCAGCCGAAGCCAGGCTCAGGGCGGCTAACAACAATAAAACAGTACAAAAGTACCATTCATTATAAAATAACAAGTGCTTCTCTGGGTTTCTGCCTGTACGTGCAACAGTGGGGGAAAATGGGTGCTAAGCACCATCTAAACTGAAAGCAACCTCAATGCAAATCTACCAAAACATGGTAGATTTTCATGCTGGTATTATGAATACTGTTCTTGAATTCACCATCAAAAAGTCAAGAATGACGATATCCAAATATTATTGGTTGTTCTGTTGGTTGAAGCCATGAACTTCATTGTCCCTCTATATTTCATTTTTAAATATATGTATATTATCATGGCTGCCAGACTGCTTTGTTGTTGAATTCTTTCTAACATAAAAAATGCATACAGAAGTGGTGGACAGGGTTGTTGTGTCCTCTTCACATAATACACATCACAAAAGGTTCTGTTAAAAATACCTACTTGTACTGTCATACCTGGGTGAATCTTGCGGGAGCCACCTGAATGTTGAAGAATTTCATTCTTGACTAATCTGAAATATTTATTGTGAAATTCCTAATATGGGTTTTGTATATGCAGGTATACACGTCTCCAAGATTATTTTGCTGTTTGTAACTCAAAGAAGCATCCTTAGCCAATACAATGCTTTTGCTTCCTCAAAACAAGTGGTTTCACTGGAGAAGGATGCCACTCAAGCTTAGTTTGGGTTTTGTTTCTAAACTGGGCTTAGTTTGCAGCATCAAGGCCAAAGTGCTCATGTTCCATTTATGACAATGAAGTGAAGATGTATTTGAGAAAGCTTTTGTGGTTAGAGACTCCCTACCAGACAGCAGCTGTGTCAAGATTATTGTTTTTCAGAAATGCGAAGGAGTGATGATTGAGCTAATGTTGATTGTGAATATTCACTTTCATTTATTTTCTTGTCCTATGATTGTCTCAGAACTAGAAAAGTCTACAAAAGCTGTTTAGCCAGAGATGACCGCAATAGTTCTATTATACTTCCTCCAGGTTTCTGAAAAAAGGTAAAGGTAACGGTAAAGGACTTCTGAACAGTTAAGGTCAGTCAAAGGCAACTATGGGCTGCACCACTCATCTCGCTTTTGAGGCTGAGGGAGCCAGCATTTGTCTGCAGACAGCTTTCTGGGTCATGTGGCCAGCATGACTAAACCGCTTCTTCTGTGATGGAAGCCAGAGCGCATGGGAACACCATTTGCCTTCCCACCACATTGGTACCGATTCATCTACTTGCACTGGTATGCTTTCGAACTGCTAGTATCTGGGACAGAGCAACGGGAGCTCACCCCATCGTGATTGGCAAGCCCAAGAGGTTCAGTGGTTTAGACCACAGTGCCACCCACATACAGGGTGGTGCTGTGGTCTAAACCACTGAAAAAGTATGATTCAGATATACCCAGCCTTACTGTAGAGCTGGTGTTTAGTATTAGATAGGGATGAACTTTAACTATTCATTTCCCCAATCCTTCAACTCTCCTCCAGCCATTCCCCTACAAGTCTACATTTCCAAATGTGTACTGTCACTGCCTGCCTTCCTGGGCCAGTAATATTATTTATTACATTTATTACCTGTTCATCATAAGGTCTCAGGGCTGGTTTTAAAAATACAACATTAAAACCAATTGAAACAAATGACAGTGAAGAGAATAGAGTGGATGCTATAATATTTTTGCATGCCACTCCAATCTCCAAGCACTGTGAGATTTCAGAGGTTCCAGGCACTTACCCACAGTTCAGAGATTGTGGTGTCTTTACAATATATGGTTTGTTTACACATATATGCAACCTGAGCCTACAATGGAGGGGCTCACAGCATTAACACCCCAAGAAGTCTTGCTTCTCCCATAGTCAGCCTTGGATTCCAGCAGGAATCAGACATGGCTCTGTCTCTCAGCTGCCCAGCTTGCAGCCTGCTTCTAGCTTCCTAGCTCACATACCCCACTCTCACCTTTTGACTTTCTAACTACCAGACAGTTGGGGGGCACATATTCGTCCTGTTGTGCAAAGCTACTTCCTTTCTTACCTTAATGACCCATACTTAGGGGGGCATTGTGGTTCTTGCCTGGCTAATCTAACATTGAACCCGTGCTGGATCCAGGAATTAGAAGGGACTCAGGCAATACAACCTAACTCTACACCCCTAAACTCACAATAACATTTATTTGAATTCAGATTCTGCCCTTCTTCCAAAAGGGACTCAGGCTGGCAAACAATTAAAAAAAAAAGCAGATATAGATGAAAACATTAAAAAAACTATTGCAATTAAAAACACACTTCTCCCCAATGATCTTGAGGTTGCCAGAAACGGTATTCTTCTTCAACAAAAATGCTTGGGTAAACAGGAAAGTTTGAAAATTAATCATAATGGAGGCAGGTGCACGTCACTAAGGAGGGCATTCCATAACCAAGGAACCACCACTGAAAAGGCCCTATCATGAGTCAGCACTAACCAGGCAGCCCCCAGTGGCAGCACCACCAACAAGACCTCATCTGCCAGTCATAGGCTCCAAGATACTTGGTACTGGTAAAGGCACCTTTTTAGATTCTTTGGTCCCAAGTAATTTAGAGATTTATATGCTAGAGCTAACACCTTTATTTTGGCCCAGTAGCACACTGTCAGCCAGTGGAGTGCTTTCAGGACTGCTGTCACATGGGCCGCATGGACTTTTGAAGTGATGCAGTAAGGTTCAGTTGTGCTGCTCTTACGTTATTATAACTGAAGGAAGAAAGAAAAACCTTCTCCATTCTGAACTGAAAAACCTTCTCTATTCTGAACCAAGTGCATGCAGACAAAAAGCTAAGTGAGTCCATTTAGAACTTCCATTACAATCCCATGTGAACCGGGGATAGGCATGAAAAACTATTCAAAGCCAAAGAGTTGAATATAAAAAGCACCTTGTAACCAATAGCTCTCGCACTGCTGCTATAATTCTATGCTTTGATGAAATACATCTCACTGAGCCCAAATCATGTACCTGTCATTCATACTATGGCTTAGAATCACTGAAATATGACAAATTTGTGCCTTTGCTTTTAATTGACAGCCACAGATACTACTACTACTTTCTTTAAAGCCAATGCTCACAATGCACTCCTAGAGCGAGAGATGAAGATCACACACATATCCATACACTTCTGGCAGTTAGCTACAATGGCGTGTTGAATAGTGTACTTCGACTCCCCCTAAAAGGAAGTTTCCTCACTCTTTACCATTCCAATTCTTATCCTTTTCAGAAAGGATAAGAAAAGATAGAGCTTGCCAGTGAGAGCTAGGTAACAATGGAACTGATCAATTGTCACAATTAAGTTATTCATTATTCACATATAGTGTGGAATCTTAATAATCAAAGTTTGATTCTGAGGTTTGCACACCTTGTAGGCAGAGAAGAGAGAGAAACTAGTTGGTTCTGCATTTTAATCTTGTCAGCATCCATCTGTCTCCAGAGACAATGGAGGTATGCCTCTGGGGATGAAGTCAAACTGCTACACTCACCCAGGCCAGTCAAAGCTGTTCTTGTAATGTGGCTGCTGTCGCATGCTGACAGCTTCTTGGAGCCACCTGTGAGAGCTGTGTGCAAAGCTGGACAAAGTACCCCAGAAGGGGGATGGCATGTCTCCCACCAGAGGTCCCCCACCCCTAACACCCCATACACCCTACAGCTTAATGTAGACTTATCTAATTTTCACTTCCCAACCAATGTGTGGACCATGATGAAGGTATCTTCAAAATTACCTTATTTTTCACTCTATAGGACGCACCGGACTATAGGGCACACCTAGTTTTTAGGGGGGGGAATAAAGGGGGGGAAATTATCCATCCCGCTTGGCTGTCTTGACTTCCTCTTTAGCCACGCACAACCTCTCCAGCCGGGATCCCGCTCGCTGTCTTGGCTTCATTTTTAGCTGCGGGGCTGGGGCAGGGGAAGCCCGAGCTTCCCCCAAACCCAGCCCCCAGAACAGGTCTGGGAGCGGCAGCAAGGTTGCGCGCAGCCTTGCCGCCGCTCCCGGAGCTTGCGGGCTGGGGGAGTGCTCCAAAGGTTTGCGGATAGCTGCCTGAAGCCCAGGGAGTGCAGCGGGAGTTGGCACTGTGCTCCCCAGGCTTCGGGCTGCAGGCTGCTATCCGCAAGCCTTCGGAGCACTCCCCCAGCCCGCCGGGCTCTGAAGGCTTGCGGATAGCTTCCTGAAGCCTGGAGAGCGAGAGGTGCGCACCGACCCCTGTCGCTCTCCAGGCTTCAGTGAAAGCCTGCATTTGCTCCATAGGACGCACACACATTTCCCCTTCATTTTTGGAGGGGGGAAAGTGCGTCCTATAGAGCGAAAAATACAGTATATGCATGCAAAAAAGTATATTTTCAGGGAAAGTGTGCACACACAAAAAAATTTATTGGTGAAAATGGCATTCAAACATGCAATATTAGTGGAATTTGCTTGCAAATGTGCATGAATATATGTACAATTTTTTGTGAGGACTCTTACAAGGTGATGCAGAAATGGGGGGAAATGAATTTACGTTGGGGAAAATGAGGAACTGAAACTGGCAGATTTATCCATCCCTACTGTTATGTAGGGGACGTGGGTAGCGCTGTGGGTTAAACCACTGAGCCTAGGGCTTGCCAATCAGAAGGTCGGCGGTTCGAATCCCTGCGACGGGGTGAGCTCCTGTTGCTTGGTCCCTGCTCCTGCGAACCTAGCAGTTCGAAGCACGTCAAAGTGCAAGTAGATAAATAGGTACCGCTCCAGTGGGAAGGTAAATGGCGTTTCCGTGTGCTGCTCTGGTTCGCCAGAAGTGGCTTAGTCATGCTGGCCACATAACCCGGAAGCTGTACGCCGGCTCCCTCGGCCAATAAAGCGAGATGAGCACCGCAACCCCAGAGTCGGTCACAACTGGACCTAATGGTCAGGGGTCCCTTTACTGTTATGTAGAGGGGTGGGAAGGGTCTCCTGTAAAACTCTTTTCTGAACTTTCTGGTCTCTCTCAGCTTTCATGAAGCAGGGGCTGCATAGCCTGCCAGCTAAAGTTAGCTGGAGTTTGTGACAAAGCAGTGAAAAAGCAGTGGAAATAAAAGCAGTGGAAATGATTTTCAAGGTTTATCTGTGCACAACTGATTGTTAATTTTAGGTTAATGAAAACAGTCACCCCTCCAGCTGGTCTGCCTCTGTCCTTTTTCCTAAAGGAAGGAAGCACTTACCTTCTGAAACCACTTTGAATAGAATCTTAGCAATTTCAGGTTCTGCAGGCCAAGTTTCTCATAAATAGGAAATTTAAATATTTCAGCAGTAAGTCAAGGAATTCACCAGCTATACTCTAAAATTGCCACTGCACAATATTCCAGGAAAGAACTGAATTCTCTCTCTATTTTGCAGAATTGGGCAAAGATAAATTACAGTCTAGGAGGCCCTGTCTTATAACAATAAGAGGGTCCAGAATTAATGGTAGCAGTTGCTACTTTTTCCATGGTGAGCAGGTCAACCTTTAGTTGTTAGAGGTGATTCTAGAAGACCTTTATAGCATTTATTCTTCCATTAAGGCACTGCAGACAAGGACTCTGGAATCAAATTAGAGTTTACTAATGTCTTTATAACTGTTCCACACAGATCTGGATTCCTGCAAAACATCTGACTCTCACTCCTCTAATCTTTTGTGGATTTGTAAAAAACCTGCAAAAGAAAAATAACTATTTAAAATTTTAAAATGCATCAGAAACTTTGAACAAAGAGAATTAAGAGGACAAAAGAGAATGGGTGAATTACCAGGAGGAGGGAATGGATGAAAACAATCAAGACAATTTATCGTAGGTCAAAGAAACTTCCAACAAGCAACAATAGAGAACAAGGTATCAAGAGAGCAGTCTTTCAATAGACTCAGTTGCAACACATATTGTTTGACCTTCAGATTGTTTCATTTAGTGGATCAATGGATACTGTAGAAAAAGATTGTAGCTACCTGCTCCAAAAGAAGCAACAAAATGTGATGTGAGCAAGGGCATGAAAACGTGCTTTGGCATAACCCAATGCATATGGAAGGGACGCGGGTGGTGCTGTGGGTTAAACCACAGAGCCTAGGACTTGCCGATCAGAAGGTCGGCGGTTCGAATCCCCGCGACAGGGTGAGCTCCCGTTGCTCGGTCCCTGCTCCTGCCAACCTAGCAGTTTGAAAGCACGTCAAAGTGCAAGTAGATAAATAGGTATCTGGCGGGAAGGTAAATGGCGTTTCCATGCGCTGCTCTGGTTTGCCAGAAGAGGCTTAGTCATGCTGGCCACATGACCCGGAAGCTGTACGCCGGCTCCCTTGGCCAATAAAGCGAGATGAGCATCGCAACCCCAGAGTCGTCCACGACTGGACCTAATAGTCAGGGGTCCCTTTACCTTTACTACATATGGACACCGGGCGTATTTCAGACAACAATCTCTTCCTGCGTTATACAGTGGTACCTTAGATTAAGTACTTAATTCGTTCCGGAGGTCTGTTCTTAACCTGAAGCACCACTTTAGCTAATGGGGCCTCCTGCTGCTGCCGTGCCGCTGGAACCCAATTTCTGTTCTCATCCTTGAAGCAAGTTCTTAACCTGAAGCACTATTTCTGGGTTAGCGGAGTCTTTAACCTGAAGTGTATGTAACCTGAAGCGTATGTAACCTGAGGTACCACTGTACTCTGTATCCACAGGGCCTCTTTTAAAGGACTCACCCTGTTCATGCATAGACTTCCAAGGGAACTAGAACCTCGATTGTGCAGGGTTCCAGCTTCTCTGAAAGGTGAGACATACAGAGGTCGAGGCACTGCAGTTCTGATGGAAATCACTTCCCCACCTGACCCCAGCTGCTGCACATTCTGAGAGGAGAGCTGCCATAGTCAGTGCTGATCACTGACCATTAGCAAGCAATTCAGAATGCAAAACATGGTCAAGTAATCAACTCATACCTTAAGTCCATTAGGACAGTCTTCTAAATTCTAGTGCCATAGCAAAGCTCCAGGTATATTACAGTGCAGTCCTATTCTTGCTCTGCTAAGAAGTAAGCTCCAACAAGAACGCAAGAAGAGCTCAGCTGGATCAGGTCAAAGGTCCACCTCGTCCAGCATCCTCTTTTCACAGTGGCCAACCAGATGTCTAAAGGAAGCCTGCATGTCTCGAGTGAGGTGGGACCAAGGGCAGTGCATCCCCTTTCGCTGCTTGAGGCCTCTCTTACCTGAGCAAGATCTTGCCAGAAACCAGTGCTGCCATTGGTGCTGCTTCTCCACTGATGGTCAAGGTGAGGTGCACACCACCTCTTGGGGTTCTGCCGCTTGAGGTGGGCAGCTCACTTTGCCTCATTAGTGGGCTGGGCCTGCGTAAGACTTGCTTCCTGGCATGGGACTGCAGCTTTACCGCCACAGATCTCAGACAATATATGGAAATGCATTGCATTCACTGCACAGGTAAGTCCTTTTGAAAACGTGCTTAAGTTCATGGTGGCAAGGTTACTTCCACTTGAAAGAACTACTTGTGCAATGAAGTCTTGTATTAACACAGATCACTACTTCTGTGCATTTGTATTGATATGAAGTTGTGAATACAGCAGGGCATTATAAATCCATTATGTTGGGTCAATGGGACTCACAGAAGCAAATCGAGGTCAATTTTCTCCTCTCCCTCCTCCACCTCCCCCCTTGCTTTCAAATGAGCATAAAGGATTAAGCTTGGCCACACTAACTTTCTATTGAATTATTAATTATGCCTACTCGGTTGGAGTAGGTGAACAAAATGTCAAGGCATGAGATAACGGTAGAATACTGTATTGAACAGCGGCGCATACTGGGAGCCCATGCAAAGATGGCTCAGTGATAATTAGCCACAATTTAGAAATTACCAGGGAAGTCCAGCTACAAAAGAATTCACATCAATTTGTGTGTGTGTGTGTGTCCAAAAGTGACATTTGCAATTTCGCCATTGTTTTTTTAATAACTCAACAAAATGACAGCCAGTAAATTACAACATTGTATTTTGATAAATTACAGCCAGCTACAATAATGATTATAATTGCATCCCATCAATTGTGTCACTCGGGAGCCTGTGAAGAATGAGCCAACTTAACTGGAAATGTTATAAACTTACCATTCAGTGTATATCTGACATCCCAGCATACCACTTCCCACTACAACCAAAGGGCACCTGCTCCCTTGGTTGGAAGACAAAAGCCACAGGCAGCTAAATGGCCCATGTTGGTTCCTGGTGATGATGATGATGATGATGATGATGATGATGATGATGATGATGATTAGCTGCCCTTTGTCCATAGATCTCAAGGCAGTTCACAAGATAAAAAATAATAGATCAAGCTTCATGATTCTTCTGTCTTGCCATATTTAAAAACAAAGGTACCGGTAAGTCTCCCTGTGAAGAAACTGTATCTTTATTAGAAGAAATTTAAATATAGGAACAGTTCTCTTCTAACAGTTAACCTCACTCTTACTGAATCAGAATAGAGTGGGTGGCGCTGTGGTCTAAACCACAGAGCCTATTGGGCTTGCCAATCGGAAGGTCGACGTTTCGAATCTGCGTGACGGGGAGAGCTCTTGTTGCTCTGTCCCAGCTCCTGCCAACCTAGCAGTTCAAAAGCATACCAGTGCAAGTAGATAAATAGGTACGGCTGCAACGGGAAGGTAAACGGCGTTTCCCTGAGTTCTGGCTTCCACCATGGTGCCCCATTGCGCCAGAAGCGGTTTAGTCATGCTGGCCACATGACCCAGAACCTGTCTGGACAAACGCCGACTCACTCGGCCTGAAGTGAGATGAGCACCGCATCCCATAGTCATCTTTGACTGGACATAACCATCCAGGGGTCCTTTATCTTTTTACCTTTTCTGATCAGCTGTGCACTGCAGATGTAGACTCCATAATGCTATTAAATCATGGAAACCTTGGAAGAAGCAGAGAGTTCACAGAAGTATGCCATGTATTGTCCTTTATGACAGTGACAGCCAGCAAGAAAAACCAACAACAGTTTTTAATGCAGCACAATTTTTATCTTGCTTTTCAGATGAAAAGATTGCTAAACAGTAATAAATCTTAAATGTGATTAAGAAAAACAAAGCCTATGTTAATTAGCTTTTCAAATATTAAACTATGTATTCTCATGATAATTTGGCTATATAAAATGACCAAAGGGAGCAAACGTTGTAATTATGAGACCATTCCCCACTTTTAAACATGTATTTTGGATTCACTAAAAGAAATAATGAAAAGGTAGTATTTCATTGGTTTTATGGCACCATTAATAAATGCTTGACTTTTGAGAAAGTGGTAATTTTGGAAATGATAAGTGGAGGCTGCTCACAGTTTGTTTGTTTGATTGCACTACAATTGCTTTTAAGCTATTGAGATCAAGCTGTGCATGATTACTTTAATTCTCATAATAACAAATAATGCATTATTGCTTTGCTAACACAACGTGGTATAAAGCTAACATACTTGTGTTAGTAATAATTGACCATAATATTAGTTAACCATAATCATGGAGTTGCATGAGCTACCTTGGCTAAAATAAAAGAAGTTCTCTTATGGAGCAATCCTATACAACAATTATGCTGGAGGAAGAAATATGCTGCCACAATGGCCAATGGAATGGTTGCTGTATTGTATAATCATCCAGCCTGGGAGGGAAATACACACAGCTTGGAAAACCCTCCAATGGTGGGGAAATGGTTGACGGGCCTCCTTTTTACATAGTAACACTGCCAAAGCCCACCAATCAGGTGGAACTGTGCTGAGGAGGCTGCCCACACACAATACATTTGAAGCTTTCCTGTACCACTTTAAACAGTCATGGCTTTCCCCAAAGAATTATGGGAGATGTAGTTTGTTAAGGGTGCTGAAAGTTATCAAGAGGTCAGTGTTCCCCTCACAGAGATACAATTCCCAGAGTTCCCTGTGAAGAGGGACTGAGTGTTAAATGACTATGAAATCCATAGCTCTGTGAGGGGAAAAAGGTTTCCCCACAACTCTCAACTCCCAGAATACTTTGGGGGAAGCCACGGCTGTATAAAGTGGCATAGTGGTTTAAATGTATGGTATGAATGTGGCCAATGTATTCCCAGGAAGAGAGACATGTCACCGTCACCCCTTCCTGTACCACAACACACATAATGCACAAAACAACATGTGTTCACAATACTTTAAGGAGAGCCTGAGCCCTTAATATCCCAGTTTGATCACTGAGATCATTCAGAGCAGCACTATTAGTTGTCTCCTAAGGTTCAGAACAGCGTTTCCATAAACGGCATTTCCGTGCACTGCTCTGGTTCGCCAGAAGTGGCTTAGTCATGCTGGCCACATGACCTGGAAGCTGTATGCCAGCTCCCTCGGCCAATAAAGCGAGATGAGTGCCACAACCCCAGAGTCGGTCATGACTGGACCTAATGGTCAGGGGTCCCCTTACCTTTCAGGTTCAGAAGCTCAACTGAAGCAGGATGTTTAGCATCATTGGCCACAGCAGAGATTCAGCAGGATCCTCACTGCTAACTTTCTATGAGGATTCTACCCCCCCCCCTTAAAAATGCAGAAAGTGCTGTACAGTGGTACCTCAGGTTACAGACACTTCAGGTTACAGACTCTGCTAACCCAGAAATAGTACCTCAGGTTAAGAACTTTGCTTCAGGATGAGAACAGAAATCATGCTCTGGCAGCACAGCAGCAGCAGGAGGCCCCATTAGCTAAAGAACGGACCTCCAGAACGAATTAAGTTCTTAACCAGAGGTACCACTGTAGTAATGGGAAAAAATTAATTTTAGACTGGAAAACTAAGTAACAGAACAAAAACTGACATTGCATCCATCCCCATGTACAACTTGGAGGATGCATAATAAACTCCCATCCCGCCCCCACCTTGATTTACGATTTCTCTCTCATGGTTGTCTTTCTGCTAGGAGACCAAACTTTCAAATAACAGAAGAGAAGGTTTAGTGATATGCTGCAGTGTCTGTCAAGAGTACAGAGCAGAATAATGGTACATATAATTAAACTCTGTTTAATGGTTGCTAATTCCACCCACAAAGGACCTCTGGGGAGGATCTCTTTGTGTTGTTATCGCAAATGCAATCAGTTTCCAACTGGGGTTTGTTTCTGCAAAATGTCCACCCACCTAATGCAGAATCTTTGCAGCACTTTCCAAATGAAAGTTGGCGGCTCTAAAAAGAATTTTGTGGAGAATGTAAAGCTCAGAAAATTTCCCAGTAGACTGCATCACGAAGCAGCTGATCACTGCAAATGAAGCACACAGGAGGTGTGTGAACCGACATTGTTCTGTTTTGCATGTCCTGCCGGTGGAAATGGGAGCAACTGCATAAATACACTGCAAAGTGGAAGAAAGGATTCTGGGGCGCAGCCAAGTGTCTACTCCTTGGTCTGTTTTCAGTTCAGTGTAAGGAAGGAGAGCTGAGCATATAACAGAATACCTGCACAAACTTTC
The DNA here is from genome assembly GCF_965153285.1 of Podarcis tiliguerta. Taxonomy (NCBI): domain Eukaryota; kingdom Metazoa; phylum Chordata; class Lepidosauria; order Squamata; family Lacertidae; genus Podarcis; species Podarcis tiliguerta. The sequence goes on along the minus strand of NC_139544.1, from coordinate 35,132,898 downwards.
AGAGGGCAATTATGTGAAGGAATTGTGTCAGGGAGCATTGACCGGCCTAGGGCTGAAAGTGCCTCTCAGGGACTAGCTGGCCTTATGAGCACAGCAAAAAAAAACAACACTTTGAGATACTCATATGGGTTACTTGCTTTAGACTTTGTTCCTTAGATTGTGTTGGTTCAGAAGCACGTATCAGTGCCTAGAATCGTAATACCAGGTTAGCTAGTTGTTTGGTTGAGTCTCATATATTGAACTGTTCTTCATGGAGGGAAAATGTAATTGAATCAACAACAAGCCTTCTTCAAGCTCAGCCAGTTTATGGCATATGCCAAAGCTTCTCCAGGATTTGTCTACCAGTAATTTCTGAACTCAATATGGAAATAGGGACCAGAAAACAGACACAGAGCAATCATGTAGAGCTGCTTTTGTGGACTCCACTGCAGGGGTAGCGAAGGGCTGTAGATCAGTATGGCAGAGGACCTGCTTTGCATGCTGGGAAATATTTCTGTGTGGAACCTCAGAGAGCTGCTGCCAGTCAGTGCAGACAATACTGGATCAGATGGACCACAGATATGTATCTGTATAAGACAGCTTCCTATGTGCCATATTTTCATTCTCCTTCAGGTTAATAATTTTGCCTACAGTAGTAAACTAGTCAATCAAAGGGAAGGATTCTAGACTAACCTTCATGGGATAAGAGGATATCATGGTTTATATGCATTATAGGCTTCTTGATATGTCTTCATATGTACTTTGAGAAGCAGGGTACAATATTCCTGTGATCATACTTTATTTTAACTGTTTTTAATATGTAATTTTAATTCATTGCAACCCACCCTGGAACCTGCTGGTGAAGAGCCGGTAATAAAATGAGTAATAGTGATATGTTAATATACATAAATGAAATCAGTTTTAAGACTCACACGTCCCCGTCATGCAATTATCATTCATGTTGTCCAGAATAACAGAATTGCAATGCTGCTGCAAAGTCAAACCTGACTCTTCCTCCAATTAAGAAAACAGAGAGAATAAAATGGTCTACTGTGCAGCTCTTCTAAACATGTCTACTCAGATGTAAGTCCTATTGGAGTTAATGGGTGTTTTATAACTACTCCAGGGTGACTAGCAAAGCAATCAGCATTCCCCTTGTCTCTTCCCCCATCTTTTACCCATCCTGATCCAATGCAGCTTGCGTTCTTATGCTTCTGCACTTCTTCAAAAGCACACTGTGGACCAACAGCATAGAGGTTGCAGACTGCAGGTGGTCCACAGAACACAATTTGGGACCCCCTGATTTAGAAGCTTGTGTTTAACTACTACTTCTTCTTCTACTACTACTACTAGTAGTAGTAGTAGTAGATTTTATTTTATGTCCTGCACCATCCTCTAAAGGGCAGAAAATACTTTCGTACTTCTACTACTACTAAACTTAATTAATTAATTCATAACAAAATGTTAATCTAAACCTACTTTTTTAAAAAAGAAAAGCACAGAAAAAGACACTCCGCCCATTTTTTTTTTAAAAAGCTAAAAGCTAAAAATATGAGCAAGGAGGGAAAAGCATTCATCATACTGTCAAGCTTTATCCGGAATATGCTGGTGGCACAAAAGCTCTGCCTTGAGTTATCAAGCAGAAAATTATAAAATGCATTCTGTTTGTTTAGCGCCAGTAGGGAATCGCAGTTAATCAGCTCTGAATATGGACCACTTTAATTTATAGGTATTTCTACAACAGTATGTATAACTTAAGCCATGATTCATCTGTGAGATCTCTCCTCCCCCTTGCATAAAGAATAGGTAGGAAGGTAAGCAAGGCCAGTGCAAGACATTTTGCCGCTTGAGGGGAAATGCCTGCTGCCACCTTCTGCTTCGCTTCCTCCTCCATGGCTGTGACCCCCCCACCACAGCCACAACCCCCATGGCGGGGAGCCCGGCTGCAGTGCAGAGGAGCAGGAGGATGAGGCAGCAAGCATCCGGCCACTGTGAGTGCCTGGCAGCGGTGAGCACCACCCCACACTGTTCCCCGCCACCACTTACTGCTCCTCCTCTGTATCCATTCTTTCACTGCCACCAGTGAAATGGGGCTTCCTAGCAAAGGGGGAAGAGCTGTGGGTGTGGTGGCTACAGCAGCAAACATCTGGTGGTGGCAAGCAACTGGAGAGCCAGTGTGGTGTAGTGGTTAAGAGCGGTAGACTCGTAATCTGGTGAACCGGGTTTGCTTCCCGGCTCCTCCCCATGCAGCTGCTTGGTGACCTTGGGCCAGTCACACTTCTCTGAAGTCTCTCAGCCCCACTCACCTCACAGACTGTTTGTTGTGGGGGAGGAAGGGAAAGGAGATTGTTAACTGACTCCTTAGGGTAGTGATAAAGCAGGAGATCAAATCCAAACTCCTCCTCCTCCTCCTCCTCTTCTTCTTCTTCTTCAATTGGCGCTGTGCGATAGATACATAACAGGCATGCAGTGGTAGCAAATCATGGGAGGCTGCCTCCCTGGGGCAACTCATTGGCAGGCAGGCCCTGAAGTTAAGACAGGGTGATGAAGAGTGACAGGCTCAAGCTAATACAGAGTGGAATCTCTGGCCCATCAGCCAATTCTGCCGGGGACTCACAGACCCTTGCAGCTTAGCAGGATTGAATCCTCCACGCATCAGTTGGTGAGCACAGTGTTTCACCCTGCTGGGTGCTGCTTTGCTAGTACAGTGGTACCTTGGTTCTCAAACTTAATCCGTTCCAGAAATCCATTCCAAAACCAAAGCGTTCCAAAGCCAAGGCATCCTTTACCATAGAAAGTAATGCAAAATGGATTAATCCGTTCCAGTCTTTAAAAAACAACTCCTAAAACAGCAATTTAACATGGATTTTGCTATCTAACGGAACCATTGATCCATAAAATGAAAGCAATAAATAATGTACTGCAGTCACACCATCAATCAATCTGTAGCTGACCTGGGTTCCACACAGTCACACACACAAAAAAGAACCACAAAAACAAAAACGCAAAATAAATAGCAAAAACAGACAGACATCAGCGTAACACTTAAAATGGAAGTGTGGCACTCAAATTGGGAACATAACACTCAAAACGGAGCACGTTCGGTTTAAAAAAAAAATCGCAAACCAAAACACTTACTTCTGGGTTTGCAGTGTTTGGGTTCCAAGGCATTTGAGAACCAAGGTACCATTGCACATTCCCTGCAGGGAATATTCTGGCAAAGCATTCCCACCCAACCACGTAGGTCAAGTTTGATGGGTGGGCAGGAGCAGCCACCTATCAGTCAGCAGATGATTGACAGCTGGGTGGTCAGGTCCACCTGTTAAAGTTGGCCCATGGAGGTGGGCAGGGAGATAAAGATCTGGCTCGCTGGTCCAAAAAAGGTTCCCTACCCTTGAGGTGATGGAAGTATGAGTGGAGATTTAATCTGTTTTCTGTCTTTACCCACTGTCACTGTCTTCATCTCACTGTCAATTCTCATCCAAGTCAACTAATAGCCTGTTTCTCCCTGTCCCCCACCTCAGTTTATTACTCGCCTTCACACTAAGGTCCCAGGGCAGGTTTCAACCATTAAAACACAACATTAATATCAGAAACACAATACTGCACAATATTTAAAAGATCTCTCCCCAAAGGTGGACAAACTAAACCGGAAGAAGCCTGATGTGTCCCCTGTTAGAGCTACTTCTCCTCCCTTAGAACCTCATACACCCTACTAACATATTATATGAATGAAATTCACTGTTGCTGTATCTATCCAAGTAGCAACTCTGACTCTTTGTGCTCTGAAAGCGCTTTACAAATGCTAAGCATTACTTGGACGGATGTTGAAATTCTGATTTCATACTCCAAAATCTATAACCCACAAGTGATATACAGTACACATATGTATAATCCAAATGACCCATTGCCATGTTTTTCTCTCTGCAAATGTGGCCACTAATGCAGGCTCAGATGGCTGATTAACAACAAAATTTGGATTCAGCAGTGTAAAATTTATCAAATGAGATGAGTTATGTAAATTTACACCCCAGGTGGCATATTTTTATAGATTCTTCCCAACTAGCCTTGCCAGGCAATGAGAAATGGGAATTTTTTCAAATAGAAGTACACAAGTACATTTTACTGCATATTGTGAAGGATCCAAACTGCAAAGTTATTTTGGAAAGCTAATTCGAACTGAATATAATTATCTCTTAGAAATCGCCCCCAAAGCCAAGGTATAATAGCATCCTACGCTCTTTCCACACCATTGAATATTAGGTAGGATGGTTCAAAATGCCCTGAAAATTAAATAACGTTGAAGGAGGCACTCTCAATTTGATTTATTGAGATGCTAGAAAAGTTCAATCCAAATTTGTTGCCTTAACATTCAAGGAAATTTAACTAATCGATGTTTCTTTTGCAAAGAAGCAATTACATTTAAGAAAGTTTTAAAATCTGGTTACCAAGCAACTGTATCCAGCCTACGTGTATTGTCTATTCACAATCTCTTGAAAAGAACAGAAAATGACAGGCTGTCACGGCGCAATGGAGACACACGGAATTATAACGTGTCTCTGTTCTAGTCCTAGTCTGTGTTCCTCCTGCAGGCAAAAGATCCTCCATATAATGGTTAGGTTAAATACTACAGTAAGTATAAAATGTTAGGGTGTCCGAGACAAAAGCATGAACAGTGGAGAAAAGCTCTGAAGAAAATAGCCAGTATCAATACAACACTTTCACTTTCTGTGTTATTTTGGTGGCACAATGTCTCAAGGGTGGCTTTCACTAGTAAAATAAGCTAAGGATGCCTACAACATTCTAAGACAAATATTCCCTCTGAAAGACCAAGTCTGTAGCTTGGAAGTCCTTCTAGACCAGTGTTTCCAAACCTTGGGCCTCCAGCTGATTTTGGACTACAACTCCCATCATCCCTAGCTAGCAGGGATGATGGGAACTGTAGTACAAAAACAGCTGGAGGTCCAAGGTTGGGAAACCGTGTTCTAAATGGAACAGTCTCCATGCAGCTTAGGCTGATATGCCCGCTGTGACCCTATCAGGAGATGGCAGATTCTGCTAGTGATCTATGCTTTGGCTACAACCAGCCTGGACTGTTGCAATGCAACCTCTGCTCTACTGGGAGGTTGTGGGGAGGGGCTGGCATTCTTGCTCCACCTTCCAAAGTGGCTGGAGTTGAGGTACACCAGGGAGAGCCCCCTCCTCTAACCACTGTCAGGAGCCATCCTACTCTCGAGGAGGACCCTCGCAGAGACACATGCCCGACTGGCATGTTCTCTCCCTCCTGGTCGATCATTCGGGAGCTTCAAAAGCTTTCTTCTGCCCAAACATCACAGCGACTGATGCCAACAAACATCAGCATACTTAGAGATCCACAGAGTCTTCGCAGCTTACGTAACAGACCTCAGCAACTCAGCATTTTGGCTAATCTACTTTATTTACATATAAAACACTCAGAGCATTCTGACTTAGCTCCTTCCTCTTTCTCATCAGACAGCAAAGAGAGAAAGAACAAAGGGCAATAGTCCCACTTCACGGAACACAGTAATAACAAAACATCCTGTCTCCGTCTCTTCCCACACTGTGGAATGAAAACATACACCGTCGTGTGATAGACAACAATCCCATGACTGCAGACATGGGGAATGAATCTCCAACATAATCCACCCCCCCTCACTGTTTCTTCCTCCTCGTGCATCAACCCACACCCAATCCCAGCAGTGCTGTAGGGCTCATGACTGGTGCTGCCCTTCCAAATAAACAAACTTGTGCAGAAAAGGGAATTTCAGCAAGTGTAACTTGTTATTCAAGCTCCTGCTGAAGTCCCCTTTTCTACAAACTATAAAAAGTGCAGGGACCCTGCCTTCTCTTGTGCCTGGCCACCTTATTTAGGGTTTATAAAATTGTGCATTGTGTGCAGAAAGTGGAGAGATAATTTCCCTTCCCCCCTTTCTCTTAACACCAAAATCTGGGCTCACCCATCAAAGCTGATAGGTTGGGGAAGGCAAGACTGATAAATCTTGCTTCAGACACTGCATAGTTAAGCTGTCGCGTTGCTGGCACAAGTGGAGGAGAGACCACTAACAGAGATAGCTTCAAAAACAAATTAGAGAAAGTTATGGATAGATATAAAATGGAACTAGATGGTTTAGAAAAGGGATTGGATTAAAGAATGGCTGTCAGCGGCTACTAGTAGTGATGGCTCTCTAGAGTCTACATGCTCTAAATACCAATTGCTGGAAGCAACAGCAGGAAAGGAGAATTGACTTCACATCTTGCTTGTAGGATGCCAGAATAGATAGGCCTTTTGTCTTACCCAACAGGTCTTTTCTCATTTTCTTATCATGGAATTTAGTGCAGAATGCACTACCATCTTACACACTTCCGTAACAAAACAGTTGTTCCAGAAACTACAAGCCTGCACACATTAATATACACAACTAATTGCACAGTGTTCTGTCATTTATGTATTTATTTATCTAGAATTTATTTATTTAGTATTTATTTATTTAGAATTGTATACCACCCTGTACCCATACATCTCAGGGCAGTTCACAACATAAAATTACATATATATTTTTTTAAAAAAAACCATAATGAAAACTAAAACAAGGACAACCCAATAACCCTATCTTCCACAACACATTTAAAAGGGCATTGATATCAATCAGCCAATGGCCTGGTTAAAAAGGAACGTTTTCGCCTGGCACCTAAAGATGTATAATGAAGGCATGAGCTGAACGTCATTCCATACAAAACAGCTAAAACAGTCCACCTTTTTTACAATGATGTCCTTAACTGGTACCTGGGGCAACAAGAGCTTGTCTGTGTACTGTTAAACTCTCTTACAAATCCTGCAGTATCATGTAAAAAGTAATTGTATGCAATCTAGGGTGATGATTGCAGTGTTCATTGACTGCACCACCCCATATAGCTGCTTATAACATGGTGGTGCAGTCAATGAACCCTGTAATCATCATTTTAGATATAATATAGCAGTTCAATAATTACAGAAAAACCTAGGGCTGAAGCAGTTTAGGCCTGCCAGTTTTTTCAAATAGTATTTTTTTTTTTAAAGAGGGCCAAGGTTACCTAGCTATGTGCCATTGTTATATGCAGCTTTTTGTCAAATAAAATACAGAGAGAGAGAACATACTCACTGCATAAGCATGCCCACTGTTCCCAAGAACATATGAAGAGTTCTGCAGCATCCTGCTCTCACAGTGGCCAACCAGATGTCTGTGGGAAGGACACAAGCTGGACCTGAGCACAATAGCCCTCTCCCCACTTGTGTTCCCCAGAAAGTGATGCTCAGAGCGATACCCCCTCTGATACAGGAAGGAATACACAGCCATCCTGAATAACAGCCATTGATAGTCCTATCCTCCATAAATTTGTCTAATACTTTTTAAAATGGCCCAAGCTGGTGGTCCTCACTATGTCCTGTGGCAGCAGATTCCAAAGTTTAACTATGTGATATGTGAAGAAGTACACCCTTCATTGCATGCCCCAAAGTTCTAGTACTATGAGGGGGACAACGACTATTCACTTTCTTCACACCAGGTATAATTTATACACCTCTGTCATGGCCTTTATACTCAACTTTTTTCAAAAGCTTTTCTCAGAAGGAAGTTGTTTCAGCCCCTTCATCATTTTAGTTGTCCTATTCAGCATCTTTTTCATCTCTTATATATACAGTGGTACCTCAGGTTAAGTACTTAATTAGTTCCAGAGGTCCGTTCTTAACGTGAAACTGTTCTTAACCTTAGGTACCACTTTAGCTAATGGGGCCTCCAGCTGCCGCCATGCCGCCGGAGCCCGATTTCTGTTCTTATCCTGAAGCAAAGTTCTTAACTCGAGGTACTATTTCTGGGTTAGCGGAGTCTGTAACCTGAAGCGTCTGTAACCCGAGGTACCACTGTATATATATTATTTCCAACCCCTTTCCTAATGATCCCTGGCATGTATCCTTCATCTGTTTCACAGCATCTTCACTGAACTATACCCTGAGACCTCAGTGTCTTATTCGTGGTCAGTCTCTGCTGGTTCAGACCCTGACAAGTTTACATGTGGGATTAGGATTCTTTTGCTCCAACGTGCAATGCTTCACACTTGCTGACATCAAATTACATTTGCCATATAGAGAGTTCCTTTTGCAGCTCTTCACAATCCCTTTCGTTTCAACTACCCTAAGCAATTTAGTATCATCAGGAAATTGGGCTAGTTCACTGCTCACCTCCAGCCTGCAGAACAGAGCTTTCCAAACTTTCCGTGTTGGTGAGACACTTCTTAGACACGCATCATTTTGTGATACAGTAATTCTGTTTTACTAGCAAACCAGAGGTTAATTTGACTCCTTCCCAGACCCGGGAGGAGCGTGTTGTGTGGCACACCTACACACTTCAGCCAATACACACCAATGTGTCACAACACAGTTTGGAAAGCTCTGCTGTAGAGGTTCAGCGGGGCTCAGGGGCACAGCCTGCTGCAACAGAGCTGAAGAGAAGGGAGGAGACTCGCCCCCCCCCCCTCTAGGAAAAGTGCATGCTTCCAAGTCAGGAATGCTCACAGGGTCTCACATCAGTAGCTGAGCCTTCTCATCTCTGCTTAAGAGCTTTGCAAGAAGGCAGGGAAACTTGCTGGGACAATGCTGCAGCTCCAATGCAGTCTTAGGCTAATCTTGGGCTCTTGGGCTGGATTTATTGTTGCTATTCCGCTGTCCTGTAAGACCACCAGGACTAGATTATGCTCTTTCCTAGCAGCTGTGTTTGTGCTATTAGACTGCCAAAACAAAAGTTTACAAAGTAAATGCCTCTGTCATCTGGTTTGGGATGGGAGCCAGGACAGGGAGAATAGTCAAAGTTACCTATAACAATTGGTGTTCCCTCTTTTGGATGCCTCTTTGAGCTCTTTGCTCCAAACAAATTCCCCCTCCCCCATCTCACTCTGTTCTCCCAACTAAGCCTAAGTAGGTTTGCCATATTTCAAACAGGGAAAATCCGGACAGAAAAGCTTTGGGGGGGGGGACAAAGTTGTTGAGCTGCTTTTGCCAAAATCTTTTTTTAAAAATGGTTTCCGACCCTAAGCAAGTCCCAGGGAAAAGGGGGCTGCTAGAGAGAGCTGAAAATATTGCCCTAGCTAAGCCTAGCCCAATCTACTGCCTTCCCCAGGCATACCAAGATGAAGATCAAAAATGACCAGGCACAGCTCTCAGTTCCTATACTGTCCAAGTAAAAAAATGGACAGGGGGCACCCCAACAATAAAACAGCTGAAGAAGAGTAAGATTTTCCAAAAATTCCTTAGCTCATAGAGAGCAGATAGCACACACTGAATGAGCCTTTTGTTCACTCAGTGCTGATCTTTTCTTTTTAAAGGTTGCTGCAGATTTTCAATTACGGAGAAAGCCTTTTCTCCTCATTATGTGCAAGTTAGCGGTGTGCATCAATAGCAGCTGCTACAGAAAGCTTTTTTCTTATTTTTTATTAATGACTGTGCAGCAAGAAGAAACATGCTTCCCAGAACAGGCTTCCTTGTTTCGGATGCTCCTTCCCCCTTTCGGTGTACGGTTTGGATTTAGATGTAGAAAGGGAAACTGTCCATCGCTTATTCATGTGTAATGTTAGCCCTGACACTGATCATTGAATTCAAAGGAACATTCTTCTGAATGGATATGGTTAGGATTTTAGATTTAAAACATTTGTGGGATAGGAGCAAATGTTTAAGGCTGCCGTCTTAGCCATGCCTAGGATTGCATTGTTAGGATTGCAGCTAATCATACAATTCTTGGAAATTTTACAGTGAAGAATTACTGAGCGGAAAGAGACCAAAGAGGTCCACTAAACCAACACCCCAAACTTACAATAATACATTATTGGAGCATAACCCTGAAACACCTGCTGTAGTCCTCTTATTTCAATTGTTTTATTGTCCATAACTTAGATGTGATTGTTTTTCAGAGGATAATTTCAGTCACAACATATATATTTGCAGGGGTACCAATTTGAACAATCCCTGGAACCAATTGCAATGAATGTGATCCACACTGATTTTGAAGTTAGGCCGATTTAACTATACCAGTTTCCAGTTTTCTAAAGTCCCCCAAGTCCCACTTTAAGAAACTTGTCTGCTGGTGTGTGTATATTTAATGTCCTTGGGCATTTGTGTATGCATTTGAGACCAATTTTAAACTACTTTAATTTCTTTTAACTCTCATGTGACCTCTGATTTCCTTTGCAATAAGCCCATTTTCTTTTTAATTTGAATGCAATGTCTAGATGTTTGCAACCCTTCAAGTCTACCAAGATAATTGTTTTGCTCTACTTACTGTACTCATAAATTGTTTTTTTTAAATAATTTTTTATTAATTTTCAAACATAATAGTTGTCATACATTTCACAAAATTTCATCTCTTATGCAATCTCTGATGATCTTCCATTTTTATAATTTGTTCTGCATTTCTTAAATTCATATTGCCTTAATTATCATAACTAACATCATCCTTTTCATTCAATAAAGCACTAATTCCAATTACTGTATTTACCTTACAAAACTTCCTGTAAACCTACAAATGTAATTTGGTCATCACAACTACTTTTCAAATAGTCCGTAAATTTATGCCAATCTTCTGTGAATCTCTGGTCCCGCCAGTTTCGAATTCTTCCCGTTAGTTTATCTAGTTCTGCATAGTCCATCAGTTTCATCCTCCAGTCTTCTTTCGTCGGTAATTCTTCTTGCTTCCAATTTTGTGCCAATAATATTCTTGCTGCCTGTACTCATAAATTGTTATTTTATGTAGGTGCAATAGGGGAATAAAGAAATGTGTGGCATCCAAGGTGGAAACAGTCGATAGAAAACTATCCTGAAATATTTTTAGGGCAATGAGCTGAGTGGATGGTGCAAGATGATATCTTTGAATGTTTTAGGCCCTAAAACAAGCTATGCAGGGAGAAGAACGATCAGCAAAAGATTGAAAAATAAGAAGCTGTTGCGTACACAAAGCCGATGGACATGGGCATCTACCACTTGTGAGCAGAGCAGATGGGGGTGGGGTGGAACTTAAAGAACACCATCCAAAAATAGTGTGGAGGCACCTAGGCAAAACTGCAAGACCTGCAGAAGGTAACATGGCTTACTTAATTGTTAACAAATCATATATAATATGGTGGTGGGTCTCTGTGGGCTGCTGAACATTTTAGGGCTGAGAAGAGTCACCCCACCTCTCCCCAAGCTTGCTACTCTTCTGGCTTCAGCCAGCAGTTAGGCAAGTTGGCAAGTTCATAGTGTCCACGTGTGGCATCATCTGAGGGTGCCAGAGCTCACATGTCTTTTGAAGTGGGCCACACCATGGCTGGGAGGGAAGGTGTTGGTGCTCCCTAATGGCCCACTATACTCCCATGTTTCTGCATAATTCTGTGAAAGCCATTTCCCACCCCAGGGAGATGACGTTGGGGGCTAGGAGCAAGCCCTTCCCACGCGCATGGGGTAGGATAGCCCCTGCGCCACTGGTTGATCCTCACTCAGCCACGTCATCCCAAGGCTGTCCAATCTGGACGGTCTGGGGGCGTGGTGCGGGCTACTTAAACTGCTCACAGCTAAGGACATGTTCCTTTTCTCTTTGCTCGGTCAGTTCTCCTGCCCTCCCTCTCTTATGCTAGGCTCTTTTTCTCCTGACCTTGCTATGGACTTTGGTTGGTCACCTGTTTTTTAACTGGGGCCTAGTAGGAATTTTTTCCACTTGGCAAATTGGCACCATCCATTTGGTTTTTCACCTACCTTGAAGCAAATCATCACAACTTTGTAAGGTTTGGCAGTTAGCCATTGGAGTATTAGGTTGAAGGTGAGGGGAGGTAGTGGCCATCACCTACCCCTCCTATTTCAAGGGTATTCTGTTAAAGGAATCCGAGGGATATGGTCTCTGTCCGAAGCCCCAGACGGGGGGCTAGGGCCATGGCACGACCCCTAGTGGTGACCATGGGGGAGTTCCTAGTTGATGTGCATCAGCAGGGCTCCCCCTTCTGGTGGTTAACCCTTCTAAGAGTCCTGCATATGGGCAGGAGCCAGATATAGTCATGTGGTTTCCAGTGCCTGAGCCAATACCACTCACATTCTGTAACCAATAAAGTTGTGGCCTTTTTCGCCCATTAACCTAAAATACTGTTTCATGTGTCTTTATTCCACTTCCTGGGTGGGTTTGGGACCTAGCCATGCAAAGAAGTTGCAATAAGACGGATCTAACTACGTACCTCTGTAAATTGTACCCACTTCAGCCTGAAGGCCAGCTCTTCAATCTTGGCTCATTCTTTCATCAAATGGAATTATGTTATACTTTTGCGTTGTCCAAAATATTTCACCTTGTGCATTCTCCTTCTGCTGAGCAGACAATAAGAAGAAGCCTGCTACATTTAAAGTTGGATGATTCATACCCTTCCTGAGCAGAGTGTCACCTAATGTATACACAAAAGAGAGGATTAATGCCCTTTCTAGTCCTTGGGAAGTAACTGATCATGAAAACAATTCACTTGACAAAAGGAAAATGAAATGGTACCATGCAATAAGATGGCAAACTTGATTAAGAAAAGAAATGTCATGTTAACCTTCTCCAAAGCTGTTATTTTGTACTCAAGTGTCAAAATACAGAGCCCAGCCAATAACAGAGAAGTGTCGTGGGAATGATGCCACAGAAACAAAAGATGGAGGTAAAGACCAGAGATAAAAATGAATTGATCCAGCATTATAGAGCCCAACCATGAGAATACTATCAAATGATATTGTAAATGACTATATAATCCTATACATCTCTTATAGGAAGTATTTTTTTGCCAATGGGAGTTCTACCCAGGTACACTGGTGCCAATTCCAATGGGCCTTGGGTGCCTGTGCACCCACAAAAAACCTTCTGGGTCCTGTCCGAAGCCTTGGGGGCCTTGGAAGCAGCATCCTAAGCTCTGCAAGGCCTCCAACAGCACTTCTGGTTCCTTGCCAGAAACCAGAAGTGGTGTTGGAGACCCTGTGAGACCTATGATGTCACTTTCAATGCCCTGCAAGGCCTTGGGTGCTACTTTCAAGGCCACACGGGTCCTAGGACACTGCTTTCAAGGCCCTGCAAGGCCTCGGATAGGACCTCCAGTTCCTTGCAAGGTCCCAGAGGTCCTGCCTGTGGCCTCACTGGGCCTTTGATGTAGCGTCCAAGGTCTCAGGGGGGCTTGGAAATGGTGTCCTAGGCCTCGCAGGGCCTCTGACACCACTTCTGGCGGTGACGTCATGCTACCTTGGAGCTGCTGGACACCCGTGAGCTGGGGCCCCATTCAGCGCCTCTGCCCAGGTAAATAGGTATTGTCATATGATTGTCTATAGCGGAGGTGAGGAGCCTTTTCCAGGTCAAAGACCAAATTCCCTTAGAGGCAACCTTCTGTGGGTTGCATCCTAGCAGTGGGTGTGGCCATGGGCAAAAGTGGGTGGAGCAATGGATATGACTCTTACCTTGGTACAGTAGGCTACATTGCAGCTACACAAAAGCCAGAGGTTTCCTCATATACATCCCCATCCAGACAAGGAAGCAGCATTGTCGCAGTTCAGCCAGACAAAAGCACCAAGTGGGCACAGGGCAGAGCCAATGAGGGGCATGGCCTGAGGAGTTATTGGTTGCAGCTCATGGTTAGTCTGGGGAGAACTTAATCATGGACCCAGGCATGGCTGAGACACTAAGCCATGGTTTGGCTTATATCAGTGAAGTGTGGCATCCAAAAGGACCAGGAGGGAGCAAAGCAGCTGTCGGCTCCTCTCCTGAAGTCCACATGCTTGCATATTCACATTAAACCAAAGCTTGACTTAGTGTGACATGTGAACATGGCCAATGCCTCAAAGCCTGTTGTCATGCTCTGTTATGCCCTGTCTCCTCCTCAGTTACTTATCAAATAGACTGTCAGTTTGGAAAATTCTGGCAATGGCAAAAGTACATATGATTTTTAAGGTTCAAGTGTTGAAGAATGTTGATGATTCTTTACCAATGCCGTGTACACTTTTTTGCTAAGTACAAGAGAGTCCAGAGCTATGAGCCTGCTTTCCCTCAGAAACAGATGACACTTATCTTCAGAATCTGACACATATTAATGCATAGCCGGTCTCACTGTGAAGCTTTATTTTTCAGCAGGGATGCCAGGGTTTCCCTTAGTTTCCAGGCAGCCACCCTGAGGAAGAAATATAGTTTTCTTTATGCTTGTGCAGTACACATAAATCAGATTGCGAGCTCTATTTCAAACTCAAATAATATCCTATGACGAACTAAAGGCATTCGCACTTTGAATGCTATAACTGCAATAGAAAAGAGTTTCTCCTTTCGTTCAAAGAAGGAATATATTTGGCGGACTTCTTTATGATGTTTCAAAGCAGGAATATATTTGGCTGTTTCCTCCTTACCTTTTCTGCCCCCACCCATCTCCACCATTGCTAGTACATATTTTGTGCCAGAAGCTGAAAAGGAGGCTTTCCATCAAGAAAATAAAGATGTCAGAAATGCCAGCTCTCACACTTCATGAAGTTAATAAATAAATTTCATTTGCCTGAATGCAGATGATGAAAAGGGCTGGGATTTATATTCACGACTAATCTGTAATGCCCTTGATGCTGGTGTTGGAAGATATTAGCCAACACATGAAATTTTGTTGTAATTTTTATGTTTAATTCCAGTTGAAGTTGTACGCTTTAATTTAACATTATTATTTAAAAAAAAAATATTTTTTCCTGTTGACTTTAATCTCCCTTTTAAGTTTTTACCTCCTTTATGACTACAGCTTTGGGATCCTTAGCATGCAAGTCATGTTGAATATGTGAGTTGTTCTTATCATCTCAATCAATTTGTACTTTTTCTTTTTCTTCTTTTCTTTTTGCTGTTGTTGTTGTTTAGTCGTTTAGTCGTGTCCGACTCTTCGTGACGCCATGGACCAGAGCATGCCAGATACTCCTGTCTTCCACTGCCTCCTGCAGTTTAGTCAAACTCATGCTGGTAGCTTCGAGAACAGTGTCCAACCATCTCGTCCTCTGTCGGCCCCTTCTCCTTGTGCCCTCCATCTTTCCCAACATCAGGGTCTTTTCCAGGGAGTCTTCTCTTCTCATGAGGTGGCCAAAGTATTGGATCCTCAGCTTCAGGATCTGTCCTTCCAGTGAGCACTCAGGGCTGATTTCCTTAAGAATGGATAGGTTTTTCTTTTTAGCAATATTTAAAAGTTGGAAGTGACTAAAATTGCAGTAGTTGGCGTAAGAGAAGAAAAAAGAGTCAATGAGGACCACATGATTCAGAAGTTGCATCTTACTTCAACAGGGATTACCTCCACTGCGCTGGAGAGTGGTAGGTCAGCCCTCCCCGCTCTTCAGCATCTGCTCATTGAGTTGTTCTGCCACTGCCCAGTGGTGGACCCAGTCCTATTAAACTACACTGTCACCAGCCCAGGTAGGGCTGGCCAACTCAAGAGGCAAGGTGAGGTGACCGTCTCAGGATCCACAAGGACAGCAGATCTGGCCTCCAAGGAATGCATTGCCTGTTGCTGTGGTACGATGGCTGTAGTGCACTCCTTGGAGGCCAGAACTGCCACCCCCCATGCCACAGTGGCCTCGCAGCAAATAGGAAGTGCTGCTGGTCTCCTCCCACCCCTAGGGAGGAAATGGCGGGGACTGCCTTCTGGAATCTCCTAGGTTCTGCACCTGCCTGGTGTGATGATTCAGAGCAGGCCCCTTTCCCTCCAACAGCCTTTGATTCCTAATTCAACTGTTGGGTAAGTTTGTTTTGATTTCCACCACTCCCCCTGTTCCTGATGTAGATTTTGCCTCCCCTCTTGTTCCTGATGTAGATCTTCACCTACACCTTCTTCTCTGATGGAGGCGAGGGGAGCATTTTGTCATTCGCCTCAGGTGCCAAAATGTCTTGGGTTGGCTCTGAGCCCAGGGGAATCATCAATGTGGGTTCAGGAAGCCCTGTGTAGCAGCAAGCTATCTTGTAGAACTACTGCTTTCTGCTGGGTGATAAAACAAGCAGCAGGAACAAAGGATTTCTCAGATGCTTGTGAGGCTCTACTGTGTATATATAGCACGCTTAAACTAGACTGGGAAGCCCTAATGAAGAAAGACAATGTGCAAATATTATTCTTATTTCATCTGTGGGACTATTTTAGAGATAAGTGTATCATGCGCAAGAGATAAAGATGGATTTAACACCCTCTACATATGTGTAGATGTATGCAAGCAAAATTCATATCGGGAACAGGGAATGACACAGAGTGGGGAAGACAGCTTTTGTTCCTTCAAGTTGGCTCATGCTGTTTCAATCAGTGCCGGCATTCATTGTACACACACACACACACACACACACACACACACAATCACTGCTGCAAGAAAAGCACTTAACAGTCTAATATGAGTAAGGAGCAGACCAAACTTGTTGGAGATGAAATGTTTTGTTTGAGAGTTACACTCAGTCATTCTTTGTTCTTTATCATTCAGCCACAATGGCAGTTCATGGTCAAGGTAAATGAACCATTGTCTGCTAGGCTCAAACCATGGCAAAAGGTTGAGCTACCACCAATGCCTCAAGTGTTTTGGCACCACAGACAGCTTCTCCCCACCACACTGCATTTTGTGGCCCCCTGCCCCTTTCCACCCAACCAACCATTCTGTGTTGGTCCCACAGCTTAAAGTAGAGGTGGGAAACATTGTTCAGATGAAAGGCTGCATTCCCTTCTGGAAAACCTTCCAGGGTGGTGGAAGGAACATCAAATGTGAATTTTGCAATAGGCTATTCTCCATCCAGACAACCAAGGGACATTGTCAGAGTTCAATGACACATTCCAGCCAGGAGAGGAGGACTGGTAAGAGGTGTGGCCTGGTTGAGGGTGTGCAGCTGAGGAGAGGATGTGGCCTGGGAACAGACCAGAGACCAAACAGAGAGGTCTAGAGGTGCGTCTCAGGTTCTCTACTCCTAGCTTAGGGTGAATAGTGAGCCTTCAAAGTGGTCTTCCAGATCTCAGCTTGTGTGTTCCAAGGCTACCCTATTGTCTCAGTAAGTTGTGGGCTGTAATGCCTGAGGCGCCAATTGGCTACTCATTCCTCCATCAGAATGTAGTGCTGTTCTGATCCCAAGGGTTAGTCAGGTACCCTGCACCTTTGGAGACTTGTAACAAGACACCCTGTTACCACGGAGGGCATAACATATTTAATATTTAAGCTGACTGTCATTTTAAAAAATTGCAATGAGAGTATCAATTAATAGAACAATTGCTATTATGTGTGGAATAACCAGCCTCATATCACCAACATGCTTCTATCTAAATAATTCCTGAAGGAGTTAAGACCATAGAGTAAGCTATCCATATTGGGATGGACTAGGCGAGGCATGTCCAAAGTCCGCTTTGGGGGCCTAATCTAGCCCACAAGTTGGTTTAATCCTGCCCCTGTGACAGTTTATTTCCTGGGGTAAAATCCTAAAAAAAGCTTCAATCCTAAAAAAAGGTCAGCCCTCATGCATGTTCACTTCATCAAATCTGGCCCTCTTTGAAAAAAGTTTGGACACCCCTGGCTAGGCAATCAGGCCTTTGTTCCCCTTTCAGTCTTCCCGAGAAGTTCAATATGTGAGGTCTGAGCTGGTTGCTCCAAGCTCAGACCGCATGGCTCTTAAAAGCCATTATTTGGTTCCATATCAATAATTTAGGAATTTTCACCACTGTAACTAAGCCTGTGTTTTCTGACTGTTGCATGGAAAAGCACATGAACTTTAACGATGTAGCAACCAAGATGTGTACTTCACTCACATAAATGTTATTAGCATATTTTTACATCCATTCATCTTGCCTGGGACACTGACACATGCAAGAACATCTGATATTCTAATAACACCTTAAATATCTTGGTAGATACTGCACACTGAACTAAATTTAGCTCGTAGTTTCTTGCCTCCAGTTGATAGAGTAATGCATCTCAGACCAGGCAAAGTTCCAAGAGCCTTTTATTTTCCTCCCCAAGCCCCAGAAACAGTTGGTGCAGCAAAGGTCTAGTGAATGGATTGTTTGTGATGTCGTTTTTTCTCAAGGCTGAATAGATTCAGTGCAGTAAAATAAAAAATAAGAACACAGAGAACAAACAGAACCAGGACTGAGAAAGCATTTATTCAGGTTCACGGTAAGGTAGTATTGTATATTAAAAGCCTTGTGGTTAAAGTCTTCACTTAAGTAGACGTAGTCAGAATATTATTTGCAAAATGTTTTTTGCTCCCTTTTGTTCAGAAGTGGCGAATTAAAGTCAGAAATTGAAATCTATTTATATATAGTAACCACAAACTAGGCATTATTCTGATACTGCTTTCTGGTGATAAAATACGTATGTTCAGTCATAGTCACTGGACTCGAAGGAGCCCCAGGAAGTCGTCCAACTCAAATTCTAAACCCATGTTTATGCCAGGGCCAAGCAGGAAACCCTCAACCCAATTAAATGGCAGCACATCCATCAAATTTAAAGACTACATGCACAAATTCTGAGATCAGAACAGGATAAAGTTCTGATCTCCTTCAGGATAAAGTCCAAATTACCTTAATCTGGATATCTCCTTTGCTACCATGGGATACCCCACTTGTACATATATTTGGCACATATTTGGAGTCAAATTTTAAAAACACACTCTTGAACAGTCAGCTGAGTAAACAACCCAGCCAATATAAAACTGGCGTTCAACAGATTTGAGAGTCAGTGTTTGTGATGTGAAGATACTTCCCATCTTCAATTCTGGCTACGCTGAAGCATCAAAGACAATTGTAGACAAAAGTTGGATGATTGGTTCTTTTATGACTGTGCCTCAGGCTTGCCTCCCACACGATAATTTTCCACAAACCACTACCCATGACTAAAATCCCATGATGAGAGGGATTTGTGAAGGAGTGACTTTGTCAGGTTTGCCTTCTGTGAGCCCCTCCAATGCTACAGGGGAAATCTGCAAGACCTTAAGGAACTACTCTTTTAAAGTTTAATATTTATATGTTTCTCAGCTTGCTTTTTCCTGGTGAACAAGTTTTACCTATTATAAATACCATGATTAAACTAAGCAAATAGGCAACAGCACTGGATAGTAAAAAAATCATATTTATGTGAAGCTGCTTAAATGGACATTTAAGATGAAATCTCTCTCTCTCTCTCTCTCTCTCTCTCTCTCTCTCACTCACACACACACACACACACACACACACTCCTACAGTATCAAATGTAACTGGGAACAAAGACTACAGGGAACAGAATTTAATGGATTGTGATTACTGTTCTGGAACAGAGTGAACCTCTTTATAGCCCATGAGAAGATGATGTGAACTGAATTCAAACAAAGGACTGATAATGGATTTTACTGCATGCTACATGGTGTTGGTTTTTTGTTTTTTTGTTTTTAAAAAAGATGTTCTCATAATCTCTTTATCTCTTTCTGTTAACAGAGCCTGAAGTTTTGTTTTGTTTTTTAAAAAATGTTTAAAATAAGAGCAGTGCTGTTTGGAAAAATACAGGGATATGTCTTTCCATTTCTTGTTGTTTTTTATCTTCTTCCTGTGTAAGAAATGCTGGTTACCTTCCTATTTCAGTGAACATTGTTACTTTTGGATTATTTGATGTTAATTTAATTTCATCTTGTTCACTGAAGTTGCTGCTATTCCTTCCTCTACACACCTTCCTATTTCATAATAAGGCAAATCAATTGTACCTTGGCCAATGATTTAAAGAAGAGGCTTAATCTGTGTTCCCTCTCCATCCGGTTATTTTTCACCTCACTCCAAATCAAATGTTCAGGCATTATGTTCTTCTCTAATCAACAGGGTGATGATGAAAGAAAACATGATTGCCTTATTGCCTCCCTGACCTCCCTGAGGGCTGGTGGAAAACATGCTGGGTTGAAAGGCCCATTGGCCTGATACTTCAGGACTCCCCTGGTGCTCTTACAATTCATCATGTAAACATGCCTACTTATCTTCAGTATTCATATACCATGCTGTAGCAGAATGTTTGCATGGAAAAAGAACAGAAAAACAACAAATTATAAAAATGCAATGAAAGGGGGGAAAAATCTAAAACAATTTTTGCAGTCAGATAAAACCAAAATAAAAGCAGCAGCAAAGAATAACAGCTTTAAAAAGGACTAAAATATTTAAGATTGAAAATCTGAAAATATTTAAGAAGAATCGGGTGAGCCTCTATGGGAAGGATATTCCAGGACCTGGGTGCCAACTCTAAAAAGGCCATGTCTCTAGTAGCCAGTTCTTCAACCTCATGTGGCAGGGTACCCAGAGAAAAGTCTTAGAAGAAGCAGTAGCCCTGTGTAGGAAAAGAGCAGTAGCAGTGGCAGCCTCCCCGCAGTGCTGAGTTTGGATGGAGCATGGCAGTGGCAAGGTCGGGGGAGCTCCCGGTTGGCTGCCTTGGTTTCCTGTAGGCATGCAT
The DNA here is from genome assembly GCF_965153285.1 of Podarcis tiliguerta. Classification (NCBI taxonomy): domain Eukaryota; kingdom Metazoa; phylum Chordata; class Lepidosauria; order Squamata; family Lacertidae; genus Podarcis; species Podarcis tiliguerta. Next base: position 35,112,467 of record NC_139544.1, on the reverse strand, counting down.
ATATCTGCAGGATGCCAACGCCACTAATCTGGGACTCTTCCCTACCTTTCCACCAGCCTGTCTTGACAAATGCCACCGCTGCCACTGCTGAATCTTTCTGCCCTCTCCTTTGTTGCCAGTGCTGCTCAGAACATATACGTGAAATGAGGTGATCCTTCAGGTAACCTGGCTCCTGGTTCCAAGCACTGGGATTTTACAGAGCTTTCAACATGTGGACAACAATGTTTGAATATTCTCCTGCCCATGATACCTTGAGGTATGTTTATTACTGAAGACTGCTTTGGTTGCCTTCAAAGGTTGTTTATGAAGTAGAAAGATACATATTCTCCTAAGCACAGATAAACCACACAGAAGCACTATGGGGTTTGCACAAGAGATCTTTCTGATGGATTGTGCTTATTGATAGATTGAGTAGGAAAGAGGCAGAAGATAAACTATTTCAGGCTATGGTATCTACCAAATGTCTCTCCTAAATAAATCACACGTACGTTTTTCTTATTGTGATATTATTGTTGCTAGGCTGGGCGTTTTCTGACTAAAATAGAACTATGGTATTTTACTATTTCCTGAGTGGCCATCTGTGTTTCAGTCAATTACTATAAACAAATTAATTAACCACTCTGTGCTGAAGCAGGCTGCTTGGTGAGCTGATGACTCCCAGTAGAGACCACACCACAATATCTCTGTAATGGTATCTTATCGACAGAAGCTGTTCATGGCAAATGGTTCTGGAGCAGTCACTCTGTGACTGTGTTCATGAATGGCTTGATCAGTTTAACCCACCAGATTCAGGATAATTGTGAAGAACTAGGTCTCTATTTCTGCACAGCTTTGTATATTAGGAATAGTTACAGCATGGCCGACAGAGGCAAGTTAACATTTATATCAACATGACAGAGAAGGTTAAAGCATCGGCCCCTCTATCGGCGTCCCCAACATAAACAAAACCAAAGTTCTTATAATTTCATTTTTACACATGTATTTTTGCACACATTTATGCTTCACTATTTTCACTTCTTTCCCCTCCCTTCTCTCTGCTTCCTTTCTCCCCTGTCCCTACAATCAGGAACTCTGGATTGCAAGTGTCTCAGGGCAGAGACCTGCCTTTTGCCTGTGTACGGTATAAAATGTCACATACCCTGGTCATGCTATAATATCTCAATATCATATATGTAAATAATTCAGCACAAGGCTTTTTTTTTAATGCTGCACAAGATGAAAAACCATATCTGTGAAAAGCAGCTGTAGTTTTTCATAGTGCCATGTGTTAATAAAACGTGACAACCCAAATGATGGTGAATTTGTCATACTCGTTGTCACGTTAACATTTTTCTCTTACAACTGGACTAGGTATATCTCCTTTTCCCTTGAGTCTGCATGCTCTTTCACTGACGCCTACACTCCCTTAGATTATTCTCTCTCTTTTTTGTACTCTGCCAGCCTAACAGACATTTCTCGTAGAAAGACTCATACAATTACCTAATGGTGCAGAACAAGCACGACAGCCCTCTCTGCTGCGTGCCCCATTTCAGCAAGGATATGTTCGGTATGACTCAGAATGAATCAGACTGGAGAAAGAGAACTGCAGCCTCACAAACAATGGATGGCAGTCTACAATTTAGAGCCAGAATACCGCACTGCCTAATCAGCGTTGCCCAACCGCCAATTGCACTGTTCACTGTGCGTCCGTAATAGAATTTGTGTGTATACCCACGGTGGTGCCCAGGAAAAATAAAAGCTGCTGATTAACAACAGCAAGTCCCAAATCAGTCCTAATCTGTGGGTATGCAATTGTCTGCGCAACTGAAACCAAATATTAATTATATAAATGAAATCAAGTTCTTTGGGCAGCCTTTGGGACACAGATTCTGAATGAGCAGGGGGGAAGTTGAGAGGGGACAAAAAGCGTCTTTGCCTTCACATGTCACAATTGGCATCAAAGAAGCACCATCCTAAGAAAAGAATAAGAGTGCCGTTGCAAGGATACACTAATCCCAGTGTTTTTAAACTCAACTCCCATGAAGCACTGTGAACAACAATAGAAGGTCCCCCAGCGTAGATGCCAACTCTATGGGGCCCTGACTACTTCGCCCCCCTATAAATAATTTTCTGCAAGTTGGTGCCTCCCTCCCTAGGGCAGACACCTTCCCAAAAGTCAAGCACCCCCCCCCCTACTTTTCCTGGCTTGCCTCCTGGCTTTCAGCACCATTTCTGGGGGAGGCAAGCAGATAGGAGAGGTGAAATGTAGGGGGGGCAGGAGGTAGGCAAGCACATGGCCATAGCCAGGGGGGCAGCTCCCCCTAGATCCACAAATATTAGTGAAAATCATTTTGTGGGAGGTGGGGGGGGGTGAGAGGTGTGCAGGTGGGGGGGGGAGGGGAGGCCTGTGTCCAGTTGTGTGTGGCAGAGGAAGGTGCAGGGAAGAAGAAGAATAGTAGTTTGGATTTGATATCCCGCTTTATCGCTACCCGAAGGAGTCTCAAAGCGGCTAACATTCTCCTTTCCCTTCCTCCCCCACAACAAACACTCTGTGAGGTGAGTGGGGCTCAGAGACTTCGAAGAAGTGTGACTAGCCCAGGGTCACCCAGCAGCTGCATGTGGGGGAGCGGGGAAACGAACCCGGTTCCCCAGATTACAAATCTACTGCTCTTAACCACTACACCACACTGGAGTGGTGGGAGAAGTGTGTGGGGGGGGGCCCAATATTTTGTCTTAGTAGGCGCCTATGTTGTTATTGTAGTTAACCAGACCAACAATAACATTTTATTTTTTCTTTTGTGATGTATACAATTTCTTTCTTTTTTGGTTCTGTTTTTCCCCCTACTCTTTCTTTTCTTCTTTTTGTTTCTTATCTTACTCTGTGAACTTGTAATTATGTACTTTTTATTTTTCAATAAAGAATATAAAATAAAAACAGTTGGCACCTATGTCCCCTAGTTACTCAGACAAGCAACCAAGCCTGAACCAGAAATTTTATTGGGTTTATCATTTGATCTGTGGATGTTGAAAGGACCAAAAACTTCCATCATCCCAAAGCAGCTTACCCAATCGCCACAGATGGTAGGAGTTGTAGTCCAACAACATCTGGGCTCCCTGGAGGGCTGCTGCCAGTCAGTGCAGACAACACTGGGTTACATAGACCAGTGGCCTGACTCAGAATGAAGCAGCTTCTGGTGTTCCTAATAAAATTGCACCAGAACTCTGTTAGATCTCCTGCTGACAAGACCTTACAAGTGCTTTACAACTACATTAGCTAAAATAATCAGTCCACAAATCGGAACTTTTAATATCAATTAGTTTCTCTGCAAGGAACATTAGCTACTTATCTTTATCAAAGCATTGGCACAGTGAGCCAGTTACAGGAGGAGTTACAGAACTGCTATAAGAGGTAGAACTTTGATCATGTGCAAAGCAAAGAATAAATCTGCTTTCTCTAGTTAGTATTTGTTCTTTTTTTAAAAAAGGAGCCTAGACTCAAAATAGGTTAATCTACATCAGTACAAAGCCATATTGCACATGTTGATAGAAAAAGAAATGTTGTCTACTGTTTGTTTATTTTATTTAACAAAATTCATACCAATTGAGACTCTAAAATGGTCTACAAGAAATATTAACATATATCAATTGAGAACAGTTTGAATTTTTTTTAAAAAAATAAAGATAATTAAAATTAACAGTAAAAGAAACTAAAACACATCAACATCTGTGTGTCTGCATAGGCTTTCCTAAGTAAGTGTGACTTAAGGTAAAGGTAAAGGGACCCCTGACCGTTAGGTCCAGTCGCGGACGACTCTGGGGTTGCAGCACTCATCTTGCTTTACTGGCCAAGGGAGCCGGTGTAGCCTTTTTAATCCACGGGTAGGAATAATTGTTGCACCCGAGCAGAGACAAAAGGAGCCAAACGACACCAAGGGGTTAATCCAGAGAAAGAGCGTTTTATTCTGCCATCCGGAAGGGCAGAGGCACCTGTGTGATTCAGTTCACAAAAGACAGGCCGCGCCGAAAACATTTTACAAGCAGGTTTTATCCTTTTTTCAAACCCCTTTTCCCCTCTCCCCCTTCACACATTCTTACATAGAATGTTGCTTTTTCGTTCCCTGGTTCTGTTCCCGGAAGTATGTTGCAAATCAATGTACAAGGACAAGGTTGCTTAGATCTGGGAACCCAAAAGGTTTTCTGTTCTCAGCTCTAGGTTTGTTACAGCGTTTTTGTTACAAAGAGGACTGCTTAGCTTGTGCTTTTTGTCTTAGAGGAAATTGCAGTTTTTAAAATGCGTACGCCGAGGCCTGGCTGGGGGGGGGGGGGGAATTCACAAACAGTTTTTAGCTCTCGTGGCCTGTAAGCCATGTTGCAAATTTCAGTTTTCATCTGCCAAGTTTGCTAGTGTCCAATGTGTTCCCTTGCTTCTGGCAAAATATCAAAGTTTCAAAATTCCTATGTTATGCTGCAGCTTGTTTTTCAGAATAAAATTGCACCTTAAAAAGTAAAACTTGACAAAGTTCACAGAAAGCATTCACTTGCTTTTAAGAAAGTCACTTTCCTCAGGTTAGTGCTTGGGGCAAGGGGGTGGGTAACCCTTGGCCTTCTGGGTTTTTTTTGGCTGAACCGTAAATCCAGAGAGTGTGGGGTTCAGGGTAGCTGGTTGGTGAGAATGCAGCATTTTCCTCTTGGGATAGCAGCCAAGAGATAACGCTCTGAAGCTACCTCCAAGCGCCTGGTGCAAGGAGAAAAAAAAAAAAAAAAGCTGATGTCCTGTTACTTGCATGAATGAGAAACAGTTAGTTCACTCGTTTCCAGCTGCAACAGTCTTTTAGCAAGAACAGAGATGAGAAGAAATCATTTTTGAGAAATCTTATTGTTCCCAGCCTGTGGGGGTGGGGTGTGTCGGGCGTGGGGCCTATGGGCATTCCATTTCCCAATGACCCTCTTGCCTGCAGATGGTGCACTGGTTTCTTCCCTAGGCGTCTTCTTTCCCTCCCGTGGACACCCTCTTGCATTTTTGGCTTTCTGGCTGCTGGCTGTCTGAAGACAAACCCCTAATTATTTTGGCTGGGTCCTCTTCGAAAGAAGGATTCTGATTTAAAGTGCTTGGAGGTCTGTGGTCCTGTACATTGGATGACTCCAGGAGGTCGTACAGTCAGTGGGTGGGCCATCAAAGTGGAGTTTTAGCTGCCTCAATTGCAACATCAATATTGTCCGCTGCCCTGAGGGCATGTATCTTGCGGATTTCCTCAATGGTCAGTATTGTAATCCTGGGGCTTTTTCAATCCCTTGGGTTTAATTGTCTCTTTTTTAACAGTTCTGTCCTATGCGGCTCTCAAAGCCTTCTGCTCTGTTTCTTTCTGTCTGCCAATTCACATCCTTGCATTGTGCTGCTTCTAGAACCAAGAAGCCACATCCAGCTCACTGTTTTAAATGGTTCTACATACTGGAACACTCTGTCAGACTGCTTACTAGTCCATCTTATCTCTTTATCTAGAGTTTTTCTGAAGTCATCATCATCACAAACATCATCACCTTCCTCTTCACCTTCCTTGCTTGCATCAAAAGGGGGTTGGGGAGGGGCAGAGGGGGGAATCTTCTCATTTGGGTCCTCAGTCTGGGCATTGGGTGGAGAGGCAGCCCTATTTGGTTGCCTTGGCGCAGTTGCTGCATATGGTGGTGGTGGGGTAATTATCTCCTCTTCCAGGACTGGCAAAACTGGTGGCTTTTTAACTTGTAATTGTACTGAACACAGTTTGATTTGGGCAGTCACAATTCTATTTTTCCGAAGCCATGAGGGATTTTGATCCACATTGGCTTTCCAGATAGAAATATAGGGAATCTGATCTGTGTGGGCCTTGAAAATGTTACTCCATAAAATGTTGACCAAGTTTGGATCAAAGGATCCTCCAGGAGGCCATTCTGGTAAATACGAAGGCCAGTCAACTTCACATAAATGTTGGAGTCTGTTTTTTTTTTTGAGTTTACATCCCCACTCTTCTGCTTTCATGGCACTTTTCCAGTTTTCCAGAAAGCTCTGTAGTGGTGTCTCAAGAATTGTTTTACTGCTTTTATTTCCCATGACTCTGGGATCCTGGGGACACTGGGACACTCAGCCCTCCTAACGTTATTTTCTCTCACTCAGTCACAGGCCGGACGTTGCTTTCAACGTCTCACACACTCAAAACATTCACTGGAGTGTCCCCACACGCACATTCAGAAAAAAACAAAAAACCCATGCACCTCCCCCAATCCCCTTTCCCTCCCCCAAAAAATAACCACAACCGGCAGCGCTTAGACTTCGACCGGGGCCCAAGAGCACTCTACTGCTTCTTCTGGACACAAAAAGAACCATAACCGGCAGTGCTTAGACTTCGACCGGGGCCCAAGAGCACTCTACTGCTTCTTCTGGGCACAAAACTAACCGGCAGCGCTTAGACTTCGACCGGCGCCCTGCAGCACCCTTTTTGCTGCTTTTCTGGGCAATACCAAAACCAGTGGCACTTCTTCTACCCTGCTGGCGGAGTTGATCAGACTCTCTTATTGCTCCCACCTATCCCTGTGGAGCTTACCTTGTTCCTCGAGGTACCTTCTTTCTGCACGGCCGTTGCTCTTTCTCTCCGTCACTTGTCGCGTGTCCACTCAGGAACGGGTGGCCAGTCCCTCCCACGAAGTTGGCAGGATGCGCGCTGGAACTGTTGACCCAGGATCCTGAGCTGCTCGCCTTGCAGTGACGCCCTGGACCTCTTTGTCCCTCGATCTCGGGGAACGTGCTTATTCCCGGCCGATGCACCAGAAATATGTAGCCTTTTTAATCCACGGGTAGGAATAATTGTTGCACCCGAGCAGAGACAAAAGGAGCCAAACGACACCAAGGGGTTAATCCAGAGAAAGAGCGTTTTATTCTGCCATCCGGAAGGGCAGAGGCACCTGTGTGATTCAGTTCACAAAAGACAGGCCGCGCCGAAAACATTTTACAAGCAGGTTTTATCCTTTTTTCAAACCCCTTTTCCCCTCTCCCCCTTCACACATTCTTACATAGAATGTTGCTTTTTCGTTCCCTGGTTCTGTTCCCGGAAGTATGTTGCAAATCAATGTACAAGGACAAGGTTGCTTAGATCTGGGAACCCAAAAGGTTTTCTGTTCTCAGCTCTAGGTTTGTTACAGCGTTTTTGTTACAAAGAGGACTGCTTAGCTTGTGCTTTTTGTCTTAGAGGAAATTGCAGTTTTTAAAATGCGTACGCCGAGGCCTGGCTGGGGGGGGGGGGGAATTCACAAACAGTTTTTAGGGCTTTCTGGGGTAACCTAACTGTACCCCTTCACCGGCACACAGCTTCCGGGTCATGTGGCCAGCATGACTAAGCCGCTTTCTGGCAAACCAGAGCAGCGCACGGAAATGCTGTTTACCTTCCCGCCGGAGTGGTACCTATTTATCTACCTGCACTGCATGCTTTCGAACTGCTAGGTTGGCAGGAGCAGGAGCAGGGACTGAGCAACGGGAGCTCACCCCGTCCTGGGGATTCGAACCGCCGACCTTCTGATCAGCAAGCCTTAGGCTCTGTGGTTTAACCCACAGTGCCACCTGCGTCCCTTAAGTGTGACTTAAGTGGATGCCAAAAAGAGTACAGGAAAGCTGTCGGCCTGATGTCAAGAGGCAGGGGTGCAATGTGGAATAAAGTCATTTCTGAGGCCCCTCCCGGATTAGGGGCCCTGAAGCATAAGCTTCACTACTTTCATAGGAGATCTGCCCCTGTCCAAGCTAGTTAGCCTGATGATAAGGTGAGAGAGGGTGGTTTGTTTTGCCTTGTTCCTCCCACTTCTCTTGGAAAGCTGTTCTCCTCCCCCACCTGCTGGCCAGATCCAAAAGTGGACAGGACTGCTGCATCTTTTAGTTCTGCTGAAGCGGAACCTTCAGTAGGCACAGCTTGCATGACACAACTGTTAAATCCTCTTTTTCACCTATCTGTGCAGAGAAGGACAGGAAGAAAGTGGGAGTTAGGCAAATGGGAGAATTCGACGTTGCGTATTCCTCCACTGCCTCCCTAGGAGCAACCTGGAAACCAAAGGCCTGATTCATTTAGCATTTGGGGATCTCCTCTGCATTTTATAATTTGTGCTACAGCCACTGCAATGTACCAATTTGGCCCCAGCCTTCCAAACAAAGAGGGCTTGTGGTTTCGTTCTGTTTTTATTGTGTGTAGTATTCATGGCATTATAGACTGAGAAGCTTTTTACTGCCATCCATTTAGCTTTCCCCCTGCTTGCTCTTTATCATGTTCTGGATCTTTACACTGATTCACATCCCTTATAAGAACAAAGTCTGTTTGACACTACTAAGGAATCTTTATTACCTCCTAGTAAAATCCAGTTTATAGCTGTTTCCCCTCACAATGTCATATGTATTCCAGTCACTCCTCCGGTCTTCACAAGTGATCATCTGTCAGTTCAGTGGTGCCTGAACAGTATTGTGCGTTGCCACCTGCTGTAGAAGTGATGGAAATTTCTTCAGAGAAAGAAAAGTAACACAGTGGTGTATGTCCAGCTCAGACAGTGGACTAAATCAGTGTTTCCCAACCGGGATATTCCAAGGGGGGCACAGGTGAAAACATGATGCTAGGGGGCCACAGAGGGAAGTGAGAGAAAAAAATCTTTATAACAAAATCCTAATTGACTGGCTTGGGCACTCACAAGCACGTAAGGGGGCAGCCCAGAGCTTATTTTTGGCACGTGCATTTTCTTTGAGCAGTCCTAGTTTGTTTCCAGGTGGAGAGAGTGATTGCTGAGGCTCCCAAGTGCATGGCTGAGCACTGGTGCTCCTGACTTGCATTTTGTAAATAACTGTCTACTCAGACAAAAGCTGCACTGAGTTCAGTGTGCCTTACTCCCAGGTAAAGGTGGGGGGGGGGCTATAGTGTTTTATCTAGGCAGCCAGGGCTCCTCAGGTTGACAATATCTTTTTATACCAGGTCAGTGAGGGCCACTTGCTTTTTTAAATTCTCCCATATATACAGAACTCCCTGTGCTCCTTTTGCAGACCCTCCAAGTATCCCTATTTTCCAGGGACAGTCCTGGATTTACAGAAGTCATCCCAGTTTCTGATTTGATCCCGGGATGTCTCGCTTTTCCTTAGGACATGCCTATTTTCATCTGAGAAATATTGGAGGGTATGGTAGGACGTCCCTATTTTTATCAGAGAAGTGATGAAAAGAGATTTTCAGTGTGAGGGCCATGTCCCAGTAGCTCCACTGCCTATATAAACTAAAATAGCCATACTTACTCACACATGCACTGGGTTCTGCCCAACGGGGGGGGGGGCAGTGTGCATGTGTGATGTCACACGATGGGAGGGGGCTTGCTGGGGCCAACCGCAGCCACAGGGAGGCCCGCTGCAGCTGCAGAATATTGAGGGGGCCTGGCACCCTGCTTGAAAATTTGGGGGGTCTCGGCCCCATGCCCCCACCTATATGGTGCCTCTGCTTACTCATGTGAAATCCTAATGGGACAGATGGATTCAGCAGGTGACATCTTTTGGGGACCAGTACCTCAGCAGAACCCACCACTGATGTCTGCCCGGGGTTGCCGTGAGTGCCAGGTGGCTGGGTCTTGGTATTAGTCATTTTAGCAATGCTACATTGGGTTACTGTGGGAAATTTCAATGGCAGTTTGAAGGTGCCTGGTCCCACCAGACAAGTCTCAGAGGGGCTACTAACATAGGAAGAGTCCAATCAGAGAGCACTTTGCCAGGTGACCCATGAAACTTAAAGCCAGTCATCATTTGTCAACATCCATCTCTTTGGAGCAAGATGTGGAGAGATTTCCATCTGGCAGCTCCACTGTCTCATAAATGCACTTTCTAGTAGAGACTCAGTTCTGCGCGCTTCGTAGTTATTTATAAGGATAAGCTTCATAGTAGTTCTGTAAGTTGCATTGTGGAATTGTCCGTAGGCTGCCTTTAAAATGGTACATCGTAGACTGCTGCAAGCAAGAATGGGAAAATAAAAGGCTTCATTCCTCACAATTTTGAATAATAGATTTCAGCAGAACCCCCAGTTCTAGCATGAGAGATGCCTGATAATGTGCACTTTATTGTTCTTTACCTCTGGATGCAGTGGAAATTCATAGCGCTGGAGGCAAAATATGTCATCACAAATACGTTATTGGTGTACACATTGCCATTAAGAGATCTCTAGAAATGCCAATCTTTTGAACTCATTTCAGAGGAGGCTTAGCTGATTACCTGATCTCTTTCATTTTGACAGTCATTTGTCAGCTGATCAGAGATATTCCACAATGATATTTTATTGAGAAGGTTAAACAAGGGGGTTGGGGTGGGGAGGCAGGGAAGTCTTCTTTCTAACTAAGTAGGATCTGCAGGAAGATACTGCAGTGTGGAGTGCAATAGTGTTCTGGACAGCCAGCTCAATCATTACGCTGCCTTAGCTTCTGCCAACCTAGCAGTTTGAATGCATATCAGTGCAAATAGATAAATAGGTAGAGCTGCAGCAGGAAGGTAAATGGTGTTTCTGTGAGCTCCGGCTTCTACCACGGTGTTCTGTTGTGCCAGAAGCGGTTTGGTCATGCTGGCCACATGACCCAGATAGCTGTCTGTGGACAAATGCCGGCTCCTTTGGCCTGAAGAGAGATGAGTGCTGCACCCGTCACCTTTGACTGGACTTAACCGTCCCAGGGTCGTTTACCTTTTTTTTTAACCAAGTATGCTGTTATTGTAAATCTTTTTTTTAAAAAAAATCCCTGTAAGATTAAACATTAGCATTTTTATTTTTGTAAATGTGCTGAGTAATTTAAGCTGGAACTGTTTTGGGAATTTAGTATTGAAACCGATACTCTTACTGTCAAATGCAGTGTTCTTCGCAAGTCCTCAGATGCTGTGCATATGGGGACCGAAGGTTGAAGAACAATGTCCTAATTTGTCATAAATGCTTTTAAGATTTGTTTAAAGGAAATCTTAGCAGCTTTCCATTTTGGAGGTTTAAATTATTCACATGGGCTTTCCACTGGGCTAATGCCACAGAATGGGAATTCACCTTTCTCTACTTCCCCCTGGAACTGTCCATGCATCCTCAAAATGTGTTGATTTGTACACCATAAGAACGTAAGAGACTGATGGATCAGACCAGTGGCCCATCTAGTCCATCATCCTGCTCTGATAGTGACCAACCACCAGGTACTTAAGGGAATCTCTCAACTGCACTCCCTACAACTAACCCTTAGCAAGTACTTCAGCCTCGCTGGCATTTTAAGTATTCCCCAGTGCCTTTACGATAGGAAACTCCATTATTTGTGAGGAAAGGCAAACGTAGCTTAAATTTTGGTAAAATAATCTGCTAAACCTCCGCAGTACAGGAGCGACTCTTGGTCATTACGCAAAGCAGGAGAACCTGGAGAATGCAGATGCCTTCCTGTCTGCCTAGGAATTTGTTTACAATCCCACAGCTTGGCTTTCTTCAGCCTAATTTAGTCAGGGAAAGTATTTCTGTTGCTGCTGCTGTTAAGCAGCTGGGAACGAGAAACCCTTAAGAACTAATGCAAATCATCAAGGGATCTTCCAGAAGATCTTTCTGCCTCCCCCTAGACCAGGCGGAATCTTGATCAAATCAAGCACCTCCAAGTCCCTCTTATAATTTAGACTGCAATCCGGTGCACCCTCATTTCGGTGCAATCCCCACTGCGCTTAAAGGGGGCTCGCGCGGTGCTTCTGAGTAACCACAACAAACCCTCCAGCTACGCTCCGCCCAAGCTTAGCCCCTCAGGCGCGCCCCGCCTTCTCCTGCCCTTGTCACGTGGCCTTACCCCTCAACTGCCTCCTCGCTACCCGCCTCTCGGGCCCGGGCTCCCATCAACAAACCAATCAACACGCGGGAGACGGCCCGTTCTGTTACGTCAGAACTCACGCTCTGGAAGCCCTTAAAAAAAAATTCCCTAGCCGAACTGCCCTTGCTTCTGGGGTTTTAATTGGCCTTCGTCACCAGCAAAGCCCCGCCTCCGAATGCGTGTCCGGAGTGCCGATTGGCGATCAAGCGGGCTGCCCGACACTGCCCTGTCAGCGGGTCTTTAACAAGAGGACGGGGACCAATCACAGGCGCCCTTTCTTTCCGGGCTGGCCGTTTGAAACTGTCAGGCTTCTCTTGCTTGGGGAGGTGAGGAGCGGAGGAGGCTGCTCAGGTGAGGGAGGCGGCTTTCGGGCAAAGGGGCTGCGGGGACCTCGAGCCAGGGGCAGGCTGGAGAAGCGGGTCCCGGAGGCGCGTCACTTTCCTCGCGTCCTGACGCGCAATAAGCGCCATTCTAAATTCTGCATCTGCCCGTTGCCTAGAGGGGCGAAAGCGTCTCTTCCCTTCTCTCCGTGCAATGCACCCTTCGCAGCACTTCCTTCTAATTGCACGCTTCTGCCTGGCGCCTTCTGAGGCCTGTTGCCCCCTTTCCGTCTCCCAGTGCATGCACTTGTTTGTGCCTACTCAGAAGTAAGCCCCATTGAGTACAGTGGGACTTTACTCCCAGGTAGGTCTGTAAGAACTGCGGCTTTCCTGTACCAGTGTACCTAGCGACGCTCTCTTTTGGGTTGCCTAGAGGAAAGCAGGAGTTGAAGGAGATGGTGAGCGTGAGAATTGAGCCCGTGTGGGAATTGAGGGCTGGGCTGTACAGGAGAGCAGGCTTCATCATCCCCACTCGATGGGTGGCCTTGGTCCAGGCATAGGCAAACTCGGCCCTCCAGATGTTTTGGGACTACAGTTCCCGTCATCCCTGACCACTGGTCCTGTTAGCTAGGGATCATGGGGGTTGTAGTCCGAAAACAGCTGGAGGGTCGAGTTTGCCTATGCCTGGTCCGTCACTCACTCTCTCAGCCTAACTTGCCTCACAGGATTGTTAAGAGGATGAAATGAGGATGGGGAGAACCATGCAGGCTGCTTGGAGCTCTTTTTTTGGGGGGGGGAATGGCGGGGTGTAAATGTAGTGAGAAATAAATAAGTAATCAAAAATAATGTTGCCGCTGACAGAAGACCAATACAACAAAAAGGGAAAAATCATATGGGTGTGATTGTCAGTCCAGTAGCCTTACTGCTACAAAATGCTTGCTAACATGCCTTTTACACTACTGTTGTTAATGCGCACAACGTATGTTTTTTCACAGCACTTTAATTCACATTCCATGAACTTGAGCAGACCCGTGCTTGAAGGTACATGTGTGTGTACAAGTCTGTTGGGTTGCCTAAGCAACCTGGTTACCTACTTTTCCCTCATGGTAGCTCAGTCGTTTCTTACTCCCAACCTAAGCCATATGAGCTGACTTGGTGACTATAGAAAAGTTGCTGTCTCCCTCTCTTATGCCCTTATTTGAAATTTGGAGATGAGCTTCCTTGCAGTCTTCTTGTTACTGTGCGTGATATGCTTTAAACACTCTTTAAAGTGCTATAAATTGGCTACTTTGCACATTTTCAGGACAGCTGGATAAAATTGAAATATGGCCGCCTTAACCTCCTGTGTCTGCATCTGTTGTGCATTAGCCTTAAGCAACACTTTAGAGCTGATTAAGATAAAAGCTTGATTGAAATAGGAGCTGAAAGAGTATTTCTGCATGCTGTTGGTACCTTTACTTGAGTAATGCTTCCCCAAAAGCAGTGAACTACTCCATTTGTCTTAATCAAGACCTGCAGATTCTGCTTACGTGACCTTTGAAGACTCTTTACAGTTATTCAAAACAGGTTCTTGCCAAATAGGCTGGATCTGTGTTATAACTTGAAAGAGTTTCTAGCAGGCTCCATATTTGGAGGGTGGAAGCTTACTGTAATGGTATAAAGAAGGTGATTATATAGACCAAATTAGGTTATTCTGCAATGCAAGCTAACTTGCTTCTAGTTAACCTGTGAATATGTGTTAGAATGTTTTATCATGGTCGGTCTTAACTTGTACATTGCATTGCAAAAGAAAAAGAATGGTATAGAGACACGGAGTCAGGCCATGTTTTAGATTTTTACCTCTTTTTGTTTTACTCAGTGTTCTAATCAATATTATTAGTTTTTTTGTTTCTGGTGCTTATTTATATTTTATTGAATAATCCCACTTTTCTTTTGAACAAAACTCCAAGTCATTACCAAACGAATAATTAAAAACAATATCAAATCCTATGAACAGTAAATCAATAATAACAAAACAGCAATATCACTCCCCAAAAGCAGGGAAAGCAACAAAATCCCTTATGATTTTATTCAATATAGTATTCTAGTTAGTGTAAACAGGAGGTGCAGATTCTTCTGAGAAAGCCAACCTTATTACACTTTTTTGGAAGAGAGTGGCAAGTAAGGAAGTACTCTGCTTCCTAGCCTAAATGAACCACAAATATTGAACTAGAACTGGTTATGGAAAAGTTTGTGACCCCATAAGATTACCTGCCTCTAGTTTGAAGCCTATTAATGATTTAGAAAACGTTTGGCCAATATGAAGAAAAGGGATTTGGATAAAAAATGAAGTTCACCCTCTGGAATTTTTTTTTAAAAATAGGTATACCTTAGTGTGGGATGTCATCATCTGAAGAGAACAGCACAAGTCCAGTTTTGCCAAAAGACTCTGATCGAGGGAGTTCTGTTTCTTCAGAACTTCAGGTAGGCTTTTTAAAGTGCATGTCTTGAACTGTTAACTTTCATTTAGATCCTATTAACCTGTAAATCTAGCAGAATGAAACAGTACAAAATGTCTGTGGAGAAAAATAAGTGTAGTACAATGTACATCTTCGTAAATAAATGCATCATGTCGATCTTTTATAACTGCCACAATTGGATGCTCAAATTTCTAGTCTTCTGCTATGTATTTTCATCTAAGGGCGGGCACAACTCTGCCACACTAGGCTGAGGTAAGTCTGGCAGGTGGACCAGCAGCTATGGCTCTGAGTGGCACTCTGCACATGTTTGTTCAAAGCATGCTGTTAGGAACCAGTAATGTTTGCACATTTGGACTACAGATCAGTGGGTCTAATCCTCCTGATGGCTATGCACAGGCCTAAGCTAGCATACAGTGGTACCTCTGGATGCGAACGGGATCCGTTCCAGAGCCCCGTTCGCATCCTGAAGCAAACACAACCCACGTCTGCGCGGGTCACGATTCGCCACTTCCGCGCATGTGCGTGACATTTTGAGCATCTGCGCGAGCAGCGAAACCCAGAAGTAACACGTTCTGTTACTTCCGGGTCGCCACGGAGCATAACATGAAAACGCTCAACCTGAAGCATATTTAACCCGAGGTATGACTGTAATTTGAATGTTGGCTGCTCCCTGACTATAGCTCTCCTGAGGAAACCAGATCCTTAGCCCATCAAGAAGGCACACTTTCTCAGTCTTGAGTGGGCGTCTGGGTGTCAGCCCTTCAGAGAGGGAGAGCCACCTTGTTGACTCTGAGTGTGAGTACTTGGGTGAAGAGGTTGGTTGTTTCAGGATGATTGCTGAAGTGGCTTCTGAGTGGCAATATTGTAGAAGCTGTGTCGTAAGTAATATTATTAAATTTCTGTCCCACCCTTCTTCCCAAAAGAACCCAGGGTGGCAAACATCAAAATGACTGAACAATACAATTTAAAAATAAATAAATAAGAAACATTTAAAAATACTTAGAACATCTAAAACATTTAAAAGCAATTGTATCTCACAGGTCCTAATTTCAATTTTACCCTGGCCAGTATCTTTTAGCCATCAAATGTTGGTAATAAACAGGAATGTTCTAAAATTTCTTCTGAAAATCAATAATGAGTGAGGTGGGTGCACCTCACCCAGGGAGCACATTCCACAAATGAGGAACCACCACTGAGAATGCCCTGTCACAGGCCAATTCCAACCAGGCAGCAGCCAGAGGCAGCACCACCAACAAGGTTTCCCCTGCTGATCATAGGCCCTGAGGTGGTTGAAGTAGTTACCATAATAGTGTTGCCTTCTCTCAGTAGCTTTGCTATCAAGGACTAAGTTCAGCAGCAACAATTTAGAAGACTTGTGAGACACTTCTTACCATCTGCTTCCCAGTTGCCACCACCAAAGAGACAGAAGCCCTGTGAATCCAACCCTCCCCCTAGGTATTATTACAGTATTACAATTATTACTCCTACTATTAGATATTATTGTCAACATCTACTGTTGGGTGCAAAACCAGCAGTGATGTCCATTGCATGGGTATTTTCCATGAGGCCACTGCAGGTGGTGGGTTCTTCTCTTGGTGGTTGAATGAAGGTGAGGCTCTGTATTCTGATCCATGTCATCAGATCCCAGAGCCCTCACTTTTGGTATAGCTGAGAAAGGACTTAGGTTGGCCCAGGTAAGAGAGGAGGTTGAGATGCTGGCCCCACAAGTGCACTGCGTACTTCTTACGCCATATGAATTTCTTGGCAACTATATTCTGTCCTTTTTAAATGTGCTGCTTTTCTGGTGCTTGCTCTCTAGTAAGTGTGCTTATGGTCACAGTATTATTTTTATTAGGTGGGATATGTGTTTTAATTATTT
This sequence comes from Podarcis tiliguerta, assembly GCF_965153285.1. Taxonomy (NCBI): domain Eukaryota; kingdom Metazoa; phylum Chordata; class Lepidosauria; order Squamata; family Lacertidae; genus Podarcis; species Podarcis tiliguerta. Next base: position 35,095,995 of record NC_139544.1, on the reverse strand, counting down.
CAAGACTAAGTTTTTACTTTCGAAATACTCTTATGAGTTGGTAATTCTGAACCTATTTGTTTTGAGATTGGTTTTTCATCAGTTACGTTTTGATGAATTGTTTAATGGGCTGTTACCATATAATGCCTTAAAGTAGTGCCTAATTTTGAATTTGTTTGTGTGTTTGGTGGTGCTGTGTTGTTGTTTTTTATATGACTTTGTCAGTTTTGTTGTAGTCTTGAGCATAATATGTGTTAATACAGTATATAAATAAAACAGACATTAGGTGTTAGTGATTTTAGTAACTCAGTTTAAATATTGGGAATGGTGTTTGAAATACTAACAAGCTATCACAGTGGGAGGTGGGGAGAATAGGAGGGCTGAGAGGTGGCAGGATCCCAGAAGCCATGTCTTTCTCCATTCAGCAACTAAGAGATTTGGCAAGCAGGGAAACCTTGAGACCAGCAGCCTGCTTTGTATGGAAAAAGGAATGAGCAAGGATGGAAATAGAACAAGAGCAAGTTAAACTTCCCGCATTTTGAACTTTTGATTTGGCATCAAATTTTGTAGTTATTTGCGTTACGTTACGGCCCCCTAAGTGGTAAACAAAATATTAATGCATAGAAAGATACAATAAAAGTACAACGAATACATCAAGACAGTTTCCCAAACAATACGATAGCAAAAGCAGAATGCGTGATAATAGCCTTCCTACGCGTAAACTGGCACAAACTGTCGCACTCAACCTAGTCACTGCCTTTGACATCAGTCTTGTGGTCCTTTTATGACAGGATGAATATGAAGAGCTGCTTCGTTATGCTGTAGTTACCCCAAAGTTTGAACCAAGTGTATTACGGCAGTCGGATCGCATAGAGGTTCGCCAGCAGTCTGCAGGTAACTTGTGATAGAAAATGGATATTTATCAGGAGATAAGGGGAGATTTGTTTTTTTATGAAAGGAAGTTATCTCCAACTCTCTGAAATGCCAGTGCAGGAAAGGGTGTTACTACTGATTAGAATGAAGGCTCTCCCATGCCTTATATTTTGAAATGGATTACCTTGACCGGTATGTGAGCATATTGCAAAGGCTGGCAATGACATTTTATTTCTCTCTCTTTCATGCTCAAATGCTCTGCTACCAAGTAAACCACATAACCCAGATGAGGATGACTTTGTGTTGTCCCACATGAAATATACTCGTCCTTTGCCTGATCTTCAACGAACCATTCTAAAATTGTCAGTTTCCCATTGGCATGATATCTAATTCATGGTAACTTGTTAACTCATAATATGATTTACTTCAAGGAGATTTCACAGCACATATTCATTTGTCAGTTTATATATGTGCTATATTTTTATACGTTTGCTAAGCAGAGTAGACTAGTTCTGGCCAAACTGAACATTTAATTCTTCCCATCTAGTCATTATGTTCCTATAATCTGGCGCCTTGTGGTATTTTTCTTTCTTGGAAGACAGGAGTGATAGACTTTTAATGATTTGTTTCAGACATTGTTTTTAGTTAACAATATATATCCTGAGGCAATTTGGAAAAGTAACATTTGCATTAATATTGTTTCCTTTTGAAAATGTGAAATAGTTTTAATTCATGTTAATGCCTTTAATCATTCAAGGCATTCAGAAAGTATGACATCCCTATAGTTCCAATTTTTACAGGCATTTATTCAAAATTACAAAAGTTTGTTTATTTACTTTGCAAGAAAAACAAACTAGGACAGTTTGAAGTGGCAAGATTGTATAGAATCTTAAGAGATGCAGCAGTTCTTAATAGGACTTGGTTTTGCTCATATAAACAGTGGCTTCAGGACCTCTTACGATTCTTGGGTCTTCAAATGGATGCAGTTCTGCTTCACTATCAGCTTGACTAGTGATATGAAAGTCTGGGGAAAAACTGGAAAAATAGGGGATGGACCTGCCCCCACTTTTTCTGGGCTTCTTTCCAATATTTCTCTTTGTTGTTTTCTGCACCTTCACGTCTTTAAGCTTGACACAGCAGCACAATAACACCCACACTCTTTTTCTCTTGCTTGTACTCCTGAGACATATTTTAGACATAGCCAGGTTTGCCTAAAAAGACACGCTGGGTGTTTTTGTCTGGGAAATACAAATCAAGCCTGAAAAACAGAAGTATAGATAATGGGCCTTCACTACGTTTTTAATGCTTACATCGCTAAGACCTTTCTTTTCTTTTTAAAACACCTTTATCAATTTAAGAAATGACTATCTCCATCCTTTGTCAGCAGGGTGGGGTCACAACAAATACATACATTCTTGAATGTTACATTGAAACTGGGATTCTACCTGCTTGATATCAAGGTTCTAGGTTTGTGTGCTCCTTATCTGTTTCGCCCCCCTGTAGGTAGAAGGCTACTTTTACCAGTCTTTACATTTAACATACATAATTTATTGTGTTATACCTTGTTAAACCTTCAGTTTTTGCTTTTCTATGATCCAGTTTGAACATCATGGCAAACTATAGATAATGGTTTTCCATGATGGTATAGAAGACTCCCGCTTTTCTCTTTCCCCTCTAGCCCAGTAGTCTTTAACATTTTTTGGACCCCAGGACCCACTTTGAACCCAAATATTCATTTGGGGACCCATTTCTTAATCTTTTACCACATACCTGCATGGTGTTAGTGCTCCTGTTGCAGTCCACCTTGGATTAGGCCGGGACCCACTGCTAGATTTCCAACCTATCAGATGAAGACCCATGCTCTAGCCAATAGGAGCAGCAAAGCATGATCCCCGGTTTCATGTTATGTTCTAACTAGGAATCATGATTTGTTTTTACTTCAAACTTTTTTTTAATAAAAAGATATACTGTATACCCTGCTTTTCACCACATCTGGGTCTAAAAGTGGCAAGGTTTATTCTTGGCTCATGACCCTAGTAATGTGGAGCCAGACATCTTAGTTTGTTGCTCCTACTGGCTAAAGGAAAAGAATGAAGCAGGGGCCTTGTATAAAATCATGGAAAACCCATTAACTATGTCTTAGCATGCCTTTGTCTTTCAGCTGATAGTCATCTTACCACATTAAGAGTTTTGCTGTTACATTTCTGAACCTTCTCCTTTTTTCTTCTTCCAACATCTATTTCTTCTCTCCTATATTTCTTTCCTGATCATTTAGCCTTTTTGCTTCTTTCCTTGGGTTCACATTTCTACTTGTGATGTTGAGTGTTTGGCCACCCACTGGATCATACCAGAAGCCTTGTCTTTGTCTCTAGCTTGGAGCTGTGGCAGGTTCCTGAAGTTCCACAGTTTCATTTCATAGACAACAAAATAAAAGGTTTAGATAATGACGCGTCTTGAGTTTTTACTGCAGGGTCTTCACGTGCAAACATATTTTACTAGCCTTGTATGCCGAGTGAGGGACAAGCACTTGAGGGTAAATTGGTCCTTTTGTCACTGAGCAAGCGTGAGTCAGAAGACCATGCACAAAATAGATCTTTAAACAACAAATTATGTACAGCAGCAAAACTGCTGGAATTCAAATTATTGCAAGACTCTAGAATTCTACAGTAGTTCTAAGAGCAGTTGTAAGATGGTCTGCTACTGGATATGTACTCACATCCTTAATGGGGAGGGAACGCTTTTGCAAGCTAATATCAGATTAGCTGCAGTTGTAGTAATCCCAACCTGTATGACGAAACACCATTAGGAATTTCTCCTCCTCCTCAAACCATCTGGAGATCACAGTGGCTTTCCTACTGCTGAGCTGACATTGGAGCCTAACAGCGTCTTGCGTGAGCCCAGCTCATTCTTCTCTAGTAAGTGTGTCCAGTAGGTGATGAAATTTCTAGTTTTTGGCAGCAAGACAGTTACCAAGCAGGCAGCCTTCATATTCATTGAAGAAGAAACTGACAAGAGTTTATAACAGCCATCTAGTTCACAGATGGAGTTTAATTTTGTAGCTGAAGTACATTCTTGAATGCTTATGCAAAATGGCCCCTTCTAAAATATGTAGAACAAAACCCTGGGTTGGATCCAGTGAAGTCACTGTGGGAGTGACTTCTGCACAGCAGAATTTCCCCTCATCCACTGCACCCCCCAAAATCTGATCGGGGTTCCCCAGCACATTGGGGAACCAGTGTGGTGTAGTGGTTAAGAGCGGTAGATTCGTAATCTGGTAAACTGGGTTCGCGTCTCCGCTCCTCCACATGCAGCTGCTGGGTGACCTTGGGCTAGTCACACTTCTCTGAAGTCTCTCAGCCCCACTCACCTCACAGAGTGTTTGTTGTGGGGAAGGAAGGGAAAGGAGAATGTTAGCCGCTTTGAGACTCCTTCAGGTAGTGATAAAGCGGGGTATCAAATCCAAACTCTTCTTCTTCTCTTCTTGCAAGTTCTTCCACTCATACAATGACACTGTTAGATTCAACCACCTGAAAGTCACTTCTGCAGTCCTCTCCCGTTTCAAGGGCCCTTGTGTCTGAGAGTGTTTAACAAAGGCATGAGTATCAAGCATAAAGCCAGTCTTGAAAAGGATGGTCATATTCCCTTATCATGGGATGTCTGTAGGTGGAGTGCTTTTGTGAACTCCCACAAATGCATGCATAGAAAAAGGGCATGAATTCCCAGGGATTTGGGCATGTTGGGGAGGAAATGAAAGAGAAACTTGTAGTTCTTGAAGCAAACCTGGCTATGTAGGTATGGATACTGCAACCTGGACTGGCATATTTCCAACTTTATGGAGCCTGGTCATCCAAAGCAGCAAGTACGTAGAAACGTTCTGGGAAATATTGACCTCTTATTTTTTTTATCTGCCTGGTTTTACCCAGCACACACCTGCTTTTCATTAGAATTATGAACTCTTCATTTGGGATTGCCATCGTCTCATAAGCTGTAGAGTTTTAGTACTGTGAGCATCCAGAAGAGTTGATGCTTTTGCAAAAATTTTGAACTGAAAAACCTGTTTTGTGGATTAAATCTAGTATGCTTTGGTGGGAGAACTCCAATTACTAATAACAAGCCTTCCTTTGAAATGATAGATCTAAGGATAACAATTATCTTCAAAGAAGCTTCCTGTCCTATAAAGAAGAAATATCAGAATAAAACAGGCTGCTGTGTTAAATCTAGCATTTGAATGGTTTTAACACTAAAATTTAATTTCCTGTCCTGTGTTATCTGCTTAGTTAATTAAATCTGAAAACTTGTAAGACTGATGCAATAAATTACTGAGCAGTAGTGACTCATCTCCAGGCGGTTAAGTGCTGCTTTCTCAAGGTGCTGGTCCTCCAGTATTGAACTGTTGCACTTCAGTGGATCTGTGTTAAAGCTGACTTTATCTCTTGTCTATGAAAATATATTGCCAAACTTTCTACTGTGTTGTTAGCAGCCCCTTGTGATTTTCTAATGCTTGGCATTTTATTTTATTTTTCACCCAGTAGATCTAGCATTTAGTGAAATTTCCCTTTCAGCGGAAAGTAACAGACTTTGGAACACACACAAATAAATTGTTTGTTCCTCTTCCTCAGCTAAAAGGCTTTGGAGAGCTCTGGTGCATAGTTAGTTACACCAAGACTGCAATCCTGCTACTGCTTTCTTCCATTCTAACAGTACTAGGAGAGCATATTGGGACCATTTTGTTAGTGTTGCAATCCTAGTTTCAGCTTCCAACATAAGAATATTTTCATTAGTGGTATTCTGAAGTGCCCTATACCAGCCTATGCAAATCTGGTCAATCCTCATATTTGAAACAGGAATAAGTCCAGTAATGGATGAATGCAGACATGAAACGGCAGCAGTGAGACGGAGGAAACATGGGAGACCTTCTGATTTTGCTACATCTACTCGGACAACAAGGATAGAAGGTATAACTTAACTGGGGTGAGAAATAAGATTTTGACTCATGTATCTACTGCTTAAAAACTCTCATCAAGGTTCAGATTACAGATACGGCACATAGGGGTTTCATGCTTTTCTTTTTCAAATAAATGCTGTGGTTATGCTGAAATAGTGTCTGGCCCAAACTAACTTCATGGGTGCCTAGGTGTTTGAACTGACTGTTAACACACAATTTTACCTGCAAATTTGCTCAGTGTCCAGCCTATGGTCTCTCGAGTGTATGTATTTCTAGAATAGCTACTATGTAGAGAAGCATGAGGGGTGATCTTTACATGGAATGGGGCATTGCCTCTTCCACCACCACCACCCCATGATAAATATCCCTTCTGCTTAATCTCAAAACTGCCTCTCCCCCTTTTTTTAAATAGTTTCTCTTACCATTGGGGGAAGGTGTAAGAAATGCTTTGCTGTGGAAACCATCTTTGTTAAAGGGGTTCTTTATATCGTGGTTCAACTATGCACAGTATATAATTTCTGTGCAAGGACATAGCAGGAAGCCATTAACTATGGTTTAGCAAATGGCGACTTCCCAGGGTGGCCTTAAGGTATCAGTCTCTTAAGGTCAAATAGCTTGCTTACAGTGACCAGCAAAAACTTCCCAAGCAACAACTGTGCTATTTTGTTGCTGCAACAGAAGGTGTTAGGGCATCTAATGAAGTCAACGAAAGCATACCCTGTAATAAATTTATTTTCCAATTAAGATACCACAGTACTTTTTGCTGCGTTGAAAAAAGCCAACACTGACTTTGTAAGCCTTTTGTTTGACTTGCACCAAGTAAGTTCAGTGACAGGATATGGAAAATCTAAATGCTCTTTTCATGTTTCTTTTCTTTTTTTCAGTTTCAACAGCAATAAAGGAGCCGGCTCGTACGAACGTGGGGGGACTTTGCCCAGTCCGTTCAGAAGACAGCTCTTCAGAAGGGTCCTCATCTAGTCAAAGAGATATTCAAGAGTCAAATGTGACTGATTTAAGCCTTTCAGATGAAAGAGTGACCCAAATAGAGAGCATACTTGATCTCTGGAGTGGAAGTCTTAAGGTATTTAACTTTGCGTTAATTATAAAATCATCTTGCAGATAGCTTTGTCTTTTGCAACATTTTGAATATTTAGTGACAAAATGTGCATGGGAAATGCATGTTGAGTGCTTTGGCCAAGTAAAACAAAGTGTTGTTTTCAAAAGGCTCTAAGTCAAATCCTGTACTGTTCGCAGGGCCTTGACCTACCTGAGCAGTACTGAGCCACATGCCTCAGGTGGCAGATTGGGAGGGGTGTGGCTCATGCTCCTTCCTCCCCATATGCCACTACCATGGCTACTCCTCCCCACCGGCCACGACTGCTGCCTACCCACCCAAGCCCCTCTTCATGGCATTGATCTTGCCAGTCCTGCTACCACTAGCACAGTGGCAATGCAATGTAAGCTGGAAGCAAGAAGAGATGGTGCGGTCTGCCCACCTCAGCTTGTGCAACTTCTTGCGCCAGCCCTCTGAACAAAATCCCCTGTTCTAGAAATGTTTCCTTCTATCACTCCTTCTGCGAGGTTTTATAAGATTAAAGAACCAACCTTGACTGAGTGGCATTTGAACACATCCTTTGTGTGTAAAAAATGATCTTTTGATCTCAAAAGTTAGTAATGTCAAAAATGTTGTTCAAAAGGAAAGCATCTGAGAATCTGTGTGTAATAAACCCCAATGAAAGATACACTGTGCTGTTTTTTAAAATAGCAAAACAGCTTCAGAAGCAGCAAATTTAGACTGTAGGAGTAGGTGGGGGCAGGACTACCCATTGTTTCGCTGTTCTAAAACACCCAGCCCCAGCTGTTCTTCCCCAGTGGAGCCAGTGTGGTGTAGTGGTTAAGAGCGGTAGTCTTGTAATCTGGGGAACCGGGTTCGCGTCTCCGCTCCTCCACATGCAGCTGCTGGGTGACCTTGGGCCAGTCATACTTCTTTGAAGTCTCTCAGCCCCACTCACCTCACAGAGTGTTTGTTGTTGGGCAGGAAGGGAAAGGAGATTGTTTGCCGCTTTGAGACTCCTTAAAGGGAGTGAAAGGCGGGATATCAAATCCAAACTCTTCTTCACATGCAAATAGACAAGAGGGCTCCGCTGCTCTAAATTCTTCTTCTAATATTGCTTTTCTGCTACCGCTTCTTTTTTTGAAGTGCTATAGTCTCAGTGGCTGTGCATCGTGTCTAGTTAGAGGAAGGTTAGTCAATATGTTATCCTCCTGATGTTGTGGGCTACAGTTCCCATCATCCACTTGATCACTGGCCAACCAGCTGGGGCTGATGGGAGTAGTATTCCCAAACGGCACACATTGACGTCCGCTGAGATAGAGCCTAAGGGCTGCAAGTCCCTCTGAAAGAGAAAACAGCCTGGACTGCAGATTAGAAACCAAATTCCCTCCACTTGGAACTCTGAACAACAGCTGTCAAAATATAATTACCCTCCTGCCTTCTTAAGATTGGATTACCTGAGTGAAACGTATATGGAAAAATTGGCATTTGAATGAGCCATTTGCATTGGACTCGCATATCAAAGCAAGTGAAAAAACAAAACCATCTGCTTTGTGTTTCTGTGATACTGGGCTCTTGTGGTCCAATGTTCTAATTTAACTGCTCTTCAGAGAAGGCCCTGCATAGGTTCTATGGGTTCATGAATTTAGATGTTCAAAGCTGACACCTAAACGTGAGCCAGTCATGTGAATGATTGTTCCATACTGCTTTTATATTGCTGTGCATCACCCTGATATTTTGTGGAAAGGCAGTATATAGATACTTTCATAAACAATAAATAAATGTCATGTACCAGAGAGCCTGAATGTGTGTTGTGGCATGTGAAAAAGATGTGCTGCCCTCTTTCTGCTCGTACATACTTCTTAATGCAGCATTAATATCGGTTAACTTTTCTGTGGAATGTGGAGCTACTTTCTATAATAGCAGTGATACATTTCATTGTATGTGTTTGGTGGGCTAGGGATCGCTCAATTTCTTCACTAAACTTCCCCCTTTAATTCTTCAGACCAATGTTCTGACTGAACTGAGGAAATGGAAACTTCATTTCATTGAACATCACACGCTAGAACTGAGACAAGAAAGAGAAAAACATGCAGCCCATGTGAGACAATTGACCAATCAGATGGAGAACCTGAAGGAACTGCTGCATACATATGAGATTTCAATAGGGAGAAAAGATGAGGTAACACTTTTTGCTAATTTATTGTAATAATTCCTACGGTGTTGCAAATTAGCTGCTGGGCTAAGTTCAAGGTGCTGGTTTGGGTGCATGAAGCCCTATACAGCTTGGAACTAGGAACCTGAAAGATTGCATTGCCCCTTATATACCCAGTCAATCACTCTGTAGGTGAGGGTCTCCTGTGGATACCATCCTATTATCTTTATTCATTCCTTCATATCCTGCCTTTTCCCCAGAACTAGGACTCAAGACAGTTCACAACAACTAAAACAAATACAGTCGTACCTTGGAAGCTCCTGCACCCAATCGGAAGCCGCGGAAGCCTCGTTAGACGTTCGGCTTCAAAAAATAGTTCACAAACAGGAATAGTCACTTCTGGGTTTGCAGCGTTCAGGAGCCAAAACGTTCGGGAACTAAGCTGTTTGACTTCCAAGGTACAACTGTACAGATAAAACATGCATAGCTAAAAACATATAAAAGGTTATCATTAAAAAGAAACTATGTGAAAAACCCCTATTAAAATGCAGGTAGAAAACATGCATGCTCACACTGAAACAGCAACAGTACAGCACACTATCAAGAGCCCTTTCCTTAAGAGCAATCAGTTCCCCAAAACCTGGTGGAATAAAACAGTCTACACCAGGCAGCGGAAGGACAACAAGCCTGTGCGCAGATTCATGTGAGAGAATATGGTCCTTCAGATTGCCTAGACCTGAGCCATATAGGGCTTTATAGGTGATAAGCTGCACTTTGAATTGTGCCCAGAAACAGACTGGTAGCCATTGGAGCTGTTGCAACAAGGGAGTTGTGTGCTTCTATCAGGTCTGTTCCGCCCAATGTAGGATTCAGCCCTTTAGTGTTGTGGCACCTTCCCTTCAATATTATACAGGCACAGTCTCAGCCCCTACTGAAGACCTTCCTCTTTCAACCAGCCTTTTGAGCTGATATCTTTCTTGGTCTGCCTCTATATTGGAATTGATTTTAAGATGTTTTATCAATTGTTTGACACCTTGGCCTCCTTTGGGAAGAAGAGTAGGGTAGAAATTTAATTAATTAATTAATAAGGAAAGGTTTACCTGCAATCTGAATCCCTTTTTCCTCCTTGGCTGCTGAGATGATTCCTAACACCAAACCATTATGTCTTGATCAGTTAATGTATCTCTGGGTTGCCAGCCATTTTCTTACTACTTGCTTATGCCACCATTGAATGGTGATTGGCGTTGGGTGAGATGCCTGCTATGAAAGGGAACTGCAGGTAGTGCTTTAATGGCACTGTCTGTCAGATTTTTTTGGATCAATTTAAGTAAATTACTGTGTAAGGTAAAGGTAAAGGGACCCCTGACCATTAGGTCCAGTTGTGGCCGACTCTGGGGTTGCAGCGCTCATCTCACTTTATTGGCCAAGGGAGCTGGCGTACAGCTTCCAGGTCATGTGGCCAGCATGACGAAGCCGCTTCTGGTGAACCAGAGCAGCGCACGGAAATGCCGTTTACCTTCCCGCCGAAGCAGTACCTATTTATCTACTTGCACTTTGATGTGCTTTCAAACTGCTAGGTTGGCAGGAGCAGGAACCGAGCAACGGGAGCTCATCCCATTGCGGGGATTCGAACCACCGACCTTCTGATCGGCAAATCCTAGGCTCCGTGGTTTAACCCACAACGCCACCCGCGTCCCTAAAAATTACTGTGTAGCAGCTGATAAATGTCCTCTATGCATTTTTCCCATTTTCTTCACTTTGCTTTGTTTAGATAATTGCCAATTTGACACATGCAATTGAGAAACAAAAGGACAGAATAGAGCTAATGAAGAAATTCTCAAAGTGGCGCCTTCAGCATTTCATGGGCAAACAAGATGCCAGACATGAGGTAAACATGAATGTTGATAGTTGAATTTCTAAGGATTAGAACTCTTGCAGGGCCTGTCGATGAAGAATGTCTTGATTCTTTTAAACAAACAAACAAAATCCTTCCTTTAAACTAAAATGAATAAAAAAACTGAACAAATCTGCAGTTTTCAGTCTGTCTTCTTGGAAACTGGTGCCCTATTTTCCTTGAAGCAACTAACTGAGCTATCAACAGGTGGGGCAATGCAAAGGTAACATCTTGCACTGAAAAGATTATGCTTGGATCTTGTTCCCATGAGACAATGTGCATGGAAAAATTAAAACGTATTTCATTAACGCTTTTTGCTACTCAGTAGCAACTAAGCATCTTTGTCTGAATTCTAACATGACAGAACACCAGCACATCCACTAGCCCAGCACTTGTTAGGCAACGCTGTGGGTTAGATATGGCAATATATATCCCAAAAACCTCTATCTTGCTTTTACTGCACTAGAAGAATGCTGGAGTGATTTAATCACAGCTTAGCCAGAGCAGATGAAAACCTGTTTTGTGCCCTGTTGACATAAGCAGCTGACTAATGAATAGGAATTTCAGACCTGACACTGATTTTCACTCCTTCTGTAGATGTACACAAATAGACTGGCTGATCGGTTATATGAAATGGGTTTATTGAAGAAAGCTTGGTCAACTTGGCGCTCTCGCATCCATGTAAAATGGAAAGAGACTGTGGAAAGGGCCTGTCAATCAAGTGCTGAATCTGTACGTGTTTCGCTATCCAATACCTATGAAAGTCAACTTCAAGAGGTAAGGAAATTTCTAAAGGACTATTTTCCTGATGAACCAGTCTAAAAAGGCATCATTTCTCCAGTGGAGCAGGAACCAGTGTTTGCTCATACAGTGAAAGTATTTTAACTGTGAGGGTTTACTATTTATTTTTAAGCCTTTGTTATAGTAAGCAGTATTGAGGCCATAATAAAGTCAAACAGAAACTGGTCCTAGCTTTGGATTTTGTTATGGCTTCTGGTCCTTTATTTTGTTCAAAAGCAGATCTGATGAGACTGAGGAATTTAGCTTCAAGTGAGTTGTAGTAATTAAGTGTGCTGAGATTTCATGACATCCAAGTAGTGAAGGAAAAGTTGAGTGATCAGCCTGAAAATCAGAGAGGCTGTAAGGAATGTAAGAGAGACTTTGCTACCACAGAAGCATATATTCAGGGAGTTGAAGCATGCAGATTACTGCAATTTGGTGAGGTTGGATCTTACCAGAAAATGTTTCAGTGAACAGCAAGGAGGGTTTTAGACAAAGGAAAATACAAACCATAGGTTGGATCAGTGCACAGAACAACATGCAGCTGGGAGAACAACTGAAAGAGAGCATGGGGATTAAATCTTCAAAGGTAAAACTTTGTTTAGATTGGGTTATATAATCATAATTTTGAGATTCCTGCATTGCAGGGGGTTGGACTAGGTGATCCTCGGGGTCCCTTCCAATTATACAGTTCTGTGATTCAGGTGGTACCTTCCTGCTCTTCAGGCATGCTTGTTGGGGCATCCAACGAGTAGAGATAATGCTTTAAAATCCCAATAGGTATGGGCCTGAGCTGTGGTTATGATGACCCCATGGTTTATCTGGACCTATAATTTGGGCTTATATGTAACACTGAATGTCTCTGCATACATGCGTCTTTACAGATATTCTACTTAAATGTTGCATCCATGTGTATTGGAGGTGGGAAGGGCCTTGCTCCTCTGTGTACACACGGGAACACAATCGGGAGGAGTGTTGCCCAATATCACAGTATGAAATTAGTTTTTTGATATAGAAAGTTGTTTCACCAGTCCTTTGGTATATGATACACAGAATGGATACCAGGTTGCTTCTGAATCATTACTCTTTCTGCTATCAGGTGCAAGTGAAATTGTAATTTACTTTCCACACTGTTGGGAGCATCACACTTTTTCTATGTGAGCATTCTGTAGTACACACTCGTGGCTGTGATTTAGCTGTTATGGGTGTCAAAGGGAATGTCCAATTCACCTTGAAGATAAGCACACATTCACTATAGGCTTTGTGGTCAAATGCTCGAAATAAACAGCTATTTGCTGTGTTGAAATGTTGTTAGTCATTCCAGGCAGTGTCCTAATTTCACAGCTTTTAACACCAGCCTTGAAATGACAATTCAGAGCAAGGTAGTCTGCCCCTATATTGCTTGCCTATAGCCATCCCTCCCACCCCTGTCTCCATGCCACTTCTGTGCTATCGAGTTGCCTCTTCCAGCTATTTAAAACTGCACCTGGCAATGTGAGTTGCACTCCAGTCCTCATTGCAGTTTCCGAGCATTAGCCTATTTTAAGTCTCTAATGGTGGTGGTGATATAGTTCTCCCATTTCCTTTTTGCCACAAAGGGGCCAGTACCCTGCAGTATATATACCTAATCTCAATATCTCTCAAGTCTTTCTGTAAGAGAAATGGCCCCAAAATACACTTGTTAGAAATGTTTTGTTTCCTTGCTAGTTAAATATTGCACTGGAGAAGTCGAAATCTGAGCTCATGGAAATGCAGAACAAAAGGCATGATTATGAAGATGCTATGAAGAAGGCCTTCATGCGTGGAGTCTGTGCATTGAATCTGGAAGCAATGACCATATTTCAGGGCAAAGAGTTCAAATTTGACCATGGTGAGTATAACAAGGAAAGCAGATACTACCAGCTAGCATCAGCATGCCTATGGATAACTTGTGCATTTGTTCTGATTTCAATTTCTCAGGAAAATTAAGTTGATTATCCAGTCATACTGGAGGATAAATGGTTGAATCAAAACTGCAACACTGCATCAGTTCAGTTATTTACTATTGGAGGGCAGTGAAGGGAATGGGAAAGCCCATGCAGAGAAGCTCCATGTTTATATTTGATTATAAATGTGTAAACAGTTTAGTCCTTAAAGAATCAGTTCTCTAACAAAATGATCCTGTCTTAACAGCCCATAATTTCTGTTTTCCGCTTTCCTTTCCACTATATGACCACTTCCTTCTTGCCTCCTTGAAATGCATTTGAAAAAAGCAGTTACTCTCTTGCTTCCCTCTCACCCACCCCTGGTTATTCCAAAGGAATTACTGTTTGTAAAAGACTTAGCTGTGCTTTTAGAAGAAAGAATGTTAAGATGCAGTATTTGCACGTTTAAATCATCTTAACCTGGTAGTGTGGATATAAAAAAGTATTGTTATGGGACATGATGATGTCTAGGGCCTTCAAAAAGCCTGCAGCCACCGAATCAAGTCCCCTCCCTTTCTGTTATCCCACCTGCCATTGGCAAGGAAAATGGAGATCTGAGGGGGGTAGGGCCTGAGACACACCTTTGAAAGAGTGACCAGTGGCTGGGTGCATTGAAGGGTCTGCAGCAGATATGGAAAATCTCTTTTTCAGCAAGGGCCACGTTCCCACACAGGAGCCCTTTTGGAGAGGGGTGGGTCAAATGGCAGTGGTAGACAGAGGCATAAGCAGATGGATCGATAACTCTCTCTCTTAACTTATTTCCATTAAGCTACATTCTAGCTATGGAAAAGTCAGAGGTTTCTACCCACACGTTTCTCACTGTACATCAAGGCAGCCAAGAGGCATCATCACCGTTCAAAGACACATTCTAGCCCGCCAAAACCTCTCAAGGAGGCCTTGCAGCAGGACCAGTGGGGAGTGTGTCCTGGAGAAGGAGCTACTGAGAGTCCTGAGGGCCTGATGCAGAAGCTTAGAGGGCCAGATTTGGCCCCCAGGTCTAAAGACTGTTTTGCCACCCACTGTCCCCAAAAGAATTATGAACAGACTAATCACGAGCCTAGAGTTGGTTCCTAATGTTAATCCTCGGATTCTCAAAATGTGTCAGCTTCTCCTTTCCTCTGATTACAATGTTAATGTAAAAGAGGCAAGGCTCCTCCGTTCCTGTGTCATCTGACAGCTTCTTGTCCAATTTGAGACAGTTGCTGATGACCCAAATGGGTTGGGTAATGTCTCTCTCTTCACTTGACGGATATACATTCCTCCTCCTGCTACTTCTTGTTGCTAGATTTCCTTAAATAAAGGAGGTTGCCATTTTCCTTTTCTTCTCAAGGACCACCATCAGAATACAGTCATATCTCGGCTCCCCGAATGATAAAAACCGGAAGTGAGTGTTCTGGTTTTCGAACTTTTTTTTAGAAGCCAAGCATCCAGCGCGGCTTCCGCTATTGTTTCCAGCTCGCCTGCACAACTGGAAACCAATTGGAAACCACACCTTGGTTTCTGAATGTTTCGGAAGTCGAACAGACTTCCAGAACAAATTCCATTCGACTTCCGAGGTACGACTGTAGTACAAATGGCTAAATAATTGAAATAATTATTTTTAAATCTGATGTACCTAGCTTGCCACAGGGTGTCACTCTAGTCCTAGAAAAAGCTTTATGGCAGGAGTAACCGGAAACATTGCGTGTGTCTGCGGACACTTTCCAAGGTCCTCACCAGGGCTGTTTCATTTTTATGTTGTCCCTTTGTCTCTCTTGACTGCTTTATATATTAGCATTGGCCATAGAGTGACTTTGTTTCTTGCCACATCTGTTTTCTCTCTGTTGATATTGGCAAGCGTATACAGCAAGCAGGAAAGCCCAACAGCTTATACTACTTGCAAATGAACTTACTTGTGGGAAGGCATGCAAGTTTGACACTTCATTGGTGAAGCTTGAAGAGGACAATGCTCTCTCATATTCCAGATATTATGAGGAATGGGGGTGGAACTTAATTTCCCTGGGTAGTATGGTTTTGAACTGAACTTCTAAATAGAAGGCACAGCATAACATGAGGTGTCGCTGTTTGTGGAAATATTTCTCAGGAAGAATACCTGGTTGCACGTCCTTGAACGAGAGCAACTGTATTTAATCTTCCATAATATCTTAGTTCCATTTCCAGTGATTAAAGGCACAGTTGGGAACAACTGATGGCCTTTTGATCCTGCTGGGTTCTGGAATAAGTTAGTCTGTAAAGTATATTTCCAATAGGTATGACGGCTCTTGCATTAATGTGTGTGTCACTGAGCAAAACTCTTTTACTTCCTTAAATTTAAAGAATAGTTTCTGTCCCTCCCTTCTAGTGCCCATGCACCACTTAGAGATCACAGGTAAAAGAAAAGAAACCTAGCTTAACAGGCAAAAGGTTCCTTGCTTGCCCCTTTCGTTGGGAATTCTCTCAATAATTCTTGCATACCACTGCCTCTCTCTTCGTTGAAACCCTCATCACAAAACCTTCCTCATTTTTGAAGCATCAACCATGTGAGATCATCATAGAACTATAGAGTTTGAAGGGACCCTATCTAGTCCAACCCACTGTTGTCCCTGGGTGGGCTCGAACCACCAGCCTTCTGATTAACCAGACACCCAAACCCATTGTGCCACAGAGCCCTTGCTCTTAATTCTTCACACACCCCTGAAACTAAACCTAACTATGTATAACTACATTTTTATCTCGATTCAGGTAGGTAGCCGTGTTGGTCTGATGCAGTCGAAATAAAAAAATTGTCCAGTAGCACCTTATAGACCAACTAACCATGCACACGAAAGCTTATACCAGAGCAAACTTAGTTGGTTTATAAGGTGCTACTGGACAATTTTTTTAATTTTTATTTCAACTACATATTTATCTAAAAATAAATATTCCACCTTTTGGCCAAATCTGTTCGGAAGGCAGTTTTACAGTCCTTGAAAACAATTAACTACTGTATTAAAGAAATACAAAATGTACTTCACAATATAAAAGCAGTGCTACAAACAGGAATGAGCAAACAATATACTTGGTAGCAGAAGGGAAAGGTAGGGAAAATTAAAATGTTAGTTTGATATGCCAAAAAAAGTTACAGCTTGGTTGGTGAGGGAGTTCTATAATCGGGGTGCCGCAATTGAAAAGGCACTGCCCTGTGATTTTTGCCAACCTGATGGGGATGGTACCAAGGAAGGCTTGAACATTTTCTTTCCCTTTGCTTACTTCTGTACTTTCCCCTTTGTTCAGCTGGTTTGCAACTATCATGGGGACCACTTAGAAAAGCATTTACCAACTGTGACGGCTTACAGCTTTTAGCAATAAAGATTTCATTCATTCAACTATCACGGGGAAAGGATCTGGGTTTTTTAATGTATTGAAGTTGCTCGGTAAATTGCCAAATTTATATAGATAACAAATGACCAGCCTCTATCTTAGAAGATCCTTCATCACACAGTTTTGTTGACAACAGGTGCTAAACTGGAGTAAATACACTGATCTCTTTTTGCTGTGTCTCTAAATTGAATAGCACATATTAAGCAGTGTATTTAGTTTTTGAAATCTTCATACAGCTATATGGCTTCTGTTGAATTCAGTACAAAATGCAAAAATAAATCACAATTTGTGATTTAACTCTTTCTATGCAATTCAGTTCTGAATGTTTGCATGCAATTTGTTTATAGTGGTTGAGCTATCAGATAGAACAGAACCTGGTGCTGGCACTGGTAGTTCTGGTGGTCCTACAGCAAAGCTTCCTACATCTCACTTTGATCGGCATTTACCCTCATCCTCCTCCTTGCCGCCGCCACCACCACCACCACCACCACCTCCTCCTTCCACTCCTCGTCCTCTAACTGCGGCTCCAGGCTCTGCTCCTGTAGAGGATCTGGTAAGTGAAGAAATGCAATCTATAACTTTGCGCAGGAGCAAACTCCTAGTTTCAGTAATTCTAGATGTGTTTAAAATTTGGTGGACAAGATTGGGAAAAGATCAGGAAAAAAATCAGTTAGGATGGGTTATGTTAAGGTTATGCTGGTGATATAGGGCTAGTCTCCTACAAAACAGATTAATACATTATGGAGATAATTTGGGCTGGGAAATTGGAGATACAGAACTTTTAATTGGACGTTTGCAACTTTCTCTCATTGCTTTGCAGTTTTCTTCTCACCACGGCCATGCAGTCACCTCCCAAACCAGGTTAGACTCGGCTGCTATGGTATTGGCCTCTGGTGCTGCTACAGGGTCAGGCGTTGTGTCCATTCCGAAACTGGTAAACAAACCATATTATTAACAATACAATGTACACTTTGAATGTATGCTTTATATTTGTATGCTTTATTTTTGACTTTCTTAAGTAATATTTTATTCTGGATTGTTTTAAAGTAGGTTGTTAACTGCTTTGAGATTTTTTTCTTAAAAATACAAAGCGGTATAGAAATGAAATGAATTATTATTAGTAGTAGCATTTATTAGCTCTAGATATGCCTACTTGGAAGTAAGTTCCATTGAGTTCAGTGGAATTGGGGGATGAAATTCAGGAATATGAAAATACCCAGTGGCGGGCAAGAGAGGTGTGCCCTATCGCTAGGGCAATCTGCCCAGCCCTCTTTTTAGTCCTGTGTAGTGTCTGCCACACAGCAAAACAGTATGTGCCCTGTTGAGGCAGCACGGCTGCCTTTGAAATAAATTTGGCTCCAGACTCATGTAAACTGACAGTGAAACATTGAAGTCATCAACTCTGGTTGGCTTTGCCACACCATGGCATCATGCTTCCTAGATGAGAGCAGATATTCTGGGGACCAAGCTGCAGGGTAATAGTGTTTTTTGATGCACATAGCTGGTAAATGGTATCTGACTGCAAAAAACACTATGTACTACTCCCTGTGTAATTAGGATTTGTGTGTTGTCTGTCATAGTCCTCGGGTCGAGTTGTAACTTCAGCACAACAGAAGGCTGGAAGGACAATCACTGCTAGAATCTTCGGCCGGCCTGATTTTGCACTAAAGAATCGGATTTGTAGTAACCTAGACGTGTTGGGCGTTTCTCCTCCCATGAATTCTGTTGTTGTGGAAAAACATCATCCAGTCACTAAAGTATGTAAAGTTTAAGTAATGTGTGCCTTTTACCTTTTTTTCTTCTGTGATTTAAGTTTGTATTTCCTGTGTCGGTTTGAAAGATCAAGTACAAAACGTAGCTAGAGTGATCCAGTACACAAGCATAGATTATTTTAAGTTTTATATGGGAAGCAATAATATCCCTCTGTTTGTAGACACCTGAGTTATCTTGATTTGGAAGCAAAAGGGGCCACTTTCAAATAATAGTGGTTGTTACATAATTCGGGGAATACCCCAGGTACTCGGAAGTATGATTCTGTATATTAAAAGTAAAGGTGGGGATAAAAAAAAAAACTGGTAAGGGCTTGGCATGCTGACAATGAACAATTGTTTTTCCATTGCTCTTCAGTAATGGCATTTCTGATCTCGGTATAATTTACTTCTAACCCTTCTGTCAAGAGAGAGTGGCATGATCCACCCATTTCAATCTAAGCTATACTTTGCATCTAGTGCCTTCCCTGCCCCCCCCCCCCACACACCATATGCTTGTTTGGAGAACTATTCCTCTTATATTTGTGGTAATTCAAAGTAGCTGTTTCCTGTCTCTACTAAAAGCTAGAGGCAGGACTAGAATCTGATTGTTAACTGCTAGAGGTGACCATATGTTTGTTTGGTGTCTGGTCTGATTAGTACACCAGCAGTATTATGAGCAATTGTCTTGGGACACTACAGTCTCTCCATACCTGTCCTGAAATCTTGTTGAACTCATACATACTCCCATTACACCAGCTGTGTTTTTACTATACTTAATCCTTCACCATGGACAGCAATCAGTCAGTCATGTTCTTGCATGATCAAGAGGTGATCCAGAATGGTTCTGGTGAACATCTTAAGTCTTATTTCCACAAGCAGCAAGAAGGTGGGAAGCCTCTTCCAAACTGCAGGTGGGGGCTTGCATGTTGGAATGCTCCACAAAACTAGACTTATAATACTAGTATGTCAAGAAGGCTAGGACCATTCTCTTTATATCTTGTTTTCTATGCCCAGGGAATTCTTGTTTTATAGGAGAATGAGCAGTTACATGAGCCCACTCTGCAGCTGAAGCTGTTAGAGCCCAGAAAGAGGTTTTTCATCTCATTTGCTGCTGAACTAAAGACTGAGTCAGTTTCTGTTGCATCCTGCAAGCTTATCACTCTACAGGGGCCTTTTTTGAGTAGGACTAAACTATGGCTCTATTGTTACATGCAAAGTTCTTAGGCTTGTGTGCCCCACCACCACTCCCCTGTTCTGGTATAGCCACTAGGAGATGTTTGGGAGGGGAGGGCACAAGGAAGCCCATAAGCCTGAAGCTTGTGCATATACCATTGGACCATAGTTTAGCAGTATGCATAAACCAGGCCGTTGGGTTATGCTTTTCAGCAGAACAAGCAGAGAATTGGGAAAATATGGAGGAAGAAGTCCAAATGAGAAAGATATTAAATGTAAGGCCTTGAAACTGTAAGGAAACCTTGACAAAGTTTGTTGGTTCTGAGATACCGAATGCCTTTTTTGCCGTAACTGATAAGAGACTTGGTATAAACTCTGAAGTTTTCAAAGGTGATTCTTAATTCCTTTTGGAGCTTCATGTTTGTTCTCTGTCCTTTTCACCCTACTCCTTACCTTTTGGTACGTCGAAAGGTCCAGATGCCACTTGGACTCATGTTTTTTTCTCCTGCCAGTTTCCTTAAACTACAGCTTGTAACAAAGGTCATCTAAAGCTTTTTGAAAGCAGTGTTTCTTGTCAATCACTATGTATGTTTTTGCGTTTAAGTGGACACATATAGGCCAGGACCCAAGGCTATAAGAACAGGCTTGACTGTACTGTTGTGCTACTTTCCCTAATGACAATCTGTCAGTCAGGCTGCTTGTCTGAGAAGACAGCAGGAGAGGAACATAACTCCCATTTCTGCTGGAATCATTACTTTTTTTGCAACTTTTTCACTGAAGAGACTGTAAATCTTGAATACAAAGAAAGAATATGTGAGGGAACCTAGCTTACCTACTGCAGAATACATGAGGGATGTTTGACTTGAAATGTGAGAGTTCAAAAGTTTACAGTGCTTTTTGATGGGGAGTTTGTGAACAGGTGTGATGCATAATCTGCGCAGCTGCAAATCAGAAAATTCCTGGTTTGAATTTCTCCTTGACTATGTGCTCTCCGGGTAGTGTTATTATTAATTTGCCCATTTATTAGATTTCTTACCTTTTCTCATAATGTCCCACATTATGGAATATACAATTATGAAAACAGCTACAGCCATAAAACAAGAAAGGGTATAAAAGCAATTAAAACAGCTCCATTTTTGAAACAATCGAAAACAATTCCATATGTTAAAATAGTTAAAAATAGCTCCAATACAGATGCAGACTGGGATAAAAATAATCCACTTTAAAAGCATATGGAAAGAGGAAGATCTTCAGGAGGCACTGAAAACACCATGGAGTAGCCATCCATCTAATGTGTAAAAGGTTGACGCCGCCACAGTGACCGTTTCTGCAGAGAGCAGTGATGTTAGGTATATGAGGCCTTAGAGAATCCACATTCTCCCAAAGTGACTTACATCAGTAATAATAATAGGCATGGTCCAGGATCAGAGGCAGTATACTTCTAAATGCCAGTTGTTGTGGAGTGAGAAAAATGCTGCTGAGTTCATGCCCTGCATAGGAGTTTCCCTCAGGCATCTGGTTGGCCACTGAGAATGAAATACGGGACTAAATAGGCTTCTGCAGTCTGACCCAGCAGGGCTCTTCTTCATTCTTAAAGCTTTTAAGTTGCTAGGTAGGACATTTGACTTTCCAGTTTACAGAGAACAAATAGAAAAGTTACTAGTTGAGCAGTTGCTTCACTTTTTATTTGATCTACTGGAAACATTTTTTTTTTTAATGGAAGTATTTTTTAGAAGTCTCTTTGAGCATCTGGTTTACCTTGCCAATGTTGTGGACTTGTTTGAGATCATGAGATGGGACAGGAAAAATAACTGCTTCTTTCTTGTATGTTTCAGCAAACCATACCTCAAGCTACTGCTGCTAAATATCCTCGAACTTTGCACCAATTTTCTAACGCTATCAGCGCGAGGCCTTCAGGACACAGTGCGAAATCTCACTCCCAGACCCACAGCAACGTCCAGTCAATAAAGGTGGTTGACTAGGTTTACAGGTTAAAATGCTTGTATTTTACCTTGAACACATGGAGGCAAATATTCTAGGTTACAGTTTAAAATGCTCCCTGATGTTTATACCCCAAGGATGCATCATGTTTTTCCTTTCACTAATAATAATAATAAATATGTAAAAATGTTTTGAGGCTTAAATATAAAGCGCCTGAGTTAGTGCAATGTAGTTCTTTGTAACTGCAAATAAGGTCTACTTGAAATTCTTATTTTCTTAACTATCTTATTAATGATTATTTAATGTTTTTAATAAAAAGGATAAACTGAACTCTGTATATTTTAAGAAGCACGAGTATTTCTACTACTTAAACATCAATAGTGCCTTACATATATCTTTTATTATTCTGAAGCCCTAAACTGTTGATGTACCAATCAGACTTGAAATTCAGGGTGGTGGGGATGTTCATAATTTTTGCTGACACCAAATGAGAAAACAGGGCAAAATACAATATGAAATAGGTTTCTTTGCCATGAGTAGTAGTACATTTATATACATAATTTGAGTGAAAATGAATGCTTTTATAGAGAAGTAACGTCCCAGTCCTTTGTTTTCATGATAGCAACGTTTTGGTTCCCCCCCAATTGTAAAAAGTGGCATCTGCAGTGCCACTTTTAAAGGTCTCATAATGCACTCTTTCATGATGAATTTGAGTTTTATCAGTTTCACTGGGCCGAGGCCGTGTAGGGCTTTAAAGGTCAGCACCAACACTGTGAATTGTGCTTGGAAACGTACTGGGAGCCAGTGAAGATCTCTCAGGACCAGTGTTATATGGTTCCGGCGGCCACTCCCAGTCACCAGTCTAGCTGCCACATTCTGGATTAGTTGCAGTTTCCGAGTCACCTTCAAAGGTAGACCCACATAGTCTAGGGCATTGCAGTAGTCCAAGCGGGAGATAACTAGAGCATGCACCACTCTGGCAATGCATTCTTCCCTGTATGTGTACTCGGTTTCACACTTTTATGATAAAGACACAAAATGGAACAACTCCAGTTGTTCAACACCAGCTTCCATCAGTCCTGACTCTTGGCCATGGCAGATGGGAACTAGATTTAATAATAGTAATAATAATTTATGCCACCCTTGTGACTGTAACCTAGTTTGAACATCGTTATTTATTTAGACACCCCCCTTGCATATAAAATAGCTATATGGTATTCAGAAATTTTTACAGGTACAATAAAATAGAAAATACCTTGAAAGCAATACAAAATATTAATAAAATGATGGTCTCATCTTGAAAGAAAAATGGTTGGACAGCTAAATAGGCCTGTTGCCATAAAAACATTTTCAAGAAACACCTGAAAATTAGTGGCTGAGAGTATTTCACAAATTGGACTGGCGACACTAAATGCCTGACTTCTAGGAGGACAAGAAATTGCTCTCCTCCAGGTGATCTCTGGTCAGGCTGGGATATTCTTGGCCCAGAATCCAAAGAGGCTTTTGTGGACATCTAAGGCACTTCATGCAGAGGTCCTGCCAATTTCCCTTCCCAATGCTGACTGCCACTTCAAGGAGCACCATTTTGAAAAACCACAGGAGGTTGCATTGAGATATGGATGGTTGCAAAAGCTTGGTTATGTACAGCTCTTTTGGCCCTAATACACAATTTGTATAATTTTGTACCATCACACCATTCTGGGGGAAAAAATTTGGTTTCCAGGTGTCTACTTGCAAAAATAAGAGGGAGGAAACTTTAAACTTTAGGAGGAAAAAATTATGCTGAAAAACACTTTATACTTAAGGAACATCAGTTGTGTACTGTATGGTAACCTCATGTTAGAACCTTCAGATTATGAAGTTTTGATAAAATTCATTGCATTAAGCTTCAAGATTCTGTTAAGTATCTAACGCAAAGTTTTAAATCACATGTCCACTATAGAGTTGTTTGCCGTAAGAAAAATACATGGCATTCTCTTGCCAAAAAACCAAAAACCTTCTGTCGTACAATTATGTTTCAGTGCACTGAAATAGAAGTTTGGGGAACAAAGTGGCTGCTTTTGAAGAAGCATCTTCTATTGAAAAATAAAAATGGCACCTGTAAATTCCAGAATGTATGTCGTTTCCAGCTCTTTGGTGGATAAGTTCATGAAATTGCACATTTCTTGGATTCTGTGCCAGCATTATTTTCTGCTCTGATCTTCTCTGTAAGAGGAAATACTTGTGAGACTTCAGAAAACATGGCATGCCTATAATATGTCAGATGTGAACGATTCATGTTCGTTTCTGCACAATGCACAATATTCAGTAGCCACCCAACCATCTGCTGTTAAAGTGAAACCAGAGGCAATTAAAGAACTTCTGAAATAGAAACAGGCACCCCCAAAACAAAGTTGTTTGGCTTGCTTTCTTTTATTTAAAATGCTTTCAGTATTATTTGTATACTGGCTTCCTGCCATCTTGTTTCCTTTACTTATATGTACTGATGATGTAGCTATAGCCACACCATGGGTATTTGCCTTTTTAAGAAATTGGTGCTGCATGGGAAATTTTCATCTTTTTTTCGCAGCCCAGGCTCCAGTATATCCCATCATTTCGTTCTTAATTTTTTTTGCTCACAACTAAAAGCTCTTTCCCTCCACCACTGAAGCATTCAGGGCTCATCCACACTGCTGCTTGTCTTCTGCCCAGAAAGCAAGGGTCCAAGTGGTTTTCTGTTTGCCCCTCTGCTTTCCCCAGGAAAGGCCACTCTTAATAGTGCTCAATCGGAGCAAATGTCAGTCCATGAAAAACCCGATTGATGTTTGCTCTGATTCAGCAGTTAATAATGGGTTTTCCTGGGGGAAAGCAGTGGGACAAGCAGAAGTCTGGATGAGCCAATATTTTTGTTTTGTTTTCTCCCCAAGTAACAAATTGAGTACAGCTTGTTCCTGTCTTCCTCCAGCAAGCAGCTCATTATCCATGAGGAGGACATGGCATGGCACCCTTAGGGATAAGGTGAACTTGCTCAAAGTAAAATTTGGGCTTTTCATCAGCTGGAAAGGCCCTTTGCCTCATCTGAAGTCTGGTGCCTCACTTGTTTAACCACATCAAGGAATTGCTACTGTGTTAGCAACCATAATGTATTTTTTGTGTGTTTTAATGGCTTGAGGATTGATTGCAAATGGCAGGCATTTCCTTCATCTGGGGTGGAGATGCTCAAGAATGGGGGGAGGTGTTTGAGAAAGATGCTGTTGGGCGGAGGGAGGGAGTTGCATGTATTGGAAGTGTTTGCATTTGCGATGCGTGTGAAAGTGGTACCATGGAATGCTCCCTGTTATTAGAAGACAACCACATCAATATGGTATGATCTCCACAAGCAGGACCAGCAAGCATGAGGTTGTAGTGGGAAGAAAGCCGCTGTGACTGTACTTGTATTCTAAATTATGACACAGCAGACATTTTTTTAACTGGCACAGCTGATGACTCCTTAATTATGACTAAATAAATCAATATGTGTTGGTATAGCAGGGGTGGGCCAGATCAACCAAGCCAACTGAAGTCACTTTCCAAGCTCCCAGCAAAATCAATCCCTTGCAATGTACCTGTTTTTCCTCTTGTGCACTGCCATAGCTAGCAAGTTGGAAGGAGTGTCTGCACAGAAGGAAGCAAAGGTGCCTTTGTGGTATATCTTACTCCCACACCAATTGGAGGTACCTTGCGCAAACCAGCAGTGTGTTGGGGAAGAAAACTTTCTTCTCTTTAGAGATTAATACAGAATCAGAGAGGCATTTATGTTGTCAGCTCAAGCATTTCACTTTGCCAGATGGAATGAATGCCCCTCTCCTCCCCCTACACACAGTTTTAGGGGTTCTTGTGACACACCCTTAGCCAATTTTGGGGTGTATGTGGAGGAGGAGATGGGGAAATCTCCATGGTGCATGCAGAAGACCTTGCACAAGGTTTGTGCTAACAGGACTTGTTCGGTAAATCCCACCCAATGTCTCTGCTCTTCAAAGACCAGATAGAATATCTTAATTTGATTGCTCACCAGCTAGATCTCTGAATCCTCCTTTTACCAGATCTTCATACAAATATTTAACTGGATTCTGGCCAGCCATTAGGACGCCATGCAACCAGATAAGAAGCATTCTGTGTCCATGTTCCTTGTAGCTCTTTTTTCCTAGGCAACAACATATGTAATGTTAACATCCCATGTGAAAACATTTTTCTTTCTAAACCTATAGTTATCTCCCACTGGTGTAGGGATGCTTGCTTGAATGAGCTTGATACTCCAAGCCCCTCCATTCACAGGGAAAGAAGAGGCTCTGTTGGGAGCAGGGGTTGTATAAAGTGTCTCTGTTTCAAACTTGCAATTCTTAGAGGGAATTATCATTATTCTCTTGTCAGCCAAAGATTCTCCAAGCACTGGAAAAGATGTATATAAATGTACTATGCCATAGGGAAGAAAGGGATTGATATTCCATACAACAAATTAGGGGAAAATACACTCCTGTAACCATGATAGCATGCTGCCAAACAATGAAGCAAGCAATACTCCCACCCCCCTAACCAGCAGATAAAAATAAAAACTCAACACCAATACCCCAAAGCCCAGAAAATTCACACTGAATATGGAACTACCAATTTGCTGTGTGGGAGGACTGAGAGTTAAGGTGGACATTACATGGGAGATGTGAGAACAGAAAACCCTTACTCTTTAAGATTGAAAAGTAGCCGTGGAGACTAAAAGGAAGGTGCTGCCTAACTCTTTTGTCCACCATTTGTCCACTTAAATTTGCTCTCCCCAAACTGCTTCACTGTCTGTATGGGGATCCTGTATCTTCTCCCATGTGGGAGAGACAGCAGCTTCAACTTGTGTGATGGGGTGCCATCCCCCATCCCCAAAATGGAATGAAAATGGTTAGGTATTCCCTCCACCTTATTGTTCTTCTCTTTTTTTATTTTAAAAAAGACCAGCACATGTGAGATGCAAACACAAATCTCATGTAACATCCAGTTTGGCTCTGAGAACGGAACCTTTTTGGATACTTGCTTCCACAACCTGAAAACAACTGTGTCTTGCCACAAAGAAGAGCATCTTCTGCCCTACCCGTTTCCACTTGGTATTTTGGCAAGCTACCAACCTGTTGTTTTATTCCCTATCTCTTTATTAGACTAGGTGCTAAATGACTTGCTAAATGACTTGTTAGTTACAATTTAGACATTACTCAGTGGTGAGAGGAAAATGCAGCTTAAGTGTGTGTTTGTCTTTTCATTTCCCCAGCTTGAGTGCAGAGGTTGCAGAGTTCACATACTAGGAAGAAGAATGCTCCCTACTCAAAGTTGAAATAGTTAAAGAATAACTTTTCCCACTCATGGAAATTGAACAGAGATCCTACTACATGTTAAAGTGGAGAATCATCATGTAATTGCATTAGGAACATGGCTTCACAATTGTCTACCCTTTTGGCAGATTGACGGGTGTTAAGTAGTAGATAAACTGCATAAGGTGACCTTGGGCATGCTGGAGAAAACATCAAAGGGCTCCACATTATGGTTGTGTGGAAGAGCACAGCTTGTAATCCAAGAGTTCACTTGGTCCCAGTTGGCTGAACCAACAAGGGATCCTTATCTGTTTTTAACACACCATTTACTTATAAATGTAAATATTGAAACAGTAACATACTATACGATGTGCTGGTGACTGAGCATGAAACAGTGCTCAGTGGGTGGGGCCAAAATCAAATTCTCTCTCACACACCCATTTCAAACATTGACAGGTATGAGAATATGTATGTTGACTTTTGAGACGACAACTTTTAAATCTGTGTCTAAAGACGGAGTCTTGCTTGAAACAAATACACCTACAAAATTTGAAAGAGGAGCATTTATAGAATCCATTTTAAGTCCTAGTCTATGCCAGGAGAACATATATAGCACAACAACAACAAATGTACATTCTGTATTTTGTTATGTACAGAAGAACCATATGATTACATTTTTTATGCTTGCTTTGGAAACAACTATCCAAAGTTGGCAAGACAGGCAGCAGCTATTGATTGTATCCTGCATTTAAAAATCAACAACCATACAGCTACATTTAATTTTAAATGCTTAGAGCCAGAGAAATACTAATTTCTCCATAACTCAAAACCTGTGGCTGAGGCTTATGTGGACTTTCTTATGTCTGGAATGAGGACACTGCCATTTCATGTAGTATATTTACCTGTCCACTGTTCTTCAATAGCTTTGACTTGTTCATCTGTAAACTTCCAAAATTGTGCCAGTTTTGTCCACTCACGCATTTTTAACTGGTTGTAAGCAAGATTCCAAAGGGAGGAGCGAATCTGTTTGGTCTGCACACTGTGATCTTGTTTAAAAGACAGGATATCGTTTTGCGGATCATCACCACTTTGAAGATGCTCCTGGAATGAAAGTTAAAGATGAAGCCATGTGGTTCTTCCAATAATAGGGCTCCCCTCCCCCAATTATTAAAAATATCCCTGGCTTTGAATCTTAATGATTTTCCAAGGCTAGCCCTGATATTGATTGCATCAAGAAGCATGACATACTACACCCCCAAAGGGAAAGAATTGGAGGAGGACGCAACAACAGATTGTAAAAACAAACCAACCAATAACCAGGGTTCGCTGATACAGGGAAACAGGATACTAGGCTCCTGTTTCCAGCATTTCTCATAGCAAACACTTCTACCTCTGCTCTGCCTATACAGAATGACAGACATGATTAGCCCCCAACTTACATTATACTGCTATCCCCCTAAGGCATTTGTTTCCAGGAAGCAAACAAGTGAGACATTTATAAATGCTACAGCTTTGACAGTGATAGCAGAGGTGAAGCAACAGAAGAACATCAGAGAGTGACTCTCACATATAGCAGCTAAGTAGGCAATCCAAACCCCTCTCATCTATTTATATTCTCAAGGAATGGGCAGAAATCAAAACACATTGCTAGAGGCAAGATAATGCCAAACATACACTACACATAAAATATATGGTGTAGACTCTTCAAGATTGTGTGAGGCCTCATGCCCAATAGCACACCTAAATTTATGCATTCATGAGCATGGCCAAAAGTTTCCATGCGCCAGATCTTGCAGACCTAGATTAGATCATAGCCTAGATGAGTTCACAGGTGCTGGACCATGTTGCATTGTTCATTAGATACTAAATTAATAAACAATTTCAGTATCACACTTTTAGAATATTAATGCCATTAGAGATTCACGATTTTAAATCAGGGCTGGGAAACCCTTTTCAGCCTGAGAATCACATTCCCTTTCAGGCAACATTCTGTGTTTGTTGTCTTATCTTGCACAGAAGGGCTGCACAAAAAGTTTAGAGGTTTCTACATTCACACATCTCTGCATCTTGGCAAGTGAGAGACCCTTGTTCTGATTAAAGACAAAACACATTTCTGCTCCACCTCTGCACAGCACTGAATGGCTGGCCCTTGTTTCAATCTTGAAGCCACTTCAAGATAAAAAATTATCACTTTTTCTACGAACAAGCATTTCATCAGCCATATATACAGTTTTTAACCAGCCCAATGCAGGCAGAGCGCTTGAAGCATTAGAGGAGGGGCAAAGAGGAAGACACAATCTGTGTTCACGTTGGAGGCCATGC
This sequence comes from Podarcis tiliguerta, assembly GCF_965153285.1. Taxonomy (NCBI): domain Eukaryota; kingdom Metazoa; phylum Chordata; class Lepidosauria; order Squamata; family Lacertidae; genus Podarcis; species Podarcis tiliguerta. The sequence continues at coordinate 35,066,519 of NC_139544.1, read as the reverse complement.
TTTGAGGTGTGAAGGGGGGGGAAGCAGAATTCATCCCACAGTAGAAAAACCTGCTGGTATACCTAATGCAGCCCCAGTCAATTTCCAGGTCTAGTTTTCAATAGCATACAGTTTTCAAGGGCATACAGATGCAAATAGAAATAGCATGCTGCAGTTTAGGAAACTGTAAAGGACTGGACTAAGCTTTAGATACTAAAAAAAACAAAAGCAGTAATAGTTCATTTCCCCCTCCTGCCCTTCTGCACAAGGGTATCTCACTGCACCTTCACATCATAAAGGACAGAATTTGAACATGACATATAATCCTGGCAAAAAAAGAGACCTCACCAAACCCATCTGTATATTTGGCTGAGATGGAGCACACAGACTCCCAGCTTGCCTATGTTGAATGGATGTTACAACAGATGCCATTATGGATTTACTCCGAAACCCAGACATTGCTCTGCTTCCCTTGACCAGCAGCTGTTTGCTGTGAAATGTTCTCCTGCCCTCCTTTGCCCATTTCTGTTGCAAACATCTGCAGACAAATATCCATCTGATTATCACCAGACTCCAAAGCCATTCTCTCTGGTAAAGAACACAGCCGCCTCCTCCTCCTCCTCCTCCTCCTCCTCCTCCTCCTCCTCCTCCTCCCAGCTGAACCTTGTTTCCCCATATGGAAGAGAACTGCAAAGACCTGCACTTAAATAAGCATGTAATTAACCTTGCGACACATTATAAAAGCCAGCTAACTCCAAACTAATCTAAGCTGAATCTGTACTTTGTGTTCCTTTCCTGTCCTTTCCTCCATTCTCTGTTTTATTTAATGGAACAAAAAACAAGAGCTTCAAGTACACCAACTCCATAATGGAAAGCTCTCTGTTTCTGAAGTAAAAGTGTGCATTCTGCTGGCATTCCTTTTCCCTCAATCAATATGTTTGCCTATTTCCCATATTTCTTTTACTCATGTCCTTCCACAGAGCTTGGCAGCTTGATTTTATCCTCAACAACCCCTGCGTTGTACGGGACAGTGCCTTGCTGAAGGACATGAGTTTCATGGCTGAATGAGTTGCCAACATCTACATTTTAGCCACTGCAGCACATTAGTTCTGTTAAAAAGGAGCACGCCAATAATACCCTGATTTTTAGGATCTGTATCCCAGTTGGAGCGTTACTTCATATTTTATCACTATCTTCTACTTCTGTTTCATAGGCTGCACAAGGAGGACTTGAATGTGACCATTCATGCACAGTATTTCCAAAGTCCTGTGGCATCATGGAAGTTGTAGTTTCCAAGAGGCATGTGATCTGTCCTGTGGGATCTCTGACCTTGCTATAGCCAAACTGTTTTCATTGGGCCCACGTGGTTCCACGGGGGCAATGGGACGGTTGAACATAATCCATATTATGTGGCTAGCCTCAGACATGAAATAAACAAATGGAGCCAATCACCTGCACAAAAAACCCCCCACAATTTCATTGTGTGGCCAGCCAACACACCATGTTCACTTTAAAAGGTAAAGGGACCCCTGTCCATTAGGTCCAGTCGTGGATGACTCTGGGGTTGCGGTGCTCATCTAGCTTTATTGGCCAAGGGAGCCGGCGTACAGCTTCCGGGTCATGTGGCCAGCATGACTTAGCTGCTTCTGGCAAACCAGAGCAGCGCATGGAAACACTGTTTACCTTCCCGCCGGAGCGGTACCTATTTATCTACTTGCACTTTGATGTGCTTTCAAACTGCTTAGGTGGGCAGGAGCTGGGACCGAGCAACGGGAGCTCACCCCGTCGCGGGGATTTGAACCGCTGACCTTCTGATCGGCAAGCCCTAGGCTCTGTGGTTTAGACCACAGCGCCACCCGCGTCCCATATGTTCACTGTAGTCGCTACCAAGAATGCCACTGCAAATATTCTAAACGTGCTGTGACAATGCCAAAACATGAGTGTGTACTTACCTTACTGAACCATTCAGACAATCAGACTGTAACATAATGCAATTTGGGCAATAAAAGGTGCATGAGTCTGCAAATAATTGCCCCAATGGGGAAACCTCCCCCCCCCTTTAAACCCAGCCACAGCAGAAAGTAGACTGACGGAAAATAAAGAAGTCTCCAAAGCTGCAATCTTAAACATATTTACAAGGGAATAATCTCCAACAAATACGGCGGTACTAACTTTTAAGTAAATATGCACCAGATGGTGCTGTATGGAAAGGATCTTTGGGTAGGCCGAACATACTGATTTTTCCCGCCATTTCCCATACAGTCCGTTAAGAATGGGAAGCACCAAGTTCATCAGGATGCCAAGAAACTTCAGGAAGACACCTCAGCATCTAACTCAACATGCTGTTGGATAACAGTGAAGACATAAACAAAAGATGCAATGGAAATAAGAAAAAGAAATGCCCACTTTCTCTCTAGCATTTTCTAGCCCCTTTACAAGGAAGCCCACCTTAGAGTTTGGGAATCCAAAGCCATTAGATTAACATCTTTTGGAAAAATGGTTTCACTTATTGGATAAATATGTGTTAGCAAAAGGATAAATAAACCAGAGGTTTTTTTCTTACCTGTTTCCAGGTGTAATACCTTTCTGCTTTTATAATCATATCTACAATCAAGGCATGATTGCTCCTGGAAGCTACAGCTAGTGCAGTTTTTCCTTGCTGAAAAGGCAAACAGTGTGAATCAATTAAAGCTTGAGAAAACAGAGGCCAAGCTAAAAGAGGTTAGCAGCCTCATCTTTTAAAAACTGAATTTTGAAATATTAACAAACACAAAAAGGGGAAACGCATACAAAAACTAAAGTAAGTAGGATCTAAGAGCTCATCAAAAAAAAAAATCTCTCTTCAATATTGGGAACTAATGGTGTAGTAATACTAGGCAAATTATAATACACTTTTCCATTAACGGTGCAGTGTTTCGCTTATTACATTAACTTGTTTACTGTCAATGTTACAGGATATGGATAGTGGAAAATCAAAGCAACAAGAACAAACTGTTAGCAGGTTCTATAATTATGTGTATGACTACTATCCCAGAGCATGAAACACAGTATCCAGGCGTAGGGAAGAGCACAATATAATGGGTATTTCAAATTCGTAAGAATTAAAATTATTTAAAGTATTTATAGGCTGCCTTGTGGGGTCCAGCTCTCATACAGCAGTTTCCGTTATAGAAATTAATCACAATAAGAAAAAACACACATAAAAATAAGGAATTGTTCACACAGTGACTATGTGCAAACCCACAAGCAAGGACATGAGTACAATAGCACAGTCCTGCTTGTGATCCCCAGCAACTGGCATTCAGGAGCATGGTGGCTTATCTTCCATTAAGTTCTCCAATTCCCTTTGGAAGATTTATATTATAATCCAAACACACTCATTTTAAGCTTAGGTTTGCCCGCCTGTCATGATACCGTTGCCAAACGTGGACTAAGTGTTCCAGAGGTGGTGGTGGTGGGAATCTTCACTGATGTTCGGATGCCGGGCACCATTTTGAATCAAGATGGCAGACTGAAATATAGTTTTGGCGTGGTTTCACCTACTTTTTGGCATAACGGGTACAAACTATGGTAGTTTGGTTTCCTCTGAAGATATTGTTGCTGCATTTGGTGGGTCTTTGCCAAATCCAGCATGACAGTTCCAACCTGCATCAATCTGGATGCCTCTTGAGAAACCAAACTCAGCATGAGGGTTCCCAAGGTGGAGGCAGCAGAATTCGTTTACATTTGGATGCCAGGTGCCATTTTTAAGCAAGTTGATGGACCAAATTAACCCTAATTAAATGCTATCTCCTCCCTTCCATCAAAAAGCAATATCATTCAGGGTCAAGTGCTCCCCGGCTTAGTTTGGAGCCCTGGGATGTGGGGCATGTGTCTATAGGCATGTGCATCTGCACAGCTCCCAAACTCACAATCCTTTTTAAAAGCACATTTTTGGGGGTCCTTTGACTTCCCAGGGAGCACCAGCACTCTCTGCTAACATTATTCCAAGCCATGGTTTAGCACAATGTGTGAGTATGGCCATATTCTCCTGTCTCATATCAGGCTCTAAACCAATATAATAATTACTGTATTGCATAGCTTGAATTTGTTCTTTGCTTAGCTTTAAGTAATATTTTAAAAATAATAGATTACGTTAAACAGACACATGGGGATTCAATATAATGGTAAGGTGATTGTTCTGTCACAGCAAGCATTTCAGCTAACCAGACAGGATGATCTCCCCCTCCTCTCCCCTTCCTCTGTGTTCCAGGGGTTCTCCCCTCCCCTTCCCCAGTCAATTGTGGGGGGTGGGGGCAGAGGGGTGAGGAGAATAGGGAAGCCCCGTTACACAAGTGGAAGTCCTTGTGCAGGGCCCCTGCTGATAGGACTTATTAGCTCAGGGGTAGGCAACCTAAGGCCCACAGGCCGGATCCGGCCCAATCGCCTTCTAAATCCAGCCAGCAGACAGTCCAGGAATCAGCATGTTTTTACATGAGTAGAATGTGTGCTTTAAAATGCATATCTGGGTTATTTGTGGGGCATAGGAATATTTCTTCCCCCAAAATAATAGTCCGGCCCACCACACGGTCTGAGGGACAGTGGACCGCCCCATGGCTGAAAAAGGTTGCTGATCCCTGTATTAGCTGAATCCTGCCCCAAATCACTTGACTTTGCTTAACAGCTCTGATAACACAAGTTCGTAAAAAAGTGAAATTCTTTACTAACAATGGCTGCTTTCACAGTGCTGCACATCAGTCTCTCCTCAGGCAGCCACTGGCTGTTCTGTAATCCAAGTACATCCCAGCTACTGACAGTTCAAGGCCACACATAATTCTGTGACTTTACCGGGTTATCTCAGTAATCCTTTTATGTGAGTGGATTTACACGGAAAACAGCTGTCCGCAACATAAATCTTCCAGAGTTTCCATGTGCTAAAGAGCTAAAGCCGTGTGAGAGGGAAATTCATTCCATTGCCTTAGGTGTAATCTACCCTAGACTTACGGCAGCGGTGCCGGTGGCACAAACGGGGGCAGAGAGAAGGCAGGTGTATGCCTTACCAAGGGACAGAAGCATGCTCCAAGTGCAGTAACATAAGAATGAAGAAGAGGCTGGTGGATCAGGCCAATGCTCCATCTACTCCAGCATCCTGTTCTCACATTGCCCGGCCAAACACCTCTAGGAAGCCTGCAAGCTGGATGGGAGCATAGCTGCACTTTGCCCACTGGCAATTCCTAGCAAATGGCATTCACAGACATGCTGCAACAGAAGCCTTTGCCCCACAGAATGAGGGTCACACTAATAACCAGAACAAACGTATGCATATTTGCTTGGAAGCAAATCCCATTACGATCAGTGGGACTCACTCTTTGAAAGTGTGCCTGAAAGACATTTCACCATTTCATATCTAGGATTGGTCCCTAGTTTTACATTAAAGGTAAAGGGACCCCTGACCATTAGGTCCAGTCGTGGATGACTCTGGGGTTGCGGCACTCATCTTGCTTTATTGGCCGAGGGAACCGGTGTACAGCTTCTGGGTCATGTGGCCAGCATGACTGAGCCACTTCTGGAGAACCAGAGCAGCGCACGGAAATGCCGTTTACCTTCCCGCCGGAGCGGTACCTCTTTATCTACTTGCACTTTGACATGCTTTCGAATTGCTAGGTTGGCAGGAGCAGGGACCAAGCAATGGGAGCTCACCCCGTCGCAGGGATTCGAACCGCCGACCTTCTGATCGGCAAGTCCTAGGCTCTGTGGTTTAACCCACAGCGCCACCTGCGTCCCTGTTTTACATTAGGTCATCCCAATCTCTTATTTTTGAAAAATCATCATTATCATATATTTATTTCTATCCCACCTTTTTCTCTGACAGGGACTCATTCCTTTGGTACCTAGATAATGTTCATCTTGCTGGATCCATGTCACAGAAAGCACAATGCACGAAAGCATTAATTGTGGGCCAAAAGAGTTATTGCCGAGTCTTGGTTGGGCTACTCCAGATTTTTTACTTAAGGCGCTGCATAATAAATTCAAGTAACATTCTCTTCTCAGACACTCCACCAAATCACTCCTATTGGGCCTGCCTTTTAGGTCAGTAACTTAAATGTGAATGGATAGGCTTAACTTCCACAATAGAACTTGACTAATGCAGCTTTGATAGCCTGGGCCTTGGCCCCCATAGAAGCATTTAAATTGGCTCAGTCATCTATGCATAGAATGAATTACGTGGCTTCATCCATGCAGACATTGATCTGGGTTATTTAATTTTATAGCATTTATAATATTTCAAAAATCTCTTAGGTGCTATGTATGATTCAGGGATCATGGATTATTTTGCTCCCAGGAAGCCACAAGACTTGTTCTTAGTTTACTGATCATGATTTGTTTGTCTCCTTGACATAACGCAAAGCCAGGGACCATGATTTTTTTCCTCCCCATGCAATTCTGAGGAGAAAACCCATTAACTATAGATTACCAGGACATGTGAACTGGACCAGTGTGACTTACATAGCTTTGTATTTTTTTATATTTGGGGAATGCATGTCCCAATAGAAAGGAAAAGTTTAGATGCATCAAGGCACAATTGGATGAGAGGCTTCAAAATGGCTGGTAAATGGAACCCAATGAATCAGAACGTGAAAGTGTTTCTCTGAAAAGGAGTATTTTATATCTCACTCAGCCTTTCAAAAAGAAAGAACAGTAAGTACTGTATGTTTGATCTCACAGGTTGCTTACTATTGCCATGCACTTGTAGGTTTTAAGAGAGAAGTTAAATCAAGAGTTATATATATCAGTGGGTGATATTTGAAAAGAGCAGCCTGTTCTACAGAACAGGACGTGTAGAGCAATTGCATTTTCACAGAAACACGAACAACAGAAAGTACCTTGTCCACAATTTTCAAGTCACAACCTGCCTTTAGCAGCATTTCAATTACTTCCACATTTCCAAGGTCTGCTGCCAGGTGTAAAGGTGTTTGATGTCTCTTGCAGAAATAAGACAAAGCAGAAGAATGTTATCAAGGAATGTCCTCTACTAACAAAAACATGGTGAAAAAGGCAGTTGGTTGTACAAAGCTAAGTTCAACTCAGAGCAGACCCATTTAAATGAATGGACCCATATTAGTAATGTCCGTTGCCTTCAATGGGCTGTATTCAACATAGTGCTAAAGAGAACATTGCAACATCAATGGAATGTCCTCCCTGCTCTCCTCCCCCATGATTCCCTAAATCTATTCTAGGTAGACTTGGGGATGGCACAGGACACACAGGGTGGGAAAGCCTATTTCACCAGCACTGTTCTTCATGCGAGTGCTAAGAATGGAAGGACCTGTCAATTCCAGTTGTCTCACTTTCTCACTTTTCCCATTTTAAATTTAGTTCTCCACATCCTGCAGCAATTTGTGATTTTTTAAAAAAATGAAACCTTATGAAAATTCATCAACATTTTTGTGTGAATTTCTTCTAACACACACAATTTTGACTAATGTATACATTTTTGCAAGCAATTTGTTCCAATCGAACGGATTTTTGTATGTTGATTTTCACTGATATCTTCGATTTTATGCGCACTTTCCCCTTTATATTTTTTTGCATTCTTGTAAACATAGTTTGTTTGAGAACTGTACTGCAATATTCAGTTAAGTGCAAATTTCAAAGGATGGCTCTGTTTTGGTTCCCATGTTGTTTCAGAAAGTGCAAATCTGATATATTTTGCTTTAAATGTGTACTGAATTCCTCACAGCAAAGAGGCCTTGCCTGAATGTTAGATTTATATGGTGTAAATTGGGTTCCCCCAAAGTTACTCCATTATTCATTTTATAATGCAATCCTATGAATGGTCTACTCAAATGTTCTAATCTCTTTGGGTTCTTGCAAGAACATCTCTTCCCCACACCAGTGATCCAGCGGATATTTTGATATATTTTCTATCTGGGGTCTAGGAATATGTCTAAAATAAGTTCTTGATCTCAATTTAAAATGATAAATGTGATGTTGACCCATTGTTTTAAATACAAATTGTGCACCAAAGCACAGGGTTTCAAAAGAAAGAGGGGATTTCCAGAAACAGTAAATCATTTGGGGAGGGAAACCTAGCTTTCCCCTGACAGATGTAATTATACTTAATTGATGCACAAAGAGAAGATAAGTGCACCTGTAAGGTAGAAACTTATGAGGAAGGTAGGTAATAAATCCTGCCATCTTCACAATAAAACAGGCTGGAGATATTTCCAACAATGGCAGCTGGAGGAGGGAGGGGAAGATTTCTAAGGAAAGGTAAGATACAGCCTTGCATATATACTGCATACAAATATTTGCTGGCTGGGACTGATGTAGTCCAAAATATCTGGGGGCACCAGGTTGAGAAAAGCTGTTTTAGACAGTCGAAGTCTATGCTATTAAAACAGGCAAATGTGGTGAGAATACAGAATCTAAGTGCATCCTTTGACATTATCAAAGTACTGTAGTAACTGTACAGAGTAGTCACTTGGCATGTATCAAGCCAACTGATAATTTCCCCATCTTATTACAAATATAAGAACGTAACGCAGGTAAGAAAATATGAGATTTCATCTTATAAGCACCAGTTCTCACCTGATCGAGCGAGTTTATATCATGGTTAGCTTCTATTAAACTATTTACCACAGGTAGGTTATTTTTTAAGATAGCCAAATGGAGTGGAGGACTCTTTTGCTGTAGAGAGAGGAAAAGTTTGTTACAATAGCATGATGAAAATGTCAAACCCAAGTATTCTTGATCAGAAGAGATATTGCCTGCGAGCATGTGTCCACACTTCAGAGAAAAAACAATCCTTTGAGTAGAAGGAAGCCAAATTATTTCTGCCAAGAGAATTATGTTTGCCAAGTGTGCTGGCAATAAAAAGGTGTTATTTATAATGAACTGCAATGTAACAAGGCGATAAATGTGATGATAAATGTATGTATGTCAAAAGGAAGACCCAATTAAAAACTGAACTCTTCAAATCCTGCTTTAAGTGTTTTTACTTAAAGGTTTTTTAAATAGTGGCTGGCCAATTGGTTCTTTCAAAGAGCTTTTGACAAAGTACCTCACCAAAGACTCCTAAGTAAGCTGAGCAGCTCATAGAATAAGATATGAGGAGAGGTCCTCTTGAAGATCAGGAACTGATTACCGTACTTTTCCATGTATAACACGCCCCTTGTATAAGATGCCCCCTATTTGGGGGGACTCAAAATTAAGAAAATGGGGGGAGATTGCCCAGAGTTGTTGAGCTTTTTGGGGGGAGGATTGCCAAGTTTTTGGGGGGCTACCCATGTATAAGACGACCCCAATTTTTTAACATTATTTTAACGGGGGGAAACCTTGTCTTATACATGGAAAAGTACGGTAAGTAGCAGGAGGGATGTAGAGTGTAGAACTCCAAAAGGAGTGAATGGGCAGTAAAATGGCAATTGCAATTTAATGTAACCCAATATACAGTGATGCATGTTGGGGCAAAATAAATATATATATATTAATATCACTTTTTTATCATGGGGTCTGAACTGCTTGCTCTACTTAAACTTCTGCCATTGTTTTAAACCGCCATTTTCCTCTCACTGTACCTCCCTTCTTGCTGTACTCAATCTTCTCCCTCTTTCCTTAGCTGCCTTCTTTTTTCTCAGCTTGGTGAAAGAGTTAAAGGATGCAGAGCCCTCAAATATTCCATAGTACTTTCACATAATGTATTTAATTCCTGGTGTTATGTGTTGTTAATCAACAAGAAGCTCCAACATCCATCCACTCAGTCTCCAGCTGAACAGGCTGACAGCCTTGCTCTTAAGATTCTATTGATCTAAAAAACACAGTAACATATACCAGCATGGGGGCTGTGTGCAAATGCATTTGCAGAATTAGAACAGAAGGGAGGACGATGCATGAAAATAGGTGTAATGGGGAGTTGGAAAAAGGAAGAAAGAGATAGGAAAAAGGGGGTGAATGTGATAATGAGGTGCGTCATCAAAGAGGAGCTGCAAAATATGAGAGAAGAAAACAGGGTTGCAGCCCCTAGTACATACATACATTCATACATTCATACATGCATATATATATTTAAAGCAGGATTTGCAATGTTCCTTTTTTTACTTGTTCTATCCTCTGACAATACAATAAGATAAACACTCTGCTAAGGATGCAAATATGATAAGGGACAGGATATAAATGTAATAATAATCTATCAGCAAAATATAGACATTTTCATGTAGCCTAAAACTGGGGGGGAGGAGGGAGGGAATAAATTAGGTAAAATGTTAATTAGCTACATAAACTAAGTTATCTTCTCAGTTTTTTCACTAAAGTTTCCAAGTTTTAACACACTCCTGAGCCTTTCCTCAATTTAATAAAAATATGTTTTCATGTCATTGATACATACCGTACGACAATTTTAGATTCAGTCTCAACATATTCCCTCTATGAATAAAACCTGGATGAATTTTATCTACCATTAACAGCTGGTGGGAAATTAAGTAAATAAAATTGTACATCAGGGCTAGCCAAGATTTTAAAATGTGACGAAAAGCTTTTAATAGCAAACAAAATATGTTTCTCAGATGATACCAGCAAGAACTAAGTGTTTAACCACAAGAATTCTATGAGAGTTGAATCTAATGCTGATGACTTTGTATATAATCTCAGCTCCAAATGTGTTGGAATACAAACATATTTCTCTTTCGTTGATAGTAAATGTGTTGATCGTACATATACAACTGGCTGTAACAACAGGACAGCAACATAAGGTCCTTTGCATAACAGTATCACTCTCCCGCAGGAAACTCTGCGTAGGTATTTCATTTGGAAATGTATGTGTTCTGATTTTTTTAAAAAAATGTTGATGCTATTAGACACAATCCTGACACATTTAATTTTCACTGATTTCCATGAAAGAGTCAGACACATGCTAAACTCATTCCCACTGAAACCAACAAAGCTTAAGACGTTTTAACTTTAATTGGCTAGTTCTCATTATTTATACAATTTTCAGGAGAATAGATAAACTTCAAAGGGAGACTGCAGTTTGAAACCATTGAAGTACAATTCATCAACAGCCTTGATGTTGTCAACTGTGACTTATCACATTATGGCCTAGTTTGCACCTAACCCTAAGGCACAGTTGACATTAACCGTAGTTAATAAACCAAATATTTAAGGCTGATGTATCTGGCAGATGTGCACTTAAACCTTGGTGTATTAAGTCACAAAACAGTTAAAATCACTAGCAAGAACAGTCACGCCTTTAAATTTTCCATGGCTTTGTAGCTTTGGGGCAACGACAGTTCCTTAACCAGATAGGCACATAATGCTAAGCTATGGTTAAAATTAACTAAAGTTTATAAACTTTAGTTTCTATAGGATTTGGCCGTAAATGATCTGGAGCCCCAAGAACAGCCCAGAATAACAGGTATGGAGGATCTAGAACTGTCGGGGGGGAGGGGCTGACAGGGATCCCTCCCTGCAGAAAGACAGCTCAACATCTGAAGCAGAGGCAAAACGACCCCTGAGCCCCAAACGAGACCAGTCAGGATGAGTGCTTTGTTGCAGAAGAGGACTCCTTGTGAGTAAAGGACTAATCAGGAGTAAGGCCATCATCACAAGGACTCTCTCTGCAGAAACCTCTAAGAAGTTGCAGCTGGACCCTGGGGTGTGTGGGCTGGCAGTCTGGAAGCTGTGGAAGATTTGATGTAAGGCTGAGAGAGCTGCTGGAGCAATGTCTTGCTACTAGCACTGTGTCCAAGTCTCTGGTGACCTGTACCGCTCTTCTCTGGTGACCTACACCGCTCCTGTTAGAACAACTGCTTGCTTGGATTTAGGATTTGGATTAGCCTTGGATGTTGCTGCTATATGTGCCCACAATATCCTTTGTTATCTGGAAGGTCCCCTGCAATCTGGGACCCAACTGTAAAAGGGCACTTAACCTTTAACCATAGTTAAGCATCTGGGCTTGGCTCCCACATAATGCCAAGCTGTGGTTGAATAAGCCATGCTTTAGCATTATTTGCAAACCAGCCCTATCTGTGTTAGTCAGCTTACCAATGTCAGGATGTCTGTATTATCATCAGCAACTCCTTTGTCAATGACCTACCATCAATAAAGTAATCATCACTGCCTGAACTTTCTGCATTTCATTTCATGACCTTATTATTTAAAATGCACCACCACGCATGTAGATAAAGTTAGGGTTAACTCAGAATATCCTGTAGCTCAGGATAACACTTAATCATTGGATGAAGTAGACTTCTAACACAGAGAAGTTTGTGCCAAAGCAAGCTTGTAAGTCTTTAACATGCACTAGACTTTATCTATACTGGCTATGGGCTCTCCTTGTTTTGTATGCTGGTTTAGACATAGCTAGCTACCACTACTTTCAGAGAATCTTGTCAATAAATATCAAGAGGTGCCTGCAAAATAAAGGGCATAACCTGATTTTTTTTAAGGTACTCACCTGAGGATGCACTCCCAGATCTATATTTTTATTGATAAGAAATGTGACCAAAGCGGTATGTCCATTCTGGGTTGCTATTTGCAATGCACTGGTATTGTGCTAAAGGAAAGACAATGGAAAGCAGTTTCTATTTCAAAGTAATTTAAAAAATGATGTTCTTTGAAGATATTTCAAGAAGCAGGTGAAATTATTACGGAAACCAGTTTGCCACCATTCAGAAAACATGTTCTCTGGCTACAATCCACAAAGCTCTACCTCCAATGGCAGAGGAAGTAAGCCTCTGAAAACTAGTTGCTGAGAATCACAAGTAAGCAGAATGCACTCAGGTCCTGCTTATAGGCTTCCCATAGGCATTTGATTGGCCACTGCGAAAACAGGATGCTGGACTTGATGGGCCTTTAGTTTGATTAACCAGTGGCTCTTTTTAACTTCTTAATGGCCTGACACAATATTATTTCCTGTAGTGGCTACTTCATGCAAATGCCTCACCATATTAAAATGATGTAATACTTCACGAAGCCCGCACCACTTTCTTATAACAGAAGGCTAATTGGTAGAATGAAGTCCATGGGACTTATGGATGTCTATTTTGAATAAGGTGGTGGAATGGATTTGGCCTGTGGTTCGCTATGGTCCAGTTAAGGTATCTCAAGAAACCGTGGACCAAGAATAAGCCAAATGCCCCCTTCTTTCTCCTCCTCTTGTGCATCTGGCTTGAATGAAGATGCATGAACATGCATAGGATTATGCTCTATGACATGGAAAGCAGAAAAATCATGATTCAAGAAAGACAGCCATTGCTTCTCCCCTTGGCAGCTATTCCACACCACTGATTTCAATTAGAATGTGAATGCTTATAACTAGGAGACACCATTAGCAAATAACTGGGCATTCCAGTTTACATGCTTTTAAAATCTTACTAGACCGGGGCAGGGGTGGGGAGTTTCCGTTCTGTTTCTGCCAAAAGAAAGCCCGGCATGTTTTATTGAGCTTCCACAAGATGAGAGATTAAAAAGACTAAAGTTTATTCAGTTATAGATTATTTAAGCAATCTGTTTATATATTTTTAAAGTATCATTGTTTTTGGTGAGGCTTACTCTAAGATTAAGGGACGCGGGTGGTGCTGTGGGTTAAACCACAGAGCTTAGGACTTGCTGATCAGAAGGTCAGCAGTTCGAATCCCCACGATGGGGTGAGCTCCCGTTGCTCGGTCCCTGCTCCTGCCAACCTAGCAGTTCGAAAGCACATCAAAGTGCAAGTAGATAAATAGGTGCCGCTCCGGAAGGAAGGTAAACGGTGTTTCCATGCGCTGCTCTGGTTCGCCAGAAGTGGCTTAGTCATGCTGGCCACATAACCTGGAAGCTGTACGCTGGCTCCCTCAGCCAATAAAGCGAGATGAGCACCGCAACCCCAAAGTCAGTCACGACTGGACCTAATGGTCAGGGGTCCCTTTACCATTACCTTACTCTAAGATTGATGATATAGGATAGCACTCTAAGAATATCAACATACTTTGTTGGAAATATTGATGTCACTTCCGGCTTCCAATAACAGATCGGCACACCCTTCGTGGCCTCCTTCCACAGCTAGGTAAAACGGGGTTTCACCATTCTATAATGAAACAATACAAAAGGTTTGTCCTTGTATTATAGACAATGCAATGGTTCAATCTCAGACATGGCTGAGGGGAAAACGCTTGATTTGAGCCACAATGGTTTCCTCCGGTTCCTTTGCAATGGCACCATGCTCATTGCCCAGAGTAAAACCAAATTAGACACCAGAAGCAGATGGCATGGTGGGCAGTGGTGTTCACCTGGCCTCCAGGCAAATTTCTCCAAGTAAGTAAAATAAGGCTATTATTTTTTAGGTAAAAACCTCTGTGGCGCACAACTGTCTCCAGGTAAGATTCCCAAAGTGATACTTCCGTGAACATACATGAAAGAAGTTACAGGTTGACATCAATGTGTGTATAGATACATGAACAAATCTTGCAAATTGTGGCCACGTGCTTTGCTTTTACATCTTTATGTTTACCTCATTTAACTCATTTATTTCTTTCCACTCTTGAAGAAGAACTTCTACCACCTCACTGTGACCATTTTTAGCAGCCAGGTGCAATGCAGTGTTTCCTTCCTGTAAAATAACACATACAGAAATAAATTATACACATATAAAATTCATTATCAACACTTAAAGCAGATACCCTTGGAGTAAACAGAAACTCTAGAGCACTGCTCACAAGTCTATATGGGCACTATGCAATCTGGAATGGAACATAGCATTTTGAGTGCAGGTTATAAAAGCTAATCTCAATTTTCCCACCCTCCTTTTATCTATTCCTGTCTCTCTAAAGGACTGGAAAGATTTCGCGATCATGGAAGGAAGAGTGTGAAGCAAGAATCAAATGCCCTAGCTGACAGGAGTAGGCAGAATCCAAGCTAGATATATTTTCTTTTATATATATAAAAAAATCCAGGTAAAAAAAATACTGTTTTGAGTTACAGAACATGGTGTTCCATATTCCAAGAATAGGAATTTGTTTGCAGAACTAGAAGTGAACTGAGCTTTCACACAAGAGTCCACTCCTGGTTAGCTTTATTCATTTCAGCAGTCCAATTTATATAGTAATTGTTGTTTTGCTGTTGCTCTCGTTAAACAATTGGAAGTTTGAAACCCCTGCTGTTGTACTGCAAATCAGCTAGAGATCTGCCAGGGGATGCCAATCTACCATAAGTTTTCCCCCTGCCCTACCAAAGTTGGAAAAAGGGTAAAAACACATATTTTAACCAACATTAGTTTTGAGTACTATAATATACAAATAGTAATCATGTAAATTCAGTATATTTCACCAAGTAGAGCCTTTTACATAAAATAAATAGGTTCAGTGCTTACCAAAACAAACCACTAATTCCGAGCGAGATAATTTAGAACTAAGTTGATACAGTCACAATGTTTTCTTACATAAGCGCGGCTACTAATAAACTTAAGTTTGGTGTGAAAATTGTAAAAAGGAACAGTGGCATACAAATACTCTAAGCAGATGGATAAATGTAGCAGCATGGTATATTAAGTGGCAAAGTGAAATTAAGCACTGTTTAATCTATCCTTTCCCCCCTCTTTATTGCCAGAACTCACAGCGTTTAACATGGGTAAGAAAGTACAGCTTTTAGTTGGAAATGCCACTCACTGCAAAATACCCAAAGGCAGTAAGTACTTAATGGAATTCTTGTGATAAACTTACATTGTCCTTTTCTGAGGTGGATAAGTTAAGGGAAATCAACTCGTTGGTCATTTCTACATGGCCCATTTCAGCTCCGACAAGGAATGGCTTCCTACCTTTCTAGGAAACAGTAAATAATTAAGATGTCAGTGTGGAAGTAAAAAGCTCTTGTAGAAATTTTGTTAAGTATTACTTAACACGCACACTCCTATATATGTGGCTGCAAACACCTATACAATTAATGATACATAACTGCTAAATACTTTGGAGCTCCACTGCTCCAAAACTTGTCAGTACCAGAAACAACAGAGGAGAAACTGGGCAACTACTATCATGGATAGATATGATGTGGCAACATAATGTATAAATGATGTAGTCTCTCTCTAGAAAACCTATAATGAGTTGCGAACCTGTTATCCTCCAGATATTGTTGGTCCTCACATTTGATCAGCCCCAATCACCATGGACCAGGGCTGTCTTATCCATAGGCACTAGGAGTGCAGGGCACCTGGGCCCGAGTCTGGGGCCCGAGAGTTGAGTCCGGGGAAGAGCCTGCCCATTGGTCGGAGTGCCACGGCGGGCTCTTCTGCTGCGGGCAGCTCTGCACCGCGAGTTTGGGGGTGACTGAGCCAGTGAGACGCTGAGGCGGCCGGCCAGCTCCGCCCTCCTGTGTGCCTGGGACTGGGCAACCTGGGGGGGGGGGCACCGGGCGGATCTTTGTGCTCTGGCACTGCATATGCTTAAGACAGTCCCTGACATGGACAATGGTCAGGGATGAAGGGAGTTGTATTCAAACAACATCTAAAGGGCCACAGATTCACCACCTCACCATAGGCAAAGAGGCAAAGGAAGAGATTGATTAGCAGAAGTCCATAATTGATATAGAACATGATACGGTGCCCGTAGAGAGACTTAAGAAGATGGGCAACATCATCATTATGTTAGGAGAAAAAGATAAAAAGAGCAGCCTTGTCCCAGTATACCTGAAGGAGTGTCTCCACCCCCATTTTTAAGTCTGGACACTGAGGTCCTCCAAGAAGTGAAGTTACAAGGAACCAGGCAGAGGGCCTTCTCAGTGGTGGCGCCCTCCCTGTGGAACACCCTCCCTTCAGATGCCAAGGAGATAAAGAACTACATAACATTTAGAAGACATCTGAAGGCAGCCCTGTGACAAGCACCACAAAGGAAATTTTACTGTGACAATATGCATAGTTATCCTAGATGTTTTTTTAAAAAAATATTCACAAAATTTACTAATGCTATCCAGAAATATCGACTAGCAAATAACCCATAGTATAGTATATGCCAACAAAGGTCCGTATAGTAAAAGCTATGGTTTTCCCAGTAGTGATGTACGGAAGTGAGAGCTGGACCATAAAGAAGGCTGATCGCCGAAGAATTGACGCTTTTGAATTATGGGGCTGGAGGAGACTCTTGAGAATCCCATGGACTGCAAGAAGATCAAACGCATCCATTCTTAAGGAAATCAGCCCTGAGTGCTCACTAGAAGGACAGATCGTGAAGCTGAGGCTCCAATACTTTGGCCACCTCATGAGAAGAGAAGACTCACTGGAAAAGACCCTGATGTTGGGAAAGATGGAGGGCACAAGGAGAAGGGGACGACAGAGGACGAGATGGTTAGACAGTGTTCTCGAAGCTACAAACATGAATCTGACCAAACTGCGGGTGGAAGTGGAAGACAGGAGTGCCTGGCGTGCTCTGGTCCATGGGGTCACGAAGAGTCGGACACGACTGAACGACTAAACAACAAATAGTATATGCATGGTACCTCATCGGGCTTATTAAGATCCATCAAGTGAAGATCTTGGATAAAATAATCCACTATTCTAACATTATTGTTCCGGGCTGCAAAGTGCAGGACATTCATTCCCTCCTAAGGAAAAGACAGAACAGATTAGTAAAATGGAATAAAACATTCTTCTGTTGTGAAAAAATCTTAATGCTGTTTTATACCCACCACTAACAAACCTTGTTCTTAGCTTTTTGATCAGCGCCTGCTTTAATCAACATCAGCATTATGTCCAGATTTCCAGACCACGCAGCAAGATGAATTGCAGTAAGTCCATGCTCCAAATTTAAAAAAAAAGAACAATTAAAATGCAGTTAAGTCCCAATGCAATTCCAAACTGCTCTTTTCAATTTATACTTTGCAGCATTACAGTGGTACCTCAGGTTAAGTACTTAATTCGTTCCGGAGGTCTGTACTTAACCTGAAACTGTTCTTAACCTGAAGCACCACTTTAGCTAATGGGGCCTCCTGCTGCTGCCGCACCGCCGGAACACGATTTCTGTTCTCATCCTGAAGCAAAGTTCTTAACCTGAAGCACTATTTCAGGGTTAGCGGAGTCTGTAACCTGAAGCGTATGTAACCCGAGGTACCACTCTATATAGTTAACGGACATGATAAATGGGGATTAGCTTGCAAATTCTATGGAATTCGAACAACGCCACTTAAACCTGTGAGGTTGGGAGCAGCGTGTGGGTTCTTTTGACAGCGTCTATGTAGCTCTTTTTAAGTATTTCATAATCATTTTAATAAAGCTGTACAGTAGGTCAGCATTGTTTGGCATAGGAAGCTGAGGCTAAGAGATGGAGGCCTCTCCATGTAGGGAGTTCATGTGTGAGGTGACATTTGAATCAAATACTTAACAATTTTTACTGCACAAACCATTTTTTAAGTTCATATATTATTTGTAGACCTACCCTTAAAAAGCACTCACTGATCCCAACAATAGTCTGCTTACTTAATTCAACCACAGAAAAGTATCTAATAGCAATGATGTAGCAGTGAGTGCATTTTTTTCTAATTCTCCCGATACTATTATTAAAAAATAGCTACTTCTAAAGACATTATAGGTTAAAAGTCAAATCCATCTTGTTCTCTCTTTCTTTCTTTCTCTCTCTCTCTCTCTCAAAACAAAATAATTTTTAAAAATCTTAGTACGCATAGACCTAACTCCCATGTTATTTGACATCATTTGCAAAGCAACTTTCAAAATGTAAATGTAAGTGGGACAATTTTTTAAAAACTAGTACGGTAATTTCACTGCCCATCTAGGTTTTCCATTTAAAACGGAGACAGCTCTTGATTTTGCCTGATATAAAGCAACATTTGACATTTTGTGCTTTTTTTCTTCTTGCTTGAGTGTGTTTAAACTAGCAAATATATGCAGAACACCTGAAACAAAAAAGTTAAATAATTATTTTTATTTCTTATTTTTAAGGAAGATGTTTCTGAGGAAGATATTAACATTTCAATATGTTTCCATTTTAAAAAATGACTCTTTCCCCCTTCAAATACTGTGAGCAAAAAAAGACAATCTATCAATGCCAGTGTTCCTACAAAATATTCCTATTTGTCTGTGTCAACAATAAAAAAGAACTTTTTTTTGCATACCTTATCTGCTACATCAACTCTGGCTTTGTGATGGAGGAGAAAATCTACTGCTGATACATGATTTCCTGCAACAGCAAAATGGAGTGCTGTGCGCTTCAGCTAAAATAAGAAAATAAAAGTGACAGAATAACACTAAAGAGCTTTAAATCTTCTGGTCAGTAATAAAAGCAAAATGTTCAGCATCTAGACAATCCCAAATTTCAATTCCTTTTACTACTGGTGAACAAATATATGTGAATGATGATACAGTGGTACCTCAGGTTAAAAACTTAATTAATTCTGGAGGTCTGTTCTTAACCTGAAACTGTTCTTAACCTGAGGTACCACTTTAGCTAATGGGGCCTCCCGCTGCCACTGCGCCACCGCCATGCGATTTCTGTTCTCATCCTGAAGCAAAGCTCTTAACCCGAGGTACTATTTCTGAGTTAGAGGAGTCTGTAACCTGAAGCGTCTATAACCCGAGGTACCACTGTACCTTTAAATATAAAGAGTACGGTAAGTATAATAAACTCAATGGGCTCTGCCAAGCAGGTAAATATTTGTAGATAACAGTCTGTGGAAAAGTGAAATATTTGTTCATAAGGACGCTAATTAATATATGCAAATAATGTTGTTTTCACAGGCTCCACTGCCAGATGCCCAGATAAGAATAGAGGTACCAGCAAACTGTTCTTAAGTGCTGTGCTACCATTTCCGCGTAAGTGTTGACATTGCATTGTGTGTTTATGACATTGCGCTGAGCCCAAGCTGCTCTTAACCCTTTAACAGCTGTATGGAAGAGGGAATTTCAGCTGGTGCAGCTTGGGCAACAAACTCCTCCTCCTCTCTTTCTTTTCAATAGTTTTATTCCGCTGTATCATAAAACAATATCACAGCAGTTTACAACAATATAAAAACATCCAAATCCAAACAATAAAATCAGAAGAAGTTAAAAACAAGTTAAAAGCAAAAGGACATTAGAAACAAATAGGTATAGACCATTGTGGATGATGCTCATATTCTTGCTCAAATTCCATGTTGTACATAAGTATTAAAGGTGCAAATGTCCTATCCTGGTTTTTTTTACCTCTCTACTCTTAGTTAATTTATGATCCCACCCTTAGGGGGTTCCCCCACCCCGAGATTCAAGGATACTCAAGACCACAAAGATTAACCCTCCCACTTTTAACACTAGAATGTCACTCTGAAGAAAAACGTGTGTGTTTCTGGCATTCGAGAATCAGGACAGATTAGGGATTCTGCTGGTTTACCACCTGCCTCACAGCTCAGAGGTTTCCCTGCCTGAGTTGACAGAGCTGGTCTCAGAGGTGGTGCTGAGGACTCCCAGACTGCTGGGTCTGGAGGACTTCAACATCCATGCATGGGCATAGCCAGGATTTTTGTTAGGGGGAGAAGGACTTTGTTAGCGGGGCCAGAACTTTTGTTGGGGTGGCAGAACTGACGTGATTGTTCAGTTAGTTGAGTGTTTCTATTGTTTAACCTCATCTGGGTTAAACCTAACCCTAACCCTAACCCTAACCCTAACCCTTGGCTATGCCCATGCATCCTTGCCAAAGCAACTGGCTCTGGGGTGGCTCAGGACTTCATAGCTGCCATGATGCATAATCAGAGTCTAAATTAGTCTATCTAGATGTCAGAAATCCAATAAGCCCTCATGTGAATTGGACAAGAATAAAATTTAATGTCTCATTTAAATTTAGGAATATCCAAGTGGCATATACTGGGCAGGATCACTTTTAGAGAGTAAGCAGAATCCTTTGATCAACGAGGTCCATGGAATTTGACATGAATCTGAGTATGGCCTGAATTCTTAGTAGTCAATATGGCAATACACATTTTGCAGTCTCTTGAAATAAAAGTTGTTGAAGGAAATAAGAATATCCTTCCTGGATCAAAGCAAAAGCCGATGTAGTCCAACTTTCTGTTTCCAACCACCAGACAATAGCACTCTCCTGCTTGTGATCCCCAAAACACATATTTGAAACATTCCCTTTAAGAGCAGAGTGTTGCAGTTAGGTAATTTTAGGCTTTGGAAATGATGGTCTTTCGGGGGTTCCCTGTTCAGATGGTAATGTGCATTATACTTACATTATTTGCAGCATTAATATTAATTCTTTTCTTAAACAGTCTTTCCATCGTGTCCAGATTATTAGTTTTAGCAGCATGCTGAAATTCTTCTTCGTCTGGTAGCACTGCAAAACAAAAAGCACGGGACTTTTGAAATATTAAAAGAAATGATCACAAAGTTAAATTTATGTGCTACGTTTTTACCCCACCTTTCCACAGAGTGGTGGACAGTGGTCCTTATTCCCTTCTTCCCATTTTATAATGGGAAGGGCCATAGCTCAGTGGAAAAATATTTGGATTGAACACAAAAGTTCCTGGGTTCAGTCCCCGTCTTCTCCAGGAGCAGCATTGAGAAACCCCTGCCTGAAACCTTGGGGTGCTGCCAGTCAGTGTTGGCAATGCCAAGCTAGATGGACTGATGGTCTCACATGGTATAAGACAGCATATTATGTTCATCATAAATCTGTGAGGTGAGTAAGAATGACTGGTGCAAGGATCAGTCTAGGATCAAGAATCTAGTGAGCATAATGGTGGAGTGGTGATTTGAACTCAGGTCTCCCTGATACTAATCCAACATGCTAGTGCTCATGCCACATACCACTGTTATATGTGTATATTTCATGCAGTGAAAATTAAATATATAACAATTCTTTAGTATATAATAAATAGTTTATAATAAATAAGTGAAAAGGAGATTCAAAAGAAAAGAGGTTTTAAAACCCAGATACAGTGGTACCTCAGGTTACATAAGCTTCAGGTTACATACACTTCAGGTTACAGACTCCGCTAACCCAGAAATAGTGCTTCAGGTTAAGAACTTTGCTTCAGGATGAGAACAGAAATTGTGCTTCGGCGGCGCAGCCGCAACAGGAGGCCCCACTAGCTAAAGTGGTGCTTCAGGTTAAGAACAGTTTAAGGTTAAGAACAGACCTCCGGAATGAATTAAGTACGGTACTTAACCCGAGGTACCACTGTATTTGAGTGGACCTGTTAAATATGACCACAGTACAGAAAACAAAATAGCACATACACTTTTATAAAAAATGCTCTTATGAGAGAAAAAACAAGACAGAGTTAAGGCTGGACCGCAATCACAGAAGTGGGTTCTACTGGCTCTACTGGCACAGCAGTGCTTCCGTTACTAGCCTGTAAAAACATTCATTTCCACCCTAACTTACAGAAACCAGAATCAAATTGTTAAGCAAACAATGGTTGTGACTTTAAAAGGACCTCAGTTTAATGCTCTGCTTTATCGCATTTGTTTGATGTGTTTCATTAATGCAGAGAGTGCAAGAGATCACTTCATATTCTATTGATATTGCACACATGAAAGAAAAGAAAAAGGGGTGTTTGCTTGATTCTGGTCAAGGAGGGGAAAGGCAAATAGACCAGACAGACTGGTACTTCAGCATTCTCCCTTTCATGGTGAATTTGATAGTGCCCTTTGGCCTACATTCCCTGCTTTCAGCCTGGTCTCCTATTCGCAAAAATAAGCCAGAGGAAAGAATAAGTAGGCACAGGTAATTTAAAATATTCTATGGGAATTGTTTATATTTGAGGTTTAATTACTGCAGAGGCAGATGAATAGTAAGTACTCTGACTTGGGCAGAAAAAGTGCTCCTAAGAAGCAATATTCCAAAAGCTGAGAGTTTAAAGTATAATTTGCTTACTACTATGAGGATATATTTGTTTTAGAGGAATGGCTGAATGCCGCATCAGTGTTTCCTGCATCCTGGATTGTGGTCTAAACCACAGAGCCTAGGGCTTGCCAATCAGAAGGTCGGCGGTTCGAATCCCCGCGACGGGGTGAGCTCCCGTTGCTCGGTCCCAGCTCCTGCCCACTTAGCAGTTTGAAAGAATGTCAAAGTGCAAGTAGATAAATAGGTACCACTCAGGTGGTAAGGTAAATGGCATTTCCATGCGCTGCTCTGGTTCACCAGAAGCGGCTTAGTCATGCTGCCCACATGACCCAGAAGCTGTCTGCAGACAAATGCCGCTCCCTCGGCCAGTAAAGCGAGATGAGCGCAGCAACCCCAGAGTCATCCACAACTGGACCTAATGGTCAGGAGTACCTTTACCTTTACCTTTATGAGGATGTATTTGTTTTGGGGGAATAGCTGAGTTCCACATCAGTGTTTCCTGCATCCTGGGTTTCCTGCATCAAGCAGAATGTAGGACTAATGGTCCTAATAAGGTCTCCCCCTAGCTTTGATATGAATGAATACAGCCCTAAAGGAGCCTTGTAAGAAAAAAAAAAATGTATTGCTCTGAATTGATTGAGGTATAGGAGATAGCAGGGAGGACTGGGGTTGATTAAGAGGGAGTCAAAGCAGTTTGAATAAAAGTATTCTGGCTGGAAACTTTAAAGAAATAAAAAATAGCCTTCTAGGACAATAATATGCTTACTTAACAACTAGGAATAAGCCCCACAGGACACTAACTTCAGAGGGTGCATTCAGAACCATGTTAAAAAGGAAATCTGGATTAAATGGGTAATGTTTTTATGTCTACAATGCCATGTGGGGAAATATACAACCAAACAACCATCCCCACCTGTATTTGGCTTAAGGAAAAGTGAGCTGTGGAACTCCTTGCCACAAGGGAAACATCGCAGGAAATAATTTAGCAATTTCCAAAGATGAATTAGGTTATCAGTAGAAAATGATGTAACGGCTGCTTGATTGTACCAAACTGCCTCCATCTGGTGAACGTTCTGTTCTTGCGTGACCATCAGAAATGGTCAGCCACTTTTTGGCTGCTTGCAATGTCTATTTATCTGCCTTATAGGATTATTATAAATATTACTCAAATAATGTCAGTGGAGCACTTTGAACTATATGAAAGTGGAATTATTACCAATTTTCAGCGGGAAAGTGGTGGAGGGAACGCATCCCAGAATATGCTGACCTTTCCTCTGCTCTTCCGGTGTTCCAGGACTGATCCCTGTTACTGAAAAACTTTTCAGGATTCGACTCCTGCTTTTTATACCCTACAGAAGGAAATTTCTGAAATGGGAAGGAGGGAGGAGCTACCATTCCTTCCCGCTCCAGATGGAATTGATTTATGTCGTTCAATCACGTAGATGCGTAAAAGCGCACAAGGAAGGAATTGCTGCTGCCTGTTGTAAGTTGTTTAGAGACACACGGGGCCCCGAGAGAGAATTTACCAACATAAAACTAATCCTCTCCTGGCGCTTAGTAGAAATTACGGTTTTTGTTTGTCTAAAAACAAGCCCTCGCGAGCTGCTGCTGCTGACAAAAAGTAGCGCGCTTTCGACGCCCGTGAAAAGCGCAAGGAACCAAAGGGCCCGTCTGCGCCTCTGGTCTGCCTTTTCCCGCCTTCCGCAGGGTGGGAAGGGCCGCCATCTTCGCGGGGCCGGCTGCTCGGCTGCCCGTCATAATAATAACGCCAGGGGCTTGTCGGCGTGGTGCCGAGCTGCGCCCTCGCCCTTCCCCCGGCGGGGCACCACCTGAGCCACCCGCCACACCACAGCAGCACTCACAAGTCCCCGCGTTCGCCGCCTCTGCTGCCGCCGTGGCCTTCGGGCTGCTGCTTTCTTCTTTGGGACTCCGGTTCAGAAAGCCCATAAAATCCGTCAGGCCTTTCACTGCGCGGTTCCAGTTTTCCTCCATGGCGCTGGGCGAGTGTGTGTCGCTTTCTAGGGGCGACTCCCTGTCCACAAGCATCAGCTGTGTGTGCTTTTCTCCCTCCACTAGATAAGAAATATGGGCTACCGTCAGTCCTAGGAGCTAGCAAACAAAGGAGGACCTGAGAAGTAGGTGACGAGGGTGACTAAGAGCTGCTCGGGTTCGTAGAAAGTTTGTTCCTGCCCTTACATTGCCTGCCCGCAGCCAGTTGTCGTGGTCGGAGGACGGGCAGACTTTGAAGTGAGACACGAGTGTTGCCAACTGAAACAATACTGTAAAATGGCAAGATTCATACACTTAGATGCTAATGAGAGGTAGGCGCGTCCACTGAAAGGCAGGAGGAATCAGTTCTGGTCGGACAAAGAGTACTGAGAGATGTAATTAAAAACATTTATTTTTTGCTCAGGACTACCAAAGGCGTGCTGCTTGTTTTGCATTGGGAAATGGGCATATTTAATATTGTTAGGAATTTGGGTTGGGGGGCGGGGCGCAGACTCCACATTCTAAGTTTAGTAAAAGGTAGAATTTAGCTAGTATTTGCCAGGGCAGTGAAAAATACAGGCTGGACCAGTTCTCCCGTTCGCTTAAGAACACAAAGAGAGCCAGGTAAGAACTGGCCCTGGAGGTGCTGACTTTCTCTGCCCACAAGTGGACAAAAACAAAAGAATTGAGGTGGGGAGGTTGCTAAGGTTAACGGGGTGTGATGTCAACAAAGAAAAAAGGTGTCCTTTTAAAACAGGGTTTGAAGCAGGGTTTTGGGAGGAGGAGGAGGGAGGGGCCAAAACTCCACAGGCTCTGACTGGAGGAGGCTGCATGCAGAGACTTGGGAAGCTGGCTGGCTGCTGCTTTGCAGCCAAGCTTGCTGAAGCAACGAGATAAGTCATCAGAGGCACTCTTGGGGTGTAATGTTCTGCACTCCTTCCATCAAAACTCAGGTTGTAAACGTGTAAACTATACTGTACTTCATAAATACATGACAGTCTCCACCCTGTCTCATTTCCAAGGAGCACAAACCCTGCTTAAGTGCCAAAACCCCTGCAATCTCACTACTGCTCAGCAGAGATTAGGGTGGCCTGTTTACCAAGCTAGATCTGCAGAAAAAGTTCATTGTAGTTCCTGACATTACATTGCTAAAAAGTGGGTCACATGTTGGACTTAAGCACTCCAGTAATCCAGCAAGGTGTTTTGTAACTGTGTTCTTGAGTATACATGTATTTTTGACAAGGAGACGAGTCCTAAACACACTTCCTAGGAAATACACGGGGTTGGACACAGTGAAGCTTACTTCTGTTCTAAGTAAAAAATGCATCGGATTGCACTGCAAGTGATGAAGAGCAATTTTCTATTTTACTCTGTGTTGTTGTTTTTTTACGAGCCAGTATGGTTGGCACGTTGGACTAGGCCCTGGTTTGAATCCCCACTCCTCCATGAAACTCACTGGGTGACCTTGGGCCAGTCACTGCCTCTCAGCCTGACCGACCTCAATGGGTTGTTGTGAGGATACATTGGGGAATTGGAGAACCATGTGCACCACTGTGAACCATCTGGGAGACATTAGATCTTGGATTAAAACTTCATTCATTCATTTATCTTCTGTGTGGGGTCATGTGGTTCAAATGATCAGCCCTATGTACTCTAAGACAGTGCAAGAGTAAAAAAGTTATCCTAGCACTGGCCTGAGTTGAGTTGTCAAGCCAGGCACTAGGGCTGGGGTGAGGAACCCTAGGCCTGAGGGTCAAATGTGACCTTCCAGACCTCTCTATCTACTCCTTGACATCATCCCTAGGTCACAACACCTCCTCAGCCAAATCTATCACTGGCCTTACTTCACACCCTCCTGGAGTGTTTTTCCTGGCTGGAATTGTATCCTTGAACTCCTTGTAACATGTCGCTGAAGCTCAGTTAGAGCATGGTGAGGACAACGCCAAGGTTGCAGGTTCAATCCCCATATGGGACAGTTGCACATTCCTGCATTGCAGGGGGTTGAACTAGATGATCCTCAGGGTCCCTTTCAGCTCTACAATTATATGATTCTATGATGATTCTTGTTTGCCTGGATGGAGAATAGAGGTGCATGTGTATAAACAAGCCTACTGTACCAAGGTAAAATTTACATTTGTTGCCCCACCTGCCACTATCATGTGCTTGTCTTGAAGAGAATGTCACTCTCGAGATAAAAAGGTCTTGCACTAACCTGTGTTGATCCCGACTCTAATTAAGCAATAGAATGCCATTTCCCCACCATTTCCTATGGTGGGACAGTAAACTATATCCCCCCAGATTGTTTGGAAGGGGAAGGCACAGCTTTTTCCAACTATCAAATAATGGATGGCAATTTCACAGCAGTTTGCATCAAAATGACCAAATCTATTCCACAGGACTGAGCTATTAAGATTAAGGCACAGGTTGGCTGTGTAGAACTGGAGAAGCTGAGACCAGTCTTTTTAGAGAAGTTAAAAGTGTAGTTCTAATAATGAACATACATTTTACAAAGCCACTTTACAGTGGTGCCTCGCAAGACAAGAAGAATCCATTCCGTGAGTCTCTTCGTCTAGCGGTTTTTTTGTCTTGCGAAGCAAGCCCATTAGCGGATTAGCGCTATTAGCGGTTTAGCGGCTATTAAAGGCTTAAGGGATTAGCGGATTAGCTGCTAAAAGGCTATTAGCAGCTTAGTGCCTTAGAAAAAGGGGGTGGGGAGTGGAAAAAAACCCCCAGGAATCGCAAGACATTTTCGTCTTGCGAAGCAAGCCCATAGAGAAATTTGTCCTGCGAAGCACCTCCAAAACGGAAAACCCTTTCGTCTAGCGGGTTTTCCGTCTTGCGGGGCACCACTGTATTTTGCATTACAGCGAGAGTAGCAACTTTATGATAAACTTGATAGAAGTCTGACCAAATTGTTTTGGAAAATATATTCTATATTAGATTTATTTTGGAAGATATATTACATTGTGAATATACTATGTATAAAATTATTTTAAAACATTTGATAATTTACATAAACACAAATATATATACCATTTACAATGTTTGGAAAATGTAAACAAATGAAATTAACATTTCTCTTCATAATCTTTAATATTTGATTGGTAAAATTCCTTCACTTAAGAGCTAAATATCGTTTATCATATCTATATGAGATCAATTATTGGAGAATTAGACACACAGGCTGGATTTATTTGATTATACAACTTCCTACCCTGTTTTTATTACAGTGAATCTGTTACACTGCTCTAGTCTTACTGAATTAGTCTAGTTGACTTCACTAAGTGCATTGCCTTCTTAATCATTAATTCGGGAAGGCAGAGCCTTTTGGACAATTGCGCTGAAAACAGTTTCTACAAAGGCACAGAACAGAAAATGTTCCAACAGTACAGTTTAGGTCTGTCCAAGGGCTCTTGAATATTGATAACCATAAACAAGTTTAAAAAATCTTTTTCTTCTCATTCAAATGAGGCATAGTAGTTGCCCCATATCCAAGGTACAATCCTTCATTTTTTCTTTTCTATCAAAGAGCTATGAAAATGACTTTTAAAGAAGTCAGAATATGAAGTGTTATTGTAAGGCAAATAGTTGATAATAAAACAGTGATCTGAATAGTGTAAAAGTTTCTATAAAAATTTTTACACAAATTTAAGCCTGCATAATCCTGAGCAATGTACTTCATATGTAAAGTATTGTACTTTAACAGTGATGAAAATTTCCTTAAAATAAATAGCATTCATTTGAAAAAACTTTCTATAGTGCACTTAGAATTATTTGACTTGGCTTTTTTAGATGTCGATTGGGGAACCAGTGTTCCAGACCTGAAATGAAAGAAAAACACATACCATTAAATACATACCATTAAATTAATTAAAGTCTCGCCATGCTCCTGCTTTAAACCTCTGAGTTCAGGTGTTTAAAGGGAGAGAGTGGGGAGACTTGCAAAGTTGTGCAAGAGTTTTTGACAACCCACCAGTCAAGATTGTGACACCACAGAGATGTAATGCGATTGGCAGGTGAACATCTCAGCTCACCTGTTAAATTTGGTCTGTGAAGCCAAACCTGATAAGGATTTGGTCAATGGCATCAAAAAGGGTCCCCACCCCTGTTCTAAATACTTTAAGAAATGTTTACACAGAGCTTACCGTTTTTTTCCTACTGTGGAATTTGTACTATTCTGTCCTCTGTCCAAGATTTCTGAAGAAAAATGAGGAACATTCACAATGTTTTAATTGAAAACAATAATAGATTCTGCAGGAGGTTTGTATGATAAGTGGGAACCTGGGGTTTGGGGAGGGGAACTACCATACTAGGTAGTTAAGGGTTATTCATAATGAATGGGAAGCAAACTTCCCATTCTAGGTGGTCCTCACCCAAGGTAGGATTGATGTATCATATAACTTCCAGAGAACATGGGCAAATCAATAACCTGGCATAATTTATTTTATATCTTTATATATCCTAAGTTCATCAGAGTTCATGAAGCAGCTTGTATTTTCTCTGAAGAAAAATAAGCCTATTTCTTCATAAAACAGGACATGGCCAACTCCTTTGCAAAAACCTATGTGAATTAGTTTGCTGCACCATATTTATGGTACTAATGTGTTCAAAATATATTTTGCATTTTAAAAAAATGAGTGATAAACAGAATACTCACCGAGGCTTTTTGACTCTTCTGTCAACTGCTTAATAATTCCTTTGTTCAAACAAACATCCACATGCCTGTTAAACAGAGCAAGGTCTGTTGTTTTTTGTTCTAAATTGCAGACTGGGCAAACTAAAACCTTGTTTTCAGTAGCATCAGGAAAACATGGCAACTTAATTTCCGAAGAACTGGGCTCTTCAAAATATTCTTCTTTTTCCACAGATAAGACATTAGAGGGAAAATCCTGTTTTGCACATGTATCAAATCCAAAGTTACTAGAAAGGCTACACTCACTCTCCCTACTGTGTTCATCATCTTGCAGCTTAGGAAAAACATCTGTGCTTCTGTTTGTAGCATTATCAACTATATCTGCTGGCTGTACTTCAATCTGTGGCTTACTTGTTTTATCTTTCTGACATTCTTCCTTTTCCATGTTTACAGACAACTCAGTTGTATTCTCCCATGATTTGCTGTTATCTGTAATATCTTCTTCCAACGTTCCACTAAGACACCTGTCAATGTGCCTGTTAAATGCCTCTAACGTGCTATCTTGATGTTCTTCAAAGCAAACAGGACAAATGAAGATCTGATGTGCACCATTATTCTCTGCTGGTTCAACTGACTTCACTAATGACTTCATATCTTGTGGGTTCTGCTTGTTTGGAGACATGTTTAAAGAAGCTGCTTGATTGGTTTGCTGTCTTGTAGCTCGCTTTTTATTGAAAAAACTCTCCTTCTCAGAAGCATTTGGAAAAATTTCCTCTTCCGATTTCCTAGGAAAGAGCCCAGTAGTACTGATATGTTTTCCAGGCTCTAGGAAATTAACAATGCTCTTTTGTTGATATTTCTTTTCTTCTTCATTTAGAAAACCTGATACCCGTATACCTGAATATGATAAATATGCAGCATATAGTTTAATGGCAACAGAGTTTAAAATCTCATCAAAATGCATAGAACTTAAGTACAGTGGTACCTCGGTTTACAAACTTAATCCGTTCTGGAAGTTCGTTCTTAAACCAAAGTGTTCTTAAACCAAGGCGTGCTTTCCCATAGCAGCGGAGGACTCAATTTACAAATGGAACACACTCAACAGGAACATGTTCTGCTTCCAAGGCAAAGTTCACAAACCAAAATACCTACTTCCAGGTTTGCAGTGTTCTTAATCCAAGTTGTTAATAAACTAAGCTGTTCTTAAACCAAGGTACCACTGTATATTACAGTCTTGATCTGCTATATAAATTGGGGGGGAAACTATTGCAAATAGATCATTTTAATAACTCTCACCATGAAAGCCTAAAATCTACATGCTATTCAAAATCATGGATTTTAGAGTTTTTGAAACATTGCTGCACTTCAACATGTATGATGCCAAAGGAACATTTCTTATCAAGTAAGAAGGTTCTCTTGGGATCTTTGATTTTGAAATATTAATCAATATTTATGAAAGAAAGATTATAAGTCAAAGTGTTCCTGGTGCCCACAATTAGGAAAGTCTTATGCAGCAAAAATTAATAGAGTCTGGTAAGTTAGCATGCCTTATTTGGAAATCTAGTATTTGCATTTATGTGTTATTGGGAAATTTTGGCAAGTAACAGCAGAACAAGTTATATGGTAAAAGGAAGAAGAAAAGTAGTATAACAAAGGCCATGAACAATAGACATGAACCTATACAATTTCCTCATCTCTTTGAATTCTGTAGCCTTTTTCTGACACTGCCTGAAGGTTTTCATTGGCATCACCTTAAACATGATGGTATACTTTCTATTTTTTTTTTAAGTGAAAGCTGAGGTTCAGTGAAATCAAATTCTGCATAAAAATCCCCTTGCATACATTGGTAGATTCAATTCATACCCACTGTAGCACCACACTTCTCCTTTTTAGAAAACCAAGTAAATCTGTTGCCAATGTTGTTTGAAAGGAAGATGATGTATATTTTAAGAAAATATACAATGTTATATATTTTAAGAAAACATTCTAACAATTCCTTTTACTACAAGATTGATACCTGATGTTTTCCAACAACAACATTAAGAAGAGGGGTGCAGCACAGCCTTTCCCATCCAATACCTGTGTTGCACATGGAATTCTAACCATCAGTAAAAAAATTAAAGTGATACTTACCCATCAGTCGCAGACGCAAAGGTTGTGGGGCCACAGCCTCCGTTTCTGACCGAAGCAAGTCTTTAGCAACAGCAAATATTTCTTCTTCAGTAGAAACTGCAGACATTACTGTAGTAGCTCTTGTTTTTACTTCAAAGTTTACATTCTTCAACTTTAAAGTTACAGTTCTAGCCTATTAAAACCAACAGGATTTTAAGACTTTTTTTCTGAAATTGATATACCCTGAGATTATAGATCTAGCTTAACAATAAGGCAATAAAGCCGTTGCCGTGAACTTTTCACAATTATACATAATTAACTTTTCACAGACCAAGGAATAGAAGCTAGGAAGGGCTGTACAAACAGGAGTAGGCTCGATTCCTAGTGGGCTCAAGTAGGGTTTTCATTCCTTTAAGAATATAGTACCACTACGACAATTCACTTTTACTAGACACCTCTGAATGTTTCTCCTTGTGGTGCCATAAATGTCAAGATTAGGCAGGGTAACTGAAGTTCATACAGTATACCAGTCTCTTCAACGACGATGTTTGCCTTGGGCGGCATCTATTATGAATTAGATGAGGAGGAATAATGGTATACCCTTCAAATGTTTGAACATTATATGCTTGGCCAGAGCAAAACCACAGGCAATCCATTACTGTTCCTTCTTCTGCTAATTAACAGCTTTTACTACAATATCTGTTCTATGCAAAATTACTTGGTGAATTGATTTTAAGAGACACAAAATTACTTTAGGCTAAACAAATTCTTGCATAAATAATTCATATTACCAGAAAAAGCTAAAACAAAAATACATCCCATGTAAATACTGTAACAAGGGATGCAGAAGATCTGAGTGCTGACATTTTATAGAAATTTACCCACTTTAAGTCCTTCCTTTTTCAAATCCTGAGCAAGGTCACTGCAAAGTTCTTGACACAGGCTGTATTGTTCTGCAGCACTTATTTCATTAAATGTCCTGTGTGCCAAAAGAAAAGTAATCATAATCATAGCAATGACTAGTAACAGTCTATCCTCAAACAGCATAGAGAAACTTGATCTTTTTTTACTTATCCATGTAATAAAAATATTAAGGTTTAAGCTAAGCTGCAGAAATTTGCACAAACAAACATATAAACACCTACTGAATAATAAAGGCTTAAGAATGAATGGAGTGTCTGAAATGATGTTGGGTTGGATCCTGACTAAGGGTTGCATCCGGGACCTCCATACTGCTCATGCAACAGACTTCTGTTTTTTGCAGTGGAACTTCCCCACTTTTTCTCCCCTGCACCCACAAAATCTGCTCCAAAGGGTTGGAGGACCCTCTGGAGCAGATGTTGGCACTGTGCAGGGAAAGGAAAGGAAGGGGCGTGTTGTTGTATGAACAGAACATTGCTTCTGCAGCACTGAACACAACCCTAGGTTGCTCTCAGTCTCCCCTGAAATTAGTGGGAATCAAGTTAATAATGACTTAATAGTATACAATGATTTCAGTGGGACCCAAGTACAACTCCATTGGCCTGGATCCAACCCATTAGGGTAATTTTCTCTTGATTTTTTTTTTTTAATCTTAAGAGATTTTGCACAATTATTCTCATAAGGCCTTATGAATCTTGTTTTATAAATGCTTGAACAGCTTAAGGAAAACTAAACTTCTGAGAGTTTTTTATTATTATTAAAATGTGATTCTAACATAATTGAGCATTTATCTATTGGAGACCTAGGCATTCTTCTGGAAGACTGTTCTTTCTACCAGATTAGAACTGCAAACCAAATGCTCATTACTGTTTCAATAAAATAGAGGGAAACCAGCTCAATAAGTTTTCTTGGAACAGTAATGAGCATATTATGTGGCATTACTAATCTTCAAAAAAAAGATAGCTTTCAGTACAGTTCTCAGATTCCCTAATTGAAAAAGACTTGTTTATGCTAGAATCACATTTTTATCGCCAAATAAACTGAAAATTATTTTTCCTCAAGCAGAAGCAGCTCCACATTTTGTGTGGCAAGCATGTTAGTTCTATATACCCTAGTGGGTTTTTAATCCTGCTCTTCCTCCCAATAGGAGCTTGGCATGGCAAACAACAAAACAGTGAAATCAATACAAAGGTTCTAAAAGCCAATTGAGCACATACCTTTCAGTGCTCATGCTTTTTCTTTCTCCATCCCTTTAAAAAGAAAAAAAGAAGTGTAAGTGTCCAGGTGTGTTTATTTAACATTTATATATAATGATTTATCACCATTATTACAAATACAAATATACAGAACCCCACGTGTCGTCCCCCCCAAAAAAAATTATAATCACTATATCTGGCTGTGACCCAACAGGAATAAAAACATCTGTAATTTAAGTTTCACCAGTTTTGGTAAGTTGTCAGTTTCATAGTGCTCTTGAAAATGCACTTAGAAGAGCACAATAAAATTGAAAACATACGAAGACTCACCAACTAAGCTTTGTTCATTGAAAGATGCTGGGCAGAATTCAACACTGTGTAAGCAGAAATCACCATCCTCTCCCCTACTCTGCAGCCCCTTGCATTTACCCAATATTTGCTCCAGAGCATGGGTAGACAAACTAAGGCCCAGGGGCCGGATCCAGCCAATCACCTTCTAAATCTGGCTCGCAGACAGTCTGGGAATCAGCGTGTTTTTACATGAGTAGAATGTGTGCTTTTATTTAAAATGCATCTCTGGGTTATTTGTGGGGCATAGGAATTTGTTCATTTCCCACCAAAAAATATAGTCCAGCCCCCCCCCCCACAAGGTCTGAGGGACAGTGGACCGACCCCCTGCTGAAAAAGTTTGTTGACCCCTACTCCAGAGGGTCTCCCAACCCTCTGGAGCAGATTTTGTGGCTGCAGGGGAGCAGGGAGGAGGAGAGGGAAAGTCCCACTAAACAAGTGGAAATCTGTTCTGCTTGTGCATGGACAGCATTGGACACAACCCACTATTTAAAAAAGATATAAGTGTATGTTGCTATTCTACAGTTAAGGATCTTAAGCAGGGCTGTGAAAGACTTCAAGCTCAAGAATACTGTGGGAACGGTTAGAGGAAACATATTATTGACTTGGCTTTGTTCCTTTTATGTAACAATGTTACAAGCTAACAAAAGATTTAGAAAGCATCTAAAATGAACACAACCCATTCACACAAAATACCTTTCTAAATGGGTGGAACCCAAACCAAGGGAGATTTCCAAGAAATTACGCCAAGATGTTTCAGAGAAGAGAAGAGAAATTAGTGCCCTCTGCTGGTAAAGTTCTGAACAAGTCACAATGTTCAGAGCTTTAAGCATTTTTTCTGTTACTTTTCCTATGCCAGGCACCTGGAAGAGAGTAAATGCACACTAATAAAACAATGAACTTCCAGGAAAACAATTAAACCATAGTTTACAAACATTTCCTTTGGAAGTGAGAATATTCATCAGTCATAGTTATTTCCAGTGATTAAAGGTGGACAAGGTTCTGAGATTTGGAGCACTTAACATAAATTAGAAAAGGGCAACATGTGCTTAATTCATTAACTTAAAACGTAACTTTTAAAAAAATAAAAATGAATAATTATATGGCCCTGTTGAGTTCTGTCCATGGCTGGTGAACCTATTACATTCTTCTGCATTGACATTTGGACAATCTCCGATGTTCAATGAATTAGAAGAGAGGCCACCAACCTTTTTGGATCCGTGGGCACATTTTGCATTTTAAGAAGGTAGTGTAGGCACCAGTCACAACATGGTTGCCATGGGGTGTGGCATAACACAAAACTAGTGAGCACATTCATTTCTGCTTCATGCCCTCCCTCCTCTTGAACAACCGCCTGCACCCAGTAACTTTTGTTCTGATTACACAATATGGATTTCACACACACACGTTTTTGCTGCTAACAACATTCCCAAGTACCAGAAAAGATATACAAGGTGGCCACACCAAACTAACTCCCTCTCGCACTGACACACAGACCACAAATACATACATACATCCGTCTGTCTCTCACACGTAGATGCAGACATCACTCTTCCTCCCTCCCTCCCTCTTACACTCACAGAGACACAGAGACCACACACACATACAGACTGAACATATATGAACACGGGGGTGCAGGGGGGAAGTCCCCCCCCCCAAAATCAAGTAAACAAATAAAAATACTTAATTAAAAGTATAAAATTGTAGAAAGATTTTGACAGATCTTTCTGAGCACTTGTGGTTAAAAGAAAGTAATTAAAAAAACCTGTATTTGAGACATCTCATTCTGAATCTGCTAGACTGAGCCAGACGGGATGGTGACAGGTGGGTGTCCTGGCCCCCCCCCCAAATAAATCCTGGCTACGCCCATGTACATGCAGACCTCATCCCCTTTCTTTCTCTCTCACACACAGAGCACACATCACAAACTTCCTCCTTAGTCTCACACATATACAGACTACAGATACACACACACATGTATTTACGTACAGTGGTACCTCGGGTTACATATGCTTCAGGTTACAGACTCCGCTAACCAGGATGAGAACAGAAATCGTGCTCTGGTGGTGCGGCGGCAGCAGGAGGCCCCATTAGCTAAAGCGGTGCTTCAGGTTAAGAACAGTTTCAGGTTAAGAATGGACCTCCGGAACAAATTAAGTACTTAACCCGAGGTACCACTGTACTTGCCTTCTCTCTCTCTCTCTCTCTCTCTCTCAGACACACACACACACACATATTCAGGAACGCCCATCTACTGAGTGGATAGGACAATTTCTATCACTCCTACCTGCCACTTAAATAAAAAATTTAAAGCCACTCTGCAGGGATAAGCAATTGCCTGTTACCAGCTCCATGTGGCTGGTGGGCAAGATATTGCTGATGAGGAATCCCCGCCATTCCTTTTCTCCCCTCTCCCCTTGTTGAAAAAACCCTCTGGGGGCTAAGCAACTGCCTGCTCCACTTGGCTGGTGAGATAATATTCCTTGCGCAAACAGGATGATGCTCATTGCTCCTTCTCTCCTCACCCCAAGACTTTGCTGAAGGAATCTCTGTGGAGCTAAAGCAACTGCACACTGCAACCTTGATGTGGCTAGCAGGCAAAAAACCACTGAGCAAAGAGAGCAATCCCTGTTACTGCTCCCAAATTCTGAGGGGGGGAAAAAGCTCTTTGTAGGGCTAACTGCTCTCTGCCTGCTCCACAAATGGCCATTGTTTCTTCTGCCACCACTCCCTCCCTCCCTCCCTCCCACAATCAATAAAGCCACTCCACAGACTGAAACAAAGAGAAGCAATTTAATTTACAGACACCCCAGGTTGCTTCAGAGACCCCAAAAAGGCCTTCAAAGATCCTGCAGTGGTTACCCCCGAGCTAGAAGATAGAAGATTCAGCTGAACTGTAAAACGTGCATTCAGATAGTTAAGAAATTTTATGCTTTATAAAATGCATACATTCTACTGTGTTCCAACTCCAGCATAATTCCAAGAGCAATATTAATATCAGTGCTTAAATTGAAAGGGGAAAAAAGAGGTTTCAGGGCTACAGCTTTCTGGAAGTTGAATATTTTATAGAAGCCCTTGATCTCTGTACCTTTATTGGGGCCAGCTTCTTCAGACTGAACATTAAGCAAAAACAAATGAACAGACAGCTTGGGGGAGACACACACACAATGCTGTTGAGCTTAATGATAATAGCCCAAACTTCAGATTTTAGTAGACTACGCTAGTAGAGTGGTACTTTGGTTCTCAAACGCCTTGGTACTCAAACACCATGGTTGTCAAATGTCGAAAACCCGGAAGTAAGTGTTCCAGTTTTCAAACGTTTTTCAGAAGCCAAATGTCTGATGAGGCTGTCAGCTATTGTTTCCAGGGCACCTGCACCAATCAGAAGCTGTGCCTTGGTTTTCAAACATTTCGGAAGTCAAACAGACTTCCGGAATGGATTAAGTTTGGTGGTTTGTTTTTGCTATTTATTTTGCGTTTTTGTTGGTTAATTTGTTTTTGTGACTGTGTGGAACCCAGTTTAGCTACTGACTGATTGGTTGATTATGTGACTGTGGAAATGGATAAAAGCCCCCCATCGAAACAATGACTATCATCAGTGCAGGTAAAAAATAATAATAATTTTAATTTTTATCATCTACAATACTGTCTTATTTAATTTATAGTACAGTACATTGATTATTGCTTTCATTTTATGGATCGATGGTCACGTTGATAGTAAAATTAATGTTAAATTGCTGTTTTAGAGGTTGTTTTTAAAAGTCTGGAATGTATTAATCCGTTTTGCATTACTTTCTTTGGGAAAGTGTGCCTTGGTTTCAGAGTGCTTTGGTTTTGGAATGGACTTCCGGAACAGATTAAGTTTGAGAACCAAGGTACTACTGTACATATATCTGATGACGGCACCCAGCATGGTCATGCAAATTGTAGGGCCCACCAAAGCCCACTGACATCACTTTTTCTTTTTTTCAGGGATGTTATATGGAAGATTATGTGGGTGGCTGCAGGCTCAGCCTGTGCTTTGCAGCACACTTCCATATAAAGAATAAGGAAAAGGGACTTGCCCACTGCTGTTGGGGAGGGGG
Organism: Podarcis tiliguerta; assembly: GCF_965153285.1. Lineage (NCBI taxonomy): Eukaryota > Metazoa > Chordata > Lepidosauria > Squamata > Lacertidae > Podarcis > Podarcis tiliguerta. The sequence continues at coordinate 35,028,478 of NC_139544.1, read as the reverse complement.
TAGGCACAAGGGAGTCCACAACTCAGTCTGCCTAGAGCCCTCTCAAACCTGTTAGCATACCCTCCAACATTTCAGATGAAAACAGACACATTCCACATGCAAGGTTTATTTTGCAAGCTGCATCCCTCTGCTATGAGCACATTGCAGAAGGCTCTTAAATGCTTGCAGTGTTCATTTGCTCTGCACATTTTTATCCTCCACTGAAGACAAGAGGATGATTGTTACTTTGGTTACAGTTGTACTAGGAAAACATAATGGGTTGGAAACAGAGAAACACATTTGGAAGGAGGAGAGCAGGTGATTTTCCTGTCCTTCCTCTCAAGCAGTCCCCCAAAGCCTTGCAGCACATTCACTAAATATTTGTTCACCTCATTTTTCAGTGATTCCCCCAGGCCACTTGTGTTACAGCCCCTGAAAACAGCTTTTCAGGGGTGTTGGGACAGGGTGGTGATGGCTGGAACAGAAAGAGGTGCAGAAAAAGACATGGGCATTTATTTCTCTGGAGCCAACCTAATACATTAGCAAAAGCAATGCACTGCATAATGTTTTAGTATTCCATGTGTATGCTTTCTGTGCCCTTAAAAATATCTATTTCCAATTTTGGGGATTTAACTTCTAGAGACTTGGGGGAGGGAGCTAAATCATGAAGAATGACAACACGAGTACCTCCCACTCACATTTTAACATTTTTGCATATGTGCCAAATGCAGAAAAGGATCTGAGGTTACATCAAAACTACCGGGGCAAAAAACAACAATAATGCAGCTCTCTCTTTGGCAGCAGTTACTCTAAAACTAATCGGAACACAAAAGTCCTTTGTAAGGTAGAGAGCAAAGGCAAAGAAAAAGTGGTAATCTTTATATTAACAAAATCAAAGTTTAATATAGCACATTGGGATAGAATAACCAGAAGCCAAACTAGATAGCATTACATGCTGGCAGAAAGCATATTTAATAAATTTCACCTATATGCAAAGTTATTTCACAGCTTGATCACTTTGTAACTTTTTGGCTGATCACATAAAAGGTATTATAACTAGCCATACCTGATTCTTGTTGTTTTGAGCTACCCCAAATGTTTGTCTTATTTCATATTTCTCAGATTTTTATAGCACTTCCTAGCAAAATACTCAATGCAGTTTTTGAAAAGTCTAAGTTCATAAACAACAGAACCATCATGAAACAACAAAATGAAAATATTAACAGCTCTGATTTTCTTGGTTCATGCTCTGGATAGAGAAAAGAATATAACATACAGATCAAAATATTAAATTAAAAAAGGGTCCTCAAAATCACAGGTCAACATCACAACAAGTAAGAGGAATCTTACTCTTTGGAAGATATAAGAATATTAGTCACACTGTGATGTTACAGCATAGCATTTCAGTGTCCAAGTGTAAATTATTACTTAAATTTCAGACCCAGTATACTGTGTTCTTCATCTCCAGTGATGTTATGAGGACCAAGAGTTTCCCAAGGCATTTACTATATTGTTCACCAAATAGTAACAGAAAACACTACGGGTGTTCGTCACATTTTCCCAGCAGGATCCACACAGGCATCTTCAGTATATTCCTGATGTGGGAAGTCCTCAGCCAAAAAAGATCTAACAAGAAGCCATGGATGGCACACATGCCACATAGAAACTGAGAAGTTTTGTATGTTCACTCAAACTTTGGCCTAAACCTTCACTTGTTCAAGTCCAATACAACAAACGGAAAGGGATACAAAAATTAAATGTTATCAGTGTATTTTGGGAGCATCCATTCCCTACTCCCAGAAAGTATTCAATTTTACAACAAAATGCACACAGTTTTATATGGGAGTTCATACTTCATTAAAGTATAAAATAGTAAATGGTTAAATTTAGATGCAAAGAGGGTTTAAGACAGTAAACAAGTCTACCAGCAGTAATAAGGAACACTGAATAATAAATAAATCAGCTCACCTTTCTAATGGCTAAATCTTTGATGAAGTTCATCACAGCTTCTCTTTCTGGGGGGATTCTATATTGACCATTCGGTTTATTTTTATCACTGCACATTTTTGCTAACATAGTATTTGGAGCAATGCCTAAGCAAGCAAACAAACAACAAACAAACGTCAAACAAATATGAAACGCCAACCTGCTAATTCTGCTCCTAATGATTTTAGAAATAGTTATGATGAGGTTTGTGTAGTAAACAATATTCATTTTGTGTTCGGTTGAATTTGTTTTTAAATATATATGCAGATCCTAACAAGTTTGACTGTAACAGGTCCTATGGAATTAAATATGTATGCTGCCATTCATCCAAAGACTATTGAGCAGTTCACAATGTAAGAAAACATAACTGCAATTTTTTCTGCTGTCATTGTAAACTTTCCTACCCACACCCAGCAACACACAAGAATGTGAAAGGAACAGGAAGAAGAACATTAATATATGGCTCCCAACCACCTTAATCTGGCCTTGAACAGTGTTAATAGGTTGTTGAAGTGTGTGTCAGAGGTGCAGCATATGCCACCACCACTCGGGGCAGGCGCACAGTGCATGCCCCTGAGAGCACCAGGGTGGAGAGGGAGCCTGCTGTGGCTCGCCTTGCAAAGTAGCGCAGAGGGTGCACTTGCATGCTGTAGCCCAGCCAGGCGAGGACGGGGGGCAAAGCTGCCACCAATCCTCATCTTCTTCACTCCTGGGTCCAGCCTGACCTGGGAATGGAGCTGCGGCTGGCTGACAGCGTTGGGACATTACGCGAGGAAGCCGTCTCTACAACTCCCTCGCGTGCCAGAGTCAGGCTATGATGTACAAACCTGTCATGGTTGTGCCTGGTCATGACCCCTCAAAAAAATGTGCCCCAGGCCGTGGCCTCCCCAACCACTCCACTATACCACTTGGTATGCCATTACAACGTAAAGGTAAAGATAAAGGAACCCCTGACCATTAGGTCCAGTCGTGGCTGACTCTGGGGTTGCGGCGCTCATCTCGCTTTATTGGCCGAGGGAACCGGCGTACAGCTTCAAGGTCATGTGGCCAGCATGACTAAGCCGCTTCTGGCGAACCAGAGCAGTGCACGGAAACGCCGTTTACCTTCCTGCCAGAGCGGTACCTATTTATCTACTTGCACTTTGACGTCCTTTCGAACTGCTAGGTTGGCAGGAGCAGGGACCGAGCAACGGGAGCTCACCCCGTCGCGGGGATCCGAACCACTGACCTTCTGATCGGCAAGTCCTAGCCTCTGTGGTTTAACCCACAGCGCCACCCACGTCCCTCCATTACAGAGTAGACCAAGTTTAATAGCAAGGCTTTTATGTTGTTGGTTAAAGCTTGAAGAGTTCAGAACTTTCATTTATTGAGGTTGAGCACATGACTCTGATACAGCAGTTTTAGCAAGTTATTATGTTTAGGTCAGTTAATTTTTTCTGTAAAAAGAACCTGTGCATTTCTTCACATAACAAGGATCTTGTGAATCTACTTTTAAACTCTTGAGATGTACTGGAGAAGTATTACAGAACTTTAAAATATTTCTAATAATATAAATATAAATTTGTTTACCAGCACTGGCAGTAAGTCTTGTTTTTTGTTCAATCCTAAAGCGAATTTCCTCCACCACTTCCTCAGCTGATGCTCCAAAGACAACTGGCTTTATCTGAGTTGTTGACTGTTGGTGTTGTTCTAGGTGCAGCAGAGAAGGTGAACAATCTGCTTATACATCAGAGTATCAACATCAAACAAGACTGGTGAACAGTCATGTGTATCTTCACGTGTTGCTATATTCTGTTTGCCTCAGAATAAAAAGGGTCAGAAGCTATCAGAATTCTATAAGCAAAACTAATCTCATTTGCTAGTTCCCTTACACAAAAAGTAAATGCCACCTTCCTTTTCCCTCCATTTTCCAAGCTCTTGTAAGTATTTTTTACAAACAGGACAAAAAATTCTCATTGTTATTACTGTACTGCTGATCACCCCAAGGCTGGAAAAACCAAGTCCTGCTACTGCCCAAACAAAGGAGTACTGTATGTTTACTGCATTTAAATGAGCAACATAAAAAATTGCATGGATTAAAACTGTGTACATTTACATAGATAATACTTATTTAGATTAAAAAAAAACACCCTTTCAGCATTTACTTCTTATATGGTATTAGTCACTTTTCAGTTCAGGTTCACAATGGGATTCACTCTAAGCCCACATATCAAAAAGCATCATCATGCATCTGTATGGTGCTTTCTCTAGGAAAACCATGCTCAAAGTGGCTTACAAAAACACTGGAATGGTTTACATAATAACATGCTTCTCAACTGTTTTGACCAGTTTACCTGTTGTAAGAAAACTTTGTAAAGAATTGATTGAGTACCTGCTCATCAGTTATAACTGAAGCTGTTGGACAACATGATACATTGTATAGAGTTGGAGTGTCACCCTGGTAATTATTAAACACTTGGTTGATGCTCATCAGCTGCTTAGCATAAGCAAGAATGCAGTGAGGAAATAACCTATTCTGAATGAATTATGCCACCAACTGAAATGAAATGGGGAATCTTGCGCAGAATAGCATAAAGAATTCACTTGGAATTCCAGACTGTGACATCATGATCCATAGCTTACTACTTGTCTCAACTTTGATAAGAAGTTCATAGGGCAATGTGGGGCCTGACAGTTGCAGCACTGTGAAGAGAAGCATGTGAGCAACTTGCTCCAATGAAATCTAGGACTGGACTGAAGCTTTGTATTCCTCCAGTGCCAGGTTTACCTCTCCCAGACTCTGCTCCTTCATTGAGGAATGTAGTATCTTGAAGGAGAAGACCTTTGGCCTGTAGCCTAATATTTCCCATTCTCTCAGCCAATTCCCTACAGGTTCAATGACTGTGTTGACAGGTCAAAATGGGGATGTGCAAAGTCCCTAGTGTGGAGATGGATGTTTCCTAAGGAACAAAAGCTTCAAGGGTACAGACTCTGGAAATTCCAGTTCAAAGGGCTGTGACTCAAAGTATCACAGTCCAATACTCCCAGGTCTGGTCATGGTGCTGGGGCCTGTTTCAGTTTCCAGCATCTCCTCCTCCTGCTGCTGCCGGTCTTATTAATCTGGCCAGGCCTTCCACATCTGAACAGAAGTCAGAGCCCAGGCAGCTGCTCTGGATGGGGGTTGTGACATTTGCTTCTATGCAGCGTTCACCTGGGTGCCAACACTGTTTTGAAAAAGTGATACCCTGAAAATTAGCACCATGAGACTTGTCGGCAAACTATTGCTCTTTTAACGATGGCTGCAACTCCCCACTTCTGAAAACATTAATTCCACTAAGTTTAATTACAATTGCAATATTAAAAAGGAAACTTCACTAGTGACTTCCTAAAGTGTTTCAACTAAATTGCTTCGAGATTAGCATGACATGCAAGCAGCTAATAATTACAACTAATATTTAGCCACATGATTGCCTGACGTAGCAAGTCATAATATATAAAAGCAAGGTAAAATGTTCTTTTGGTCTGGCAGTTCCAGATAATTGCTTACCATTTAGAGCAGAGTTGTATGTTTTGATGAAATGCTGCCTTTTGTCTTCGGGCCAGTTCTTTCTTTCTTCTAAGTACTCTGTTATGTTCAAGTAGGCTTCATCAAGCCCCATGGGCATAAAGTGGGAATCATATTCAGCAAGTATTTCCCTAACCTTGGTAAATATAATTTAAAAAAATGTAAAGTTGTGCTGCTATAGCAAAAAACAATTTTTAAAAAAATCATTTGAAGTACCATGCATTCAGTCAATACCAACACTGTATCATTCATTCTTTTAAAATTCCATTATGATTGATCAATACTAGAAGAATTTTAAATCATAAATAATTTATTGACTTTCCAAATTTGTACTGCATATGGTTCACAGTTAGAGCAACCTCGCTAGAAATAAATGTAAAGTTATTTACTCAGATGTGTGAATGTAATTATTTTACTGTGTGTGAACCTCTTTTTAAGATGAGATTTATATACCAAAGATAAAGTGACAGATACTGGTTGATCTTTGCTACTTGCAAAATCAAAACAAATTTTCTTCAAATTTAAAGGAAGAAAATGGTTTCCTCACATTTAAAGAGAGAATAGGGGTATGTTAAGTAAGCATCCATTTCTTCTCAGAGTTTATATAGGTTGACAGAAAAGAATGCTAATCTCAAATGAGAATGCTATTCAATAGAACATTATTAGGAGGTGCTAATTGAGGAAATAAATTTCCTTATCTTAAGGCTAGGTCTGCTAGAAGGAATTAATCCAATCATGAAGAGGGAAGAAGTACCTTTCCTCCTCCTTCCCACCAAACTATAAGGTAAAGGGTAGGTAAAGGACCCCTGGATGGTTAAGTCCAGTCAACGGAGACTATGAGGTGTGGCACTCATCTCACTTCAGGTCAAGGGAGCTGGTGTTTGTCCACAGACAGCTTTCCAGGTCATGTGGCCAGCATGACAAAACTGCTTCTGGTACAATGGGACATGATGATGAGTGACAGAGACCATTTATCTTCCCGTCAGAGCAGTACCTATTTATCTACTTGCACTGGTATGCTTTCGACCTTCAATGATAGAAGCTGGGACGGAGCAACGGGAGCTCACCACCATCATGTGGATTTGAACCTCTGGCCTTCCGATTGGCAAGCCCAAGAGGCTCAGTAGTTTAGATCACAGCAACACCCACATGTGCCCCACCAAACTATTATGTTTATCAAACTATAAAGGCATTTTTAACACTTTACTTTTTCAGAACAAACTTAATAAATTAAAACATGAAGCTTAACAATCACCATTTGCAGTTCAAGGAATACGTGTAACAAAATAAAATCAGCAAGGCTGATATCCTAACCATGTCTACTCAGAAGCAAGTCCCACTGAATTGAATGGGGCTTATTCCTGGGTAGGTGGGGTTAGGATTGCACTCTAAATCTATGTGCATTCTGCTGTGGGAAGAAATTACGTACGTACCTCTTTACTTACTTCTTCATATTTCTTAAAGTTTAATGGCACTATAGTAAGATGTGGGCAGAGTTTCTTGGCAATAAACCCAGGCATGGCTGCACGTACCCCAAATCTTCTGGCATGATAATTTGAAGTGGACTTAAAAAGACAAGACATACTTTAAAATTATGCACTGAAGCCATTTTAAATGGCTTGTACATTGCGGTCAGAATACAGTAACTAATTAGGTATGCTGGGTGGAATCTACACATATATTTAAAAAAAGCTGTGAAAATATATATTTTTTAAATGTTTTGAAAAATTCATTGATTTTTGCATAGCTCACTTTCACCATCTAGTGTCACATTAATATACTGCACTTTACCACACATTTAAAACGTCTTAGGTAAAGGTAAAGGTACCCCTGCCCGTACGGGCCAGTCTTGACAGACTCTGGGGTTGTGCGCCCATCTCACTTAAGAGGCCGGGGGCCAGCGCTGTCCAGAGACACTTCCGGGTCACGTGGCCAGCGTGACAAAGCTGCATCTGGCGAGCCAGCGCAGCACACGGAAACGCCGTTTACCTTCCCGCCAGTAAGCGGTCCCTATTTATCTACTTGCACCCGGGGGTGCTTTCGAACTGCTAGGTTGGCAGGCGCTGGGGCCGAGCAACGGGAGCGCACCCCGCCGTGGGGATTCGAATCGCCAACGTTTCGATCGGCAAGCCCTAGGCGCTGAGGCTTTTACCCATAGCGCCACCCACGTCCCTGAAAACGTCTTATTTGCAGCTATATAGCTGAGTCCCTGGGCAAATGTAGAATCACCAAAATCAGTGCAAAAGAAAAAAGATGGCCAGTTGCAGCTGACCTGGAGATCTAACTAAGCATTTTTAGAAATATTCTGCTAGTATCTTAGGATCTGGCTAGGTAAGTTCAACTCCACAAATGCAACAATTTCAACCAGTAGTTCAATATAAGCTCAAAGGAGGCGAGTTTACCTACAGATACCAATATATTGAGGCAGTATGGGAAACCTCATTCCTGAGTGCCAAATGTGGTCCTCCATGCCGCTCTGTTTGGCTCTCAGACTACTCCCCAGGCCACACTCCTCAAAGAATCTATTTTGCACCTTTAGTATTTTGGCCTGGATAAAATGTGCCCTTGAACATGCCTCTTGCTTGTTCAGCTGGAGGACTAATAGGAGCATGTGGCTTTGTATAGAAATTGGCCACCATATAAAGGTAAAAGTGACATTTGTTGCTCTGCCCACTTTTGCTGCTGGCCCCACCCACAAATGTCTTGTGGCCTTTGGAAGGTTACCCAGAAAGATTTGTAGTACTCAGGCTGAAAAAGGGGTCCCGTGATGCAGTTAGACTGTTTGACTATGGCTATATACACACTCTTGTTTATTATGCATTCAGTGTACTCCCACCACCGGTTTGCCAAAATCTGCCAAAATCCACACCTATCCTGTATCTGTCTTTTCGTTCCTTAGGAAACACTGTGTTTTGATGTGTTTTCCCCCCAAACCAGCAGCAGTCCAAATTGAGAAAAAGAGTGACTTACCTGGCTATGTTTTAAGCCAGTATTATGTACACTGCCAGGTTCAAATCTCCACCCGCCATGAATCTCACTGGGTGTCCTTAGGCCAGTCACTACTTCTTGCCTAACTTACTCTACTGGGTTTTCATGAAAATAAATGGTGGTGAGAGAACCATGCATGATGCCTTAAACTTACTGAGGGAAAATGTGAGATTAAAATGTAATAAACGAACTAACTCTTTAGCTTGAATATCTCTTTATCACAAGTTTAGAAACAAGCTACTTGGAAATATCGGGCGGTGTGGGGAGAGAATTGTAGCAAATGTTATATTCCACCTTACCAGCATACTCATTGACCCCACTGCTATGGGCTTGTCCCTCAATTCAGGATTGTCTCTCAGTTCAACAGCTGCATAAAAGGCATCCATGTCAATGTGTACAATGGTACAGCTAAGATCACGGCTCTGATCTAACTTCATTGCAAGCTTATCCATCTGCACATAAGTAAATATATACCATTAGATAGAATTAGATAAATTTTCTTGTGGCATACAATGATTCTTATCAATATAACACTCTAAAGGAAAGTAATATAATATACAGAGACAAATGGAAAAGATATTTTGGTAATCTTGCTGTGCGGGAAAACAGTATCTGATTTGGCCAAGACTATAAGAATAGCTTCGGCACTTTAGACGTTAACTATTTTAGGAGTGCTTTACAGCTTTACACACAAAGATAAACAATGTAAAGACATAATGGGCCTTGCTTCATGACCTCCCCATGCCATTACAAATCATTCAGTTTTCAATGAGGTGGAATAAATAACATTACAGCTTCTAATCAATGTCCCAAGTCACTGAGGTTTGTCTTACAAAGCAACCACCACGTGGCTTCTATGCTACTTTTTGTTCGTTTATCGTGGCATGGGGAAATGGTGCACATACATATGGTAATTGTGGTACCAATCTTGCACTCTGTGTATGGGGAAAAGAAGGGCTCAGAGTAACTCATATGAAGCTCTAATATAAACTTAGTATGGCTATTTTATTTATTTAAGCAATTTATGTAATGCTTAACTACAATAGTCTCTAAGCAGTATACAAGAAATACAGTACAGAATAGGGTGGTGGTGGTGGTTAAAACTTCATCTAAAATGCCTGCAGAAACAAAGAAGGCTGCAGTAGGTGGCAGAATTTCAACAGGAAGAGGACCTGTCTGACCTGAATGGGAAGGGAGTTCCACAACGTTGGGCCCACAATACTACATGCATGGCTCCCTGTGAATATAAGCCATGCATCTGAATTAGGCCTTGGTGGTGTATTGATACAACATCCAGGACCAGTATGAGGGGCAGACCATGATGGTGGCTTCACCTTATGGTATATTGGGGGTGAAACTGACGCCGCTTCTGAGTCCCTCTGCTACCAGTGCCGCTTTCAACATTGGGCTGCTGGTAGCAGAGGGACTCAGGAGCAGTGGTGGTTTTACCTGCGATCTTTAAACAGCTCCCAAACACCCAGCTCTGAGGTCCTGCGGGTGAGCAGCAGGGACCTTGAGGCTTGCTCAGCTAAGGGGCGGGAACCCTCCTTTTCCTTTCATGGACTTTGGGTGATTGGAAGATTTATACATAAATCTACTTGTTGATAATATACCTTATAACATATATTTAAAAACCAACAATATGAATATGAGCATAAGATCTTGAATATAATCACAGGTACGGAATAGCTTTTGAAGTAAGGAGGAACAATAATATAAATTTCTCCCACAGTTTTTCTATTCTGTTTTCCTTTTGAACTACCAAATCATTATGTTAAATCCAATTCCAAAGTGCTCCCAGAACTGCATAATAAATAAAATTAAAGAACCTAAATTTGAATCTATTTTTTCTGTATCTAAACCACTGGTATTTACAGATTTTTTTCCTCAGTCATAATGGTCAAGATTGCTGGGAAGGTATGCACTGACCTCACTCCTCACTCCCAACATGACAAGAATAGAAATTCAACAATAGTGTCTGAGAGCATTAAAGCTGAAGGTTAGCAGACTTGAAAGACGAGTTGAGGCACTTCAGAAGTATGCACATTGAGTTTGGTCAAGAGATTGCTTCACATATCATTCAGGTTTATCAAACAAGCTTCTATTTATTTAAGTGGTAATGCTTTGTCAAAAGTAATCTTAACTTCATGTTTACATAAGAGGCTAATACCATGGGTTGCCTAAAAATACTTTCCTCTCCTAAATGAATCAAGTTTATACATATTACCTTTATCTGTGCTTTCATAAGCTGTTGGTCGGTTACTTTACTTTTTAATTTCAGGATTTTTTCAATTCGCTCATTAACTTGTTGATCCTTCTTCAGCTCATTTTCATAAAATTTAGAACCCTGCAAAACAGATTTAAATTATTTAATATCCATCATTAGCCTTATCTAGTCTAGTGCAGTTTGATATAATTCTTACATAATTATTTTTAAGTTATAGAGAACATTAAAAACACATTTTAAAAATTTAGTCAGCCCTAGTATTTGTTACACCAGCTTTCAGGATGCCAGACATCACAGCAGTTAGCAGCAAATGAAGGTGGAAGTCGAGTCACTCAATAAAAATTATATGAAGATACACAGAGCACCAGCAAAAGACACTGCCTGAATATTAATTTGCACACACATTTTGTTTGTGTGATGATGCGTTATTTTTGATAAGCCACTGAGCAACATGGTAAAATGTTATAAATATTGCACTAGGCTAGCATAATGTTACCAAACACAACATTTCATAGGCATTGCAACATTACATCTGTGCTACATGCACAATATTCAAAATTTGCACAGAAGGCAGCAATTTTAAAAAGCAATCAATTATTTGGCATCTCACACTGATTAGAAATAATAATTCAGCTTCATTTTAATTTACAGCGTGCCTAAAATTTGATAAGCACTGCACAGAGATTAAAGATGAGTCAGTACTTGCCTGCAGACATATTCTCTTAAGACAGATACACATCCCCCCAAAAAATGGATGTGGAGGATACCTTGACTTCTTCACTAAACAATAAAGCATGCTAGTAAAAACCCTACAGTTTTTATTGAATGTAATCAATACCTGTGAATAGCTAAAGCATTTGTGAGAGTTTATACAAACAAACCTTGGAAGCTTCCATTATGATTTTGTTGATCTTCTCCTTATCCAGCCCCTGCATTCCAGCTTTGTTATCATTGAGGCCCAGTCTAAGCAGAAGTCCCTCTCTGGAAGAAGCATTGCCTTTATCTGCATTTTCCATTGCACAACCAACTGAACAGATTCTCAGTTCTTGCCCTGAAAAAAACAAACGGCATAATTTTGCTGGATGTACTACAGTGGTACCTCAGGTTACATACACTTCAGGTTACATATGCTTCAGGTTACATACGCTTCAGGTTACAGACTCCGCTAACCCAGAAATACTACCTCGGGTTAAGAACTTTGCTTCAGGATGAGAACAGAAATCGTGCAGCGGTGGCGCAGCGGCAGCAGGAGTGGTGCATCAGATTAAGAACAGTTTCAGGTTAAGAACGGACCTCCAGAACAAATTAAGTACTTAACCCGAGGTACCACTGTACTGACATTATCACATCATAATGCTACAGTACAAGAGAGGGGAACCTTTTTATGTGGCCCGTGGATACCCTCCCTGTTGGTTGTGGCAATTCCTCTGCTACTGTGGCAGTGTCAGCAGAGCTATCAGTGCTCTGAAGTCTGGCCCTTTCTTCCCTACTATTCAGCTGTGGTGGTAACATCAGGAGACAACAGCCTCGCTACAAATAATTGTGGGTGTGAAATACAGTAGTGACTACTGCTGCTCTATGAATGCTCAAAAGTGTACTCGGTGCTGTAATGGTTCGGTTTCACAGCACACATTAGGGGCTGAACTCCTGCTCATTCCATTTGCCAGCCCCTGCTATTCTCCTAGAGTTTCCCCTTCCCACTCCATGCAACCACCAAGCTTGCTTTTCAACTTCCCAGTTCCATATCTGAAGCCACTTCTCTTCTATACTGCAGTCCTGCTTTGCACTCCTTTTCACCTTCAGCCCCCATCTTCATGCTTCCCCACTCCTTTTGTGCAATCCCCTGCACACAAACCACCCCGTGGTAACCTCCTACAACATCCTCCTGTCACTCAATGCAGCTACTAAGCACCCTTTTCACCTTCTACCCAATTATGAAGCAGAAGAAGCGTGTCTCGTAACTCAGGGTGCTGACAAGATTTCCCTTTACAGTATATAATGTAAATAACCGTACTTCATATTATTACAGATTTGTTTTGCTTTTTGAATGGATTGTACACACCTTTAGAGCCATAGCCCAAAAGATAAAAATAAAAATAGGAAAAATAAGTCAATTGCATTGGAAGATTTTCAGTACGTGAATTTCGATCTGCTAAATTTCTATGGTAACAACACAGAGCACAGGAATATTTTCTATACTACCAAAGTTGGTGAAGTTCAGTTATGATTATGTTATTTAAGAATGTTTATACTAAATGTCTATCCTTTCAAATTCTTCATTCTACTGAATTCTAATTCTTTGACTTTTCTTCAAGTGGAGTACTAATCTTTATTTTATAAAGAGGTATCCTTAAAGCAGATTTTTAGCTAACTATTAAAGTGTAACTCAATTCAGCAAAAGGCATTCACCAAAGCTTAAGGATCATCAAACCACCTCCACCCATAGCTGGGCTCCTAAATACAAGAATCCTAGAGAGGCACTGTTTGTATCCACTCATAAAATCCTTTGGAACAATCAGGAGCATTCTTTCCACTCAATAGAGCTTTTGCAATTTTTAAGAGCCCTGGTGGAACACAAGATTCTTGTCAGTTTCAAGAATAGTAATACAGTAATGTCAAGGAGAAAGTGTGATTAGCTTGCATGTGCTCAGGAACTTAGGATGTTTGGTTTGCCTTAGGCTCTTTCAGATGAATGGCTAAAACTACAGCATTGTTATAGCCTTCATTTAGCAATGAGAGCAAGCGTAAGCATCTTAAGCACAGCTTGTAATGCACAATATATTATAGTGTACAACTGAATATTTTTAACCATAGACTAGTAAAACTGAATTTCTAGGCATAATTTCCTTCAAATGGTTGTAGTTCAGAGTGATCTTTTAATAGCATTAATCTAGGCTAGCATTTTTCAATTATGACAGGTTATTCAGATTATTTTGGTTCCATCAGAGCTGACAAGAACTTGAATACAAATCCTTTAGGCTTCCCTTGCACCCACACAAAATGCAGGCTAACGTACCATTTGGCATATACAAATGTGGATGGAGAAAATCTTAGCTTGAAGCTAGAGAGAAAGCAAGGCTTAAAATGCTTTAGAAATAAGATTATGTTGAAGCATCAACAAATAGGGCAACTGTAATTTATGAGACAATGAAACATGCCAAAATGTAATATAGGTTTTTCATTTGTTTTCTATGTAACATCATTTGTTTTCTATGTAACATCCATAGACAATGGCCTGTATACCTCCTCTTCTCCTTAAGCTATAAAAGTATCCAAAGTATCTGCATAGTTTGAATTTGTGAAGTCATGGAACTGAAAGCCCTTTGCCTTTTGCCACTGAGCTACTGCAGCCCAGCCAGTACCTTTGTGCCACAGAAGTTAATGGAGAGTTTATTTTACACCAATCAATTTAATGGGGACTATTCATTCTTACTGTAAAAACAAAATACTGTAGACCTGACCCAGCAGCCCCTCCAATATACTTGCTCTTCCTGGTTGTCATAATTTCAGACACCTCAGTACCATGTATAGGATGTGGAGGGAACAGAGAAAGCCCTCTAAGTACACACCTTCAAGATAAGCAATTATGTAATTTGCTCAGTTAATTGTCAAGGGTAAAATTGTAAATCCAACCTGTAATTAACTATATACCCAGGACAGTGTTGCAAATTACTATTACTGTGGGAAACACACCTTTGTTTTCAGCAGCAAAGATGGCAAATGGTTGGACTAGATGGCCCCTGTAGTCTCTTTCCAACTCAACAATTCTATTATTTCCATCTACATTTGCCTATAAATGGTCATGTAGGTATTTCTGGAAACCTGGCCCAATCAAACTGTGCAAGGCTATTTTTATTTATTTATCTTATCTTATTTTATTAATAGAGATTAATTTGCCTAGATCAGAAACTGTTGGGTATCAAGCCTAGGCTACCACCTATACACGGAAAGCTTCTACAGTTAGAAGCAGAGGGTGAACAGTAATCCTCCCACAACTACAAATCTCTTGCCCATCACCCATTACAGTAATCAAGCAGGATGTGTGTCACAATACAGTGGTACCTTGGTTTACAAACTTAATCCGTTCCGGAAGTCCGTTCTTAAACCAAAACTTTCTTAAACCAAGGCGTGCTTTCCCATAGCAACAGGGGACTCAATTTACAAATGGAACACACTCAACATGTTCTGCTTCCAAGGCAAAGTTCACAAACCAAAACACCTACTTCCGGTTGGTAGCGTTCTTAATCCAAGTTGTTCATAAACCAAGCTGTTCTCAAACCAAGGTACCACTGTAGTGCTAAAGGGGAAATTATCCCCACAGCTCTTCATCTGTAAGCAGCCAAAGGAAAGGGAAAGGGAACCCTGACCGTTAGGCCCAGTCGCAGACGACTCTGGGGTTGCAGCACTCATCTCGCTTTATTGGCCGAGGGAGCCGGCATACAGCTTCCGGGTCATGTGGCCAGCATGACTAAGCTGCTTCTGGCGAACCAGAGCAGCACACGGAAACGGCGTTCCTTACCTTCCTACCTTTACCTCCTACCTTATCTACTTGCACTTTGACGTGCTTTCGAACTGCTAGGTGGGCAGGAGCAGGGACTGAGCAACGGGAGCTCACCCCGTGGTGGGGATTCAAACCGCCGACCTTCTGATCAGCAAGCCCTAGGCTCTGTGGTTTAGGCCAAAGCGCCACCTGCGTCCCATAAGCAGCCAAAGGTTTGTTTAAAAATAAATAGCAAATTAATTTACATTGAGAATTCAAGTGTCAGGTTACATACTGCAACAGGAAACATATTCCCTAAAAGTTGCATTTCCGAACTCTCCAAAGTAGCAATTTAGCAACATTTCTAGGCAAAACATTATTCCTGGTTTGTTGGCTTTGCACTGGAAATTATCCTAAGGCAAAGGGCAGCAAAAGGGGAACAATTGTTCTTCACTTCCTTATGGCAACCTTTCTAAAATACCTTGTCATTAATACAGTACTATTTTCACAAGACAGGCAATTCTTCCTTTCCTATTTCTTACAGCCAATTTCTCACATTCTTATCTATTTCTACTCTCCTCTGAACTGTCGCCAGTTTGTCTGCATCCTCCTTAGGTGTGGCTATCAACACAAGACAAAATCGTTCCAGCAAAAGCATGATCAAAGCCAAGCAGAAGATGGTTACTCCCTAAGTGGTGGATGCTGTGTTTCTATTAATGCAACTCAAAACAGTATTTTTTGCCTAAAACAATAGATCAGGCTATTAGTTTGCTATGCTGTTTTTTTAACTGTCATTTAAAAATAGGCTTGATATAATTTCAAATCTTCATCCACCCTAGATCAAGCTTCATAAATAATTCCCAAAATTCCTATTTTCTGCAACAAGATCCCTGCCACCAGATCTTCCTGTTTCTTTAAGTAATACTGTTTCCTCTTCTACAAAGACTTGTTCTAATGCAATCTTGCAAAGAAGCCCACAAAAGTTAATAGCCTACAAATTTACCAGCCCTCTTATCCACAGGATAGTTAAAAATAAAATAAAAAGAACTTCTATCAGAGAGGTCTTGCACCAGCCTATTTAATTCCTGTGCTAGATGTGCATAAAGGGGCTTTCCTGCTCCATGGCTATTATGGAGACCAAATAAATATATCACGATTCTACCAGGTCACTTACTCATCTACATGGAATTTCTGCAGCAGGATTCTTGGCAAGGCTATTCATTATCTTTAATACCAGAGGTAGTTTGTCTCTGAATACCAGTTGTTGGTATAAATAGGGGAGAACTGTAACATTTTCCTGCAATAGTGGGCTTCCTACAGGCATCTGGCTGGCCACTGTGAGAACAAAATGCTGCGCTAGATAGGCTATTGATTTAACACAGCAGCTACCAGGTTGAGTTGCTGAAAACCTTGGAGCTACCACAGAGCCTTTTTGGAAGTGGTATCTGAGTCGCAAAACAACTTCTGCAAAGATGCCTCTCCAGTCCCTTCTTTACAGCCTTTTTGGTAACAGGGGAAGATTTTCTGAGGTTTTTAAGCAGTTTTTTAACACCATACTGCAAACTATTTTATGCTTTTATTAGGAAGTTATTTTATTGTTTTGTTTTTTAAATGTATTTATTAAATTTTCAGATATACATTTTCCATCATTAAATACACAACAGTACATCCAATGACTTCCCTTCTTCTCCTTCCATGGTTCCTTGTACAGTGGTACCTCTGGTTACAAACTTAATTCATTCTGGAGGTCCATTCTTAAACTGAAACCGTTCTTATCCTGAGGCGTGCTTTCGCTAATGGAGCCTCCCGCTGCATGTGCACCTCCAGCGCGTGATTTCTGTTTGCAGCCTAGGGCAAAGTTCGCAACCAGGAGCAGCTACTTCCGGGTTAGTGGCACTCGTAACCTGAAGTGTTCGTAACCAGAGGTACCACTATACTTCCAAAAGTAACTGCATAGTCTATTTCCTCCATCTAGTTCCCCCCTTCAGCAATGGTAGAAGCCTCTCGGGCACCTGGGGCAGTACGCCCAGGGGCAGGGCGAACTGCCCACAGGGACGGGGGGGCGCAGCGCCCTTAGGGAGGGACGGGACGAGGCACACCACAGGGCCTCAGCCGCCCTAAAGCTGGGGGGGGGGAGGCAGTGGGAGGACAGTGTGGAGCCTATGGGCGCCGGAGATGTGTGGCTCTAGTGCGCTGCAGGCCCCATAGTGAGTGCCGCCTGCCATTTTGCCACCCCCCGCAGTGGGGACACCCAGGGCAGATCACACCTACTGCACCCCCCTTGCTACACCCCTGCCCTCCTTTCCTTTATATCTTAATCTACATTATACTGTTGAATGTAGATTAAGATATAATGGGAAATGGGAAAACAGCTGGAGGAAATCAAATATACAGGTAGTTATTTTGGGGCAGGGGGCTGCTGCCTTTTATTGTTGATTACTAAGCTTTAATTATTACTGCATACGGTCTTGTGATTCTAGTATGTTTGCTGTCAGCCACCCCATGCGTGTTTATCGATAGGTGGCTATAATAAGTCTAATAAACAACTTCGTGTCACTGGCTACCTGTGAAGAGGGCAGTGTATACCGCAAGATGCATTTTAGTTCCTTAAGGCTGGATGATTTTGCACACTCCCCCCAAAATGAGAAATTGCTTTTCCCTGCTCTAGCCTAGTCCAAAACCAAGCACATTTCTCATCCCCCCACAATTAGCAGCGCCACAAAATGTCACGGTAAAATAAATAAAAATCTGAAATCGGCTTCTGCCACTTGGGAACGAACCATGGCAACAGAGGCGTCGCTGCCTGTCTCTTACGGAGCGAGCCTGCTGTGCATGTTTCCTCAGAAGTAACTATTTCTCCCACGTAGCTATTGCAAAGGACTGCAGTTTCCCTTTCCTTCGGTTTAAGCGTTGGTTATGCACACACTACATATGCACGGCTGCCCGGAGCCACTAAAAACCCCTATATGTGTTTATCTGCCTATAGTATGTGGCTACACAGGCAGCTGCCCCATTGCTGAGAAGGAACTCCTTCGCTTCCCTTCCCATATTTGTTTCTAAACGAGGTCAGGGGAGGCGAGAAGAGCAATATAGCAGGCGAAGGGAAAGCAAAGCTCAGGTAGACACACCTCAGTCTCTCACCAGCCCCCGCTTCCGCAACAATTAAGCCGCGCCAAGATGGCGACCACCCGAGGCTTTAGAAAAGAGAACGGACGACTGCCGGCGTCTTGAGAATCCCGCGCCCAAGAACTACAGCACCCAAGAAGCCCCGAGGAACGCGACGACTCGCTGGTTCCACCGACCCCGCCCCGTTTCCCAGAGGGCAGCGCGCCCGCCAGAAACCAACCCCTCAGCGGACTACACCTCCCAGCATGCCGTTGACCCAAAAGCCTTCGCTGCCAGGGCGGGTAGGGCTTGGCGAATTATAGTGGCTGAGAGCGAGTTTCTCGAGTAAGATGGCGGCGGGAGCGGTGGCGGCGGCAGCAGCGGCGTCGCTTTGAGGAAAGAGACGAGAGGGAGAGAGAGGCGAGCGCTCGCTCCGCGGCGTGGCTGCTTCAGATGGTCGGCACTATCTGCCAGCGTGCGCTGAGCGGGGTTGGGGTTTAAGTCGGGCGCTGCGGTCCCGGCGGCGGCCAGAAGGGGACAGGCAGAAGGGCTGGGGCGGCGTCGGCGACAGCAGCAGCAGCGAGAGCAGCGGCAGGAGCAACAGCGGAGCCTCGCGGAGAGAGGCGCCAGGCAGGTAGAGCGAGCTCCCGCGGCGGCCTCGTCGCTTCGCTGCCCGCTGGCAACGGCTGTGAGGGAGGCGCCTCCATGTCGGACAACCAAAGCTGGAATTCCTCGGGCTCCGAAGAGGATCCCGAGACCGAGTCCGGGCCGCCTGTTGAGCTCTGCGGAGTCCTCAGCAAGGTAAGGAGGTTCCTTCCTCTCGCCGCCACGGAGCGGTCGTGCTCGGCTTGGCTTTTCACCTGAGCTCCCCCCCCCCACTTCGTTTCCTTCGTGGTCGGCGGGGGACATGGGGGGGCGCCCCCTGCGGTAGGGTATCCGGTTGTGGGAGCCTGGCGCCGAGTCCCCCCTCTCCCCGCAATAACTGGCCACCTCGCCTGGTAGGGTGGCGGCCTAGGAGCCTCCTGCCCTCTTCCCCAGCTTAGAGGGAGGTCTCCGCACATCTCCTTCCCCGCCTCCCACTGGGTGTTGTGGCTTCTGTTTTTGTTATTATACCGGTTTGGTGGTGGTGGTGTGTTAAAAAAAGGCTTCACCTCCGCAGTCTTGGAAACCATTTATCCGGGTAGAGGGGCGGATTGCTTAGTTTCAGAGCGAAGCCTTCGCCCTTTCTAGGTGGAAAATGTCTGTGAATGTCACTTTCTCTATTCCCCAGGAGTCCACCCGCCGCTGCCACCTTTCCTTGATGATCAAAGTATGAGTCTTGGTTTGAGGAAGGGTGACTTGGTAAAATAATATTCGCGCTCATTGGAGTGGGACTTTTATTATTTAATTTCTCTCTGTGTGTGTGTGTGTGTGTGTGATGCAGCGGAGAAGGAAAAAAGATCAATCTGTTCCATCAGGTTCTTCTCAAGAGCCTGGTAATCCTGACTAGATTTCACTTGTAGCCACAGCTTGGCTGAGTAATGCTGCCGAGGCAGCCTGTATGGGGAATCGCTCAGGGCGCTTCCACTCGTTGATTCTGCAGGACTGGAAAAGCTAACTTCTTGGGCCTGCGAATCGAAACCTTACACGGTTTTCTCCCTCTTTTAAAAAAACGAAGGAAACAAAATCATGTGATATGCATGAACACATAACACACAATTGTACCATAGAGAAGAGTGGTGTGACCTTTGCTCTAAACAGTGCAGTAAAATAGACTGACTGGAGGGACAGTATAGGGAGAAAGTACAGGAGAAAGCAGCTGTATACACAACTGGAGGACTTTAAAGCTTCAGTCCCTGTATTATTTCTAATTTTTAGCGTGAATCCTTTGCGGTTTTGCTACTTAGAAACTTGCAAAGGAGTCATTATTCAGACAGAAAGCTAAGTTTTTAAGCAAGACATCAAGTTTTAGCAATATGATTAAGTCCTTCAGAAACTAAATGGTAATTGTGCTTTTTGAAGCAGTTTCACTTGCACTATGTTTTTGACCCTGTTTTGTGTACTGAAGCAAGCAGTGAAAGCACAAGCTATGAGATGCTCGAGTTGGAAAACGTTATTGCTGAAAAAGCTTTTGCAGTCCAGTTAGTTTTCACGTATTTATAGGGAAACTAAACATAAATTCCCAAGTATTGTCATTTCTGAATTAGAAGGTAGATAAAGGTAGAGGGTAAAGGGACCCCTGACCATTAGGTCCATTCGTGACCGACTCAGGGGTTGCGGCGCTCATCTCGCTTTATTGGCTGAGGGAGCCGGCGTACAGCTTCCGGGTCATGTGGCCAGCATGACTAAGCCGCTTCTGGCGAACCAGAGCAGCGCACAGAAACACCGTTTACCTTCCAGCCGGAGCGGTACCTATTTATCTACTTGCACTTTGACGTGCTTTTGAACTGCTAGGTTGGCAAGAGCAGGGACCGAGGCTCACACCGTGGGGATTCGAACCTCCGACCTTCTGATTGGCAAGTCCTAGGCTCTGTGGTTTAACCCACAGCGCCACCCGCGTCCCGGTAGAACGTAGATAAAGTGCTGCAAATGGGGACTCTGGATCAGGTAACAAGAATATGACACATGGCATGCTGTCCAGATCTCAGAGATTGGAAACTCATGCAGCCCTTTAGCCCAGTATGACTTTAGATGATAGTTAGCTGCCAGAAGGAATTTAGGCATCTTTGTTACAGCAAGGATATGAAGCAACTCTCTGCCATTTTTCAGTAGGAATGGAGACTCCTGGGGTTGAGTCTAGTGCAGCTTTCTTCAAAACTGACTATTCCTGCTGGCTTTAGCTAAATGGCCTGATTTTTGCTCTAAAGCATAAGCACAGAATGCTCACCTGCACTCATCTTTGAACAGAATTGTAATGCTCACAACCAGTGTGGATTTACTGACGGTTGTGTACAGTATGTAATGTGGCAATTATTCAACATCCTTGACAACTTTCTTTTCTTGTCAACTGTTTAGTTTTAGTTTTTGTTTTAAACTCAATCTGCAACTTAATGCAACTTTTATTATTAGCCAATGTACAATTTATACCAACATTATTCCAGCTCCTTGTCATCATGTGACTTCCAAATGTTAAATCTCAAGGTTGAAATGTATGTTGCTTTCCAGGCTGCCCACCCCTGATGTTAGCCAGGATGCCTTTCCTGTTCTCATCTACACAGGAATAAATGAAAGGAAATCTAAATTGCAAAATGTCTCTAACCTGTTGCATATTAAAAAGCTGAGCTACATTACTGCATAGTTTTTAGAACTTTCTTTGTGATTTGTGTCTTCATTAATTAAATGAAATAAATTGAAATTAGTAGATTTTCAAGGATTTAAAAAGCAAGAATACAGTCTTCTGCTAAATATAAGGTACAGGAACAAAAAAAAAACCCATCATTTGTTTTCTTATAGAATGCCCACTTGAATGGCAACTTATGCAAGTGCATATTATGCATGCACATATATTATCACTGTAGAATTCTATACAAAGAATAATTTTCTGTATGTTAGCTTGTCAAACTGCTACGCTTGCTTCTATCTTTAGTACAATCTTTTTTTCTTTATACAACTCTAATTTAAGACTTTCTATATATTTTAACTTATAGAATGAAACTCATTGTTGTGGAATGGCTTTTGATCTAAGAGATGTCCATTAACATAAGGGAATGGGAGATTGTTTTTGCCAATCCCCTCCTCCTGCTGCAGCCCCTGAACCTCGCAAAAATGAGTTCCAGAAGTTTGGAGGACCCTTCAGAAGAATGTGGAAGATGACATGAAAAGTTCAGGGGACGGCAGCTGGAAGAACTTGCAAAAATTTCTTTCACTCTTGATCAAATGCCGCTCTACAAGGTTATTGCCCATTGCATATATATTTTAAGATATGGATTATATTATTAAGATACAAGTAGCATTAAAAGTAAAATCCTCAGTTCAGTAATTCTACTGAACATTAATTAAAACTAGATTGTTTGATGATCCATTGAGGAAGGGTTAACCAGTGACTGTTCTATTATGATCTTACTTATCAGTGGTGGAAACTTTATTGCTATTTAAGTTACTTTTATTTAATATTTTAATATTATGTTTACTTAGTTACCTGAAGTAACTTGAAGTAACTAATTCTCTTTGGGTTAGTCCTAGTATTTTGTTACAAGTTAAGAATAATTTGAAGAGTTCCAGCTCAGTTGGTAGAGCATGAGAGACTTAATCTCAGGGTCATGGGTTCAAGTCCCAAGGGCAAAAGATTCCTGCATTGCAGGGGTTTGGACTAGGTGACCCTCGTGGTCCTTCCAACTCAACAATTCTGTGATTCTAACCAGGGCATCTTTACATTTTGATGAATTTAATCTGGGACAGTGGTATGGATTTTCTGGAAAAGTTTGAGTGGAAATATTGTTTACCCTATATCAGCTTGTTAGCATGCTAATTTAGCATGCTTAGATTGTATAGTTGGTTTGGCGTCTAGGGGATAGTAGTCTGAAAAGGTTAGTTGCAACTTTGAAATTGCCTGTTTTGATACTGTATCCATTCACGGTGTTGCAAATAAAATTTAGGTAACAATGTACTTTAAAAACAAATTTAACTGCAGAAAAGGGTGATACCAAACAGTAGGCATACTACAAGTAGACCTACTGAAAACAATGAAAACATTTATCTCAGTTAGTCAACTCTGACTTGAATGCCACCAATTGTAGTGGCAAATCTGCTGTCTCACTCACATCATTACTATCTGCAAACATCTGTCTATATAAAAAGTGTAATTCATGTTATGCTGCAGTAAATTCACTGATCAATTACTGTATTTTTCCGTGTATAAGACTAGGTTTTCCCCCTAAAAAATAATGTCAAAAATTAGGGAACATGTTTTACACGGATACATCTCCCCCTACTTTCTCAAATCTGAATCCCCTAAAATAGGGGGCATCTTATAGACGGAAAAATACGGTAAATAACTTTTCATCTTAGTTTCAAGACTCCTCATACTGGTAGGGAATGAGTTCATTTATTTGGGAAAGAGTAAGTTATTTTCTCTTCACTTTTGCCATGCAAATGTATAGGATGATATCTGGTCATACTTGGAATAGACACATCAAAATCAATGGACTTGGGTAATTTAAATTGATTGGTTTCAATGAGTCTATTCATGAGTATGACTAACACTGGCTATTACCTATAATCTTGGGTCCATCACATGACCTGTGAAAATTGTGGTGATGATGTCTGTTTTCAGCAGTAAGTAGCCATGGTTCATTAGAAAACCTCCAAAATTCCTAAATTGACTCTTAAGCTGACACCACCTTCCTCTGTAATGACTGTACACCCACATAATCTATTCCAGATGATTGGGAGAGGAAATTTATTCCCCCATCAGTGTCCATTCTGCCAGTAGATGAATACCATTGAATTTTATTCATAATAAATTGGTGACTTATTAGGGTTATCTCAGATGTCACAAAGTAATGAAAAATCAAAACTCTCCTCAATACTTTGTGGCACTTTAGATGATTCTAATAATTGCATTGGCCCACTGATAGGGGTTCCTTGCAAATATGCCTAAATCTTGGTTGCTCTTTGTACCTGTTCTTGCTTGACTGCAGATGGCAAGAATTGAACTCTGTATTCCAAGAACTGCACTATGGCTTTGTCTATTCATGTTGTTTTCTATGCTGTGATGAATAGTTCTGTTTGCCTTTTGAGCAGTGAAATGTGTGGAACTGATTATTGTATTATTGGAAATAAATCCTGGTGGCTTTTCTCAATTATAATGTTTACTTAAGTTAAAAGAAATGAAAACTTTTTTTTAAACTAAGAACTGAATACTTTTTTATTTCGAGTGTATGTATAAAACTTTGTGTTTGTTTCTAATGATTAATGTATTGTACTTGCCAATTTGAATTGTTTAAAAATGCAGCTATACAGGCACAAAGGCATGCTTCTGTAATTACCATTTCCATTCACTATGACAATCCTATGAGGACACAATGGTCTGGTTCAGAAATCATGGTAAGACAAACTATGACTTAACCAGGATTGTGTGGGATTCCAAAGAGAAACTTGTGGTCACATTGCTCCTTTCCTGGCTTTATTCCAATGCTAAGTCAAGGTTTTACTTCAAAATGATTTCTGAAACTCCGCCCTTTTATAAAACAAAAGAAGAACCCTTGTTAGCTGGAAAAACTCAAGGCACTGAGTGTTGCCCAGACCCTTAAAACTGACTGCTAGTGGTCCCTAAGAATTCTGACAGTACCCCATACCTAAATAGGACTGCCTATTGTTGATCTAAAATATTTTCCTCAGCTTGCTGTCAATTAACTTGCAGTCAATTAACTTGCAGTCCTCTGATACTTAAGTTGAATTAGCTATTGAATTCTCAGAGTTCTGCTGTCTCATATGGGTGTCTGCTTAGAATGCACAAAACTGGTTGCTTACTTCGGTTCAATCTCTTTGGTTCAAAAACTGAAGTGCTAACCCATGAAGCATATATGTGACTATTTGTGCTTAATTATTCTTCATTAGGGACGCGGGTGGCGCTGTGGGTAAAAGCCTCAGTGCCTAGGCCTTGCCGATCGAAAGGTCGGCAGTTCGAATCCCCGCGGCGGGGTGTGCTCCCGTTGCTCGGTCCCAGCGCCTGCCAACCTAGCAGTTCGAAAGCACCCCCAGGTGCAAGTAGATAAATAGGGACTGCTTACTAGCGGGAAGGTAAACGGCGTTCCGTGTGCTGCGCTGGCTCGCCAGATGCAGCTTGTCACGCTGGCCACGTGACCCGGAAGTGTCTGCGTACAGCGCTGGCTCCAGGCCTATAGAGTGAGATGAGCGCACAACCCTAGAGTCTGGCAAGACTGGCCCGTACGGTCAGGGGTACCTTTACCTTTATTCTTCATTAATTTAACATAAAAGTTGGAGTTCATTGTTTGACCTCTGAAAAGGACCTCTAAGGTTCAGTGTTGAACCAGTGAAATAGTTTAAAGAACTTTATATTTATTTTGGCAGGCATTAATCTGGTTAGTTTTTATGTACATTTTATCTACTGCTGTGTTTATGTTTTAGTATTCAATTGGCTTTTAACATGTTTCTTAAATTGTGCATAGTTTAATTGTTAGCTGCCTTCGGCATCTGTTGGACAGAAAAGCAGATTGTTTAAATAAAATATTTCATATAGAACTAAAACCTAGGGATATCAAGCACATAGCAACAAATTGGCAGTTTTAAAAGCCAGGAAAAATTTTGGTCAGCTTTCCCCCATACCCCACTACTGTATGCCAGGTATTTTAGAACTCAAGCAGCTAGTGTCTGTAAATGCCTATTTTGATACAAGTATTATCTGCAGCAAAATGTTGCAGTATACAGTGGTGCCCCGCAAGACGAATGCCTCGCAAGATGGAAAACCCGCAAGACGAAAGGGTTTTCCGTCTGCAGAGGTGCTTTGCAAGACTAATTTCCCTATGGGCTTGTTTCGCAAGACGAAAATTGACGAAAGATTTTGAGGGGTTTTTTTGCTCCAAAACCCCTTTTTCTGAATCGCTAAGCTACTAAAAGCATTTTAGCAGCAAAACCGCTAATCCCTTAAGCCTTGAAAAGCCGTTTTTAGCCCTTAAAGTGCCAATAGCGCTAATAGCGCTAATCCGTCAATGGGCTTGCTTCGCAAGACGAAAAAACCGCAAGATGAAAAGACTCGCGGAACGGATTCTTTTCGTCTTGCGAGGCACCACTGTACTCAGCTCCTGTTCTTTTTAGTCTTCTGTAGGCAGAGTTCAGGAGGATGGGAAAGAATGAACCCTCTTTCTTTCTAATCCATCTTTGAGGCAGTATCTACTGTACTAAAGAATTGGGTGGCAGGTAGTAGAAAAAGATAAATAAAAGCATTTATTTCATTCCATTTATGAATTGCTTCCTGTGAAACAGCTCAAAGCAATCTAACATTAAAAAACACAGGCATTTTTTAGCTATTAAGCTTGGATGAGAATTCTGGAGAGTAGTAAATGGAAAAATCAACTTTATTCATTTTCTTTTCACCTCAAACATCACTGTGTAGTCTAGGGAATAAAGGGCTTTTTATTTTTTTGAAGAACACATCACAACACCTGCTTCCAGAATGCTTTTTCTAAGCTGATAGGTGTTTGAGCTGGCTAATTACCTCCCCACCCCCATTGTAAACACACCCCATGCCAAACTATCACCTGAACAGCATTCTGTCTGGAAGCTAACAGGTGCTTGTCAGGTTTTGGATGTGAATTTTTTTTTAACTTACAGATGAATATATTTATATACATGCAAGGAGCCCCCAAGAAAAAGTAGACAGCTCTGTCTTATTTTGAGGTAGTGCTATTCCACCTCGCCTCGTTCCCAGTGGAAACCAGTGCTGGCAGTTTCACCAGCAATATCCCTTCCCTAAGTCATTTCAGGAAACCATTAGTACGCATCATTCTGTGGGCCATACTCACATTTGGTACTCTACCCTTGCAGAGGTTACAGATCGCCTGAAGCTAAAATCTGATAAAGTCTGATGAAGCTAGTGAATCCTTCTGTACTTACGACTGATTGTATGAATCTGTTTTCATAGACGTTAATGCAGTATTACCAGTAGTATTTATTTTAGGAACCCAAAATCCATTGCACAATGCTAACGGGGTGTTAATGCCAAATATTAAATGTATATTCAAATGTCATTTTATATACTTTAGTTTACTGTGGAGCTTTGTATTTATTAAATGTTCCTTTCAAGCACATGGAGATCACATAGTGATCTACTCATTGAGCTTTCCACCCAGGTGAAACACGATAGCTCTTCTGAATAAAGTATGTGCATCAGTGTACATTTTAGTTATATGTACTGTTTTATCGTGCTACTCTCATTTCACAGTGATGACTGTTTTGACAAAGAGATGAGAGAGCAAGGAGTTTAATATATGTGTGTGGGGAAAATAGTTAAGTGTAGGCTAGCGAATATAAACATTTAAAATCTGTGTCCAATTTTTGTTTTTGTTTCTGAGCCTACAACATATTTATTCTGAACAATCAGTTTCTTCATGATGAGGACCGTAGACTAGCCTCTTCTTAAAAGGCAGCCCAGATTTACAGGAATACTGTACAAACCATGTATTTCAGTCTAGAGCTTATAGTTGGTGATAGGACATAACCACCTAATGTTTATTGTGAATTGTGGCAGATCTGCTGCTTCTGAAATGGTATTGTTATGATTGTCCCTACTACATCTGATCTTGTTTATTTTGAACACTTATTTTCTAAGGAATTGGCATTTTATTTTCAGATTGTCTGCATCAGAACCATGTTTTACTCTGTGTTGTAACTTTTGATTAAAGCACTATACATTAGCATATAAATTGTAACAGTTCGTTTATTTTTATGGGGGGAATTTTTAAAACAAGATCTGGAAAAACTCTGGGTGGTGTTTGATGTTAGTCATACTTAGAGTATGTATAGCTATTGAAGTAAATGAATTTAAGTAACTTTGATTTCGCTGGGTCTATTTTCTGAGTATGACTTGGTTGGGTTTCACTCGTAAGAAAATTATGCACAAATGGTATGGAGCTTTGTTTGATTAAAAAATGTATGTGTTTGTTTTCTTTAGTGGACCAACTACATCCATGGGTGGCAGGACCGGTGGGTGGTCTTGAAGAACAATACTCTAAGTTACTACAAGTCTGAAGATGAAACTGAGTATGGCTGCAGAGGCTCAATCTGTTTGAGTAAGGCTGTCATTACAGTAAGTGTTGTTTTAAAGTTTCTTTGTGCCCGTGCTTTATGTACATTTTCAGACAATAATAAATACAAGCGAATATGGTAAAAAAATGAATAATTTTTAGTGTAATATTCTGTCAGAGAAATATGGTTTGGAAATACTTGCATAAGAACTGTCAATATTTTTTAGTTAGCTATAGGAAAAATAGAAAATCTTTGCAAGAATTTTTTTTACAGTATAAAATTCTGAGATGCACAGCAATCAAGCATGTGCATTGGATTCAGGTGAATACCAATTCTAAGTGGGGTGCCTCATAGGGTTTTGGGGATCTGTTAGAATTGAAATGAGAAGTATAGGAGAGAGCAAGAGACAAAAGCAGGGACACTGAAGCACTTTACGGTGCCTCAGCAATCCAGACATCAGAACAATTTCTGCTTACCTGTATCTGTCAAAAATCAAAGTAGCATCTTTAAGCTTATCATACAAGGAATAATACTGGGGTGGGTTGATGAAGAAGAGAGAGCAGATACCACTGAAAGTTCAAGCTTACAATCAGTGGGAATGATACTACCCCAAAAATAAATCCATTTTAGTTATTTGTGACTCCCAAATCAAATTTAAATATTCCTAGCACAAAAGCCCCTGGACCTATTTGCCTATTGTTTGGCAAGCTTTATCCATTCTGGCGAGGCTAGTATGTTTCAGAATTCATCCATTTATCTTGGAGGGGGAAATGCTAAACTACACACACACACACACACACACACACACACACACACACACACTTCTAATAGGGAAGGGTGGGGAGGACAAAGTAGACCTGGTTGGCCTGCAAAGTGAGTTAAGCAATAAAGTGTGTTGGATGCTAATGGACTGTTTTCTAGAGCACCAGATTATGGTCTGAACTGAATCTTGTGACCAGTGTACACACCTAAGAGCAATATTGCAATAATTCTGAAACCATCTTAAGACCAGCATATCAGCTGACCACATGATTGTTTCCTGATTCATCAGCAGATCTGTATGGAAGCACCCATGCTGTAGGAGCTCTCATGCTCTTGGTATTAATGTGTGATTCAGGCTTCAGGTGGCTTCATCACATGTTTCTTAAAGTGTATCATGGGGCTTAAAAAAAAAAGCCTTGTCCAGGCCAGGCTCAAGAGACCTGAATCGCATGTGTAAGAACCACATGTACAGCTGGAGCTTGTTTGTTTTTTAGTGCAGTGTTTCTGCTGCCAAGGAGACAAGCCACTTTTGAAACAGCAGCTTGCCTCTTTTAAAAGTGGGAAAGGTATGTTTTCTAAGAAGATTTTGCCATTCATTAATTTGTAAATATTTGTGTTAACAAAAATACTTTAAAATGTCTTGTTGCCCCATTTATTGGGGTCTTCTTGTACATCAGGGGTGGGGAACATTTTTAAACTCCACAGACCAGATCCTTACTGTGACCAGCCTAAATTGGCAGGTGGGTGGCCATGAAACAACATAATTATGATTTCGCATGGTTGACAGATGGGCAATGTCTCAAAATTGGTTAGTATTGAACCGTAGTCACTTGATGATATAACAGTGTTTGCTGCTGTGGTTTCATTAACTACACACTACCAAATTTTATGATTTTGCAAAAACAGTTATGGAGTTTGCGTCCTAAAATATATTCGCTAGGTAGTGTAAAGTTGCAGCAACAGCTACCTGTAGCATGGCAGTAATTTAAAGCAGTTTAATAGTAACCCTCTTCTTTCCTGAATAATCCCTGGGAACTTGTGAGGGGACAAGAGAACTCTAACATAATTCTGTGCATCCTTACCAGACTAGCACTCCTAATTTTGAGGGAAGGCATGAATGTGACCAAGTTAAAAAGTAGGACTAAAAAGTTTAGTTAA
The DNA here is from genome assembly GCF_965153285.1 of Podarcis tiliguerta. Lineage (NCBI taxonomy): Eukaryota > Metazoa > Chordata > Lepidosauria > Squamata > Lacertidae > Podarcis > Podarcis tiliguerta. Next base: position 34,998,565 of record NC_139544.1, on the reverse strand, counting down.
TTTTAAAAAGGGATGGGAATCCAACCCAGTCTTGGCCTGCCAAGGGGTTCAGTTTGGCCTGAAAGGCCATTTTCTCCAAACCATGCCCATTAGATGATATAACTGGTGATTACGGCTGATGGGCAGGAGGGCAGGGTTCAATCCTGCATTGGTTGTGCACCCTGTTCCCACATATTGTTTAGGACAAAAACCCAATAAAGAGGCTCCTGTCAGTTTATCTCTTTGGTTTCTATGTCTTTGAAAGCAGGCGGATCCCATATTTGATTATATGCACTGCTAGTTAATAATTAGCTTCAGCTGTTCCTCCATTAGTACCATAACAACTTTATATGATACCAATCTGTACTGTTCAGATTTGTCATTTAGAATGTTAAGTGAGAAAATTATTGTAGCATAGGATTTAAAAAACCATATTGCTGCAGATTTACTGTCCAGACTTGAAGAAAATGTTTTAGGTTAAAATTACATTCTAAAGACCTCAGATTGATATGCTAGAGTTACACCGTCCCCCTTCCTGATACTGAAAGAATTTTTTTCACAGATCTTTATCTGCTATTTATAATAAAATGTAATATTTGTGTCATAAATTGGTTAGTATTGAGCCATAGTCACATATAGCAGTGTTTGCTGTTGTATTTTCATTAAATACACACTACCAAATTTTATGATTTTGCAAGAACATATAATCTGGTAACATTGCAACTACGTCTTTTAAAAATCAGAAGCCCTCATCTTCTTAGATTATTACTTAAAAACGCTCCAATCCCTGTAACTTTGAAGCAACTTGTGAAACTACCTCACTGGTGGAACATGCCCCTTCACAACAATTGTGAACAGATGTATGGTTTCTGATTCTCTTTCCTTGACCTGATTGTCTTCTGATTATTTAGAGAAGGCTTGGCAACTATTGTTTAGGAATTGCTGTGGAACCTGAGAGGAAGTGTAGTGGAAGCAGTAAATCTTCTGTATAAACACAGTAGATGTTGCACTGCACATTTATTTACAGCAGAGGCACAGGTTTGCTTCCTTTATAGGCTGGGGAAATAGCTGTGAAGCAATTGCTTTGAAAGTTTTTAAAGGAAAAATGTAATTTATAATTTTAAACTCACCCCCCCCCCAAAAAAAGAAAAACACCCTTTTAAACTGCATCTGTTCTACTAAGATGTAGATGCCAAATGCAAACCAACTTTGTGTGGCAACTGAATCTCTGAAGATAACCTGTTGGCAGTGATATGCCCTCTAACATTTCAAATGTGAAAATAGGGACCCTTCTGCTCATGAGTGAATGGTACAAAGCAGAGTGTAACAGCCCAATTAAGATTGTCCCCAGTGGTGACTTGACACTAGTAGAGGCATCTCCACTTGTGAAAGGCAGGACACCTATTTATTACTGATCCCTCCTACTCAATGCAGCCCCTGAAAAGCTTCTCTTGAGTATTGGGAGGATATTGGGATATACCATAGATTGCTATAGTTTGCAGTGCCTCTAGTTGCCCTGTAAATGAAGATTTGAAGAAACAAAAAAGTTTTTAAATAAAGGGGAGAAGGGTCAGGTGATCCACACCTTGAAGCAAGAATCTAGTGCCTCTCCACCCCCCACAAATAACATTCCTCCCTGTCTGGCTGTTGCATTTACAGACACCGTAGTCAAGGAACATCCAACCTCCCATTCCTTATTTTGTGCAGCAGTTGCCAATCAGGCTGCTGCTTGGTCATGATACTCCAGTCACCTTAACTGAGAGGCACCAAGGAGACTCTTGCTCTCTGTTTCCCTTTCATCTCTGGAAATCTTTCCAGTTGGTTAGGCCTTCATGGTCAAGGCATTCTGATTATAGTAGACAAATCACCTCCATCCTTCCTCCCCACTTTAGAGCCAGGGAGGGGCAGGGATCATTGCAC